>NC_050487.2:17930000-18530000 GCF_012460135.2 Molothrus ater | reverse complement strand
GGGAATACGCGGGTGTACAGATGTCTTTTCTCTTTTTCCCCTTTTTTTTTTCTTTTAAATTGTTGTGCAAGCAAAATTTTTCTTTATTTAAAGTGCAAAATCCAAGGAAAGGAAGAGCTGATTCAGCTACAGGTAGGCTAACTGGGCAAGCATTTTAATAGAAGTTAGTGAAAGAAAGTACATGCAAACAATATGAGATAGAAAACATGAAATGTGCTGGCTGAGTTGGGTTTAGAGAGTGTGATCTCCAGGTCTGTATTTCCCATTGTCCTTTACAGAACTGGACATACACTGATTGCAGGTTGCTGTCTCAGGAATGAGTAACCCCCCTCTTGCATATTAATTTCTATAAATCGCATACCCAAAAAATTAATTTAGCATATTTTTGCATTCAAACTTTCTGGCTCTGCATTTTCAGGAGAAGTACACACGTTATGTGCATCACCAGGACTCGTGTTCAATAGAGGAGCCAGTTCATAACATGCCAAAGGGATTGTTTGTCAGACAGACAATTCTGTATGAACTCTCATAGCCTATTAATGGTGTGCTGGGGTTTGGACTGGTCTGTTAAGGGACTGCAGTCCAAAAATAACATTTCCAAAAATAAGCACGATTGACTGGAAACTCTGAGGCTCTGTATATTTCACAATATTTGCTTTTAATCTATGCTGTGTCATCAATACCCTCTTTAGAGTCTAAACCAGTCTAGGTTAGATACAGACATAGAGGTAGGATGTGGTGGGAATTTGTTTTGTTTGAAAATGAAGAAATATCACAAATTAAAGATTTTGAAGCTTGAGTAATTAAATTCTTATACCTACATAATCTATCTCTGTAACACTTCATTTTTATGTTTCTGAGGAATTAAAACATGCATCCTTCGTAACATTGTTTTATCAAGTGAATTCAAAGAAACAGGTGCTTTAAACTTTTGGTATTGTATTTGGGGAAATAATTTACTGTGTTTCATGTGTCAGTAAGTATAGAATACGTTTTGTTGTCAGTATTTGATGCTAAATACACCCACACTCAATAAGTGCATCATAGTGAGTGCAGCATCAATGAACCGACAGGTTGATATCATCACTGCAGAGCTAGAGAAACACCAGCTATAAATTTAGAAGACCCTCAGTGACATCAGTACAACTGAGAGATTAATTTGTTGCTCTGACACATTCTATCCCTGGCTGTAGCTGCTCAGCACCACACTGAATACAGAGGTCAGTTATTTATTTACCTTCAGCACAGTGCATTTTCAGTAAATTCTGTTCTCCTAGCAATCACTTACCAAATTATTTTTCTTCTTTTCACTCCTTTTACTTGAAGAAGATCGCAATCTGTGCTGTCTGTTATCACTTTCCAACTCTGAACCTGAGATGGGAGAGGGAGAGAAGGAGCAGCACACTGTTAATATAATATTTGTTGTTGAGCTGCTTTTGCATTACCTCCCACTGAGCAAAGCGTGAGCAGCATCAGTGCTGCCTTGTCTCCTCATCACTTTGGGGAGAGGAAAATTCCTCAGCAGCAGACTGTGCTGTGTATGTCAGGAAGTTAAAAATATGCCATGCTTCTATTTCAGATTATGTTTTACAGTAACCAACCAGGATCAGATTGTCCATCAAATGGCAGCTAGAAATACCTCTCACTGCAACTCTACTGAAAGCCTTATCAAATATGCAAAAATGCACACTGGTGTGCAGCATGGAGAGGTGCTTGCCTTTGCTTCTGCAGTTCATGAGGAAACCTGCTGGATTGTCTGCATTATGGCAATAGAGGCACTGCAGATAATTTTTACAGATGTCTCACAACAATCTGACTGAATACCAGAGTGCAAGATGGGAGATGGGCAAATGAACAAAAAATGCTTTGCAAAATTTTGTTCAGGACTAGCAGGTGTTGAAATTTCTAGATTAGATCAGTGAAGCAATTGTATTCATTGCCAAATTCTTATTATTTTCAGATGCAATTGATTTGGGAAATACAAATGCATTTTTATCTTCAGTGTGTTTGCTAATATTGTAATGACTTAGAATGCAAGTCCCCAGTATATTTGAAGCTCAGAGAAGAGGCAGCATCATTAGCTGCCATAGACTAAAAAACCTTGTAGGGATATAATTTGATGCAGTATAAAATAAAACAAGGGACTGTGCTTGAAATGAACTCATGGGAACTTGACAATTCCTTCCTTCCTTCCTTCCTTCCTTCCTTCCTTCCTTCCTTCCTTCCTTCCTTCCTTCCTTCCTTCCTTCCTTCCTTCCTTCCTTCCTTCCTTCCTTCCTTCCTTCCTTCCTTCCTTCCTTCCTTCCTTCCTTCCTTCCTTCCTTCCTTCCTTCCTTCCTTCCTTCCTTCCTTCCTTCCTTCCTTCCTTCCTTCCTTCCTTCCGCCGCTTCCGCCACTTCCTTCCGCCACTTCCTTCCACCACTTCCTTCCTTCCTTCCTCTGTCTTCATTAAAGGAAAGAACCAGATGATGAAATGTGTATCCAATATGCATTTATGCTTTCATGCACATAAAATTAATTACAGAGCTAGTCAACTCTCGTGTATGCAAGTCTGCCAAATCCCTGAAACTTGGCACACTCCAGATGGAAACATAGGTGCAATCAGGGTTAAGGTTTCCCATAGAGGCTTTGAAAAGAAAAAATTTGTGTTATGTGAAAGCATTGCGCTGGAGTCTTAGCTGAAAATGAATAGAAGTTACTGAAATTTTTTAGAGCAACATGAACAGGGAAAAATAAAGTAAAATATACTTAAATTGTTTACTAGGAAACCCCTGTAGATTTCTTGATGATCTTGTGTATTTAGAAGAGATAATATTATTGAATATATTACTGTATATATCCTTGTACTTAGTGTCTAAGTGTTCACTGTGATTATAGAGAGTTATGCAATTCTGCTTTATGGGTTTTTTTTAAATCTAAAATACCACTCATGTCTACTTCATGTCTTCAAACTTCTTAGAGCAGTCTTAAAAGCAAAACAAAATAAAGCTACAAACCATAATTGTCTTTATGTAAAGCAACACCACAGCTATGTTATGAAAAGAAGATAAAAGGGAAAATAGGATAACAATTATAACAATAACAATAATATGGTCAGAGAGAATTGTTTGGGTTTGTCTTTAATTAATTATGAACATCAGCATATTCAGAAGCCTCAGTTATTTCTGTTTATTTTTTAGTGTAACTTACCCACATTTCTGTTGTGAATATTTTCTTGTAACCCTATTTATTTCCAAGTTGTTGAACCTTAATGATGAATTTTGAGTAAGGTTATAGTATAATGAAGTGCTATTTGTTTATTACTAGCTGTAGTATTTAAAACAAAACAAAATCCCACCTAACAGTTTTAGGAATAAAAACCTTGTTGAGGTCTAGTGGAGACTTGTGGTCTTAAGTACCTTAATGCTTCCCTGTAACTCCCAGTGATTCCCCTGTAGTCTTGCTCTTAGCAATCCCCATAATTTACACATCCCATTTATGCATACACAGCACACATTGGGCTTCACAGCCTTTTTTAACATACTGGATTTCCAAACATAGTAGGTTTAAGTACAACAGGAAAGAGAGTTGTGCAGAATGGTCAGCAAAATAATCTTCTCACTAGAAAAGCTGAGAAAAATATTAGAAATGAGAAGAAGTATTTTCAGATCAGATTTGTAATTATGGAGCCAGTGAAGCAGAGGTACAAGCAAGTAGCTTGAAAAGGAAGAAGGTGCAAAGAAGGCATCTGAGTCATAGAAGATTTCTTAAAGATTCTGTAAAAGTGGGAGGGTTAATTTGGGATCAGCTGATTATGTGAGTGGAAAAAAGGAAACGAAGAGCTTTGAAAATGAGATGCAATTCCAATTCTCATCTATTGATGTTGTCATTTTAATAATCATTCATTAACAAGAATATCAGCTGCATTTTGTGTTTCTGTAATCAGAACTGAAGATAGGCTACATTTGGGGTTGGACTGGTAATGGTCACTTACAGAGTGACTGTCAGAAGCTCAGAGGAAGAGTGTGGAAAATGCTGGTACCCTAATCTTTCACCTCAGTCACTGCAAGAATTTCTGATATGCTGATATAGAGCATGGTTTAACTGGATCTTACATCCTCAGATGTTTTCTGATGTGTTGATGTGGATGATCATAACATCTGAGTTTACTGCCTATTCAGAAGTCCTATGATAAACCTTCAGCTGATGGAAATGACTAGTTAAGAGGGGATGGTTGTCTCTTTTCTCTTTGAAGTAATAGCTGAAGTTCTTATATATATATATGTGTGTGTGTATGTGTATATATATATATATTTACAGGTTGTGTCTTTGTTTAAAATAATACATAAAATTGTTCCCCTGTACATCTCAGGAGTCACCCATATTGCTCTTACAGTGTGTTCCCCCTGATACTGCTGCTCTGATTGCAGTTTCCCAACTGCCATCCTTGGAATGTCAGCACATACAATCAACTGCTTTCTTTTCCTCTAGACTTTCAGATTTAGTGGGCATTTTTCCCCCCTTCCCCCTCCTCTGCTTGGATTTCTTTCCAGTGGTTCCCCTCCCCCTCTTCTTTAGTTTACAGACTTCTTCAATGCTTTTTTCCTGTGCTGATTGCAGGAACACCCACCTTTCTGTGGTTTTAGTGGAGCCTTTCATGCTCTTTTCTCTGTACCAGCCCTCTAACCAGATATTTAGGCCAATTATTCTGTTCAGTTTCATTATTCTGCTTCCACAACTACAGTAATAGCCCACTTGAAAGATCACTTGGCTTCTTTCACTGTTGAGGCTGCTTGCTAGTTCCCAGAATGGCATCTTCACATCCTGTGATCTTCTGTTGCTTCTTTTTCCCCCAGAGTTTTATTTAAATTAAAAAAGGGTGGGGGGTTAAAAGGAAAACCACACACATATAAATGAACAAGGGGACAAAAAGAAGGCCAGATATCAAATACGTGCTTCAAGGAAGGGAAATTCCAACACTGTCAGTTTGCAGGAGACACTGAATATCAAATACCATTATTCAGTACATTTTCCACAACAGAACTGACTAAAATTCCCATTGAGATTTCCTCGAACCAGCTTTGCCAGCTCTTTGTTTTGCAGTCACAGAGTATGAATTTCACCTACAGCTAAGAAATGGCACCCAGAAAACCTTTACTTGGGTTTTGACCATGCCCATCTATATTAAAAAATGTCACTTCAAAAGCTTCTAAGTACAGGTTTTTAAAGGGTCTGTAGACACTTCACATGATAATTTTAGAATCACAGTGTTTGTGTCTCCCGGATTATACATATAATTTAAATTTAACTTAAGGTTTAAAAAAAATCTCACTTTTCTGCCTCCTCTTCCCTTGCTTCTTGTTTCCCTTTCATCTTCTAATTTTATCACTTATGTGTGAAATTATTTGCCTTCTTCACCCTTATCTCTTGTGAATTAGAAGATTGAAGATATGCAGAAATATTTCATGCTTATTCCTTCTGTGACAGTTACCATCAGATGAGAATTTTAAGACTGGACCAATTGTTTTGTCTTGATAAACCTTCCTTATGGTAAATATAGATTCTGTTGTTCTTAATACTGGAATTATTTTTCTAAGGTAAGAACTGTGCATTGTTGTTGAACAATAGAGTAATCTTTTCAACAATTTTACATGTAATTTGTTTGGATCCATTCCAGCCTTTTTTTCTGCTTCCATAATTAATACTTTTTTAATTGGGCAGCAAAACAGTGGTGACTTGGGGTAGAGATTTTTTTCCCCCAAATATTGTATCCAGCACCAGAATGGTACCTTGTATTACTTCTAAAAGGGAAAACAAATTCAAATGTCCCACACCTTAAAAATAACGAGAAAAATATTTCATCTGTGAAGAACAAAACTCATTGCCTCTTATGCAGACAGTGTGAAGGTACAGCATGCTTGAATGATCAGGAATGTCTTGCAGCAAGTTCTTTAATTACCTTAACTTTTAGAAGTTTTTGCTTTCTGTCCAATAAGAGAAAAGGTGAGCCTGCAGCTGTAGCAAAGGCCTTGCTGACAGTGCTGGGGGACAGGGGAGGGTCAGCCCCACACAGGAACTCTTCTCATGTGAGCCCAGGGATGAAATGGGCACTTCTCAGGATCAGGGGTAAATTACATACCTGGCAAGGTGCAAACAAAAATTCCATTGCTATTCTCTCAGAAGAGCTGTCACTCCAGCACCTTTCTGCCCATCATCTCATCTAAAGAAAGCACTGAGAATTCAGAATTTCCATAATTATTCTTATACACACAATCACATGGTGAAAAGGTTTTCTGTAATGAGGGGTCTGGTATAAATCACATACAACAAACTGTTTCCAAATTCAGAAGGCAGAACTTTTGGCCCTTTATTTTCAGTGACATGCTGAACTAGAAAATAAGATGCAGGCCATATTCATACTTCATAACAGTAACAAATACTTAACTTTTTTTTAGAAATACATTTAGATAAAAGATTAATCCCTCTATCTCTCTACATTTCAGAAATTTGTGATCCATAATCTCAATTCAAATCCCAGATATGATAACCAAAGGGTTATGTACCTAAAATAATTTTGTGGATCTATATTTATCTTCTCTGAGGCAAGAAGGGATTTATGGAGAGAAGTGAGGATAGGGCCCAGGCCAAGGAATTCTGTGTATTCACTGGACCTTGCTGATTAACTGTACTGGCATCTTCTTACATTTTATAATTAATAGCAATTCATACGATTTATTGAAGCTTGCCATGTGTTCAACAAACATAACATTTGAATATTTTTTCCTATTAAATCCAATTTGTTCCTTGTATATCTCCAAACTACAGTGCCTAAACTTCTAGCTAGATAATGACATACATATTCTTGAGTTATGTTTTTGCATAGATAAAAAAACGTATTTGCTGTGATCATTTATTATGCAAGGTGTGTAATGCCATTTTATAACACAGTTTTGCTCAAATACTAATTGCCCCAACTATATCTACACATTAAAGGGAGCCATGCTAGAGTGGGGACATACATTTTTCTGATTTCTTCCCATTTGTCAGCGATGGTCCTGTTATTTTTCCTGACCTGTCCTCACTTGCTGAGCTGAACCATTCTGTGATCTGTTTTTTTAAGGCAATGCTATGTACTGTGGCTTCATCCATCAATTCCTGTACCTAGTGCACGTGAGACTGCCAGGTTCTGTTGCTGTGTTCCTTTTTAAAGAATCTCAAGTGAATCCCAACACAGTGAGCAAAAGGATCCTTCCCTTCCCTCTGTGATTTCGGAACAGGAGCACACTTTCTGCAGGCAGCATCTCAAGCCACTGGGATTGCCTATTGCTATTTTCAGCCTTTGGGGAGGCTATATATATACTTATTCTGTGTTTCTAGGCTTAAGTAGAAGAGATAAATGCCCTGGCAAGCTGTCTTTGTACTCTTCCACACTGTTCTTTTGTGGGATTTACTTCAGACCATAATCTACTAGCTCTCTATGTTGTAAAATCTTGTCTCAGAGTGGTGGAGAAGGATGGCAGAAAATAAAGGACCTTACTTTTTAGCAGCAGCTAAAGATAGATTTTAAATTTTTCTGTTCAAGGCTTGTGAGGTACATCCAGGGAATATCGAGCAGTCTGGTATTCTGAGTGAGCTCTGTGGCCCATGGAGGGTGTGTTCTGGACCTAGTTTATCCTGGAGAACTGCAGCCCCCATGAAGAGCAGTCCTGGGAGGGCTGCAGTCTGGGGAAGGACCCAGGCTGGAGCAGGGGAGAACTGTGGGGAGGGAAGGAGCAGCAGAGTGGAGCTGTCAGGAAGGGACCACAACCCCCCTTCCCCACCAGGAATCCGATGGTGCCAAGTTTTCTTGGCAACCCTGATTTAATACATTTGCCAAATGCAATTTTACCTGAGCAGTTTCCCATCCAAGACACCTTTTTGACAGCACAGTAAAATTACCAGAGGTCTCTGACAAGCACATTATAATTCCCAGTGAATATCAACTTTTACAAATGATTGATTGGGAGCTGGCTAAATTATCTGTTATGACATCAAGCAATCTGGTGATTTTGTCACTGCACAGAAAATAGCAAAACCCTTTGAATTCATTTTCCCATTAAAACTGTCCAAAGGTGCAGCCTGACCCTGCTTGGGAATGCTGTTTAGGTACCAAGTGTGGGTGTCTGATCCCTTGTGGTCTGCAAGGGGACAACCCTGTGTCCCCAAGAGTGGCAATGGGGTCCCACAGCACTGCTTCCTCCTCAGTTATCACTGACATGTCCACTGGCAGAGCTGTTTCTCTACCTTTTCTCCCTCAGACCTGGGAGAAAACCTCTCCAGGCAGTGTTCTGCCTGTTCTTCAATGCATTTTTGGTACTGGTTGTGGCTGGTGGGAACCAGCAGTGTCCAGGCAGCCCCTGCTGCCCTCACCACCCAAACTCCGTACAGGTGGTGCTGCTCTCTCCTTCCCTAAACTGAAAAAGAATTGTTTCTCTAACCTAGTGCTTATTTTGAAAGCTGGGATACAGAGGAAGGAGGGGTGGCCTTGGGAATTATCATTATAGCTGATGATGGCAGGAGGTACCATCACAGTGACATTCAAAGGAGGCCAGGAAAAAAAAAATTCCCAATGTCTTTGAAAGAGCTGAAGCTGCATGAGGAGTGGCAGAGGCCACTTGGTCTGCTCAGCCTGGAGAAGAGACTGAGCTCAGACCTCATCAGGCTCTGCAGCTTCTTTACAAGGGGAGTGCAGGGGCAGGTACCTTCTCTTCTCTCTGGTGACCAGTGACAGGAATTGAGGAAAAGGCATGGAGCTGAGTCAGGGGAGGTTTAGGTTGGACACAAGGAAGAGGTTCTTAAATGTTCTTCACCCAGAGAGTGGTTGGGCATAGGAACAGTATCCCCAGGGAAGTGGTCAGAGCCCCAAACCTGACAGGGCTCAAGGAGCACAGGCTGAGATTCTTGGGGTGTCTGTGCAGGGCCAGGAATTGGAGTCAATGATCCTTGTGGGTCCCTTCCAACTCAGCATATTCTGTGATCTATGATTTTATTTTCTGTCTCTATGCTTGAGGTAGAGACACCATGCCTGTAATTATAAATAGGCATGCTACTTCCAAGTACCTTAAAAGTTTTAAGTACTTGAAAAATTTTAAAACAAACTTGTGTGTAAGATCTTCAGATCAAACATTTCTTTGCCTGTTCTTAACCCTTGAATTCTTCCTGCAAGGAAAACAGGCCCCTTTTATGGTGCAGAAATCTACTGGAGATCAAAACCTTTCTCTTAAAAAGATAATAACAGAAATAGCTGAAGCTTTATAGATTATGGGATAAGAGCAGACATTACCTCAGGTGCCAAGGGCATGTAAAATTTGGCATGGTAATCAGACAGATGGTTAAATTCATTATTCTGATGTCAAACTGCTGTTCCAGTCACAACTTATAAAAAAGCAAAATCTTTTGAATTCATTAATGTGATGAAATTGTTCAAAGAAATGTTAACAGTCTTTGTGGAGGAATTAGAGCTGAGTGATAATGACTGAAACTCTGCTATAAATACAACCATCCCAATATGTGTTATTTCTTTAATACATGCTGTGAAAATGTTTGGAAGATGCTGAAGATCCAGAGGAATACTAAGGATAGAAATTCTGTTCTGAATTTATTTTTAAAATAGTAATAATAAAAAACACTATGAAAAAAAAAAAGGAAGGCAGACCTTGCAATTTCTTTTGCAGACCCTGTTGCCATTCCTTGGCTGGGATTTCCATTTCCATAGAGAGGACATGGGAAAAGACCAGTGCCAGTAGAAAGGAAAAAAAGTATTTTCATGTGTGATGTAGTTCAGCACTGGAAGGAGTCTGTAAAGGAGTCTGTAAGCTTAATGGAATTCTTTTGTGGGTTTTTTTGTTTGTTTGTTTGTTTTTTTTTATTTGTTTGCTTTGGTAATCTAAGAAATTACCAAAGGATCTGTAAACTGTTAAACCTATAGTTACAGAAAGCTTTTTAAGTGTTATTTTCATCATACTTCCCATGAAATACACTCTTCAGCTAAATTAATTTTGGGGTTTTTTAAACTAAGAATTCCTGTTTACAATTACTCCTGTTAGCCATTACATACAGGTGAAAAAACCTAAAGCTTTAAGTACATTGTATTAGAAATGCATGATAATTATCTCAGCCGTACCCATGGCAGAAACATGTAAGAGTGAGACCTTGTTGTCTATTATTTTACATCTACTTAACTTTATCAGAAGGTTTGAACAATATTACAGCTTTTGGGATGCTAATTTATTTTGTTTAAAATATTTGATAATTATCTTGGTTCTTTGCTTGGAAAGCTACTGGTTCTGTTCTGGCATTTGCAAACTTTTTTCATGCTCTCTTTTTTCTTAGTCCTTTAAGAACTTGATTTATGATCTGAATATTTTGCCTGGTCAAATGGTGTTACCAACCAAATTTGGTGAATATGGCATATTAATATTGAGTTGTTTGGGTTTATACAGCCAAGTTAGAACAGAAATATTTTTGTTCCTGCTTACCACGTGAAGGAAAAAATGCACATTGTTCCCAGATGTCTGCACATCCTTCTTGTGCTCCAAGGCTACACCTTAGAGACCCCCCCCTACCTTGGTGGTGAAGGGATTGGTTTCAGTGTTTGGGAGGCTTGAAGGGATCACCTTGAAGAACTTCCACAGAGTCTCCTACTGGGTTTGTTGGGAATTGTGTGGGCTTAGAGGGGGTTAAACAGTCTGTGATGACATGCACTGTCCCAGAGGCACTCTCAGTGAATTCCGTCTCTCTGCTCTCTCTTGTATCATGAAAGACACTTGTTTAGTCTCAGCAAGACTGGATGAAGTCTATTTTAAGTCATTATGCTCAGAAATAACTTCTCTCTTTCTTACCCGAGCTCACTCTGTCTCTTTGGTTCTTATCTCTGATAAAATCTTGCTCCCATTAAAAGTCCAGGAGAGTATTGTCATTCATTTAAATGAACTCAGGATGTCCTGTCTTCTTTTCTCCCCCAGTGGAAAAAAATTTCTCCCCCAGTGAGTGTGTTTAATGTTTTCATACCTGTGTGAGATTTTCTTTTCTGTATCATTGTCTGAAGGGCATTCAAACACCTTCATTCTATTCATCTGAACAAGTAAGGCATATGAATACTCTTATCCATTTAATGAAGTGCTGCTCTTTGAAATCAGTGAGGAGAGTGCTATTTCCTATTTCTGCTTCAGGTTTGTTACCTGCTCCAGTTCCTTAAGGACAACAATTTGGGAAAGCAGGAATGTCAAAGCTGCTGCTATGCACTGCTGAGCTTTCAATGTCATCAACAAGGAGCTTCTGGTCTGATTTTGGGAGCAGTGGCCAAATCCCATGTGCTGACAAACCAGAGCTTGTAAAGGTGAAAGGCTCTATGCCCTGGGAAAAGGTGGGTGCTTGTTCTTTGGCAAACAATCAGTGCCCAGTCCTGTCCTCCTGAAGTCACAACTCCATTTCACTTTGACATTTTACAAAAATATTTTTTTCCTGCATTGCAAAACTGTGTCAGTGAGGAGCACTGCACTGACATAAGGTGATGAATTGGGCTGATTTCTCAGAAATGCAGTAATAAACTCTGCTCCCTGCTCAAGAGCTGAAACTAATGCCCAGCTTAGCTGCCAACTTCAGTGTCCTGTTTAATGAGTTTGGTGACTTCAGCCCTCCAAAGGTATCTTTTATTACATCAGAAGTCACCACAGCTGATAATAGCTGATAACTGCAATATTTGTTGATAACACCACAGGGATCAAAAATTAGCACTAAATGGGCACACAGATTGAAATTAGTATTATTCACAACTGTTTTGAAATATCTTACAGGGAACAGAGATGAATAAGCTATGATAATAAAGGAAAGAATGGGGATTTCTTTTAAAAAGAATGTCCTAAAAATAAATCTTTAACTAGAAGACACAATTCTTTAAGCTTATTAAGCCTATACAGGAAAGATCTATTATAAAAAAGGAGACTTTAAAGTACTTTTAATTGTCATTGCATAAGTATTTTAATCAACTTATGTCTTTTGATATTAAATTCCTGGATGAAATCACTTACACAAACATTCTTTAACAACCTAGAAGTATTTATCATTATATGAAATCTCTATTCAAAATCTGAACTGCATAGGGAATTTTTTTTTGTTAACTTCTTGAGATTTTTCTCATGGAATAGGATAAAATGAAGTTTGAGGCAACCTTGTTGTCTAACTCACATTTTGTTGAATTGAAATAAATTTAATTCACTATTTTGTTGACTGCTATGAACCCCTGTAAAAATACATTTAAAAGACCTGCACTGCAGTCAGGGTGTGTGTTTGTCCAGCATGCAGGTAACACACACTCAGTTCCTGGATGCTTTCTGCTCCTCCACATTGGCTTTCAAGGCATGTGTATAATTATGTGTTAGTGTTGTCATGGTAATTGAACCTGCAGTTGTCAGGATGTGGAAATCACTTGTGTTAGGCTGGAACAGAGAATTCCAATTAAAGATAACCATGAGATCATACTGTTGGTTTAAGTTTGACATGGACAGAGGTTATTCAGAGAGGGATCTTTATTTCATTTGCTTAAGTGGTATCTAATACTTGTCAAGACTTAGGATTGCTCCACATTGTATCTTCACGTGTTGGAATAACTCCTTCAGGCTACTGATGCAGATTTTTATGATGTATGGGTATTTTTCACCTGATGCTGTAATCCTTTATGAGGAGGTTAATTCTCATTCCATGAGTTCAAAGGCACATGCAATGGAGTTTCATGTTTGGTTGATGGAGCTGAAAGTTCAGAAGGGAAAGAGGAAAGTTTAGGAAGAGAGCTAAACAAGTGCTGCTACCCCTTGGAGTAAAAATGGGACAGGGGCATAACTGAGTCTCTTTGGCTTAGACAGTGTTCTGGCTTTATAAAATTTTGATAAAAAGTTTGTTTAAGTCTTGACATATTTAATAGGTTTCACAGGATTTGATGAAATTATATTTTCAGCTACTTTTGTGGTTTATGATTACCATAAAATAAAATAATAAGTGGAAAAGACTCTGGGAAAAAATTCAAGAAATTGTCTTAAATACAGAATCTGTTATAACTAAGCCATTCCTGGCAGACATTTTTCTAACCAGTTTCCAAAGCTATGCAGGATTTTTTTATTTTCCTTGCACATTTGTCTTTACCGCTGCAAAGTTTTTTTAATGTTTTACTCAAAGCTTTACTTTTAGAATAGAAGTGCATATTTGTGTTATATAATGTTTTTCTGAAGTCTTTTTTAGAATAAGGTCTAATATTTCAGTCTTGCAGATTGTTTTCTAGACTGCTGCTCTTTCTAATTAACTGCATCTTTTAATCTGCAGGCACTGTCCACAACTAAACAGTAATCCATCAAAAGCAAGTAAAGCAAAAAGATCATTTCATATGGCATTCAATGCCTGCTTTATTCTGGCTATGAGGCTTCCAGTATGATACCTGCTTTTATTGGCAATAGCTTTGTGGATACAGGTTTAGCTTCTGATCCAGATCCTTTAGAGCAGAACTGTTGTGCTGTTTCCAGCTTACATTTCTGCAGTTCATTATTTCTGAGAGTAAGAATAATGCAGCTACCCTTGAGTCAAACTTCATCTTTTGCAAACCACTTCTATTGAGATTTTTTGGACTCTAATTGTGCCTCTCAGTGTGCCTGAAGGTGTTCCCAGCCTAGACTCATCTTCAAATGCTGCAGGCACGTGGTGGGATTTCTGGGATTGTCCTGAGCAGTGCCAGGAATGGGACTCCATGATCCTTGTAGGTCCCTTCCAACTCAGTCATTCTGTGATTCCATGGAGGGTTATGGAGCAGTCCCTCTTCTGCCATCACGATTAAAGATGAAAATACAGAATGGTGCTGGATTCAGTGCTGGCCAAGAATTCCATTAGCTGCCTTTTCCTTGTAGACACTGATAGCTATAGCACAACTTTTTTTTCTATGCTATTTACCCTGTAGTATCACTGTTTACTGATGTTTCTTGGTTTTATCAGGATAAAGTCCTGTGCAAAGATGCTGAAAGTATTTTTAAAATCATGAAATGTGCCATCAATTATTTCTCAAGGCTTGTTACCTTTTTGTGCCTTGTTTTTGATGAATCCATGCTCACTTACTCATTTCCTGGTTTCCTTTCAGGTGACTTACAAACTGAAATAGGAAAGAAAATTAAAATAACTAGGCTATCTTCTTACCTCCCCCTTCTACAGCTGGCATAATTTTTGCTCCTGTGAGGGCTTTTGTACTCATCTCCATCCATCATGTCCTTTCTAAAATAATTCTGATAACAACTTTCAAGCAGTTACAGCTCTGATATTCATCCACTCTTCCAAGACTTTGGGCAAATGTAATATGGCATAGGTAACTTTGAATTGTTTGACTTACATCTTTTTGTAATACTTTCCCTATTCTGTCCTGGCACTGTGAAAGCTGCTTTAAAATACATCAATTCTGGTTATTGCAGGGGCCTGCTATTTGACAATTATCAAATATTAAGCCACCCTTTGTATCAACCATGCTTTGCAGTCTCAAAAAAAAAAAAAAAAAAGAAATATTACTGCTACTGTCTCCTTATGCCAGTTACTGGATCTTCTACCCAAAAATAGGTGTACAGCAGTATCTAAACTTGTAATATAGAAATAGTCTTTTAACATAAAGAGTAAGTGTACTATGGCTCAAGTCTGTCTGTGTCTTAGTGGCAGTTAGTGCTTGCCTAATGATTTCCTTTGAAAATGACACATATCTATGTGGTTTTTTTTGATATGTTGCCTTGCTCCTGCCTTTTAATTTGGAGTACTCAAGTTATGTTGATGCTATCACAAAATGTGTTTTCTGCCTGGTCTGTATTTTTTTTCAAATAGCTCTTAATATTCAGTTTGTCTTTCTCGGGGCCACTGAGCACAGAGGCAATACTTTCAGAGTGTTATCTACAATGATTACAAGAGCTTTTTCCTCTGTAACTACTCAGTACAGCCCCTCACAGAGGATATAAAGTTGGGATTAATTGCTAATCATTTAGTAGTCATCAGTAGATCTCTGGAATAATGGAAAGATATCATTACCACTAGGGATTCATCAATGATCTCATGTATCTGAGCTGCTTGGGGGTGTGTGTGCTCTGTCACTGATTCTGGTTTTTGTGCTGGCAGCCAAAACTTAACACACACTGCTGCTGTTTTGCTTGTCTTCATCTTGTCTCTGCTTCCAGAGAGTGTTTACAACTAACTATTTCATATTTCTCTGTGCTAATGGATGTTCGTTTTCAGTAGGACTCAGTAATTCTGTGGAGGGATAGAATGTAAGAAAATAGTGCAGAGGGTAGTCTCACACCTGAGGAGTTGCAGCTGTACTAATAACCAAAGATTAGGAACAGCCCTGCCCTTAATAGGCCACAGCTGTGTCCAATAAGACAGGTGCCACAACAGAGTGGGTGAGCTGGGTGAGGAGGGAGTTGGGGTTTGTTGGTTGCTTTGTGAAGGAGTCAGTGCTGTGAGGAGCTGCACAGTAAGAAATCACTGAGAAGGTATAGAACTTTTGTAATAAGATGATAACATAATTCAACAATCCATTGGCTTCTGCAGCAAAGTTGTGGCTCAGAAGTTCCTCCCCTGCACCCAGTTCACCAGCCTCCCATGTGTCCTGTCTGGCTGTTTCTGAATCTTAGCTCACTAAAATGTGCTCCTTTTTAGCCTGAATTATTTAAGTGTCTTTGCATAAATACTGCTGTGCTGATAGGTGGATCTGTGGCAAAGGGCCATGACTCAGTGACTAGCTTTATTTGTGAAACTGCAGTATCACTGCAGTGCTAGAGCTAAAAGGAGAAATTCCTAAATATCTCTGAAAACCTGGCACACACCAGCTTCCTGGGGCTTGTGTAGCTGAAGCTTGAAGCCAAATTCTAGACCACTGTCCTCTCCCATGGAGTGCTGCAGGTAGAGTGTGGGTGTCATTTACATCTGAGCTGCTCTTAGCAGGCTGAAAGGGGGGTTCTCAGCTGCTTTAGCTCATGTTTTGGCTTTCAAATACAAGTATTTGCATGCTTCTGCAGTTTTGCCCAATTTAGCAAATTTAATTTTAACAGCTTATGGGAAATTCCTATGGAGTCAAGATGTATCTGGAGCCATAGTTCCATGCATAAAAGTTTTCTGGGTAGTTGAGTTTCTACCTGTACAAAGAACTGGAGGGAATGTTGATCCTGACAGAGATCAGAGAATATTTTGCTGCCATGTATTTGGCTTACAGAGGGTGAAACCTTCACTCCCCTGATCTCTTGCTGATCAACAAAGTCCAATGCTGATGCTGAAGGGTCTCCATCCCCTAGGGAGTAGGGCAAAGAATTCAAATCATTGACTTATAAGGGTACCTAAATATATTATGAGCATTTTAAATGCTGTTTTGCACTCTGTATAAAATTGTGGGAGATCTCAGTGAAAGAGAAATATGTCAAGACTTTCAAACTCTGTGAGGTGTTGTTCCTATATAGCTCAGATGTCCAAGTTTCCCATAACTAGCAAGGTTTTGTATAAAAGGATAGCGACCCAAAGGTTCCTAGCTATTCCTGTAATTTGGTTATAAGTGTAATGCCTGTGGTGTTGTGTGTAATCCTGTGTGCAGCTACAGCTCTGGGAAGTTCTATATTAAACTCAGTGCTGTGGTTACTCGTGAATGAAATCACTGGAAGAGTCTTGGACGAAAAAGTACATGGAAGGATTTAAGGCAGAACATGGCAAAAGCAAAGGCTGCAATTATCTGCAGCTGAAAACAAGTAGCTTTTAATATGTCCATTCACCTAAGAAGGGAGGGAGAATTACAGACCCACGTGCTCTTTCTCTCCCTTTTTCTATCATTTCTCTTCTTCTTTTTCCTTTATACAGTTTATCACCCATAATTTCAGGATGTGTTTTGTTTCTTTAAGCTGTTTTATCTATAGGCTTATGAGGTCAGTCATGTGTGAATTCTTTTGTTAGTCACCTCACCTTTTGCCTTGATGATAGAAAATTGATCAGGCCTAAAGTACAAGTTCAATAGACAACCCCCTTGGTCCTTTGTCTAGGAGAATAGCTACCATTGAAGGCCATGAGCAGGTTGCTATTAATATGACAGCCTGCTCTATCTCCCACTGTAATTTATAATGAAATACCTAATCTCCATTATTTTGATCCAAGCAGGCGATCCCATGAAAAAGTCTTTTCATCCAGTTCCCAATGGCAGTTACATGAGAAATGGCAAACCAATAATTTTTGTCAAGTTTTTTAAGCCAACAGAAATGCTTTTCCACTGCTACAGTTTCAAAAGGCACAGATAAAGCTCATTCACTGAGATGAATGAAAAAGCCATCTGGGGTTTTTCTTTTTGACTTCCTTTCCTTTTCTCCATCCTTGTAATCAAATTTGAGCAAAATCAAATGGGGCTTTCTATGAAAGTACCTTTTGTTGATCTGAACGAGCTGGTAATTTACAAAATACCCTTCTTTTGTGAGGAAGGCTAAAGAAAAAAAGAATCAGTAGCTTTTAAAGCTGGGCCTTGGTGGGACTCTAAATGCAGTGAAAGCAGTCTGTGTTGAGAGATTGAAATGCATTTCAAAGCCAGGCCTGAGTCAGGGTACAGGGAAGAAAAAACCTATGTGCATTTTATAAGAAGAAAAACCTGAATGGGAAGGGGAAAAGAGAGAGAGAGGAAAAAATCTGGATAATACATTAATCATTATTTTGGAAATTGTCTTCCTTACTGACACATACTGCGTAACTAGTGATTGAGAACTTGGATTTTTGTTCTATTATAGGCATCTCAACATTTGTCTGTGCTGCTTTAAAGTTTGAGAGGCAAGGATCCTTGAACACTGCTGGACTATGTTTTAAATGTGTATATATATTTTTTCAACTTTGCTTTTTGTGGTTCTTTTTCCTTTTTTTTTTTTAACCTTGCCTGTGAAGTATTATGAGGAAAAATACTTGCAGGAAAGCTGAATTTATTCTTTTTGGCATGCTAATGTTTATTTTTATTGTATTTCTGCTTACCAGATTTCCTAGGGGTAATTATTTCCCACTGACTGAGACCACAGGACAGTGTGACCACCTAACAAATAGTAAGTTTATGCCTTGTTTTTATAATTTGTATTTTATGATTAATATGAAAAAGCTGAGAATGATTAATTGCAAATTCAGTATTTTAAGAATGCTATACAGCTGTATAAATCTATTAATGAGAAATATTGATGTGGTTTAATGCTTATCATCTCTGTTACTTACTATACCTGTTTAGTGAGCTAGAGATAAGTGCATTGTCCTGTGCTGAAGATAAAATATCTTGAGAAATAAAAATTAATTAACATGTTGTAGGCAATGATATGAGCAAGCCTAGCCCATTTTAAATCTTTTCTTATTTACAGGCTTGCTTAGAAGGCAAAATGTTTCTCCCTTTCCAATTCTGTTTTGATTCAGGATATTAATGCATTTAAAAACAGCTTTCTGGCTGCACAATATAAAATATGACCGGCAGTTTACAGAAATGTTGGCACTCATAGTAGAAACTCTGAGGTTAATTTTTATTTTTAAGAAAACTTCTCATGTTATTTTTACCTTGACTTGTGCTGTATTATAATAGGAAGAGAGAGGTATGAATGTTACTGATTTAAATCTGATTATTGTTGCTAATGAAGCACTGGTAAAACCACGGGGGCTTTTTGATTCTTCTTTGAAAGGCAAAGCTTGTAAATAATGTAGAACTCTAAAATTTCTGTTATAAGCTCTTTGTTTTAAATGAAATGACATATTTTGGGTTTCTTATGCATATGTGTGGACGATGTTGTGATATACACTTAAAAAGCAGAATATAGGAAAGCAGGCTGGGATAAGTCTTTTGCTTTTTAACGTTAGCAAAATCCCAAGTTAACCTTATAAAGTTTGAGTGTGGTTTCCATTAATTAGATGCCAAATTATTTAGCAAATAGGTTACAAATTATTTTCTTCTACATACCCTGACATCTGATTGACGTGGAAAATGTCAAAAAGCTACTTTTGTAGCTGAATTAATTTCCCACTTCTAGTTCTTACTGTCCTATTCACTTTCAATTTCCTTCAGGATTTGTTTTCTCACATGGTTTTGAGCCATTTGCTGCCTCCTAATGACTGACTTATAAAACAGCAAACATGGAAAATTTCCAAAAAACTTTTTCTGGAGCTGTCACTGCTGTATATTTTGTAATCATCTACCATTTTTTCATGTATTTATTATTGATGAAGAAATTTGTGAATTTTTAATGGTTCTGCTCTGGGATATTTTTAGCAGAACATCCAACTCTCCACCCTGAGAAATGCAGGATAAATAAATGCCTTAACAGGAAACTTTCCTAGGGCTGAGTGGGGAAACAAAGACACAAGTGGTTGTTTTTGTTTTGTTTGGATCATGTCATTTAGATAATTTAAGAATCTCTGCTTTCCCAGGCTGGCATTCCATTATCATGGGGCACTTCTCTTGGTTAAGTAATTGTCTCCTTCCCCCCTCTGTTTAAAAATCATAATTAATCTTTGTTTAGTTTTCTGTTCTTTCTCCTTTATACCCTCTTAAACTTTAAGACATAGTCTTCAGCAAAGACTTTATCAAACCTTTTGGGGTTTAACTGATTATTTAACAAATGAAGCAATAACAAAGCAAGATAAGGTCTCTCATGGTCTTATCTGTGTATCAAGGCTTGTCTTCTTACTGTGTTCTTACCCCAGTGCAGCACCAGCCTGCTCAAGAGATTTTGTGACCTATCAAAATATAAGTGTTCAGAATTATATGGGATATGGAGAATATAGATTTTTCTTGATGTAATCTTTTCCCTCTCATGAGCTCTCTAAGTTGTAAAAATGGCTTGAATTGGGATGAGAGGGCTGAATGGAGCTCTGACTTTGCCCCCTGTTATTTATGTGTATTTGTGGATACTCTCTAAACTTTTCCTTACATGGAGTTGCACTCAGTGACAGCACTGCATTTGTGCCTGAATGTTTGTAAACCTCTGCAAGGCTCTTACACATGGGCTGGATTTTACAGGAGAATCTTCAGCTGTGCCTGATTTTGAGCTGCCAAGTTTTATGTTTGAACTTTTCAAGCTCAAGCACGTTTTACATTACAGTATGAGAAATTAGCATAATAAATTACTTGCAGTAATTTTTTATTAATAAATGTCTTCATCATTTTAATAATCTGTTGGGAAAGCTTTGTTGCAGAAAAGACTCATAGCAACAAACAAATGCTATTTTTTTTGGAGAATGTATATAAATGTATGCTCAATTGATATGCATAATATCTTTTATAGTCGTTGATTTGAATCCTTGAGGGGAGTTTACAGTAATGACACAATAAAATGGGGGGCTGAAGTTATTTAATGAGTTAACAAGTACTTCCTCTGTTAAAGAGCATAATCCAGTGCAGCATAAACTGAACAAGGAAATGTAGACTGGGACAGGTTATCAACACCATGGGTGAGCTGCTGTGTCTGTTGAAAACAATCAATAAATTTTACTGCCCATACCTAAGGTGATTAATCAGATGGTTTGGGTGTTTGGTCAGACTGAGTTGGATGGGGATTGGAAAAGATTTTCAATGAACTTTTCAGTGGCATTTTTTTTTATTATCTTAAACAGTGAGAGGTGGGAACAAAGGACAATAGTTCCTGGGTCTCATGTGCCCTATAAGGTTCTGCATTGCCTGCAAGAAACACTTTTCTTTCCAGATAAATTTTTGTCACTGAACATTAAAAGTGAACTCAGCCTTAGTGAATATACATAGCAGCTTATGAAAACCGTATTCTCATAAAGATTGTAAGAAAATGCAGATTTAGGCAGTGTCACATCTGAAGGGAGTCCCTTGAATGAGAGATAAAGGGAAAAAAAGGCGACACAAATATGTGGGGATTGGAATGAGTACTGAGTGTTAAAGAAGAGATAAGAGAAATTCTAGGAGTGGTGGATGTTGTTGAGGTAAGGAAAGGGCATTAACCCTTCCATGTCCCTATGCCCAGGTCTTCTCCTCAGGGTCCTGACCACCTTTAGATTGACTGTCCCAGGGCTGAGCGCTGCATTCAGAAAGAATTTATGTCTGTGTTCCCATTATCCTAAAAAGGGCAATTTTTTAAAGTTGATTTTTCTCACTGTTGTTACTACACAGTGTGGTGAACCTAAAAGGAACACAAGCTTCTCCTCTGAAAGGCTGCAGTGAGATTTCCCCTCAGGCCCTGCTGAGCAAAGCAGGCTCTGCCTGCAGTGCTGCTGGACAATCCCTGTTCCGTTTCTCTGCTGGCAATGCTCAGTGACCCAGCTGGGGAACTGTGGCTGTGCTGATCTCTGAAAAGCAAAGTAACATGCACAGTGTTCCCTTGTAATCCACGAGGTCCGTCCCTAAATATTTCAGGATGCTTCCCAAATTCTGATGGTCATTTAGGGGTAGGACAGCAGGATCAATGCATTTAAGTACAGGTATAGATGCTATTGTGGTCACTTAGCACTGTTGTACTAATGGCATTTCCAGTACATTGGGAGTTTGGTGTAGTCAGGTCTGTAATGAATACAAGATTACAGGTCTTATAGAAGACCTGCAATACCTCTGAAAATTCTTTGTTATTTTGAGTACTCAGAAGGACATTCCCTTTAGTCAGATCTGATTGTGGGTAGCAAGCATTTCATGTTATATGAAGGGTGATACAGAAAGCGGTGCTCTTGGAGAATATTTCTCTCTACAAAATAGTCCAATAAATTACTTTATGCAGCCCATTGTAATTCAGCCAGGGACAAAGAATGTACAAGACTAGAGATAAAAAGTTTTCATCAGACTAGTCTTGAAAACTATCCTTTTATTTGCAAATTTCTTGTAGGATACATTGCCATCCTGTAGAGTAGTGAGGTTTGGATAACTGCTTTAAAATACTCTCTGCTAGTTTTATCTTTTAGTTTGAGTGGAGCAAAACCAGTGAGGGCAGAGCACTGGAGAGTAAGTGCAGTAATGTGGCCATTGCCCCCCCAACAGTAGCCTGGTTTAATATTTCATCTTCCCTTCCCTGCCAACTGGGGGGAAAAAAGGTTTCAATGCTATTCTTGTAGGTTTTTTTGCATAGGGAAGACATTTTTAAACTGACCATTTGCTATTTAGCTGTCATTTTTTATTCAAAGGTCATAAAGCCTGTTGCACAATGGGACTAGGGGTTGTAGTCTTTTTTGTTTGCCTGGTGAAGACAGCAGACCCTGGAGACACACAGATGAGTATTTGTGGCTTCAGTTTCTTCAGGGGCTCTGTTTTTAAGGACATACCAGCAGCAACATGAGACTGTTCTCTACTTACAATTTGTCCTCAGACTTAGAAAGTTGGAAGATAAGAGCAGAACTATAGGAGAAAGGTGTCTTGTAACCATCCTCTGAAAAAACTTGATCTGAAATAGGGTTCAGATATAAAATTACTATTTGCTGCAAGGCTTTCACACTGCTAAACTGCTTTTCACCTCAGATCTCCACTGTGATCCCTTCTAACTGATTCAGGGAGTGAAGGATGTGCACTCATTTTGTAATGCTGAGGCCTGGCCATTTCAGGATCAAGTGCTTGTAGCCCTGAAAATGGTATTTCTGATTCTAACTGGAGAGCATCCCTTCCACCTGACTTAGAAACATAACTTCGTGCAAAATAGTTTTGTTGCAGCCAGTCTGTAAATGGTGGGATATTTAGAATACAGGGTATTGTGTTTTGTTGTATATTATTCATTCTTCCAGTGAGTATCCTGCTCACAGGGATACCTCAGACTCCAGACAGTCATTCCCTGTGCCATGATGTGCAGAAAAGCCACAATGGCAACTCTGCCCATCCCATCTTCTGAGCAGTCCCACTCAACCTGAAGAATTATGAAAAAAACATTTTCATATGCTTGCTCTTCCTGTTTGTGAAGAAAGTCATTTAAATCAATTCTCCTGAGTTGAGCTGTGGTTAATTCTGGTTGGTAGTGAACTACATGCAGAAAGATTCCAAATGCTGCTGCTTTCTCACATCCATGTCACAAGGACAGTCTGTAGCAGATTGCAATACCTGTTTCTGGTAAAAATGGCAGGTTTTTTGTGGTGTAAATTACTTGTACTTGCTGTTCCTTGGCACTGTGTAATAGGAGCCAGGGGCTTTGGGAGGCAGCAGGAGAAGTCCTGCTGCAGTGGCAGCATCTTCCTGGAGCTCCAGTAGCCTCTTAATCCACCTCCTTAACTGTGCATGAGACACTGGAGCCCCTCTGTTCGTAACAGAGCGCGCCTGGTGCTGAATTGCTGCCTTCATGCATGGGGTGGGACAGCTATGGCTGAGTTTCACTGATTCTACAGCAGTTTCAGCTAGTCAAAGAAAAGACATTTTTTGAGCCTGGGACAAACACTATCTGTTGAAGTAAAGGACAAGCACAAACTGGTGGTGTGAAGTCCTTTCCCTGTTTCTGTGCCATAACCCTCATAACTAATTTTGAGATCATAACATGTCATGCTCATTTTGCATTTTATGCACATTATATATTTGATATATATAACTGCATCTTTGATTCCTGCTTGCAATATTATTTTTTTATATATTAGGGGGTAGAATTTGATTGAAATCATCAAAGTTCTAGACCAGGGGTTTATAGGGATGTTGCCTGTTCCTTTTATTTCAAGCTGAAGAATGTTATGATGTACCCAGAATACGTCTTTTAGGTTTTTTTATCTTTTTCATTTTTTTTTATATCCCTTTTCTACACTGTCTTGTCTTTCTTTACTGCTGTGTAATTCTGAGAGCTTTCTAGGCCACTGACTGATGGCTTTGGTGTCTGTTTATATACTCAGTAACAGACCCAGTTCTTGACTGGAGATTCTAGGTGCTTCTGTGCCTTTTATCTGTGAAAGCAGAACAGTATTTTTATACTAGCCTTGTGTATGTGCATAGAAATAATTGTACCAGGATAATAATATCTGACTGACAACCTTACAAGCAAAGGTTCTATTTCAGTTTAGGGGATTGACAGGGTAGACTCATGGGCTAGAACAAATTAAAGACTTTTGTTTTGTTGTGGAAATGTGCTAATTATTAACACAGCACTATTTTCCTAACTTAACCTTGCAGATCTGTGAACTTAATCCTGTACTGCCAGTAAAACACTTCTGAATCTAAGGGGGGGTGGGACAGCTGTGTGAAGAGCTTGGGAAATATTTGTCCACTTCTAGGATTGTATTTGTCCATTTCTGGGATGTTTGTTTGCTGTGTGAAGTGATCATTGTTGCCCATTCTGTGGCTCACAAGATGTGTGATAGGAATTGTCATCATTCTTTGTTTCAAAAGTAAAAAGTAATGGACTAGGAATATTAGCCTAAGTTCCATCATGATTGCACTGTTGATAGACCTGACACTGTGTGCTGGTGCCTCCTGAGTCAGAAACCTGGAGGTGGGTGAATTTCATCGATTTATGCGTTCAGAAAGCACAAACCCTGTCCTTGTGCAAAAAATGCCCAGTTACAGTTCAAGGAAGCAAATCCTTGCAAGAGCTCTGCCTGTTCCACCAGCCCTTGTGCTCTAATGCCTCCTGTTTCCTCTGCTTGAGCATCTCTGAGGCTTTTCTCATGGAAGCTTTGCAGTGCAGCCTCTCTGGTGTCCCTCAGGCCAGGTAGGTGTGAATTTTCTGGTGCTTGCTGCTTTCAGTGCAAGTCTGTTAGAAGCAGTAAAGGTGAGGGCAGCCAAGGGAAATTTGGAAGCTATTTTGTAGAACAGGTATGCAGATAACTGACTAAGTAATGCCTGGGATTTGTTATGGTGTTTGAAGCAGGGAGAAATTAAAATAAGTGACAGAAACTGTAATCTGAATATTTTTCCCCCTGTTAAATGTACATGGCGAGGGGCTGAGGCGTCATTTTGGTTTTGTATAAATTTCTTGAAGAATTTCAGCTTAAAAATGTTGCAACATAAAAGTTCTTCTGAGTGTTTTTTTCCAGTCAAGTATATTTGTCTCTGTTTATGGAAAAAGCAGAGCCTCCACATGCAAGAGAATGTATGGGGGGATTGGTAGCATACAAAAGCAGATATAGGAAATTGTTGAGTCAGTGTAAACCCTGAATGGATTTGCAGCAGAGAGCCAAGTTAAAATGAATTTGATTTAAACCAGAATGCACAACATCTTTTTTTGCTTGCTTTCAGGAATTTGCCGTGTAAATTCAGCCTATTACAGAAAAATGAAAGAGAGGAGTTTTAAAATGAAAAGTAGCTGTAATGCACAGATTGAATGTTTGGGTGGGAGTGAAAGTAGGAGTTACTGGGTTGGAACAGATTCCTTAAGATCTGTCACATCATACCATTAAAATAAAGAGCTAGACATAGTAATTTTAAAGGGATATTGTGTAAGAGTTGGGAGATATTAATGCAGTAAAATACATTGATGGATTCCAAACTTACGGTCTGTTATGTGTATTATACTGACACAGTCACCATAGATAGCAAATGCTTGCTGTGGGTGCTGCATTGCTTGTGAAAGGAAGGATTACAGTGTGTTAGCAAACATTGATTCCAGCAGCTCCCTCTGGGTGTGCTTGCAATTTCATGAGGTTATTCCTGTAATGTTTTTGATCAAATTTGAAATATAATCAAAGAACTTCATAAAAGTCCTGTATTCCTTCTTAGCAGCTGCAGTCCTCATGTGAGAAGGCCAAAAGAGGCAGAAATTGTTTCAATTTCTTTTTTTCTGCCTCAGAAATTTTGATGGCCATGGGCAAGTCACTTTTATCTGTCCTCCACTGATATCTGGTCTCATACTGGTAGTATTTTGATGATGAATAAATAAATCCACAAATATTTAAAACCTATGGATAATAGTGTTGTTTAAATAATCAAGATTTTAGCTACAGAAGAATAGGAACTGAACAGTACTTTTCCACAGCCAGGCACTTTATTCTGAATATGTTGTTCCTACCTGGTTCCCCACCCTGTCTCACCTGGGCACCTCACTGCCCTGCTGTGCCCCACCTTCCCATTTTATTGTGGGGCCCTTGGATGTGGAAACCGGGGATTTTCCTTAACGTATCACAAAACATCTGAGGAGAGGGGTGAATTCAACTCAGTCTCCCAGCACTAAATTCTGATCCAGTCTTCTTCTCTCTTCCATGGAGAGCCCATCTCAGGCTCCCTGTGAGTTATTGGAAAGCCTTTGCTGCTGTCCCATTGTTGTATGTCACAAAACCACAAAGAAGTGGGAAGAAACATGAGCCTGGATTTTTCTGCAGTGCAGAATTGCACCTGGTGTATCATTAAGGTGGTGCAATATGCATCTAAAATGATATATAAAATACCTGAATTTTAAAGCAATATTTACTGCTTGTTCTTCCATTTCTTCAATGTTTTACAAATTGTATCAAGGAAAAAAAACACTTTTAAAATTTCTTTTTTAAGGAAAGAAGAAGAGAGACATTTTTTAAATGAATGTGAAGGTTATGATACATATTTAACAAAGCCTGGGAACTTGGAAGTGTAGACAGCCATTGTCTTGTCTTAACCCAACCCTGTGAGTAAAGGATACAGTGTCAGATGTGACTTTGAATTTTCCTGGCTTCTGTCACTTCACATCACAACCTCAGCATTAGTAATGTACATTTTTTTTGTTGAGGAACAAAAGCAAAAAATGTATTTTGACTAGTAAAATTAAGAAGATGACATGTAAATCATAGAAGTTCACTGTGCAACAGTAGTGTGTGTCATTTTTTTAAATGTAAGTGTAATTCTGAGTACATGGTAACTACTATCTATAGCTACAGAAATATCACCACCTCCTGCCTTTTGGCAAGAAACTGTATTTTAAGTTTTATATATAGATTACACAATGACAGAGAAGATAAAAACTTTTAGCTGAGCATTATACTTTAGTACAGTACAGGAACTAAAAATAGTCTGTGTCATCACAGCAAGGCTTTTTTGTGGCAAAAACACAAAAAACAAACCAGCAGAGATGTCCATTATTGCTGTTACACAGTCATTAGAGACAGATGAAATTGGCCATAGAAGCAGCTGATTACAGGAGATCCTATCACGAGTGACAACAATGGAACCTGAGCAATGGCATTTCAGCCACTGGCACCTGTTCTGTTAAATCCCAAATTCTTCTCATTGACCTGCTTTGAACAGAGCTTGCAGATTTCAGACTGGGGGAGCAATGCACCCTTTCATGAGCCAAAGGAGCACTTTTGGCTGCTTTTTCCTTGAGTGCTGCAGCTCTCCAGGCCTGTGGGCAAGACTCCTGTGCTTCCCCCTAAGGAAGCAGGAATTGAACCCATTTGCAAAGCAAGGAGAGAGCAGAAGAAACCTGATAGCTCAGGATGGTTGCCCCGTTCTCCAGCTCTGAGCTGGCCCCTGTCCATTCTGTCTTCTCTCTCTCCCTCTCTCCTCTTCAGTATCAAGAGGAGGAAAGGGCTCAAGGATTGAAACTCCAGTCTTCATCCTGACCAACTGTGGGAAAAATTAGATTGTTCCATGGGCTGGGTGAAGGTGGGTAATTGGGAAAGGGGAAAGCTGGCCTGTTTCTGGGCCAGGAAAATGAGCAGACATTAATGCATATAAAATTCACAATGGGTTTCTGAACACCAAGCCCCAAGCAGTCTGCAAGTAAAGGTCTGTAAGGAGCTTGTGCAAAGCTCTGTTGAATCGGGACAATTGGATAGTGTCCAAGATGTGATTTTCTTATACAAGCAGAGCTGCTTGGCAAAAGCAAGAATAAACCATTATAAACCTGCATTTTTGCTTTAATTGAGTTTTTATTTAATTTGTGGGCTTGTTGAGCTATGATATAGAACAAATGAGTCAAGTGCTGGGAGTCAGTTCTGAGCTGTCCTGTTCCTGTTGCATTCAGCCAGGGAGTGAACTTTCATTTGAGGTGTCAGGGCATGATCTGCCCCTCCCATACCAGGCCTTTCCCCCTTCCATGAGAACATTTTCCATTTGCTGAATCATGATAAATTTGCAAAATAGAGCAATTTAAATTTAAATGGGTGGTACTGCCAGCTAGCACATTACCAGGTGATTCTAGACCCTTCATCTGGGATAGGTAAGTGTAAAACTCCTCTAAGAAATGATGACTACTTCTACAAAATCTGGGCAGGGCTCTGTTGGGGGAAATTCAGCCTTAAAAGGAGCATTATCGCCTCTAGCACCATCTTGTGTTTTCCCTTAAAATGAAAGGGGAAGAGGGTTTCTTGAGCTCCATCACAAAGTACAGAGACTGAGCTGTAGGTGTGCTAGTCACTCTGAACATGCCACTGACAAGCAGGGAGGTTTAACCACAGAGTTCTTTAGGCAGGAACCCAATTAGGCCTGCTGAAGAATAAGCAAAGTTCTGCCCTGATTTGGTTTGTAAGAAATAAGGGATTGGGGAAAACATGCTGGCAATTCTTCAGCAGGTTTTAGTTGTATGGCTTTTAAATTACATATAAACCCTCTCAGAGATTTGATTCTTTTGTGCATCTGGACCAGAGTACCTGCGTGTGGTGTGGTTTTCTTTGGGGTTTTATTGTTGTTTGGTTTGCTTCACTGAGACTCAAATTCACAATGATATGTGCCTGCTTAACTGTCATTTTCCTAAAAATATAATTAACTTTGGAGATCTGGCCCTAAGAGCCTGATCCTGTGGGAATCATGACACATCCTAGTCCTGATGCTGGAGCCAGTGGAGTCTCACTTCGTGTGTGGAGCAGAATAAGGTCACACACAATGTAGGTTCTCTGTCCTGTGTGTGAGATCAGGAATCACCATGGTTACTTATCCGCTGTTTTCTGTGCGCTCTCTCGTGCTCGTTCTCTCTCTCTATTTATTTATTTATTTATTTACTTACTTACATTTTTTGTGTTATGTGTAAGGCAGATCCTAAACCTACAGTGTAAAACCATTTTCTTTATGAAGCAGTGGCATTTTGAATGTTCATTGCTTTGCAGCAGTGATGTGTCCAGAAGAGTCAGGAAGCAGCCAGGTGCTGGAGCTGCTGCTGATCACCCAGAGCATGGCTCTTGACCTCAACATTCCTGCCTGTAACATGAGAATTATTTGCTTTATTAATATAAAATAGTTATTGTTTGCATCACCATTTCCATCTTATTATGGGATTGTGCATTTCCCACAACAGTAGCAGCCTGTTATCTGGATGTTAAGTTTTGCATAACTTAAATGAGGAGTTTCTGTTTAGTACTGAGGGTAAAGACTTTCAGGACTGGTGACTTGGTGGTCCCATTTATGATGTAGCTCTCACTTAGCAATTCAGTGCTTTAGTGCCTGCTGAATAATAAAATATTACCAGTGCAATCCAACTCCACAAGTATATTTTTATATATAATTTTAAGACAAAACATCAAAGAATCATGCCTAAGATTTTTTTTCAAGTAAAATAAACATTGTTGTGCATCAAGTACGCCCTCCTGCTTCTTGATCATGTCACAGTGGCAATAAGGGGAGGGCAAACAGCCATGTGAACTTGTCATTATGTAAAGTGGATTTCTCAGCAAACAAGTTACTGGTAGATAAAGTTCTGTAGAAATATTTTAATTTCTAATTTCTCTTTAAGCACCACAGCACTCATGTGAATCTGTGGAAAGTTATGCACCAAATTAAGAGTTTAACTGCCTTTGTGTGTATGGAAAAGGGAGCTGTTTCAAGTATTTGAGAGTGTAGATGATAAATGTTGTGGGTTTTTTGGTGGCATCTGAACTTAGTTTGGTGATATGTGATTGTTTTTAACAACCTGTGGGAATGTAGGTGACCTTGATTTCCTTGCTATAGCCTTGAGGGACAGACTGGTACTGTGGTGTGTTTGGAGAACTATTCCTCCCTGCATGCAAACAAATATAGTACTGCTACTATGCTGTTTTGGTCTTATCTTGCTTGCTGCACTTAAGCCATTGGGTTTATACTGCTGCATTTATAATGTAGGCTTACCAGTTAAAAAAAGAGAAAGAAAAAAAAGTCCGAAGAAAGCCAAGACATTGTAACAAGCTAAAAGGAAAGTTAACGGGAGGAAAATTGTTCAGCTGAAAAATATAAACATTTTGTTTCCCTGATGCTTTAGAGCAGATTTTGAGCAGTGTGTGTTTGGGAAAGAGGACAGTCACAGAAAATAGAAGGCAGGATTTTTAAAAAGGAAAGTAATGATGGAAAGCAACCAATAGGAATATGGACAGGTAAAGAATAATTAGAGATCATCTTTAAATAGCATAAGAGTGAGAATTTTTTGCCCTGTTCATATCATTCTGTGTTGTGCCTTTTGCTGGGATTTTACACATTAAGATTGCCACGTATTGCTTAGTATTGTTAATACTCAAAATCCTGGCAAAAGGTTGATATTGTAATGGCTCTAAAGGACCCATTTCAATGTAAATCCTAAGGGTCTATCAATGTGCAGGGGATTTATGTGGGTGAGTCCCATTAATGGTAATGGGACTTATGTGCGTAAATCTCTTCTGCATTGATGGGAAAATAGACTCCTTAGTATGCAAAGTCTCATTTGAAATCAAAGAGCATTTGCATAAGATCCATCCATAGCATGGAACTCTGTGTGTTAAAAACAGTATGAAAAGAAGATAATACACCTTAACTACTTTAGTGGATAAATACTAGTGTAAAAAGAGTATTCTTGATAGTATGTATTTTATTTTTAAAATTGCAATAATATTTACACAATTATCTCCGACTACTAGAAACCAGAATAATTACATTTTTATTACTGTGGATGGCTGCTTTTTACTCGAGTTCAGCTGAGGAAAATAATTATGTGCAGTTGTAGAAATTTTGCACTGAGCTCAAGTCCCAACTTCCTGCAGGGAAACGTTTCATTTTGAACAACTTGGAGCGCAAGCAAGAACCAAGAGAGCTTTGCAGCCGCAGTCCTGCTGCATTGGCAGAGCCTTTCTCTCATCAGTACTGTCAGGTAACATTCGCTTTGACTCGCGGCACCAAGCACGGCAGAGCTCCCGGTGCGCGCCGTTTGCTCCCGGGGGTTTCCTTGGGAAGGAGCGACTGCCCAGCCCGCGGCCGCGCGTGGCCACCAGGTGGCGCTGTTGGCAAATGTAACATTGCCGGGGCCCGGATTTTGGGGAAAAGCTGGAACTGCGCTTTTTTCCTTCTCCCCCTGACTGCACCCGGTGTTTGCTTTGTTAAAGTGCTCCGTGAGTGATGCTTACCTCTGCGGACTCCAGGGGACGTGGAGATGTTGCAACAAAGTGGTAGCGTGGCTTGGGAATATCTGCAATATTAATGAGCTGCTTTGGTCTTTGCTGTCTGGCGTCCAGGCTGGCCGTGTTGTTTTAAAAACTGAGCAGAAACAGTTTGAGAATTCTGATATTGCTGTGGTTTTGAAGTGGGTGAAGGAGAGAGTAACTTATTTAGCTGATGCAGACAAAAAGTAGAATGGTCATTCTTTTCAGTGGGAAGAGGAGCCTGGCTGCAGGGAGCAGTTTAAGGAGGGAGTTTTGGTGTGACTTGGCAAGGTTTCATCTGCCTGCAAGAGGAAAGGCTAAAATTTATGTCTCGTGTAGTACCTCACCTCAGGAATTGGTATCAACTCTTCCATAAGACTTGTCTCATACTCAAGGGGCCCTCTAAGGAGAAATAGCAGCGCTGAATATATTTTAATATTAAGCATATCTGCTTTTTTGTGTTCAGGATAAGTTTATGAAATTATGAACTCATTTAATATTGATACGAAATTGTTGAATCTGAGTTCCTTTATTTTTTATGCTAAAAATATTGACCTTGCCATTCTTACAACACTAGCCCGTGCATACTGAAGAATTAAGAATTGCTCTAGGAATGCAGCTTTAAATAATCTTTAACAAGCATTACTGACTATAATAAACCTCTGCAAAAGCTCCCTTTTATTTGCTGGACCGAACAAAAGTGGTTTGTGGCTTATATCAGAACCATATTTTTAGATGCATAACTTCTGTATATTTATAGAGGGTGGTGTGTGAATGGCACGGGTGAAAGCAATTTGTCCAGTTTTTCAAGGAGTTGGTACTTCTGTGTGCATTGACTTCTTTCTTCTCCTGTGCAGCACAGAATATGAATTTATCCATCCTGATTATGGAGTTCCTAGAGGAACTCTAGGTGGTGGACCAAGTACTTATTTAGAATGATGACAGCTATTATGACATAAAGCCAGATAACCTTTATTTACTTTTTTTTTAGTTTTATGCTGAATAATATCTCACTACTTTTCTTAAAACCTTACTGGAAAGCCTGAATCCAATGACAACAAAGACCCTGGCTCATACCCCTGATATAGTCCTTGGTATAGTCTCATTAAAAATGAATTTCTATTCCTGGTAGTCCTCACAAGAAAACTTTCCTGTGCTTGTTTTTCTGAGCAGGTGATGTAAATGGGAGGTTTTAGGTGGAATGGGAAGCAGGATGTCTGATTGCAGCACCTTGAAGCATTTCAGCTGGATGGTGAGGAGAGGAAGTGTCAGAAATGCTGGTGCTGTAACCCAGAATCAATTATTGCAAACAGTCTATGGAGATGGCCAAATATTTATTTTGAAAACAAGAAAAAAAAAAACCAACTTTATATAAATGCAGCTTTTAATTAAATTCTATATCTTCCTAGCTTCTAGACTTTTGAAAAATCGTGTAATTTTTTCTTCTTAAAATAGCGCAAACTGCTAGCAAATTTAGTATTCATTGTTCAAAGACTGTTAAATTCCACTTGAAATAATGTGCAAATCCCATCTTTGCAGTAATAGTAGTTTGTTAATTAGCAGAGCTACCCAAATACTGAGATTGTGGTTAAAATGGCTCTGAGTAGGAGGTGGTAATGATGCCTGCTTTACACCACATTATAGGCAGTGCTCATTAATTCTGGCAATGAGAAGAATCACAGATGTGTGCTTTTAAAAAAGGCAGTGGTGAGAAGAATCACCTTGAATTTAAGTGCTGAAGTCTGTAAATTGTGAATATTAAGAAATAAACTAAGCCGCAAAGTAGCTACCACATTTGGGTACTGGTTAGTGCAGACATTGAGAGTAACTGGAGAGTAACTTTGCTCATGGCAGTGAACACTGAGGTGCCCACCTTGGGTGGTTCCATGAACTGCAGAGGTACCATTTAGTAAAGAAAAAAATACTTTTGTTGTAGAAGAAATGACCATTCCATTTCTGCTGTTGTAAAAAAAAAAATTCATGCACAAATATTTTCTGTCCTGAAGGGCTGTGAGGGGTTTTGCTGTTTGGGTTTTTCCTTTCCTTGGGGAGTTTGAGATGTGTGCTTTAAGAGAGCTTGTAGGAATGAGGCAGAAATGAACAGAGACTTCTTTAAAGCTGGAGATCCCCTTCTGTAATAAAAGAGAGATATTTTTATTCTTTGTTTCTTTTCAGAGCATGGTTACTTGATGAGATCCAGCAGACCTGATCTTAGTCCTAAGTCAAATCTGTAGAGAAACACAAAAAGAATTCTTAATCTCATCTCTCGTGGCCTCAACATGATCTTCTGTATGAAATTGGAGGACTTTTTTGGGGCTCAGTTTTTGGTGGTCTTCTGGTAGTTCAGGAGTTTGTCTGAGGAGCTTTGGTAGTTCTGGGAGCCCGAGTCTTAAGTTTCATGGCTGAGAATTGAATGGGATTCTCCACTGTTTTAGAAGATGTCAAATTTGTCTTACTGGATGACCGGTGAAGATATCATAGTCTAGAAAGAGACCAAATAATTTTGTGTGGATAACTGAATGTAAGGCCTTTTTATGTCCTGGTGAATAGTGTAATTTTGGGATAATGGAAGGAGTGACTAGTGTTGTTGTATCCATCTTTTTTAAGACAGCTAAGTAATACTAAAATAACAAAGGATTTTACATTTTATTTTTCAGATATTATCTGGCACTTGGGCATTGCTAAAAGATACAATTTCAATGTCTCTATGCAGATTAAGATGATTGAGAAAAAAAAATTGAAGTGCCATTGTAAGGAACAACTAAATAACTGCTGTCTCATAAAAACAAGTTTACTATGTGAAAAGTAAGCAGCAGATTGAACAACTACTGCTTCTTCTTGGGGTTTAAATGGATAAGAGGAAGGATCATGACAAGTGGGAGTCCACTCCAGCTGTCATTTGTGTGCCTCTGTCATTTCTGAATTTGAAGTAACCATAATTGATTTTAATTTTGAAAGAAAATATCTCTATGCCTTTGATATTCCACAGGGAAAGATTTTGATCTAGAAAATTGTATTGCTATAGTTTCAGATGTTCCTGGTCACTGGAAGTATGGCAAGCAAACAGCTCACAGAACAAAGTCCCTAATTTTAATTAGCTGAAGGCTTCAGTGTCCCTGCTCAAGAGCAAGGCCTAAGGGTGCAGGATGCAGCTGCTTTAAACTGAACAGCTTTGCTTTGGTCATGGGTCCCCTCAGCTGGCAGCACTTTCTCTAGGGCACCACAGTTAATTCTGTGCCTCTGAGTGTCTGTGCTGAGTGCACCTGAACAACCAGAGGGCTGTTGTGCAATGAGGTGATGCCAGTGCCCAGGTACTGCTGTGGAGCTGTGAGAGATCCGGGGTATTTTTATTTCCTTTTGTTTATAGGAATGTCCACCTTCTCTACAAGCATAACTCTAAACCAACAATAATTTGTGCAGTTATAGCTATGTCTGAAGTTCATTATGTTCCAAATGTATATTCCCAAGTATGACTGATGTGCTTTGAGGATTGTGTATAATGAGTGCTTGGCATTTTATGGATTTGATCCAGGGAAGGGGTAAGATCCTTGTACAATTATCTGAGCACCCTAATATATCATCCAGTGACTCCAGCAGCCACATTCCTGGTGTGTTTTCTGCAGGATGCTCTGTGCTTGTGCTTAAAGAATGTCATTCCTCAGGATATTACCAGAAGACCAGGTGGAATGTAAATTATGAGTAGCCAGATATACATGGGGAGGCTTCAGTTCTGCTGGTGGGATGGACCACCTTCCTTTCAGGAAACGTGAGAACCCTGTGTGTTTCCAAGAATATTGTCCAATCCCTCATTTCCAAGAATATTATCCAATCCCATTGGGGTGGGAGTAGGAAATGCCCATGGGGAGACTGGAATAAGATCTCATATAACTTAGGGGGCACATGGTGAACTGGTGTAGTACTTGCATCTTGAAGCAAATAACAAGCAAATAAATTGAGCAGACCCTTCTGGTATTTGAACTTCAGGTTTTATGGATCTTCTTTTTTTTTTTTTTTCTGCTAAATGCCTAAGAGGTTTTGAATTAATCTCCTCAAAGCTTCATGTGAGTAATTTTTAAGTGGTGTTCAGTTTCTTTGTTGTGTTTCAGTAAGTTAGTGAGTTTGATTTATTTTAAGAAAGTGTTTGCAGTCATAATTAACGGAGATATTAAGCTTAGTGTTAATTACACAAATTGATGTGAATATCTGATTGAGTCCTGAGAGGGTTAGATTTTTCCCAGCTGTGAGAGATGACATTAAAAGATGGATAATTTGTAATTTAACTGCAGGAGTTAAAGGAATTTGCAATAAAAACATGAATGTCTTTGTTTCTAAACTTTAATAGGAAAATATTTTATCATCTTGGGTGGCTTTAATACAGTGGTAGTGTGATGGAGAAACTAAATTGTAAGTCTATGGTGGACAGAGGGCTGGACCTTCCTCTTTTGTGGAAAATACTGATTTTTTTGGAAGTGTGAAGAAGGTTTGACTATTTAACTCTGTTCTGTAAAATCCCAGAAAACGACCCCTTCCTTTCAGAGCTTTTTTGTCATGTTTTGCAGAAGATCAAGAAGGAAGGGTATACATGTAGTAACTCTAAGTCAGGAAAGGTTGATTCATTACTTATTTTCAACTGATGCCCGCTATGAATTTTCTAATTTTTTTTTTTTTATTTGCAGAATTATTTTCCCCATTTTCTGTTGGCATTTTCAGTGCAATTCAATTCATGACCTAGTTTGAAGTTGACCTTGCTTTGGGGAGTGTAAGGGTTGGGTCAGATAACTTCCCAAGGTATACTGCAAACAGATTTATTCTGTGATTACTGCTGGCTCTCTGTTTACTTTTATTATTTTAAGAAAGTACAGGATTTGTATGTGCTGTGTGATTTCAGAAAACTAGTAATAATATGGGGTTTTCTTCATTTCCTTCAAACAGCTAAAATGTATGACTAAAAAACTGTGTGAATGGGAAACTGAAATATTTTTACTGGGTTTGGACTTACATCATTTTGTACCAATGGATTTGAGAGACTTCACTGAATTGTCATCTTCTCTCTCCTGAGTGCTGAACCTGGAATTGTGGTAACTGCCCCAAATTTGGCTTCTGTTGCAAGATTTCTCTCCTGTTGTGGCTGATGCTCTCTCTGGAGTGGATTGAGCACCAATGGTGCCTGTCCCAATGACATCTGGCCAGATGTTGAGTTCCCAGCATGTGGCTCATGGGGAGTGTGAAGGATGTCCCCTTGCCTATGAAAATAACCTCAGAAAGGATGATTGGGAATCAATAATATGGAAATGCAAAAATGCGAAAAGTGGTGGTGTGGTTTGGTTGGTCTCATCGTAGGGGTTTATTTATTTATTTGTTCATTTATTTATTCTGACCTGACTGTTTTCTTTATAATAGACACAGTTTTCTGCCTAGAAAGGCAGTTGTCTCCCAGGAGTTTCCTGTCAGGAAGGCTCTTGTGCCTGCACAGCAGCTGTACCCCACAGCCTCTCAAGTTACCACCAGATATTGCTTCTCTGAAAAACTCCCTGAGTCTGATATTGCAGTACATCTTTGTTTTCGGCTCACTGAAAGCTCAGTTTTTCTGATACTTACAGTTTTAAATAATTTATTTTCCTTTCTTTCTCCCTTGGATATTTGTGAAGAAGAATTACTAAAGTAATACCAGTTATTCAGTGAGAGGAAGGTGGTTTTCAAGTGCCATTAAGTTGCTTGGAAATTTCTAGAACTATAATTTTGAAAATCTAGAGATAAAGGAAAAAAATATCCTTCCTTCATATGAGTGTCTTCATTTTTTTTTTATTGCTTTCTCTAGTAATTCCTCTGTTGCTACATTAGCCAGTGCTCTATTAATTGTGAGTCAGATAAATAATAAAGAATGTTGAAAGACTTGAACACTTCAGAATGGTTTTGTAGTATAATGAATTCTATGGCAAGAAATCACCTGTATATTAACTACCATATATTGTCAATAGGGCCAGTGTTGATGCTGCATATAAATGCCTGAATCAGATATGTTATAATGTACATTCTTGGCTTTAGAAAAACTTAAATTTAAATGTTACAACAGCAAATCTATGTTTGGAGAAGAACCAAAGTACTACAAAGAAAGTATCCAGTATTTCAGTTAATTCAAAATAAATGGGGAAATTAAATTTAAATATTTTTAAAGAGTCCTTGAATGGTTTGTTGATTAGAAACTAATGTAACTCCTTGTCTAAGATAAAACACCAAACAGGCAGCAGCTGCTGGTAATTGGTGCAAGTAATTGTAGAGCCAATAAGTTGAAGAAGTGCTTATTAAAAGAAACTGCCTTCCTATCTGCTCGTAAGTTCAATTGAGTAATGTACTCTACATGTGGTCTGACGGTACGTAAATTATACACCTGATTTAAAACCACTCCATCCATAAGAGCTCCTGTTTTGCTCATCCATAAAAATTTTACTTTCTTTATTGCTAACTACTTGCAGCAGCATATGGCATAATATCTATCAAATTAGGCTTTGAGGGCATCTTAGACTGGCACCCTGCTGGCTTGGAACATGTGCTTAATGCATATTGCAGCGGGTTTAACCCCTTGAGCGCCCTGGGAAAGGCTCCTGCTCTCCTGCAGGAATGCCCCTGTGGCCTCCTGGGCACAGCCTGGCATCCTGCTGATCCCCTGGCATTCCTCAGCAGGGATGGAGGGGCTGCAAGTGGCTGCTGCACAGGCAGAGTTTGAAAGGATTGGTTCTCATTCCAGAGAAACTTCGAGGCTGCAACTTCTTTGTTTGGACCTGCTGAGAAAATAAATGAATCTGAGAAGGAGAGCTGTAATTCAAACTCACAAATACATTTAAGTTCAAATTTGAAATTAAGCAATTTGTAAAAATTGCTTAAAATTAAGCCATTTTTTTAAAGTTTAATTTTGCAAAATTAAGCAATAATTAATTGAAATTAAGCTCTCTCAGCATGTTAGTTTGCATACAGATTTTTCTGGGGAAAAGAATCCATTAACATGATGCAATTATCTTCTAATAAAAATTGAGGTGTTTTGCACCCATCACACAGGGGAGTTTCTGTTCACATGGGTAATAATTCTTTTGGCCTGCTTCTAAAGCAACAAGAAAACTACGTCCTCCCAAATCCAAATTTTGTCTTCAACTTAAAAAAAATATTTACGCTCATCTTTGTCTTTAAAGAATCTCAAAGAAATCCTGTTGTCTACAGGCCTGAAAATGTTTTGGTGTACCTTCAACAAGTCATGTACCGTGGGTAAAATCTGAGGAAAAATGACTGTAGATGTCTACTAAACTAATAATTAAATATTGGGGGAGATGGGGAATAAAAGCATCTGGTTCAACAGTCACAAAAAAGTCATTTCAATGGTCTTATTGTGGGTTTTTTGAAAGTTCTCAGGGCATTCTTTGGAAACAGTTTCAAGTCTGAAAACTGCTTTCCCTTGCTCCTTGACAGTAATTTTCAATGGAAGATTTTCATTAGCACTTAGAGGTTTTAGATTTTCATTAGCATTTAGAGGTTTTATTTTCAAACTGAAATTAACTTACACTTCGAGTTACTGCTTCAGCCCCAAGGCTCACTGGGCAATGTGATTTCCTCTAGTCCTCTCTCCCAGCAGTGGTTTTCTTGAGTACATTTGAACAACTTTGTGCTGCCAAGTTTTGCTGCTGAGTCTGGGTTGCAGTCTGAGACCATGGCTGCTGCTGGGCTTGCCTCAGGGAAAAGGTTCCCCTGCTGATGTTTTTCCAGGAAGCAGCTGAATCCAGGAGCTGCTGTTGTAGATCCACCTCTGCCACAGGGCTTTACTCACCCAGCCTTGCTGCTCTGCCCAGGCTGCAGGTCCAGGGTAGCACCAGCTAAAAAATGCACAGAAAACTGAGATGGCAAACAGTAAGCTAAAGAAATCTGAGGATCTTAATAAGTAATATTGATATCTGAGTAATAGTAAAAGCATGGCTAATTGTTACCTACAGGGGCAGGAATTTAGTTGAAATGTGGACTTAAAAGAGAGACACAAGGATTTCTTGCTTTGAACCTAGCTTCTTTTGGCTGGCATGGTTTGATGTCCTAAGTTGCAGACAAACACTAAGACTAAATCCTCTCATATTCTGGCAGCTTGCATATCAACCCATAACCTGACAGGGATTGAAAGCTGCTGAATATAGAGAAAGCTGAAGTATTTCCTTTTGGTCTTTAATTTCACATGGGAGGAAATAGACTGCCTACCTGGCTTGGCTTATGCCTGAATCTCAGCTTTCTTGATTGCAGAGGAAAAAAGTGGTTGTTAAAGGATCGAAACAAGCATTCTAATTATTATATTTGAAATAGAATCACTATGGTATTAGTTTCTGAGGAAGTGGCTAAGAAAGCCAACTTAGCTGTTAAAACAATCTCATACTTGTGAGGTTTCCCAACCTGTTGCTAGCATGTTACAAGAGAGAGGTTGAACCATGAGCAAAGACAAGACAACCTTTCCAACAGGTCTAATAACTATTGTATTTATAAATAATTTTAAGTACTTAGATGTTAAATATGGACTAATCCCTGCACATTTGAACTTGAAAACCAATGGGGTGCCTGTGTTCTGTTCTCTGTGTTTTTCTTGTTGACTCTTTGGGGGTTTGTTTCACTGAGAGAAAGGAAGGATCATGTTTTCTATTAGACTTAAGGGAATGTATTCTCCTGTTGCCTATCCAGAATTATCACAGCCTTCACCTCCAAACTGCTGTCTGGGAACTGGAGGTGGAAGCTAAGGCAATGTACTGCAGAAAGTAGGAATAGTGATAGGAAAAAATGCAGCTCAAGGAAGAATAAACTTTTCTGATGTCAATTTGTGTCTAAGATACCTTTAGAAACAAATGATTAATTAGAAAATGAAAATAATCATTTGGGACAAAATATAATAAGCCAATTAAACGAGTTTTTGTTAAGCTATTAACATCAGCTATTCTTTTTGTTGGTGTGGAACCCTGTTGTGAGGGCTGTGGCCTGCCCTGGAGCTGTGGGGGTCAGGCTGCCATCAGGTGGCTGCAATCGATTCACTCCAACAGGTTCTGCACAGGCAGAATGTGAGTTGCACCTATTTTGGCAGAATGTGCAATTGGGCAGTGAAGGAAACAGCTGCCAGTGGAATCTAAATTAATCTATTGCAAAGGTTAAGCACTGATCATTGAATTAAACAAGGAATTGCTGGAAGGGAAATCTATTATCTATTGTAATGGTCTGTTACCAGTAAAATTTTCATTCTTGAATTTTAGGTTTACTACCTTTGCTTGTGAAAATGTTTTCAGTGTAAACCTGATGATTTGAAAAGAGTATCACAAAGGAATGCATATTTAAATGTGAATATGTGAATGCAGCACTCTCAGTGATAGTGAAATTATACTGTAATCTCCCACTGAATGATAAGCATTTATAACATTAAGAACTAAAGCAGTAAGGGACAGGGTGGAAGAACTTAACTGGCTTTATTATATTCATATAAGTTGGACAGGAAATTAAAGTGTTGTTAATTATTCTGAAAACAAAAAAAAAATTATTTTCAGATAGCTTTTTTAATTTGCGTGTTATTATTCTCCAGAACTAGCTTAATTGACTCTTACTTCAGCTACTTTAAATCCTTTTAAAGTGTTGTGTTCAAAACCAATGCTTTAAAGTGCTTCTCCTTCAGTAAGGAGTTGCTTTAAGAGAAAAAATAAAAACCTGAACTACATATTGAATTTTCCAGACTGTGTTTCTGCACAGCAATCTTCTGAAAAAGTGCAATTATTTTTTTTTCCACTCAAGCATGCATTTGAGAGGAATGAGTAGATCAGATAAAGAGCAGAGATTCAATTCAACTCAACCTTGAGTCACTCTCTGACTCTGTCTCTTTAAAAAGGAAAAAAAAAACCAAACCCAAGGTGGCAAAATCAATACAAACCAATAATAACTTCACATTTGTGGAAGCAACATGAATGGCTCTCCAAAATATTGAGACACATCCAAGTACATTTTAGCAGAGCTGATATTTATCAGAAGTCATTTGCCCTCAAGCAGATGCTCTCTTTCATTGTGCTCCTGTCACAAATGACTAAGATTTATGACAGACAATTACAGCATCTGCAGTTAGCAGCCTTATAATCAGCACCATTATTTAACGATTGGTGCAATAAACTGACTCCTGTTACTGTTTATCAGATATCAGTCAGTTCTGGCTATTTTCTTCAGCTCCCCAAATCACAGTATGGTGCAACCACTGCCTTTTAATGGCTAGTCAGGAGCAGGCACATTTTCACGTTTTGTACAGACTGCCGAGGAAAAAGAAAAGGCAACCAATTACATGTATGTATGGTGCCCTCTCATTTGAGATGCCTGTGTATGTAACTATCTCTATACAGTCTAAAACCTCTTGAAAAAAAAAATAACAGCTTTTACTATTGAAGATAAGAGCTTCTATTTAGGCTTCTGCATGGGGAAAAATGTCTTCTGTTTAAATATTCATGTTTTAAAGAATGAAGAAAATGTTGATATACTGTAGTAGTCATATTCTCTTGCAGCAGGAATTCTGTGTGTATTTGAGAAAGGGATGACATCGATTCAGCTCTCAGTCTCCTCTATGTTAGGCAAATAAGGGAATTGCATTTTAATCTTAGTAATGTTCTTATCAAAAATAAAAGCTTGAGAAATGTCTTAGTTGAGCCTATTAATGAATGCATGTGATGTATTTTATGAGAGTTCTATTTGGTCTGCATTTTTCCCTGGAAACCTTGTGAGAGGGAACTAAAACATGGTTGAGCTGCAAGTTCAGCTGAAAAGTATATTAAGCCTTGCTTGTGTTCCAAAAGCAAAGATGTAATTTCAGTGCCACATTCTGGCATTACTTAGGCCAGTGATCATCATGAGTCTTGTTCCCTTAAATAAATGCTGTTGTAAGCAAATGCTTTGTGTAATTGAGAGCAGACTCTGACCACTGTAGCCTGAACACTGAATTTCCTAAGATTTTTTACTGCAATGCTTGCATCTTGTCTGCCTGAGTTCATGTCAGAGTATAGAAGATTATGTGTTTATTGATGAATTCTTTTGTTTTAGCTGCTAAGTGAGACTGACTTCTCCCTAAAGTTTTCAAGGAAAAGATTGACTGCTTTAAGTGACTGTGGAAATTAAGTCAGATCAGAAATTGTTTCTGCCAGTAGAAAGAAAGTGAAGATAAATAGTGTTTTTCTGTTCTTTGTAGAGGTGAGTCATCTGGTCAACAAGCAGAATTTAAACTGAAACTGCTTGGTACAGACACTTCCTGATGTGTGAAGTACATTCTAAGGTATTCTAAGACCATGTTTGTTGGCTTGTTTATTAATAAACTAAGAACTCACAGGGCAGATTATGTTTCTTGGTTCAACAAGTACCTAACCTGTTGTTGTTTTCTTTCTCTGGGATAACTGATCACATGTATTTCTGAGGTATTCCAGCAAAAATTCAAAAGATAAAAGCTTTTCCATACTCCTTAGGTTCAAATGTCACTTCTGTTGATATTTTAATAGATTTTTCACTTTGATATTTTAGAGAGTGTACATGTGAGCAGATATAATCTTAACAGTTCTTGAAATTTAGTGGCTTGATTTCAAGGCTCTTCTTTGTGTAGAGCAGTCACCATTAAAATTTATTTATTGTATTTTCAATAGATAATAGGTATATTTGTCTTTTATAATAATTTTAGGTAAATTCTGCACTGATAAAACAGATATTGAGTCTACTAAAACAGAGTGTATGAGATATAATTTCTTGTCCAGATTTACCTATGTAACGCTGTAATGCACTTGAGAGGGTTTGTCTTAAGAAAACAAATAAACAAACCCAGGGAAAAAACAGTAGAAAAGCCGACTTCTGAAAATTGCACCTTGATTTGTATCTTTTTGATTTTTAAGTCATTTGTGAACATAGAATATCATCAGTGTGCAGCCATGGAGCAGTTTTCTTATGCTAATGAATACCTGCCAGGGACTAGATTGAGGCATCTGAATTAATTTCATTTTCAGCTGATGTAGATGTTAGATTATATTTAAGATGATTAATGGTAGAGGATACCAATGGTAGGAACTACTTAAGTGATGGAATTACACTAATATTTGAATCAATAGAATTTAGTCTTCCAACTCTCAGAGCCTTTTTAACAATTTCTGAAGTACAAAACCACCCTAGCCATGCTTTGATGTTGTTCACATGCTATAAATAAGAGATTCCTTAGATAAATTAAAGCCAGATACAAGACTTGGGCACATATTAATACACTAAGTTCATATTGATGGACTGACTCTGCCAGAAAAGAATATTTGGTAGCTGATAAGGAACTCTGGGGTGGGTGGTTAATGGCTGTAATAATGCTGCACTAAGTTCATGTAAGGAGTAAAACCTCTCAGCTCAGTTATAACAAGCTTTGAGAGTTTGGCAAAGAAGGTTGTGGGACAAAATAATGCAAATTGTTTAAAGTAGACGCTAAAACATTATGGAAGTGAAATTTTGACTTTTGCTTTCAACTAAAATTAGAGGCCCTTGTATATCACTTGTGTCATACTTGGTGTCTCTGGGGACATTTAGGACCTAGGTTGTGTGAAGAGCTCACTTGCTACTGCACCTGATACTGCACATGCTTTAGCTGAAGGAAAAGATTGTCCTTTATGATAACAGCTGTTGGGCCCAGCCAAGTGCTGGTTAGTAATGCTACCTCAAAATAGTGATTTCTCTGGGCCAGAAATTAAGTTGTGGCACTGTATCCCTGGAAGCATTTCTTCTAAAAATGCTTGAAATTAATATTAAATAAGCAGCAAAACATGATCTCATAGTGTAATGCAGAGGCAAATATATCAAGAATTACCTTTGGATATATCAGCAGGCAAACATTGCTGGCATTAAAGAATTATTAATGCATTCATTTCATGATCTTAGAATTTTACTGGAATGCTTTGCACAGTTGTGTTTGTGGAATTTTTGGGTGAGTTTTGTAGGGTTTTTGATTTTTTTTAAACTTGGCTCACGAGATTTTTTAAAGTCTCATATTTTAATTTATCCTTCTCCTACCTCCAAAGGTCAATTTGTTACTTAGGATGCAATAAGCTACATGGGAGAGGATTGCTGACAAACAAGAGTTACTGTTGATAAAGGATGATGAACAAACACAGGCTATTGTTCTAACTCAACTGAAATTCAGGCTATAATCAAGATATGCTTTCAATAGTGATTTTTACACCCATCATTTCAAGCCTTACCTCAAAACAGCTTTTGTAAGAGCAGGCTCCTTATCATTCTGGATCTGTAAGAAGTTCCTAATTCTGGAACTGCAAATTGAAAACTTTACTTTGTTTCATCCAAGAAATTGAACTGCTTGAGTTGCAAAACTCTTCTGAGTAGCTGGGCAGTAAAACATGGTCACAATAGGCAGTAATCACCTCCCTGCAAGGTTTGCTCTTTTACAGAGGTAGAATATGCCTGAGCTATTTCCAGGTAGATAAGGTATACAATCAATAAAATCTTGCACCAGTAACACTTGTGTGATTAGTTCATTCAGTAATTCACAGAATTATGAATGCCTGGGAAGAAATATGATTTCAGTGTAGGACCAGTTTTCACAGGTTCTGCATTTTGTCCTAATAAAAGATGAGAAGTGGTGATCCCTACTGCTTACTCTCCATGTGTTCACTATACTCAATAACTACTGACTTTTGCTGGTCAACTAAGACATGAAAATTACTTTGATCTTCTTTTAGTGAAAACAGGTGACAGTCACTAGATCTCTTGAAATTAGAAACACCTCCTTTTGCACAAGAGCAAGAACAGGAAAAAATATTGTTCATTTTACTCAAATAACATTTGCCTCTTTACACCCTTGCCATTAGCATATGATTTTCTGTAGAAATTTCTAGCTTTTTAATTTAATAAAATGCAGATATGCATCCTGTGGAAGATGAGAAAAGTTTCTTCTAGTGCAGAAGAGTGAGGACAGGACAGTGGTGAGTGTAAAATGTGTTTGTGCTGTTTGGTATGACTGTGTGAAGGGTATTTGCAGCTTGGGAGAAGTACTGATAGTAGCATTATAGTTTTTAAGAACTTTTCAAAAGAATCCAAAGTACTTTCTAATGGAAATACACTATAGGGGCCATGGAAACATGTTATCCAGGGAAACCCTTAAGAGATATAGTTTCCTTTTCTCATGGCTATTGATTCATATTCATGAATGAAATGCTATATTATTTCTTGAATATTCCCAGCACCTCACTCTGTCATGTCAGATTTGTTTCAGGACAACACAGATTAGATTAAATCTAATTTTCATTAGATTTTAAGGGTCACATTTTGAGATACAAGTTATTATTCATATAGGAGTTTAATCTGGGTTTATACAGAAATCAACCTGGTAAAATGTTGCTTCCAAGCCAGAGGCAGCACCTGCTGCTCAACCATTTGTACTCCTGTTCCCACTGATGTTTCTGTCATCACCATTCTGGGATGGCCAAGCCAGACCAGGCTCCACAGACCTCAGTCTGGGGCCTTCTCACCCCTCACCTTCCTTTTATTATTTTAATAATAATCTTTGAGAGCCACATCCAGGAGTTTGTATTGGAGTTTTAACTGGAAATGCAAATGACAAATGATGTACAGGGCAGTTCATCCACTGGTGGGGGATGGAGTAAGGGAAAAAATAGATCACGAGTAGGGGAGGGAGAGTAGGGGAGGCAAAAGAAGAAGAAATAGTAGGATGAAATTGGTTTTGTTAAGATAAATATTGATGCTTACCTTTATCAGATTTTTTTAGTACTAGAATTCCTTGTTTTAAAAGAATGCACTTTTGTCAGATACCCAGGTCTGGAAAATGTATTCCAGAAAAACCTGGTAGTATGGACTTTTAATACTATAAGATAAACATATAGCAAGAAACTCAAAGATAATTGAGTATACTAATGAAAGAGGCCAAACAAATGAATAGAATACAATTTTCAGGATCCTAGGGTTCTTTCTTACTTGCTCTACTTGCAATCATATATTTAATTGCTAAATTTCTCCTTCATATAATTAATTTAACTGCAGTCACATAAAAGGTTTGCATGATATTTGACTTCTTGGAGTGAATAAACAGATCTGTTTGAACAAGAGGCCCTTGGTATTTCTTGGAACCTGTTTTCAACCAAAGTCATTGTTTTCAGATATAGCAGATTCACATAGTATCACATCACTGTGCTTATTCTTTTCCAGCATCTGTAATTCAGTGTCTGGCATCTGCCTTTGTGGGTCCTTTAGCAATCCAGAAGTAGATTTGCCTTTTTCTAGGAAGCTCTTTGACATCTGTGGAGTTGAATGGGTGGGGTAGTTGGGTTTTTTGAAGTCCATACAGTTGGGCATCATTTTGCAGCCATGTACATCTGTCTGTTCTTGATTTTTGAAAGCTGTTACTGAGTGGGCAATTTTCACCATAATGCTTGAAAGGAATCAATAATTAAAGTCATCATTTACCAGATAAAGTGGTTTTTTAAAATTTATTTTTAGGAATAAATTGTTCCTGCTATCAGAATAAACTGATTAGAGTCTTTAAAAATGAAAGATTTCCAAATGGTTGTATTTTAGAAGACTAAAACTTATAGGCACATGAAAAGTAAAACCAGAATATATTCCTTCTACTCTTAGCAAAAAATTCTGTATAATTGGTGAGTATCAGTACAAAAGAAAAATATAATAGTTATGCATTCAGTGTAGTAGCATTCCTTATTTATGCTGTTGTTAAATTAATATTATAATGGCCAGCATTATAGAGGTGAATCTGCATGATGTGTGGTACTAGGAGGAAAAGAAGAATTATTTTAGGTTGGTTTTCAGGTGATTGATTTGAGGTTTTGGTGTTTGGGTTTTTTTTCCCTGCATACATTGAAGCAGACTATTTAATAATAACAATGAAATAATAAAAAGTAAAAGTAATTTATTTCTTTGGCTTTTATTATTTAATTAATATTCCATGGTATATTGTGGGACTTCCGTGTTAGTGCTATCATATAGAAATATTATTTGTTTGTCAGTTGGAGATGTTTATACGGCTATTTTTAAAAGAATCTTTTTAGAGGGTTAAACTTAGGGCTAATTGTGTGCAATGTAGTGATCTGGCTCCCCCTAGCGTAGTGAAAAATTCCCCAACGATTCAATCAAGTATTTAATGGATTAATAAAACTGGAAAATGTATTTTTTTAAGACATATAAAAAACAAACTTGCTCCATTGGAAAAACATCACTACAGTTTTTGGAAAGAACAAAAAAAATCTTTTTCTGAGTAATTGTATAGCAGTTTCTTGAGTGAAATGAAGTATGTCATGTTTATAAAATTATTTCCTACCAACAAATTTCTGAAAAATTTAAGATTCTGATACATTTCTTCAAGCACTAGAATGTGTTACTGAATTCTGGAAACGGCTGCAAATTTGCCAACTTCCTGTCCTCTTGGGAGAAGATTTGTGTAAAACAGAAATGTTTAGAGCAGCTCTTTCTAAAATGAAAGTGTTTGGTGAAATCCTCATTCTTTTTGTAGCTGTTACACTCTATGCATCTAATGAAATCATAAACGGAAAATTATAGCTTCATTCGAGGGAATGTGAAGCCTTACTCCAACAGATGGCATCAAAACACCGGGCTGAACTCTATGATTGCTGATTGTTAATTGCTTCTGTAAAACAATCCTTTTAAACAGAGTAATGCATTTTATCATACAGATTATAGTTCTACGCATTTTGGTTTTTCAATATGTGTTAACATTTTCTCCTCCAGTGTAAGATTTAGTGTTTGCATAATTATCGGATTAAACAACAGTGACTCATCTTTTTTTTAAGAAATGAGGACAAGATAGAGAATTATGAATCACAATTTCTGTTTATTCAGAAATGCTAAATTACTGTACAAGTATGAGCTTTTATTATGCACAAAACAAACGGAGCAGGATGCCCTGAAGTGCAAAACCAGTTACCTAGTCCAGCATTCTTCACTCGAGAAACTCCCCGTGACGTTACTGGGAGCCTTGGCTGTGCAAGGAAAGCAGAGTGCAAAAAGATCATGTACAATATCCATTAATCTTTATGAAATCAATACCCCTGATTATCCATTTGCATTGTTCTTGCACCATAAGGGCTGGATGTTTTACGCCAAGCTACACGAACGGGGGAATTCTCTGAGATGGCTTGGTTAGTCCATCAGTAATGATGTGAGGAATTACACCAGAGTTTGTTTCGTGGAGTTGTTCTCTTGTTTCTAATGTAGTCAGCCCGAGAGTGTTGCAGAGACAGCAGGCTCAGGTTTGAGGAGTCTGGAGGCTTGCTTGCACCTTCCTGGTGCTGTCTGCCCTCGAGCCGGGGGAAGAGTTGTGTGGTTCTGCTGGAGGATTTTATCCCAGGTGTGATCCAGGCTGGGGTGCTCTGTTTGCTCACACAGGACTCTTGTGACCTCATCTGGGTGAGTGTTGCTTTTTCCCTCAGTGTAATGGAGGTAGCTAGAACAAGAAAAAATCAGCCTTGGAAAATAAATTAAGAAATAGCTGTGCATACTTTCAGGACTTGTACTCCAGACTGTCTTTTGTTGCAATATTATGTTATTATATGTTCTACAATGCCTATTATATATAGAATGTGTAATTATATTAATGTCATAACTATATTGTAATCAGCATGCAGCTGGATGCTAAATGGAATATCAGGCCTGCAATAACGTGCCATTAATTGGCCTTTGTGACAACCTGTGACAAAAAGGGGCGTGTGATGATTGTGTCCTGCAATCTGCTTTAGCTCAGGGGATCAAGAGGGGCTGTGGCAGAAAGAAACACTCTTACGTCAAAGTGCTACTGGTTTGTTTCTGTTTTGGGTGCAATGGAAGTGAAAAATTTTTCCTCTTCTACAGTGAAGTTGTCTATGGGCAGCAAATTCGTGATCTAATGGTTCTAGAAAGGTGGGAAAATGCAAATCTGTCCATTGGCCTTCATCCTTTGCTAGCACGTCCAAATGATCTTTGCACAGACCAATAAATGGACAAAAGGCAATTCCTGTGGAATTTATTATCTTTAGCTTATTTAAAAGTGTTGGTGACATCAGGAAATACCTGACTGCATAAATGAGTAAATATGAGTTGGCCTATCCATAGCAGTCTACAGATAATTTGTCTGAACAGTTTAGGGATCACCTGGTGTGGAGTGCTGAGTGACATGGGCGTGCCACGGACATGGCTCAACCAACTCCTCCTTCCTCCCCGAGGTTACTCCTGAAATGGCACAGGAAATTGAAGCCACTTGAGCAGTTAATAAGCTGGAAGCAATAAGTTTGTCTAGACCAATTTAGGAAGTCCTTTATCTGTTCCTGGAGTATGTTTGAGTACTCTACAGCTTTTTCCATAATACTAAAAGAGAACAATAAAAAAGAGGGAATTCTTCACTGCCCTCTTGAGGTAAAATACATCTATATTTGACCATAAGACAGTGGGTAAACTGAGGCAAGGGTTAATGGCTTGGTTCTCAAGAGGGTTTAATTCCTGCATCTTTCATTGAAATGGGATTGCTAAGTGACAAAAGTGCAAAATGTAGCTGTATGGATATGAGAATATAGCAGTATCTAGTCTGAGTCTTGTGCTTTTATATTAGTGCCATAATTCGTTTCTCTAAGAATTTTACTTACAAACCTCTCATTCTACCATGTAATGCAGCATAAATCCTTGTAAAGGATTTGCAGCTTTCCAGGTAGTGTGGAATGGGCCACAATCAGCTTCATGCCAATGAAGGAGACTGGATTAGCCAGTGCAACAGTCCATTATGGAAGCTGTTGTTTTTGGAGTTGGCTGGTGCATGAGTAAGAATGTGCGTGGAGTTAAATGTCTGAATCTTTTATAAGAAATCTGGTGTTTGAAAGGTTGAAGAATGAGTAGATTACTAAGCATTTTCTAAGCATATACTGTGGTGAAAGAATAAGGATTTTGCAGTCAAAACTAAAAATGGTGGGAATAAAACCAAATCCAAAATAATCTGCCTTCTGTTTTCACAACCTAAAGATGAAAAACAATTCACTTATTCAGACATGGAACCTGTTGTAGACTGACACTGACTGTGTTTATATGGTGCATATATATTCATTTGTAGGGCCATCTGTTGTCATATCCATGGTACCTGTGTGTACTGACCTGGTGGAGATTTAGTTAAGCTGATGTTGGCCGAATTGTCAAAATTTAGAAAAATATTTTAAAAACCTCAACAACCCCACAAAGAAATTAATGACTTGCCCCTGGTGTTGCCTATGCTGGTAAAAGAGATGATAGCACAAGTGAAGGCTCTTTTATATTTTTTACACTTTTTTAAGCAAATTAATTATTTCATATGTAAAATCACAAAACTGTCATATTAAACAAGGTGTTACTAAATAATTTTGGATGCTCATTCAAAGTGGAATTATCTATTAGCATTGCAGAAAGGATTCATAATTAACAAGGCTGTAGAGGTAGGCCTGCCTGCTGGGCTGTAAGGAATTGTGGAAATAGGCTGTTCCACTGATTGTCATGAGAAGTGATTTTCCCAAGAAATACAGTATAAAATCAGAACTGTGGAAAATATGTATTGAAACTAGATAATATTTATAAAAGGAGTGAGATTTATTTCTTTTACTGACTTTGATTAATTCAGAGCAGGTCTTTTCTGTACATCATGTTCCTGTGTTATGTTCTATGCATTATATACTGACAGTTTAAATCTGTCTTCAGTCTGGTGAGACTTCTCTAATTTGGGATCTTCAGTGAAGTCTGTTTAATTTTTGCCTTTGATGAAGCTGAGATCACTGAGAAATTGGAAGAGGGCAGAACAGAGGCTGAGAATTGGTGTGTGGGGACCCAGGGAAGCTCCTTTTTCCTTCACTGAAGAAGTCCTTGTGCACGTCACGATGTGGCCAAGATGAGTGGTCTTCTCTTAGGAAATTAAAGACCAACATTCTTTTTATTATTATTAATAATTCTAACAATAATGACAGCAACTATATTCTACACAATTTTTATTCAGGAGGTCTCCAGTGTTAGAAAGGGCTATGTTTCATTATGAAATTATTTTTAAGTTACTTTTTTTGTCTCTAATCCTTAGGGATTTGGGGGTTTCTTTTATTTATTTTTAAAAAGCTGCCTTAATGAGGTTGTTTTATAGCATAATTTTCAGCTTTTCTTAAATAGTGTTAGCTAGACTATTCTTTTCCAATTTCCTATCTGTTAATGCAGCTTTTTTTTTCTTTTACCAAATTTTAACAGGACTCCATAGCACTGTTATTAGGATGTCACACACAAGAAAAAAAAAATGCCAGTGATGTTTTGAGCGTGGGTTTTTCATTGTGTTTATTTTTAAATACATTTCATGTGGCTCCCTGGACAGAATCAAATAAATGAATCCTGCAAACATCTTCATTATGGTGTAGCCAGAAAAGAAAGGAAGCTGAATTAGGGCTGTATTCTTAGCATAGTTCATAATAAGCGTTATCTTTACGACAAGCTTAAAGAACATAAATTGCTGAATTCCTAACAAAAAGCATTTGAAACAATTGGCTAATTAGGAAGGGGGGGAGAAAGAGCAATATTTGTTTTCCTTTGCAGTCTGGATAAATAACGCTTAACATGAATACATAACTTATTTTGAATGATCTGTTGTGTCAGTATCTGGCACGTCTTTTTCAGTGACAACAATTAAGGATACGTGTAAATGGAAATGCAGACTATCTGTCATTGTCCATTTCCTGGTAGTGAAGCATGCAGTCTGCCTCCCAGCAAGATCATTTTGCCAGGATGTGAGTGAGCTGGTCACAAAATGCATAGTTGATTATCTCATCGAAACACACTAATCCTGGCAAAGCTACCCACTGTAGAAGACCCATTGTTTGTAATAGGTCAGTTGTTACATGGCTTTCAAACCTGACTTTGGATATACAGTTTATATATTTACTTACTGAAGCAAAATGATATGTCACAATGAAATCCAAACTTGAGAGAAGAAGATATATTAATCAGGATATTGCTGGAAAAGAAAGGAAAATACACTCTCTCCAGAAAGAGGAGCTGAGGCAGCCACAAACACACATTATTTGGCTCAGTACAGGAACAACTGAAATTATATGGCCCAGACTATAGAAGAAATCAGACTGGCTGATCTTAACAATGTCTTTGAATATTTAATTGAAGACAGAGTTCAGCCCAGAATGCATTTAAAGAACACTAATAGACATCTGTTATATAGTAATAATGGAATTAGATGGTAAAGAAAATATCACAATTCTGTATTTTTTAAACCAAAAAAGCAGTGTTAGAAATTCGACAGTTTCTTCAGTGATGCTCTACTGGCAGCAAAGTAGAGGTTTCTAGTGAAATATTAAAAGCAATATGCACATAATGACTGCTATAATTTTTCTATCATAGTTTCAAAAACCCTGCATAAACCAAATAGTTTAAAAATTAATTATAACTTAAAACTTTGTTTCCTATGTAGCTGCTAGTGTATAAATGTGGAGGAAAAAATCTTTTTCAATTATAACATAAAAAAATATCAGCTATAATTTAGAGAAGACTGGAAGTAGCTGTTAAATTTTGGGTTCACTGTGAAGTTGTTTTGTATTATCCTTCCAGTACTTTCCAAGTTGTAGTAGCTCTCTTCCAAGAATCCTCGAAAATTGTAACATTTATTATGTGTTCTCATAATTTGGATTTGTGTTGACTAGAGGATACTCACAAATACCTTTCTGAATAATAGAAAAATATAAAAATGTTAGATTATGTGAAAAATATATAGAGGGATGAAAGGAAGAAACATGGCAAGAGAAAAAAAGTTATGTAAAGTTCAAACAATAGTCTTTAAATTTACATTTTTCACATAGCAAAAATCAGAAATCTATGGGTTTTTCCTGTTGTTCATGAAGCCCCAGTAATCCTCACAGGGAGAAGCCAGTTTGTCCTCATGGTGTGCAACTTCTCTGAGGAGATAACAACAAACCTAAACCTGACCAGGGAGCTTCAGTCCCAAATGGCCTCACTCACACATCTTGTGAGCTTTCTCTGGAGGCTTTTCCTCTGAGGCTGTCTTGCACCTTTGCCCAAGATCCTTTTCCCTCATGGTTTATTCCAGCTGCCTGTGCTGTGCTATGCCAGCAGCATCTGAAGTCTTGCCTAAATTCCACGTGGCCACACCTTACACAAACCAATGCAACTTTCTAAGGTCTAAAATTAAAGGAAAGCTCATCCTTATTAACACATATGAAGTCAAGGCCCTTCTGAGAAATTGAGCCTAGACAATGGCTGCTTCTTAGGAGAACATGTGGGTTTTTTACTGGCACTTACGGATCTTTTGAAACAGTAAGAAATGTGCAATACACTCCCTGAATATCCTGCCTGTCCTCAGCCCCCAGCCTGCTGTCAGGCCTGAATGGCACCTGTCCCCATGCTGGGAAAAAGTCATTGTCCAGGTCACCTCACCTGGATGTAGCTGCTGGGCACAGCTCTGCAGAGGGGCTGGAAATCCCAGCTTCAGGCTCATAAAGGGCTCCTTCCTTCACTGCCTGGCTTGTTTGTGTATGCTCTGGTTTGAATAAGAACAGACTGATAAACATGCTTATTACTTTCACAGCATCTTCTTTCTCAGGGTCTCTCCACACTTTATAAATTCAAATGAATAACCTTCACATTATAAAGAACAAAGTAAGAAGCTGATTCCAGATGTCTTGATCTGAACCTCTTAGGAAACTGTAGCTTGGTTTCTGTTGTGTTGTGATGCTGCCTCCCCACGTCTCCATGTCCTTTGACACTTGTTGGCTAAACTCAGATTTGAAAGCAGTGTAGCAGTATAAAATGCATGTATTCTTGGAAGTTTTGTGAAAGTTGGTGGCAGGGCAAATAAGTTCAGACTGATTTAAAATCCGGGCAGATTGCAAGCTTTCACAGCTTTTTGGGCAGTAGGTGGACATGCTCTGCTTTCTAGTTGTAGCCATGGCACATGCTTTTTTCTGCCTCCTGGGAATGCCCTTCAAGAGGCTGAGGGAGCTTGGACTGCCATAATGGAAGCCATCTATAACCAAAATAAAAAATGAAATCTTAAGGGAAAAGAATAAGCTGTTCCATGTGCAAGGAAACTACATAAATTACAGTGTACGTGCTGATGTGGTGCTGAATACAACAAAATACCTGCTCTTTCCAGGAATGCTGATGTTCTACTATGCACTTCCAGTGTAATTGACAATGCCACCTCTTTACATGCTTAAATTTTAATCAATGTAAATTAAAAATTTCTAGTTAAAATCCATTTTTCAATAACCCAGTTTTCAACAGGGATTAAAAAGGAAGAGACTTATTATTGTAGTAAAATCTTTCTCCCTAAAGTGCCCCTAAAGAGTAAGATACTATCTTATGAATAGGAAACAGTTTTCTTCAGAATGTTTTCAGAGTAACAATTTTTAAAGAAAAATTATGTTTTCACTTTTGCAGTTTCATGCTATGTCAGCATGTTGCTTCATATTTTTAGATCAGTTTTTTCATAAATTTAACAATTAAAAAAAAAAGAAACTCCATATTCCTGCTCTTGCTGTCATGATAGAGACCATGAAGGCTTTATTAGGTTGACCTGAGAAGTCAGCAGGAAATATATGGAAAGTAAAGAGAAGTATCTTGTCAATGCTGTTGCAGTAATGAGATGGGCTTGAGCCATAAAGTTTTCATGTGGATTTTCAGAAGTACATGGGTCTGACTTTGCTTGAAGCTGGATGCATCCTATGTGTTCTCAGGGCATGTGCATTTAGTGTGATTTCAACTTGTTGGTGTTGTAGTGGTTTGATGAGAGTGGAATTAAGCTAAACATCCCTGGTTATGTATGTGATGAAATCTTTTCAGTAAGAAAATTCAGTGGAAGGAAATTATGGCTGTTATTAAGAAATAGCATTTAGAACTGGTCAATCCACATCTCCCAGTCCATCATGATTTTTAAGGAAGACCTTTCATTATCTTCTCATGAGTTATAGAAATAAATTTTGGGGAGATGTGAGGCTGTCTTTTAGATGACCTTTACATTATTTAATTTGTCTGGAAAATTTAAATGAAAACTGAACCAACATATTGAAGAACAGGTTTAAAACTAAAAATTTAAAGCTTAAATAGAGTGCAAAGGATAGGACTAAAGGTGACGAAAACTTGAGGCTGTAAAATCAAGCAGCTTTAATTCTGGTTATTATTTATGGTATCACATATGGAACAGTCCTACTGAACTTGATAGAAAAGTAAAAAGTAATTAGTTTTGAAAAAAGGCTAATTATAGGCAAACATTCAAGGCTTATCATACTTTATACATACAGGATCATTTTAAGTCAATCTGTAATCATGACAAGATTTTTATGTGACCTGTTCTTTTCAAATTGAAGAACAGGAAGTCAGTAAGGCTGTGATATAGCAAGAGTTTTGTTTTGTACAAAATGAGAAAAAGAAACAGAAGACACTTTTTAACAATCCATATAGATTTGAATATAACATTATATTTTATTAATTCATGCCTAATTTTCTCATTCTTAATGGTAACTATGAGTACTTCAGAAGAGAGACCTCCCAGCAGCTATAGGTACTTTATTTCCTGTGACCAGAGAAAAGATGGTTTCAGTGCAAGCTGGATTAGGCCAGCAGAATGTGCTGGCAGGTATTTTTTGCTCCAGGTTGGAAGTCTGTTACATAATACCCAATTCCTGTGTTTGAACAGTCTCAGCAGTAATTTCTGTGTTCCTCACTCAGTTGTTCTTCATATAGAGTTACAGTAGTAACTTTAGATAATGTCACACGCTGTGTAATTGCAACAAAATATTACTGTACAAGCAAAGGCTCATAAGCATAAGAACTGTGACAGTAACAGCATTATAGTCTTTGCTAATAGAAAAGATTGTGGGTTTGCAGATTTCCCCTAGAGCAGAAGCATTCTGAGTTCCCTGAGTTGTTATTATGCAGTATGATGCATTTTCCAGTCAACTTTGTGATTAAAGATGTAAAAAAGTATGTGTAGAGAAGCAGGCTATTTTTAAAAGGTGAGCTGATTCCTATTTTCCTGATTATGGAATGTCTACTGGCTCTAAAATGTATCTGGGCAGACCTGCAAAACCCACATTAGCTAAAGGAGAATGGCAATAATGCTAATTTGTGGAGAAGGTCCTTCTCACCCCCCAGTTTGGCATGTAGTTCTTTAAGATCTTAGAGTCATAGAATCATTTAGGTTGCAAAAGCCTCTGGTAAAATAACTCCTTCATGAAGGTTATTCTTAGTATGAAATTATTTCCAGCAAAAAAACTTTCTGGCCAGCTGTCAGCACAAAACCTATTTCGGAATAAGTGTTAGAGCTCTCCAAAATTTTCTGCATTTTTCTCTGTCATCTGTGTAATAGTCACTTACAGTTAGTTGAGGGGTGTTGTACAAGCAGTTCTTATCTCTTTAATTGATATCAAGTTCAGTTCACAAATTAGCGAAAATAGAATTTATTTTGATAAATTGCTATTTGAAATAAACACAGCTAAACAGATTTATATGTTTTATAGTCTTGTAGGAAAAGAAACAGAATCACAGTCACATCCAAGATCCTAAAGCCTTTATGCTGATAGTTTCAGTGATGTTTAGTCTTCATGACTTTGCAGCCAATGTATTAGTTGGATCCTAAAGATCAGGAGCAAATTTTTCAAGGCAGAAGTTCTGCAGGTTGTCCTCTCCTGGAGCAGAAGTTTCTGATTGGGCATTGATTCACAGTACCTATAGCCCTGGTACTAGGCTGCAATGCTCTGCTGCAGGAATTAATCTCTGGAATGTCTGAATGCAAGATCTGTATATGAAGAAATGTTCCTATTTTTTTTTTTTTTTCCTTCCTCACTGTGTGAAGCATGTTGTTGATAGAATGACAATCCTGCATCTGTTTCTGGGAATTGTTAGGGCTAAACCACAGTGTGTGTGTTTGGGGCCACATAGTTGTACAGTAGCTTTTATGGGAGATCAATGAGGCTAAAAGCTATTCCTATGAGAAACATTATCTACTTTGCTGCTTGTGCTGGGTACGAGACACCAGCTTGTTCTGGCTGCAGCAGCACCAGTAAATGCTTTCTGGCTGTCTGCTGCTTGAACATCTGGTGTAACCTGTGAATTACAGTGCTTGGCCAAGCTCTGTGTTATCTAACCCCTGGGGCACTAATTCCCCGTGTGTATCCTGAGGAAGATGATGTATTTCATGAGACCAGGGGCAGTGGCAGTAGATCACTGCAGTAATGAGAAAAGGCAGGTCAGTGAGCAGTGCTTTTCCAGCTGCTCTGAAGCAACAGGAACTATCTGTGTGATGCAGTCCGTGCACATTGACTGAAGCCATGAGAGTTTAAATTAGAAGCAAAGAATTGGCAGTTATGCCATTGAATTTGCAATATGTTTCTTGTTCTACTAAATACTGTTATTGCTTTTAACTGTACACTGAGTGCATGGTAACTGTATGCTGCCTATGGTAATTGGCAGGGGCTACTGATAGCCTGAAAAGAGAACAGAATTGTTTTTGAAAAATTCTAACCTATTTTATCAGAAAGCTGCTTTTGAAAGATTCATGAGGCTTGGTGAATTCTTGAGAAGGGTTTGAGATAATGCAGGATATACCAATATTATAGGTAGAAGCATCACATATGACTTCAACTAACTAATAACAGTTCAGATCTGAATAGAAATTAATTGTATTTAGAGCATGGGTAAAAATGAGATAGAAATTCTGTTACACTCTGCTGATGAGGGAGAGGAAAAAACACAGATATGCTGAGGTAAAAAGAAAGGGGAGACTGAGACTTGCTTGGGGCTTCCTCCAGTAACCCAAAGGATCCTGAAAGCCTTTCACAGAGGTGGGACCCACCATGCACAAAAGGTACATGGGAAAGCTGGGGAAGAGACTTATGGGCTCATGCCAGCTGTCTGCCACCCTGAGTTTGTCTGATGGTAGCTGCACAGACAAAAAAGAGAATACTGCTACCTTTTATGGCTGTAATGATCTTGCAATGGCATTGACAGTGAATGTTCCAGCAATGTGCTGTAAATCCAGCATTTCTGGTGTTCAGACTCATGTTCCAGGTCAAAGTTCTCATGAGCCTGATTTCAATGTTATTTGCAATGTAAACTTCTTTCACATCTATTTTTTTCTACATAATTAAATAGTTGGGTATGTATTCTGTAAATTAAGAAATCCGTCAAATCTGTGGGTGCCTGCATCTGCATCAGTGTATGTATGTCAGAGAATGTTGGGTATGTAATTGAATCTGAGTAGTAAGAGACTTTTTAAAAATATTGCCTGGTGTTTCTATACTAATGGGATAAATGTCATATTTTAACTATTGCTCCGTATCAAATCTATTATGCACAGTATTCAATAATTCCCCAAATCTTGATTTACCCAATTGAAAGTGACCCTGGGCATAAATTCTAAGCAGAGGAAGGCTCTGATTCCTTGATCTTTGGCACTCTTTTGTTGAAACAGAACATGGTGTCTGAAATCAGCAGAATAATTTAGGAATGGTAGATACTGAAACAACTAATTTTTCTTTCCTGTAATCTGCATAGACTTCAAAATGCCTACAAAGCACAAAGTGCCAGTTCATATAATTTGTTGGCAAGGATAAAAAGAAGAAAGGAAATGATTTCCTAAGCGTGTGAATCAGCCCAGCTTTAACAGATATTTTTCTGTCATGTGCAGCCTGAGGGCTTATGCCTATCTGAGCTTTATTTGACAATTACCACTTGCCAGCATAATTAAATGATAATTTATAAATACTGAGAGAGCATTATGGGGAAGAGCAAATAGGTGCTTATCAGGACATTGAATAAACTTGATCTGCCTCACTGGCAATTTTCATCTCTTATCTAGGTTGTTAACTGGTCTCCTTTTTTTTTTCTTCCCTGTTTTGTTTTGTTTAGGCTTGATAGCTGCTAGATTGATTGTATCTACCTGCCTATATTTTTTTTAATTCCTGGCATTATTTTTTCTCATACTGCTTTTGCCATCAATATTTTGTAAAACAGCAAATAGTAAAGTGCACGTCATGAGTATGTGTGCTAGTGTGAGAATGAAAAGAAAATCTGCATAATCCATATTTTTTAGAGTTTTCATGATGTTCCTGATGTAAATCTCCTGCTGTTGTTTATTTATTTGTGCATGTGTAATGACTTTTGAGTAAGAGGAGGCCTCTAATATTGCAGTCAGTGGTGGATGATAGTCAATTGTGGGAAAAGCTTCTCCATGACCCTTCTTAGATAAAAATAAAACTAAATAGGCATCACCAAAATTCTGTCACTCTCATACTGGATATAAAAAAAAAAACATACCAAGCAAAGATTTCTGAATGTTCGAGGTCTTTTGTGCCATCAATGTTTCGTTTTGAGGTCCTTGAGCCATTATGAGGAGTGGTGCCATTTCACACAGAACTGTGTTGGAATATGGGTAGAAACACAGATTGGTGCTGGGCAATCTAGATAAGGAAGTGCAAGAAAAATCCTCTATTTGAATGGAAACAAATCAGTTGAATGGCAAAAAATTGAATTTCCACGCCTTTTGAAAAGCATGTACAAGGAAGAGAAGGGGGTGGGGAAAGCAAGACACATTAGTGGGTCACCAGGAGATTGAGTTTTTGAGCCATCATGAAATTATTTAATTTCAGGAACTTCTGATTGGAGTTACAGTCATTTGAGTGAACAGTTAAGCCACCCTTGTACCAGAGAATGGAAAAATAAAGGGCTTCTCTGTTTAAGGTTGTCAATTTCTTAAATTATTCAGCATTTACTGCTTATAAATAGTAATTATTTGCTTTTCCTCTCCAGAGCTGAAAATTATCTTTCATATTCAAATATTTAAATATACTGTGCTGTAGTTGGGGCACAAAAATTCCTAATGTCAGAACAGATTTTTGTAGAAGGAATAATTTGAAAGTGGGGGATTAGTTTCCACCTTTTGAAACACAGTGCTTTCCGTAATCTTCAAACATTATTTAGGATAATGGAAGCCATCATCCTGGTTCTCAAATGTTAGCACTTCCATTAGAATTTGCTGCTACCTCTTATTTTTTTATATTAAAATACAAGGCTTAAAAGGTATTATCTTACTAAAGGAGGGCAATTGTAGAGATGATTTGATTGAATAAAGGAAGAAGCTGTACAGGCCTTTTAAGATCAAGGATGTATTGATGGAAAGCTATCATTAGAGACAATTAATGTTCTCCAAGGGAAGAAATTGATTATGGACAGAGATGGACCCTAAGGAGCAGATATGTCTTAATGCTCCAGGGCCTTAAGGATTATACATTCCATTCACAGCATCTGTATTTTAACCCTTTATGAGGGCTGGACTAGGAGCTAACACTTAAAAAAACTCTCAGAGCTTAATAAGGTGAGTCTGTATCTTTGGTGCCTGGCTGACACAGGCTATTCCTTTAAGCTTTTTTATTTTTGAATTTTTTTTTTTTTTTTGCAGGCATCATTTTGCCTAATAGAGTGTCAGACTTCATATATGCAGTATGTAGGTTTGGATTATTTTAAGCTGGAGGAACACAGTCCTGGTGTAGAAGGAAACCAGGCTTGAAGTAAAAATTTTCAACGTTACAGTGCTATGGAAAGCGTATTGTGTGAGCAAGAAGACTTTTTACTGTCTGGGAGTCACTCTTAACAAGATTTTTTTTTTATTAATTCTTTAAAAAATTTTGTTTAAATTGTATTCCAGTATGGACTTGAGTTAGAGCTCTAAGTCTGGATTCAGATACTAAGTATTGCCATTCTGAGTCTGAGGAAAAATACTGATAAAGCAGCTCCAGAACCGTTGCTCTGAGTTGCAGAGCCAATTCACAGATGGGCTGTTATCTCATGTTGGTTTTCTTTGGCTTACTTCTCAATGAAGGCAAATATTTGGCATATTTGCTCACGTTTGTTGTTTAACTGGCTAAAATAGGAATGCCTAGAACTGAGCAGCACAATATTTTCCCAGCACCCCTGAAAGCTCAGCCCAACTGCGGCATGTTGCAGTGCTGTGCCAAAATGATTCCTGCCACATCCTCTCCTTACCAGGGCTGGGGCATTTGTGATTCCCTTCCTGGAGCCAGCAGGTTCCTGCCTGTGCTGTTCCACACTGCAGCAGAGCCATGGGGAGAGGAAGCTAACAGTGGTTTGGGGTGGCTTCAATGCTGCAAACTCATTGGCCTTCCCTTCAGTTTGTGTTTTTTTTGTTTTTGTTATCCCCAAATAAGGAAGTCTAATCTTATCATAAGGTTGAAGTTCTGCAGAGAAAGCAAGGAAATGCTTTTTACATCTTGACGTTTCAAACTTGGTTAGAACTAAAGTAGCACGGCAGATACCTCCTGCATCATATTTGAAGAAATTACTTTTTTCAATAGCACTGATTTTTTTTATAATATATTTTGGTGTGCAGCACTTTGATCACTCATATAATAGTATTACTTGCTTTTAATATACTCCATCACATCTTTTTCTTGATATGCAGTTAATCAGACTTACTTTTTAGAGAGATTTCTAATTGATTTTATGATATAACTTTATTTCAGCTGACCAAAGTAATTCAGGCATATTGTACTAGACATTTATATAAAAAAATGACTTGATAAATTTTACTGAAACACACCTTTTTTCCCCTGAAAATATATGTGTAGTTTGTTAGTGTGCTGCCCTGAGGAGCAGTGTATAGGTTTCAATGAATAATGGTGTGATGCCTTAAACAGCCAAAAATAATGATACTATAATTAATAGGGCAAGTCCTACTTTTATTCAGATAAATAGGTGACTCCTATTGTATGACAGAATGTATAGGAACCACTCCTTTGGAGACCAAGTATATCATGCTTGGCAGGACTAAGGAGATTAAAATAAGAGACAGAAATAAACAAAAAGAGAGACAGAAATACAAGTGAGGAGACCCGGGGGGAAAGGGTGATTCCAGAGAGAAACAATGCTTATTCTGCATGCTGATATTTTCAAAAATTGTTTGATATCATATTTAAATAACTACTATTTGGAAGATAGAATCCTTTCTCTCCCCCATCCACCCCCACGCTTTTCTTTCTATGCATCATCAGGGAAATACCCAAATCACGAGACAAAATGAGGATGTAAGTGAATGTTAAATACATTGGGCAGAATCAGCTTTCACCTGTTTTGTTTTATTTTTTCTTCCCCAAGCTGTGAGCCCTCTTTAATTACAAGGTTAAAAAAAATCCCACACATTCAAGACTGGTAACATATGTTGTTGTCAGCATGCATTTAGCACCTGCAGAAATGAACATGGGAAATGTGACAGCCCATAGGTAGAACCCCCACTGCGCTGGCTGGGGGGGACTGTCAACAAATTTTACTTTGTTAATTTTTTCTTATTTTCAAAAAAATCCAAGGAAAAAAGCTTAATAGCACAGGTGTTCTGAGCACCATAGGAGGATGTAATGGGGAAGAGGCAGTAACCCTTTTTAATGAAAGCCTTTGCCCACACTAATACAACTGAAAAATGTTGCATTTTTTTATTACAAATTAAAATCACAAGGCCAAATCCTACATTTATTAGTAAATTTTTCAGGAGTGTTGCCACTGTGGGCTTGCTTATATTCCTGTTTCCTTCCGCATATCTTTCCCCTTTCCAACCCCTTTTTCCTCTTTGTTCCTATTTCTCATTTTAATCTTCTTGCACAATCCAAGCACATTATCGAGATTACCCAGTGAGGAGGCAGGCACTGGGGTGAGGCTTTGTGGGATCAGGTCCCTGGTGATTATGATCCTATTGCTTCTCCAGAGAAGTGCAGCTCCTGCAAGGGACACGGATGTTTCTCCTGTGTGGATTTGCCAGCAGGTGTTGCTGTGTAACTTGTCACCCACCCTGCTCAGATGGTGAAAGCTCATTCTCCCAAGCTATGATACCAGCTGTCCTGTAACCTTCTGGACTACTCTTCTAAAAAAGTCCCCAAATATAAACTATAGATGCACCATGTGTTGGAGAAAAATTGTCAGGCTTGTTCGAACTTTAATTTTTAATTTATCCCCAGAACAGCAATATCTTTATTCAGGCTAAAATTGAACATGATTTTGCTGGAGGGGAAGCAATAAAAAGAATTGTTGACATAATGTTAGACAGTTTTTCAGTTTTTATGCTATTTCTACTGATAATTGGTTTTATAAGTAATCCAGCAGCATTCAGAGATTCTGGTCTCTCCACTGATTTGATGCCCTTTCTATCAGGTTATCTATTTCTGGATAGGGAACAGGGATCTCCAGTCCAAATGCTTGCAGTTAATGCAATCTTGCACCAAGTCAAATGGACACACCTTTTCTTAGAAGTATTGGGGTGACATTGATGGTATCAAAAAATTCTCTTTGAAAATACCTTCAATTGCACAACTGCTATGCAAACAGCTGTGTAACCTGTGGGATCTACCTAAGCTTTGTGTCAGTGGGACCATCTGTCCAAACAGCGCAGCTTGTTCAGCCTTCCTGCCTGGTCTCTGCCTGGACTGCCAAAAGGGAATTCACTTGTGTTCACTGGTCATTTTTGGTGGATATTTGTCCACTAGACTGAGACAGAGAAGATCAATTTAGGTTGTTGAGCTATCACTGTAATTTCTTGGGTTTTAGTTCAAATCTTTGGTCAGTTAGTATTTAAAAATAAAGCAAACAAACAATACTGTTTCTGCATAGGGGTTTTCTGCCAGTATCTGTTTTGGTAATGTTTGGTTTTGACTTACTAAAATGTCTTGCACTCATGTTTATGCAGACATGGGAAAAATATATAGTTATTATCTATAGTTAGATATAGGCAAAGAGAAACATTTTCCTCCTTTGTGTAGGAGGTGGAGTCAGAGCCTGCAGGTGTTTCCTGGATCTGGTGCTTTTCAAGAGAGCCAAGGGTTTTTCCTGTCTCCTTCACAGTGTGGACTTTAGTGCTGGTACACCTTGGTCCTAATGGATATCTGAGTCTTACTGACTCTTGAGACTCAGTCTGGTACTTGGAGTGTTTCTGAAAGATCTTGGAAGCAGCTGGAGTCTCCTCAGGGTCTCACATGAAGGAAGCTGTGAGCTGTGTCACAGGGCTGTGTGATGCCTGGACCAGGCCCAAGGAAGGTGATTAAGGTGATGCTGTGACCTCCAGGATGGAAGCTGAGATGCCAGCAGCTGGTGGGAATGTGCTGTCCCTGATACAAACCCAGCTGGACAGGAGTGAGGAAGCCTCTTGGTATTTCATTTGATGAGTTGTCCAACTGTTCTGTGCAAGCTCTAGGTGAGGGAGAGAACTTTTGTCAGCTTTTCTCTTTCTCAGACCAGTTCTTCATTTCCAAGTGCATATTCTGCTTAAAGAAGTTAATTGCTTTGGAGAATGACCTCCAGCTAGAGAGATAAACTGGACTTTTTTTTTCTTCCAGTGTTACCAGTATATATTGTAGTGTAATGTACCAAATTCAGGACAAAAGAGCAGCTTCAGCAACTCTGATGGGTTCTTCTAGAAGAAAAGTAAAGACTTAAAAATTTGAATTAAACTTACAGTGCTGAAAAAACACTGCAGTAGTGAATCCATAAAAGCTGTGTGTTGGCTCTTGGTGTTGAGCTAAGTTAATATTTTGGGTAATACAAAGCTAATGTACAAGGCATTACTTTAAAGAGAAACTCGAGCAAGTTTATAGAAGCTTTTTGCTGTGGTGTTAACTGTGACTCCAGTCTGACTCATACCTATTCAGGAAGTGCAGAAAACGTTACTAATGAATATGGAATACATAAGGTCATATTTCATATATTCAAAATAGTCTGTGAGTGCACAGAGCGTTTTGCTGCCATGGAAGTAGACAGGACGGCTGAAGCTACCCCAGGGACGGCAGCACTCCCCAAGCCAGAGGTGTGACAGCTTCAACTCTGTAGAAAAGGAAAATACATTTAGCAGTCTACCACAAGCAGTGGAAAACGTAACAAACTAAAACCTGTCCCTGTCGCTGCCCTTGGGAGCAGCTGTGGGGTGTGGAGCTGCATCCCAGAGGAGCCAGGGGCTGTGTTTGGGGGAGGCTGGCGCGCCCTCGCCCCGGGAAAGGCGCGGTTGGCACCTGGGAGCCGAGGTCAGGCAGAGCTTGCCGGGCTCCCAGAGGGGCTATCAGTGTAACGAGGAGCTGTTTGCAGTAATCGGTGGCAGCGTTGACAGAATGTTCCCAACCATCTGCTCGAGGGGATGGCGTTAACTCTATCAAATCCTCGTGTTTTAAGAACGCTGATCTCCGGACCCAGGAGGATTGGTGACAGGGAGTTCTTGCCAGGCCTGCATTAGGCTGCCTTCATCTCATCACCAAATACGCTAATGCCCTCTAGACAAGATGCTAAATAAGTGTGAAATTAGAGAAGCAGAATTATGGAATGGAGGAATAAAACACAGAAATTTTCCTTCTTTCCTACTTTCTGTTGCTGGTTTTTTAGTTGAAATATGTATGTTTTCTTCATCACACAAACATTATTTTGAACAAATTGATCATCATTCACTACAGAGACAAAGAGAACACTGTGCTTTACCTCTCCTGATAAAGTGACTGAAATATATATACAGGCCTTTTAGTAACCCTGTTGCATCTCTGAGCTTAGAAGTTGCTGGATTTGGGAAAACAATCTCATTTTTAGCAAATGCTGAGCTGGTTAGCAGCTTTACACAGAATATGCTAATAGTTTTAACAGCACATTAAGGAAGAGATGATATTTTGTTCTGAGTGTTAAGGGCACAGAACATTACCTCGAAAATGAAAGAAATGAATCAGTGCAAGGTTTCAGGAGATATGCAAAGTATTTTAATCATTATAGAGAAGAGATCTTGCATACAGGGTTGCTCCCAAGGATTAGGGTTAGACTAGTGATACTAGCATGCCTTGACTTCTTGTGTTGCCAATGAGGAGGGGGTGAGAGGCTCCACCAAGACATCTCTAGAAGAGCACAACTTCTTCCTTTGCCCACAGCAAGTGGGTGTAGATTGGCCTCTGTGAATACCTTCCTCCTCTTCTGCATGTGAGTCATCCCCCTACATCTCTTGAAGTATTCCTGTGATCTTTGTAGACTGTGTTTGGTTTACATGGCAAGCATGGGGAGGGGGTGCAGCCTCTGGGGGCACAGGTCAGGACCTTGCACTTCAAAATGGACTCATGGCAGGTCAGGATCAATTTGTGATACTGGGGGTGCCTCAGTGCAAACACACATAAGAACAGGTAATAAACTGCCCCAGAGCTGAGAAGGGAGGAGCACAGACAGCTGAGGTTACCCAGGTATTAACATATTTCTGAACATGCTCGTTCAGAATATGGTCCTGCCCCACCCCATCCAGCATCGTGTGCCCACTGGCACTTGGCAGCATTTGGGTAGAGAATGTATGACATAGGTGAGGTATGTGTGGCCTTTTCCATGTTATTCACCTTTGAGTGACAAGGGGTTCAGGCCCTGTATCCAGACTGTCATATATAGTAGCAAACACCTCTCAGGATTGCATCAAGTCACTTTTCCCTTTTGAAAATCAGATCTTATTTGAGGAGATCAGTTGTATGATTTGATTAGTTAGATGGGTAACACACATTCTTTGTGTGTTTACAAGCTGCTGCTTGATATTTTCATAAAAAGCACATTTGCTTTTTTGTGCTGTGAGAAACAGTGACTAATAGAACCTTGCTCCCCAGGGTTTGTGACCATACTGATCTCAGTGAGGCCAAGATGTTCCAGCCAGAAGCTGTTTTAGATATTGGTTCATCTGTGCTGCTGCTCTCCACCCTGTGAAGGGTGGTCAAGACGTGGGTACATGTTAGCTTCACATGGTAGCAGAATTATATTCTTTCATGTTCATTTGCTAGTGATTACTAATATTATTTGCCTTTTTACTGGTAGGTGAGCTCTGAATTGAAACCCAGAGTACAATTCAGTAATTTCATGTTTCAGTTTCTTTGGAGCTCTTGGTTGAACTCTGTCATTCTAGAAACTTGATACGCGTCACTTCAGTTGTTTCTTCAAAATTCCTTTTTCCAATACTGTTTCTGACTTTAAGCAGGAAAGCAGCTAATACTGGGGGTGGTATTGTCTTAACAGACATGTCTTCCAGAGGCAGCAGTTTCTCTTTTGTATAGGTTCTGATTACTGGAAAACAGTGTTCTCATTTTTGTTTTTCTGAGAATGTAACAGTTTCATTCCTAGGTTTCTCCAGTAGTGATAAAATTAGAAATTTGAAATGGCTACTGATTTAAGTTCTGAAAGTATTATGGAGAATTTAAAAACTATTTTAGCTTCATTTTCTTTAATTTTCTAAGATTTTGCCCTAAGTTATAGCTCTATGGCAGCTGCAGAATTCCAGGTTTGAAGGTGAACAGCCCAAGTACCAGTAAATGTCCAGATTCATGTAGTGATGATGTGAGGGAGAAGATTGACAATTTGTTTCAAGTGCTCATTGGGTGCGACAATGCCTTTATACTTATTTGGCATCTTGAAAGCTCTTTTAGCAACTCTGAGCACTGTGGGATATTTCAGAGTACCGTACACAAAAAAAGAGAGCAATATGCAAAAGTAGTAAATAACTAAAATTTTCTCCTTGGCCCCACTGTAGGTAAATTTGGGTTTCTTTGGGGTTTAAGTCTCTGAGACTTGTTAGTTTCATTTGTTATCATGCCTGGTATAGATCTAAGAAAATATTGGTGTTCTTTTTTTCCCAATCTTGTGAGAATGGTTCATCTAAAATGATCTATCATTACTGGAGGACGTGGGGTGTATGTAGCAGGTCTTTTATTTTCTTAGAGACAAGGGTAGTGGAGGTGCTGACACCTAGAAAAAAAACAGGTGAACCTGTGGGTTGTACTATCTGAATTCAGTGATACTGATGTGCTAAACATCTCTTGTGGCGTGCAAATTGTCATTCCAGCATGTTGCGATCAAGTATGTCAGAATAAGACTTGTTATTATCTTTGAACATGTTTTTTTCTCCTGATCTGAAAAAAAACCCCAATAGTGACAAGTAGGAAATTCAATGTCATTTATTTTGTTGGGTTTTTTTTTTATTTGGGAGAAGACATTAAAAGGGAGGGAGATTTTTTTGGTGTGTTTTAGTGAGGGAAGTGCTTGAGGGCTTTTGCTTGTCCCTTTAGTGCATCTCATCTCCTGCCCTTGGAGATCATTTTTTCAGCTGCTTCAATGAGCACACACATTGTATTTCATCTCCTGTGACTGCTTCACTGAGCTCCTCAGTGAGCCTCTTGTGTTCATCTTCCATCCTGCTCTGCCCACCCCTTCAGCTCACCAATGTACAGAGGAAGGGATCCTCACAGCTATGAATGACAGCTATTCAGTGAAATATTTAATATTTGCACTTGTTAATTATTATTTCACTTTGCTTTTATATTAACGGTAAATGTAGGTGGTTTTCTACTGTCCAGTTGAGCACCCTACCCATTCAACTTAAATTTCACTCTCTGCTCACCTCTGTGAGAAAATTAGGAAAACTCAAAATTAGAAATACTTGGACTGGAGGCTATCTTTTTAGATTTTGCTATCTTTTTAAAAAAATTTATGGAAATACATAAAAAGAAAAGAGCAATTACAAACACAGCATGTCAAGTAACTACTATTACAGATGTAGACAGCTGAGACAGTACTTAAAAGAATTCTGGTAGTAAATGATGTTCTGAAATTTAACTCATCATCTTTTGCTGTTTTATTTTACTGTACTAAACATTGTCTGGTATAGAAGATGCATAGCAGTTAACAGTTCTGATTACATATTAGTGAATACTTGAATTACTTTTCAATTAATATCTGCTTTGACTTTATTTCTATGCTTTTCATGTTAACAAATAAATTTTTGTCCAAGTCCTTGAAAAAATATGGAATTTAAATTTTTGTAAAATTAGATGTCTAGATGAAAACTCATTAGATGTTCATGCTGAAAACTTCTTTATGGAGGGAACAAGGACAAACTGACCATCAAAAACACATTTTTCAAATTTTAGATATAGAAGTTTCTCTATGAAATTGTGTTCTAGCAGAGTAAGAAGACATAAAACATTAAAGGAATTGATCACTTGGCTTTTTTTTATTATGATACAAATGTAGTGGTTTTAATCTGACTCAAATATGTTTGAAGAAGTTACTGAAGTCATGCATTAAAAATACTGTCTTAGTTACCTTATAAATTTACATGTACTTTGTATTTTATTTATGTGAAATGTTAAACTTGAGGCCCCTTTTGCTTTGTCATCTTAATTCCTGTAGTTTGTCAAACTTGTGAAAATATGCAAATAATTTTACTGTATAAAGATCATGCTTTCATATCCCATTCCATTTGAAGTTTCTAAGTTCTCATTTGTTTTAGAATGCTGTTTGTGAAAAGAATTCCACAAATCTAAAATTCCCCCCAGCTTAGGGCCTTGAGTTAAACCTTAAATACTCACCAGATTAACCAAGATAAATGTTGATGTCTCTTGTGAAATGTGTTGAATTTAGTTTTGATTCTGTTGATAATTGGATATTGGGCAAAACTGTGGTGGGAACAGAGAACCAAAATGATTAATAGCACAAGGCCCTCAGGGTTTGTGTAAAATTGGTCACAGCAAAAATTGTCACTCTTTCAAAGTATGTTAAAGTTTTAAGTACTCTAGAACTATGTGTGATGGCTTCCTATTTGTAAGTTATTTTTTAAGACTTATTTATATTTTCAGTGCAAGGAGACCTGTATTGTCTTGGGAGGATTTTTAGATAGGTGTGATTTCTTGGAATTAGTTGCAATGATGATTTTGAGAAGCAGATTATTTATAGAGCCAAGACGTTGACACACTATCAACCATTTTAAAAAAAGACTAATAAGGTTAATTGTCATATGAACCCTCCTCTGTAGTCTGAAATCTGTAGGCTTTGATTGTTTCTCTGGGGGAAACTCTGCCCAGATGGCATTTTCCTCAAGGCCCTGACCCACAAGAGGCCTGTGGAGATGGAGAACAAGGTGCATCTCCACAGACTAATTAATTTACTATTATAGCACCTGTTCCAGAATAGATAGGGCTGGAAAGGAAAACAGTCCCTGGGCACAGTGGTAGGCTCACTGGTAAATGGATTTGAGCTGATTATATTAAGCTGATGCTTTGATCATCTAAAGGCGTTAAAATGGAAATATGTTTTTGCTGGCTCTTGGCCTCCATGTGAGTGCAGTTTGTATTATAAGTGAGCAGTAAGGAAAAAGCTGGTTTGGACTCAAATATCTTTTTTAAAGTGCACTTCCCTACCTTTCAAATTCAGGAATATTAACACACAGAAGCATTGTGAGCATTTCCTTAGATATTTCAGTATTTGTTTGTATTCCAAGTCATCAGTATGAAACCCTAGAATCCCACCCATTTTCTGTCATCCATAGGCAGCCAGTACATATTCTTACTCCCGATTAAAACATTTTTGGGGTCTTCAAGGAGTTAAATTATATTTGTGGGAAATAAAAGTAGCCTCTTCAGTAAAATATTGGCAAACTGTGCAATTGAATTTTGATCAAATGGTAACAGGCAATGGCAAATCCTTGTGTAAACATTTCTGGGTAGTAAGTGGATTTACAATGTGTTAATCTGTACTCACTTTCACTTTATTGCCATTTGGATTCCCAGAAGGATTAGCTGTAATTTTATTGGCCCTATGAGGCTATATTGCCATTTCCCTTTTCAAATCAACTTGGTGATTTTTTCATTTTATTTATTTAACAAGCATGGATCCTATAAGCTGTAGGGTAAAATTAATTGACCCTTGCCATTATAAGGTTAAAAGTGTGTGTAATTAAGGTTCTGTTAAATAATACATTCCTTAAAGCAGCAGCAAATTTGTAACAAGCTACATCAAAACTAACCATCATCTGTAGTATGAATGCACAAGGCAAAAGCCCTTCCAAATTAAGAAATATTTCCAAATACACACATTATTTTTAAAAATAAATTTAGAAAATGATTGTGTAATCAGTAAATTTATCTATGTTATCATAAAAGTGATAACATTTTCAAGCAATCCAATGGCTAAGGAGCAGTACATAAACAGGATTCTAGATTCTTGTGGGATTTCTTTTAACAGTGATGTGGCATTCCGATCTCTCATGGAACAATAAAATTCAGTGCAACTTTTGGTGTGTAACTTCTTTAAGAAAAGTTGTCTCCTCAGACAGTTGACATTGTAACAAATAGCAGAAAGAAAGTGGAGAATCATAACACAGTAGATTGATTTAGAATGAAGGATAGTTTACAGTGAGATTTTTCTCAAGCAAGATTAAAGCTATTTCCCATATGGTTTCATTTTGCAATACTTTTTTGCACCTTTGAGAGCATCAAGGTACAGAAAGAGAGAAAAATATAGTAGCTTCAAATAGGGATATAAAAATGCCTAATTGCTGTGCAAAGAAAGCATCTGTTAAATTTGCAGATTGATTTCTGAGTCAAGACTGCTCCCAAAGATCAACAAAAGACAACAAAATTGCTTCCCTTACCTGTTGATGTGATTAATTCTTTACAGATGCTAGGGTTCCCTAGCAAATGCATGGATTTGTAAATTCATCACTTTTAACTAACCTAAAACCTCCATAAAACTTTGTTCCATTCTTTTTCCCTTCCCTCCTTCCTCAATTTTAAAATCTTTTAAAATACATTGCGTTTGCTCAGAAAAAGAGTAGTGTCTTTTCTCCCTCTGTTTCATTTAGATACTCTAAAAAAGGGGGGGAGGTTGATCCATACTTATTTTCTCTTTGCTGCAGAAGGCTTCCAAGCCCCCTTCCACTTAAGTTTCTGGCATGTGCTTTCTGCTGTTGGCTGTTGCCTCATTTCTTCTTTTTGCTGATCAGAAAAGTCTTGTGAGCAGCTCCTCAATGGGCAGAGGAACAGGAATGTCCCTGTCAGTGTGAAACATTTGTGCTACTCTTTTGGGCTCCTAAAAATAGCAGGCGATTAAGCTGCTTTTTTAAAACCCAGAAGTAGTCTCTTGAGATCATCCATCATCCAAAGAAACATGGAGATTTTATCAGATACATGAAGCTTGGAACAGGCCACTTGAGAGACTGCCAGAACATTAAACCACAGAAAACTAGAAATAGGCACAAAGTCCAGACTAGAGGCTTTCCTGTGTTACAATGAAAATTATTCACGGAAAAAATTGAGGTTTCTCTTTGCACAAAGAGAAGGAATTTTTTAATCTGAAGTCTGCATAGCTACAAGTATACCTAGAACAAACAGTTTAGGAAAGGGGAAAAAAATGAAGAGAATGTCCAAGGCAGAATGACTGTAAAGACTTGGCAAATAAAGAAACATCTGGTGAATGCATGGCATCTGTTTGTAGGCTGGGTTTTTCCAAGCCACTTATTAACTGCTACAGTTGTGAAATCAGCAGGTATTAGGTTGTTAGTGCTCTTTTTTTCTTTTTTAAATTCTGCTTCTTCCATTTGATTAAAACAAGTGACAAGTGACTGAGAGCAGAGCACTTGTTATGAAGATTTCCAGTGGATTGTTCTAAAGGTGCTGAAGCAAAATGTCAGTTAAATTTACTCACAACTTTCTGTGATGTTCACAGCTTTTGGTTCCATTACGTATGAAGCAAGAAAGTACTTTCAAAACCCTCCAATAATATTGATAAATAGCATTTTTCATTTCATATGGTGTGATGCAGCCTTAGTACAGATGAAGCAATTTTTCTGAAAATGGTGAGGAGCTAGGAAGCTGGGCAGGTGGAATATATTCATCTATCAGGATTTTTTGAAAGAAACCTGTTATTTGTTTTAGTTACATGTGCACTGAGCAAGAATAGTGCAGAGGAACAGCATTTGTAGCCACTGCATCTCTCCACCAGTAAACTCAGTATCTGTTTGTTTATTAAAGTGTGTGACTCTCAATCATGTCAGCCATAAGCAGAGATGGGAATAGTTTAACATTCAAATTGGTCAATACAAGACTTAGTTATTTTCTGAAGAGCACAAGGCCAAGCTTTTTTTAATCACAGTATTTAAAATTTACAGTGATTATTTCAGATTGATATTTGGAAGGTTGTTTGCAGCTTCCCATTAAGATAAATGTACCGATTAACAAACTCTGTTAAAAATGGGTTGATATTCATCCATTCTATCACACAGACCATTTAAAATGTGCAACAATTTCTGGCATTGTTGGTTTTTTTCCTGTACAGATGAGTAGTAGTATGAGAAGGTACTGTAAGTGGTATTACTTCGGTTTGATGTTTATTACCATACAATTACTATAATTTCTGCTGATTAAAAGCACTACTCAAACTTTTTTAAAAGCAGACATTTTATTGTTTTATTTTATTTTTTAAAATATCAACTTGGTGGTGTAGAAGTGCCTGCTTATTTGAAGAGTGGGAATCGTGGTCAGAAACAGACATGGCCACCAAGCACAGGCAGTGTGGATTGCCAGCCCAACAATTATATTTCCTTAATAGAATGAAAATATCCATCTACTGTCTAAAGTTCAGTTTGCTGACTGGCAGTGTGGATTGCTACCAAGTGAATTAAGACTAAGTTTGCCCATAACAGCTTTTGGTACCATTTTGAAAAGCTGAAAAATCATAGGAAAGCTACTTAGAAAAATATTTTTATCAGTATTAGAATGGAAGAAAGGAGCTGAACAAGCAGGGGTGTAGCACATTTTCCTGTAGCAATGCAGGAAAACCAACCAGACTGTCCTGAGGAGCAGGTGAATATGGGAGAAGTCTCACACTCCCATTTACACTGATGGCACAGAGGCAAGCTGCATTGTCTGGGTGTAGGTGTACACAGATGTAGCACCTGTGAAATGCTACCACTAATAAGTTCAGTTGTTAAGCAGGAGTAAATTGTTGGAGTCTCTCCAGTTCTGCTTAATGAGAATTGCATAGAAGTTTATTTCATTCCCTGAAATGGGAGAGAACCAAGACAGTTGAGTTTTGTACAGTTCTATTAATCATATGGTGAAACATAAAATATCTTCTAAGGAGTATGAGCTGTGGGAATTACATTAATCTCCTGAACTGGAGCTGTAGAGGCTTAGGAAGCTTAAATCAAGGGCATCCAAATTTTGCCCAACTGAGGGCTGTGTTGGCATCTTGTCTGGAGCTTTAGGGTTGAATCTCATTGATTATTGCCGAGCTCCTCTTTAACACAGAGCTGCAGCTCATGCAGATAAGCTCAAAATGGGAGAGTAAAACATTCCTGGTACCTGCACCAGAGTTTGGGGAGGGGGGTGGGTTATATTATAATAATTATGAATACACTGGAAGGCACTACTTCTCTTTGTTTCACCCCTCAGTAGTGTTCTTGTTCACTGATTTCAGGACAAGCTAGTTTGAAATGTAAAATTCAGTTTTCTTTCTGTTTAGTGTGTCAACAACAGTAATAGTCTCTGTATACAAAATGAGGTGATCTGGCCTAACCCGTGTCTGTCACTTCACTTACTGGGCCCACTTCAAATTGTGAAGATCTGGTTCCTTCTGGTCAACTCTGACAATGCATAAAGTATCATATAAAAAGTAACCAATAACAAATTAACAGAAAAAAATTGCTTTAATTTTAGACATTGCATACAGTAGGATTCTTTTTTCCTTGGTGGCCCCCTGTAACAGTAATATACAAGCTCATCTTGCAGTTGCAGGATACTGGTGCTGATATTGAACTTTGTTCCAGAACGTCTATATTGAACCTGAAAGTTCACAAAGAAATGTTAATTTAAACAGAAGTGTAATTTTCTTCATGGCTCTTGTAATGAGGTTTTTCCTGCTGTTCCACATTCATCTACTGAGGGCTGTAAAACCATGCTTTGAAGAGCATCCAAAAGTGTTCAATATTCAAATCAGAACAGCTAGAGTAGCAGATTCAGACTCTAGGACAACAGGAAGAGGATTTCTGTTTTCCATCTCTCATATCATTATCTCGATCATAAATTATAAAAAAAAACTTGCCAAGGTTAGGGGTGATTTTCTGTCTATAAAGCTTTTAGAGCTTCTGGTAATTTGTTTGGTTTCATGCACACATTTCACTTGTGGTGCTTATACCAGTGCACACCTTGTCTCAGGTTACACCTGTTGAACACATTAGTAAATAATTTTCATTTATTTAGAGCAGTAGTTCAGATTTTCAGGGTTCCAGGAACAATTCTATTGCAGATAATTACAAAGCATGGTCTGGTCAAATATTAAAACATAGATATATGGGTGTTTGATGAATTTATCACTCTGCCTCTTGAATTTGTTATTGGTTATTTTCAGTGATAAACCTGAAGTGTTTTACCTTTTCTGTGAAGTGAAAAATATATTTACAATAAATATACTACTGAGGCTTAGAATCTAAATGGATGGGTATTCACTGAAATGTTCCCATGGACAATAAGTTTTTATTTCTACAAGATTTTCCTCTTTCATTTAGGTAGGTGTAAAGACAAGGAGGTGCATATCAAACAGCCATGTAAGATAAAGGGATGATTTGAACAGAGAGGTTGGAAAACATGGATTTTATTTCAAATAGAAGAAAGTAGCTTTATGTGCAGGTGGATTGCAGAAGGGTTCCCTCTTCTGAAGCCCATCTGGGAAGTTAGTTTAGCTCTATTGATGTTTGAGACTCTTTCTTTCATCGCAACCACATGCCAAGACAATAAGTAATTGAACTGCGTGTTTTGCCTCTTTAAAAAGGTGTAATCTCCTTCTGAAGTGTGGAGAGATGTTTTGCAGGATTTTTCCCATTTATCTCTCCCTGCACCATGCAGGCGGGGTTTCGAGCCTAGGCTGCAGAATCTCTTTACCATCCCTTTGATGAACACCTGCTTCTGATGTACAAATGTGTATCTGCTGAGATGCAAAATTGAAATAATTTTAACAGTATAAGAATAATTAGGAATCTTTTTTAAAGGTCCACCTGTTCAAAATACTGGTTTGTTTATTTCTACATTGCATAACGTAAGCAGAAGTTTAGCAATTATGATTTTGAAGGCATTGTTTTTCTGTATTTTAACCTAAAAATGAAATTCTTTTTAATTACAAAGAAATCACAAGTTAGATTCCAATTTGTATATTCTCTGAAAGCTTCTAAAAGAATAAATACTGTATTTTACAATGAGATGTCTTTTCCATTTTTCAAAATTTAGAAAGTGAAAACAGATACAAGTGTAACTTTTTTTACTTTTTTTTTACTTTTTTTTTACTTTTTTTTACTTTTTTTTTACTTTTTTTGAGCTATCGCCATTTAATTTACAAAATCAGCAAGCATCTCTTTCATAAATATTACTCATAAAACAAGTGAATAGTATATAGTTTTGGAATTATTTGATGCTATGCATGGTCTACCTTAAAAACAGAAAGAATTACTGGAAACTTTAAACATATTAGATTTTAAATATGGATCATTTATTAATTAACCTATTGCTTAGAATGTAAATAATTGTATTTTGATAATGACTGGATCAGAAATTCTAATAATTTGTTTCTGATTTACTATATCACTTATTAAGGAAAAATTGAAGTCTTAATTTAAAATTTAAATTTAAAAAATATTCATATGTAAATGTAAAAATACACCCCTTAGTTCTTAAGTTAGGTCACCTTATTATAGACTTGTATCTCTTCATCAGTGGGAGACATTTTGAAGTCTGGTTAAAGACTTTCATGAGTGATTTATCAGCATTAAGATGGAGTGAATATTTACAATTATAATGTAGTTCTTAAAGTTGGTTACCTGTTGATATGCCCTAATTTAATTTCAAAGTGAGAACTGAAGTAAATCTAAAGTAGAGATTTACTCAAGAGATTTCTCTAAAGTAGAGAAGCAACAATTTTTCACTAAATACAACCCCTTTTAAAATACACCAAGTAAACAAAATGTGATAAATGAAAGGAAGAGGGTGAATCTCAAATATTTAGGTTTATTCTCACTGGTACTGGTTCTAATTCATTGAACTTATTGGAGAGCAACATTCACTGACAAGTGAGAACTAGTTGTTGAATCTTAAATAAATTCTATATCTTTCATATTTTAGTGAAATTATCTGACTCAGCTGAAGAAATCTCCCACTAATTTCTACCCCCATCTCAAATCCTTTCACTGCTGTTGATTTCATATAACCTTTTACAGAAGGTTATTCCATTCTTTAGCAGAACAATGGAATAAAACTCACTCTTAACTCTAATGAACCCTGTAAATGATAGTTAAGAATTCAGGGTTTGCAAGTTGCTTTTGTGGCACCTTGCTTTCATCTCCTTCAGCTATTGCAAAACTTCAAATATTTAAGAAATATTGCTCAACTGGTTTCTGCTCACAGCTAAAATGTTTTATGGTTCATTTGAAAGTTGAAATAAAAAATCTTTTGAGACATTTTGTAGAGGAAGGAAATAAACACAAAATAGTTTTTGACTTTTTTCTGTATGAAGGGAAATACAATATGAAGAATTGGTTTTGTTTCAGTTATAAAGGAGGAGCCTGAAGCACAAGCACAATCACCTGTGAATAGACCCTTTGGCTTAAGTTGGGGAAATGAATTTTTTCCTTATTTAAGTCATAAAGATTTGTGGGTTTTGTATTCTAAGATTTTTGTAGAGCTTTATTAAGGACTTGGAAATTTACAACAAAATTCTCCTCATATGAAGCACTAAACCCTTTCTTATTTTGACACGTATTTTTCACCCATGTGTCCTTCAGATTCATCACTAATTTTTTTTCCTAAAAACGTCTGGTTATGAAAAGTTATTTATGTCAAATTAATGAGCCATACTTAAACTGACTGCAGTCTGAGTCACACCTGACACATTTGTCACTCAGGGTGCCACAGCAAGCTGAGAGTTGCAGGACCAGAGTGAACGTGTGCCAATGGCAAAGGCTACCAAGAGACTTGATGGACATGGATGCTGGAATAGGACCTTTGCTGATGTAAAGAAAATGTATTGTCTCTATTGCCATACCTTGAACCCCTTCTAGTTGTTTGCTGTGCCACAGGAGCATTAAAATAAGAAATATAGTACAGGCATTGCCCTGAAAGGAGAAGTACCAAACTGAGAGAGATGAGTTAAAATTGAAAAAAGGGCAGCAGTTTCACTGAAACTTAGATATTTTTGATTAATTTATTATTAAATTATTTGCTTATTATTATTTATTATTTATTTTTATTTCACTGGGGTATTTGCTCCTTTAAAAGATTGAAGTATTTTAAAAATGCATATTAATTTTTTTTTTGGAAATTACTGCATTATCTCATATTTGATTAAGCACAGTTTAGGAATCTCAGATTTGAAGCAAAATGTATGATAGTCAATCAAATATTAACGTTTCATTTTTCATAATAATGTGAAAATAGTGAAAAAAAGAAAGCTGGAAAATAAGTTATTCATCCAGCTCTTGAAATGAGTATTGAAGAGAGGATGAAAATTACTGAACTTCTGAAAACAAATTTGGATATACTTATAATGTTCTATAGAAATATGGAGAAAAGCAAGAGAATTTTTTAAAAAATATGTCTGTATTCCTTGGTTCATGCTATTCTACATGTTCTTAGCTTTGATTTTTGAGAGAATTTCTGTTTTTTTCCCTGTGGCAGTGATACAGATGTCACAGTGCAGACAGACACCCTGTCATGTTGAATTTAGTCTTGCGGAAAGGTGTCCCCAGACAAACAATAACAGCAGCAGAAGTGGGACTGCCATGTTCCTACATCACCTCCTCCACAATGAGCACTTCACAGTCTACTTGCAGCCATTTACAGTCAAACCTAATTAAACACAAGCACGTTCTTCTTGCTGCTAAAAGCAAACAACCCATGTATAATGGTTATATTGTTAACTTTAATAAAAAGCTACAAACTGTGAAGGATGAGATTCCAACAGCAAGGTTAAGTCACTGATGTATGTACACAGAGTTTTGGATTCAGTGTGTTGTTTAACAGTTCAGTTAGAAAATAGGAGAAAATGTTTGCTTTCTTGTTGCTTTGCTTTTTTTTTTTTTTTTTTTGCACCTTTCTCCGTCATTTTTCTATTTTTATACTCAGGTGATGCCATGAATGATCTGTTCTTTCCTTAGAAAACCCAACTTATTGGTTAAAACTGAGTATATGTGTGCACCATAACATGTGTGAGTATAAAGAATTTAGTGGGAAGAAATTGATTGAACATTGAAATGTATTGAAACATTGATTTTTTTTTTCCTGAACATATGAAGAGAAATTTTAGAAAACTTGGGAGTGATACATAATTTCAAACAGTTGAGGGGGATAGGAGGGGAGTGTTAAACATTTGCAATTTAAAAATTTGTGTAGTAAAGGCAAGATATAAACACAAAGCAAACTTGATCATGAATAGTGAGGAGACTTTGATTTGGTGCTTATCAATCATTTGTTACTTGTGTGAGGCTGCATGAAATAAATACCTGGATGAAGATGAGGTTTTAACTGAACACAAGTCTCACTCAGCAGGGTTAAAATGCCAAGTGAACATCATAGCTGGTTGTTTTTAGGGCCTTCCCTTCCATAATATGTTCTGTACCTTCTCTCCACTTAGTTCTGCTCATTAAGCAGCATCATTTATTCTATTGGGTGTTCAGTCTAGGATGGACTTTGCTTCCTTCTGTTTTTTTTCCAGATTGCTGAAAAGCAACTCATAAATTGATGCATGGAGAAATGCCAGTTCAGGGTTGTTTTAGGTGTAGGAGTATCTCTCTTTGCTGTGGTTCTGTGTGAGGAATTTCCCACAATAGTTTTCTCATGAAAGATTTATGAAAATCATTAAAATAAGGGAGTATTTACATCTAACAAACATTTCCTTTCTTACTTCTAGACCACTTTCAGTTTGGAACAGGGATTGACTAGTGAAAGCAATTTTCCATTTAAGTGAGCCTTTATATGTATTTTGCTGGACACAATATCCTCTTTGATTTTTTACATGAAGGCCACAGAAATTCACTTTTTTTAACCTTTCTAAACCTTTGAACAGCATCACCATCCCATTTTGTTTCTGGTTCAAACATATAGCAGAATGTGCCAGCCTCCAATCACGTGTTATTCCAAGTGTACAAGTTAGTGATTCCTCTGTACAGCAGAATGACTGCCTGTATTTCTGTCTTCCTTTTCTCTAACCCTGCCACCCTGATTGTCTCATCATCACACACACCTATAAAATAGACACTAATTTACCAAACCAGGTAATCGTCACTTTCTAACCCATGAGAAAAATGCAAGTCCCAGCTTGACTAACACTTTGTTAGGCTGTAGTCTCTCTAAATAGATGTTTTTGGGACAGTGGTGTGAAGTGTCAGGGTGATCAGAAAGCTCACAATGGCTACTAAAAGCTAAAACTTTGTAATCAGGAACCTGAAACCTGTTACAAGAATTATTAGTATTTTTATTATATCAGTGTCTGAAGCTCTAGCTATTAGTCCAGACCCTTTTTATTATAATGGACAAATAGAGAATAAAAAGATAGACCCTGACCTGAAGAACTTATAGTCAAAGTAGAATCATGAACAGAGAGAGAATGAGGGTGTCAAAAGTCTTTCATTAGAGTGATTGAGAAAAATGATGCATTTGGGGAGGTGTCAAAGGGGAGGCATTAAGAGATATTAGAGATACCAGTCGGAGTTAGAAGAATGGTTTAAAGTAGGGAGAAAAAGGCAACCTTGAACTTATTTCTGAGAAAAGCTTTTATAGTAAACCTTTGAGTACTGTGAAATTCAGTGGACACCAAGTCTATGCAGTTGAACTAAGGACACTGGCTTTCAAAGGAGTCATCTGCTCATTATTCTTTGCAGAGTTGTTTTTGAGAAGAACAAGGTTTCAAAGTAGATAAAAATTTTCTGTTTTTTTCACTAACAACAAAATATGATTATGTATTTATATATGGAAGATCTCAATACTTTCAGTTAGATATTCTGTTTGGAATTTTATACAGTGCTATAGGTCCCTCATGCAAATGCTAGGGAATCCTGAACTGGATTTTTAGTTTTTATATTGATTCATGGAAGACCCTTGGAGTGCATCATTTATAACCCTCTGGGCTTCATTGTTTCAGTATCATTGTTTTTAATGATACTGAAGAGATGTTCAGGTGAAAAGGGATAGATTCTGTCAGTGGGTGATTGGAAGGAGCCTAATTGCTTTTTTGAGTTATAAAATTCCAATCCCTCAAGAAAACACGTGAATCTTAAAAGGAAATCTACTTGTTCATAAACCTTTAGGAAACAGTTATACTGTTAATTATCACATGTTATCAAAGATGGTCATATTGTCAATTGTCTCACAGTTTTGGTAATTGTCAGTGGCTTAATGACAGTACTTCTGACATCTGTGTCTGTCATGTGGGAGGCTGGAGGCACCTCCAGGGAGGCTCTCCTGAACTTTTGTCTGTGCTTTCTGATTCTCTGAATATCCTCTTGCTGGCTCCCAGCCCTTACTTCACCTGGACCTCTTATGCTATTCATTTCTTACAGTGAACAAGGCTGACAAGGGAAATAATAGGGGAAAAACTCCCTGAAAATAAATAGAATATTTTATTTATTGTCTCCTGGTGATCAGAACCTAAGTTAACAAAACATTTTGCCCAGATGCTTTTTACAGGTCTTGTTTTTATATATACCTTTGTAAAGCTGTATTTAACTGAGGGTTTGCTTCTTTACCTGCTTCTAGAAAGATAAGGAATATCAAAACCTAGTAATACATTTTCTTTTACCATTTTGTTGCTCAGTGGACCTTTGGCTGTCTTCCACATAGAGTTCTTTTCTCTGGGGACTGAAAGAAGAGGTTGCAATTGGTTTCCACTATCTGGGTTCAAGCAACCTTGTTTTATGGGTCACAGATTTGTTAATCTCAGTGTGACAGGTCAAAAGGAACAAAGAGGTGTTCAGCCTGGGACTTCAGCAAGCTACCTGTTTTAAACTTAAAAAACCCCATTAGGTACTCTAGTAAACCTTATTTCTGCATCTATTTTAAAAAGCCATGTAGAAAAGAGTGGAAAAAGGACTGATAGTTATTATAGGTTATAAATATTATGGGACAATACCTAGTTGAGTTCTCCCTAACCTGCCCAAACAGAAAATTGGACTCTGGCCAAAGTAAAATATACTGAAGAAAATATCAAATTTCTAGAAAAATTGTTTAAAAGCTGTCAGTTATTTTCCTTTTTCTGTTTTTCAATTAAAATTTCCTTTTATTTTTTCCCCAGAAGCATGAGGAAAAGAATTATCTACTCTGCAGTTGCATGTTTTGTAATAGTGGGAAAAGATGGGCAGCGGAGAGAGGCAGAATAGGACAATAGTTCATGCTGTGAAGGACAATTAGGGAGGAACCTGTGCCAGATGCATAATCAGTTACTGGGTGAGGTGAAAGGCCAGGAGAAGATCTCCAGCAGAGAGGCCACCAGTGGTATGAGGGAGTCCAAAAGAAGTCCTCCTTGCCTAGAGATGGGTTGCATGTCTTGAGATAAATCTGTCAGAAATCCATCACAGATGAAGATATGCCAAAGAAGTGACCTTAGGTAAAAGAAAAGAGGAGATGCAGAAAAAACCCTTAAATATTATCCCCTTTCTGCAGTGGAATGAAGAGGGGTATTCCCAGCACCTGGCAGCTCCAGGCTGCTTTGATTTTGTGAGTCAGGAGGAAGTGAGAGTAGGCTCTGCCAGACCAGTGCTGCAAGTGCACAGAGAATAGAAGGTGGTGTGCCAGACTGTTACTGACTTGATTCCACTGAATACCATCTTGTTTTGTCACCAAACCATCTGTTACTTGGGCAATCATAGTGAAAGATCTTGACTTAAGACTGAGTATTTACTAAATAAAAGCTGGTGACTTGGCTCTGTATTAGCAGAAAAAAATGCAATAAAGCAGGGAATTAACTTGCTTAGGTTGATCTTATTTCTGATATAGTCACTGCAGTTTGTATTAAGTCTTAGCAGGATCAAAAAGCATTTTTTAACTGAGGCTGAAAAAAAAATTCCAGCTATGAAAACTTGCTTGACTGAACAAGTTAAGATTATTCAGTGTGTGATTTCCTATCTTTAAGATACTGACAGGTATCTTTATTACTGGAACAGGCTAAATGTTTTCTATGAGTTGGAAGTATGAAAACTACCCAGATTTTTGGTAAATACTGTCAGAAAATAATTACACATCACATTGTGTGGTACAGTAGTTAACCTCTTCTGTTTGCTGGGATTGCATTCCCAGCGATTTGAAAGATTGAATCTAATTTTTAAAACATTCTAGAATAAAATGTGTGGAGGAAGCACTCCTGCTTTGTGATTGCAGGATGATGAGTGAACTATTTATTCAGTTGCGTTTTTTCCAAGTGCCCAGTAAAATTGTGAATTCTTCTTATTCTGATTATTTGAACACAGATAAGACAAAGCAGCCCGTGGTTGGGCTGCCTTGTCTTATCTATGTCTAACTTTTTCTTTCAAATCTCTGTTGCCTGAAAATAGTAGGTCCAATTACAGAGTCTATGTCTAAACATATCCAAAGCTGAAATGCAGATCTGGGACTGCTTGAATTGTCATTGGGATTCCTCCTGGCGTTTTACACATTACACACCTTGGGTAGAGCACATGGTCTATGTGTAAGTGAACTTTCTGGAATCCCAGAATAATCTGGGCTATTATACTACTGTGCTTGGAACAGTGCATCTCTGGGGGCTGCTGAGACTTAAATATTAACAATACTGATATTTTGCAGCCTGAGTAGCTTGAGCTCATCTGGAGGTGTAAGCTGAAACAAGGTCAGAAGGATCCAAAGACGCAGTAGGATATGGCAGATTTTGGTCGCAGTGTTGTGGGAAACGATTCCAGTTTAAACAAAACAAAGCAAAACAAATCCTCTAAAGCTAGAGAAATAATCATTACCTCCTTTGTGATACAGGATTTCTTTGGTTCAGAAGATATCTTCTATTTCCCTCGCCTTAGGTTTTCAAGAGGGCACAAATACACATGGTACTTGCTCTGCCACCTTAAACTTTGACTGAGGGAGGCAAGGGAAATGCTTAGAGCAGAGTCATGGGGAGGGCAAGGTTTTAAATAAAAATTGCATTGCAACACAATGCAACTCTTCAGGAGTATGTATCCTGTACAATACAATCCCTGTCCCTGAAATCTTCAAGGTGACCTCCCACTTGTGCTGGAAAAAAGTCTTTGGGAGGGACCACCCGGATTGGAACTGGAGCTCTAAGTGTTGCCTTGTAGGTCTAGTAGAGTTCAGGAATGTCCCTGTTTAAATTGCTTTGTATTTTTTGTTTTAATTGTTCTCTCAGCTCTGAATGAAAAAATGAACAATAATAGAGCTGTGTGAGATTGAAATATATGAATCCATAATAATTTCCCTCGGCTTTCAAGAAAAGCTAAAGAGTAAATATCAAACCGCTCAGAATTAGTGATCTCTAAGTCTTCTGTCTCTTCTGACCCTTTTTAATTCTAGTCATACATCGTAGATGCCACATTGCTACAAAGCAGCATTTAAAGTGATCTGAGAGCTATTGTGGTGTTTTTGGGTCATCAACTCGAGAGAGCTACTTTTAGGCCAGCAATTGTTCATTCTCCCTTTCTGCTTCCTAATTTGCTTTCATTTTTTTCACTTGTTTTGGTGTCTTTTGTACAGTAAGTTTGCTCAAGATTTATAACTAGTTATCTTCTTCTTTGTTCTCATTATTTCAAATAAATAAAAATTAAGAACACAACACTAAATAAAAAGAAACCAATTCTGTTGTGAAAGTAACCCAGAAAAACTTCTTTTGCTTGTTCAGGTTATACTGGAAATTATCATTTTAATCCCATTAATGATAAATCTACTATAGTGCTTTATGGTAATTTTTGTGTGGATGCAAAAACTAAAAACAGCAGTGAACAAATTACGTTTAAACCTTTACTGCAGTCACACTAAACACAGTCTTCCTGCTACAGTTTATGGCATTTTCTGAGCAAACAGACTAAAGGCAAATGTGCCTGTTGAAATCTAAGCTCTCTTCTGAAAATGTGTTAGCGTTGGCATCTCCTCAGTTTAAATACTGTGTATTCTGCTCTACTTTCTGCCTTTCAAGGAAGTCAGATTCTCTTCCCCCCTAGCTTCAATGCAGGCTCTTTAATTTTTTTCCAATAATATTGCAGTACTCAGTACTCATTTTAAAGATAGATAGATTTTTTTTTTTCTCATAAAGAACAACATTGTGGGGTAAAAAAAACCTGCTGGATGTGATTTCAAAAAATGTCAAAATATGTCAAACGCAGAAACCACTCAAGGGTTTCATTAACTGAAGCTTTGGTGATAAGTGTCATCTTGTCAGAGACCCACCCATCTCTCCCAATACATTACCAAATGTACTAATTTCCTTGCTGAGCTTGATGTTTATTGTATAGCTGAAATTGAAAATGGTCGGTAATGGAGTGAGCTTCAATCCAAGACCAATTCTGAATCTAAATTACTTGCTTCATTCAATAGCATTGACAGAGGAGAGCTTTGTGCACCTTGTACCTAATCAACCCTTACTGTGACCCTAAATTCAGCAGTCTTCAGAGATTAATAATAAAATCCTCAGTTCAAACAAGTATTTGCCCTGAACAAGTTGCCCATTTCTTATGCTGAAAATGAAAGAATGTGACATTTCTTAAAGCTCTGCATATTGTGGACCATCACTAATTTTTGATCTTTGGCCTAAGGAGACAAATTTATGAATAGAAATCCCATGTTGACCTGGGATATGTGTTCTTAAAGAAAACATCTTTTTTGAAGGAATTTATTTTAATTTTTTTCTGTTGTATAATAGAAGTTAAATAACATCTATTTACACATGTGAAATAACTGCCAGAAGGTATTTTTGTCCAAACTCAAGTTTACTTCTGTAGATAAGTAATTATTAAAATTAATACTTTACAAAAAGTATATGTAACTTCATTTTAACTGTTTTATTGTTTATAAATAATTTTTAAGCTATTGTTTTACCCAGAGTCAAAAGTTTTCACGAGTTGCAGAAGCATGAAGGCTGTTGTATTTTGGACTTTGCTTTATCTATCTCACAGATGGTGCAGGTCATTGTAGAGAGTACTTGGTTGCTAATATGGAATCTGAAGTGAAGTATTTTGAGACAAAAGGAGAAGTTGACTCCACTGGAATAACAGGAAAAAGTCCTGACCAGAAAAGGAAAACGGTGATCCAAACTGATGGGGCAGAATGAAATTTCCTTTTGTTTAGCAACATCCAATTTTGGTGCAGGAGACCATGACATGCTCTTTAAGAGCTGGAAAATGCAGGCTGCAGGCAGCCCAGGAAGCAGAGTTTTCTGCCTGCTGTAGGCGAAATTCCAGAGTATGAGGAGAGGAAGAGCCAGGTGATGCTGGAGTTACCACCCTGCTCTCCTTCAGCAGAGGGCAGGAGCGAGGTGTGTGACACCGCCATGGGTTTTGGCTGCTGACTCAGTAGAGGAAAAATGAAATTTGAGAGTTTAACTGCTCCAGACGTAACCATTTGCTTGCAGCAGCTGGTGGACCTGTCAGTGAAGCTGTGGAGAAGGGCATGGTTCAGCTTTTGCTGAATCCTTTCTATTTCCAGCAGGTGTTTTCCAGCCATGGGTTTGTTGGTGGACCTTGGCCGCGATGTTCGTCCTGTGGCCACAGGCCCTGCCCATCTCCTTGGAGCCGTGGACTGAGTTATGAGCCACAGTCCCAACTTCTTTGGAAATCAGAAAGAGCTACTTGCAATGAGACCATGCATCCTGAATGCACTGAACAATATTTAGGGATTAATAAATATAATAAAAGCAATAATAATATATTGTAGCTGAGGCTAGTTAGCATGCTTGGGATGTGTTAAAATTCTTTCACAGTACAGCTGATGAGAGGGAATTTTGTAAATGTTTTGGGTAAGCAAATGTATGCGAATACAGTTCCCCTAATAATCCACAGTAATTTCTGAGAAAGCATCAACACTTGCATCATTTCTGCTCAGGCTTATGTGCATAACTAATGTGGTTATTGATTTAGGATACTAAACACCACTTTATCCTGGAAGTTTATTGGCTGAAAAAAGGGGATGTGTAATTATTATCCTCTCCTAGATTCTAATAGAAAATCACGTTCTTTCTGTACTTGGAGGGCTGTTGGTTGAGTATTTAGTGAATTTCTTTTTGAAGAAATTATAACTAATCTACCTTATCTTGTCATGCACTGGAATCCCCTGACCTCTCAGATTTTATTTTTTTCTCCAGGATTATTGTTGCCTCTTTCATTTCCTTCATTCCTGTACTCTTTTGAGTATAAGAACCTATAAGCTGATGACACAGCTGAACTCATCTTGTAATAAACCTCCCACATATTTTATCCATACTCTAATCAGATATTACTTCTCTATTAATATCTTAACGTGTTGCTGGCCATAACTCAAGTATGATGTGATTATTACTTGCTTGCTTGGTAACAAATGACTTTATCTGACAAACACTTCAAGTGCTTTGTTGGCCAGTGTTTGGAGGAAAGGCAGTTGGCTGTGAGCTTTTTTTCTCTTATCTAAGCCAGATATGACTTGAGGCTTAATTCAGCATCTATCCAGCACTTTGAGAATTTGTAATTCCAGCTAATCTGTGTATGTGTGTTTGGACATAGATGCTGGGCTTTTGTTCATCTCAGCAGTGGTTGTAGGGTGAGTTCACAGCTCCAAAGTCAGCTCCTGTGGGAACCACAAATGTGGGCATGGACATAAATGTGCATCCTCTTCTTCTGGAGTACCTGGCTGAACTGAGATTTGCTTTTTTGTGAGCCACTCCTTTGTGCTCATTCCTTACATTCCTCTCACTCTTGGGACAAGTTCTTTGAAGGTGTTCCCAGAAGTAAACTTTTCCCTCTACTTCAGTTTGTTTTGGAAAAAGTCACTGCTGTTTTCATTAGCTTGGAATGAGAGCACTTTTTAAACTGGGTCCTAAATGTCATTTCCAATGCATCCATTTAGCCTTTTGGATTTTCCCAGCTATTTGATTTCAATCACTGATGATGGTTGTAGGAGAAGATGCATCTTATGAAAGCGGGATCTCTGATGGCTGCTGGACATGTCCATGTGAGGTCTGAGCCATGAAGAATGCATTTCAGGCATTCTTCTCACAGGTGGAGGGCTTCACAGCTGGTTGTTCCCAAAATGCTCTGCAGTAAAGGAAAAACAGTTGTAAGATCTTCAGGACTGTTGATTCTTATACCAATTTCACTGATGACAGTTGATTGTCCAACCATGATACGTTAGCAAATAGCCCAAGGACTGATGAAGACAGTGCAGAAGATTTTGAATTGTCTTTTTGGTACCAGCATTAATTTCTTTTCTGTGGGCACTAGCCAAAACTTCCAGTCTTTCTACTCTGAGAGTGGTCCGGCTCTAGGATTTTTGTTAGATGCATTCCTTGTCTTTTGAGCAGTTTGCAAAACTCTGACTTGGTCTTATTGATTCTCACCCCAGTGTAATTATTGATCCTCTTATGGTTGTGTGTATCCAAAGTGTTGGTCTTATTGAGCCCTGGCTGGTATGGGGCCAAGGAAGGGTCAGACTTGGCCCCATACTTGCTCTACTCAGGAGTGCAGTTACTCTGCACCCTGCTCATTGGTTTAGTTCTGCTTTTTCAGCAGTTGGCTGGCTCCTTACATGAATCTTAACATTTGCACTTCGTGGTTCCAGTGTTGGAAATTCTCCAGAAATAGTCCATGAGTGTTTTATTCTGGTCAGACAAGTCTACTCAATCATAGGAGTCAAGGAATTTTGTAGCTGGGCATACTTGAATGCTTTTCACTCTTAAAGAATTTTCCCATTATTTAGGCTTTTTTGCTAGACCTGGAGAATGAAAAATTTTTCTTCTGAAACTGATTTTCACCTCTTTCAGTATTTTATTAAAAGATGCTCCTTTTTTTCCATATGGTTTCCCTGAGAGTTTTATTGAACCCAAAAATAATTTTTGATCCCAGGTGGAGATCTGCTCTTCTGTGGGAACTTAGGCTTTTTGAGGATTAGAATTTTGCCAGGAGGATAGGTCAGACCCTTAAGGATATTTCTTTTATGCACATATTTTCCTAATGGACGCAGCCTTTACCCAGGTCTCTGAATTCTGTGAAAGACACTTGTAGGATAAATAAGCCACATATGGTACTAAATCTTCCATTGAAGTATTCTATACATCATTTTACAGGCTATAAGATGTGGCAGTAATAGAACTAATTTTCCTGCTGTCTAACCAGCAAACCAACACAGATTTTACTATCCAGTAATTGATCATGCAATCAATTATTCATCTGAGCTGAAGATTTTGCTGGCTAATAGATGTCAAAGTCAATTTTCCAGCATTAAGCTGATAACAAAAACTGTTATCTGCTAACATAGATTAGGAAACACAGGAGCTGAACTAGATACATCAAACTCCCAACAAATTTATGGAGACTGAAAAACTTGCAAGATTTACTAATGTTTCTTTTCCCTGAGTGTTATGGGATTATGAAAAGTTAAAAAGGTATATTTGGGCTAATAATGCCTAGATATTTCAATGATTTACCCTAAATTTTTAGCTTCATGGCCTGGAGGATTTATCATTTGGGCATTTGAGCTGCATATTTCCTGTGTGACATGATGATTTCAAGATGTGGGCAGTGCTACTGCCATGGTGGGCAGGTGGGATGGGATTGTATAAAGGATTTAAGGAAGCCTGAAATTTAGAAAAAATATCCTTATTTGGTGAACCTTGTTTTGACTTTTCCGGGGTTTGTTTGTCTGGGTGTTTTTATTTTGGTTTTTTGTTTTGTTTTTGTTTTCTAAGTGAGCTGGTTTTAATTCTTATAACTTTTATATAAATTTCAGGTTTTAGTTGGTATTTTTTTTATCCCATGCTATTGTACCAAAAAGTGAAGTAGAAGGGAATAAACACACAACAAGTATTTATCTCTAAAGTTCTGAGTTAAACTGGAAGCTCTCTGTGCTCCCTATCCACTGCAACAAGCAGTGAGTCATCCTGGAGTTTCTGCCTGGTGGTAAAACCCAGTGGCTATCAGTGGTTAACCCAGTTTATCAGTTTGGGTAAATTGTTCACTTCCAACCTTAAATCTCCCTGCTTATGGATTCCAGTCTTGACAGCAGCAAAATAATAAAGCTGTTGGAAGATAAGAGGTGCAGGCAGAGGTAAAGAGCAACTAAATCAGAGCAGACCTTCAGGTACACTTGCAAACTGCAGAGGGATGATGGGAGGGTTAGAAGTCCAGAAAGCTGGTTTTATTACAGAAATGTTGATGTCTAAACTGTGGTTGGAGCCCATTAATGCTGTCCCTGGCATAGACAGAGATGTCCCCACCCTCAAAGAATTTATACTGCCAATAGGCATTCACATAACAGAAAGAGTCCAGAGGAGGGGATTTGCCAAAATCACTCTGGAGGTCAGTGACAGACTTGGGATGACACTGGGAATCACAATAGAAAGATTTCTCTGTAATCAATATTCATTTTCTTGATTGATCAGTTGAATATAATAAATTTAATCAGCTCTACACCTTGACATGTCAGGGCTCCCTCTGAGCATTATCAGGAATACCAGATAGATAATGCTGGCAATGCTGAAGTGCTGTTGCCTTGTAGCTAAAGGTGCTTCTTAAGGAGATGGCTACTCAGTTCCCTTAAACTTTGTCATTTTCAGATTAATTAAAAATAACTTTATTAGATTCTAGAGGTGGTTTTGGATCTTACCCTAAAGTAAATTGAGACAAAGTTACAAGTCACTCTGTTACTGGAGGCAATATTATTTATTCTTCCAGACAGGAAGACACAAAGGGTAACCTGTGCCTTGGAGTTTTCTTGCCTTTTGTTTCCCCTCTCTGTTGGACCCCTAGTAGTGATTGAACACATTTATTTCTGAGGCTCAAAATGAAAATTTCCAGAATAAATAGAAACAGCAGCAGCTATGTTTTGTGGCATTTATGGATATTTACAGCTGTTTGGCTAATAGTAGTGTTTGCAGGTACTGTCAGACACTTTTCTTACTAGAAAGCTTGAATACTTTAACCAAATACCACAAAATAGAAAGTAAATTGGAATATGTTCTTGGGGGAGCTTCTGTATGGAATCTTGTGACAGTTCAGTGGGGAATGATGCAGACAGAGTAATGCATTTAAGAATCTGGATTGTAAAGTTCTGGTAATGTGGTTGTTCATCTATCAACTGAAAATAATTTGCAAAATTTGAGGGGTACTGGATGTTGTATCTGCCCTTGACACGTTAAAGTGTGGTTTGTCCTAGATATTAATTGCCAAATGTCAGAGAGAAAGTGCTGCATAAGGGAGGTGAGTCAGATGCTTCACGTGCAGGGAATATTCTGGGGTTCTATTGACAAGAATTTATCTTCATTCCAGCAGACATAATTACCTAATATATACCTAATGTTATAGTCACAAGAGAGAAAATTGGCTTCTGATGTTTCATGAGCTTATTTACTCTCACTGAGATTTGATAATTTAATGTGCTCATCTTATTAGGACCTCTTAGCCAGAGTGAGATCCAAACCTCCTGCACCCAGGGATGTTGGTGGGAAATGAGGTTTATTCCCTGAATTTGGTTTTAAGTGTGCTCTGGAAAGGACTGGTAAAAGAGGGTTTGCTGATAGTTGGGAGGATGAGTGAGACTTGGCTGACCAGGGATATGCTGATTAAATTCTCCCAGCTGCACTGTCCAATGCTGGCTTAGCAGAAATGTCAGATCTTCTTCCAGTCCCTTTACTTAATTAATCTGATAAAATCAATCAGAAAAATTTTTCAATTCAGGAGAAATAGAACATGTCAGGATAAAGTCTGGCAATCTATGCTTGATGAATTCCCAAAAGCTAAATAATTGTACAAGTCTATAATGGACTTTATATAAAATCAGTGTTCTGACTGTGATTTCCAGACTTAATTCATATTAAACAAAGTACATTTTCATGGGACAAGTATTGAAAAATCTTACAAAATTAAGTAAATAAGGCCCGAATTTTGAAAGTCAGTTTTCTTATGTGTTTTGCAAATAATTAGATTACAGCAAAGTTGGTTAGACTCTGCAAAAAATTGCAAATTAATATTTCTCTTTTGTTTCAGCATCACATCAGATATCACAGGGCAGAGGTGACTTACATGATGTGATCTAGACTCGTTCTTACTGAATTTTCTCCAAGGTGTGAACATTGCTCTCACATTGACAAAACACTAGCACGTAGTACTTCATTCAGCTGCTCAATTTGGCAAACCAGAACTCTGCTTGCTGATTCAATAGCATGCCATTGTCAGTTTGCTTAGATGAGAAACTATCATGGAATGCTTTCACACTGTTTCATAAGTAGGACTGCTTAGAAGCCTTTCAAAGAAGGAATAATATTACTTACCTATAACTATTTTTTTTCCAAAATGATTCTACGTGTTCGTACTCCCTATCAATCTTCCTTTCTTCAAATTCTGAATTTCATTCTTGTACCTGGGCAGGCAGCATGATTTAAATTGATGAGTATCACGTCCCCTATATGTTCTTCCATTCAAAACACCCAGGGAGGAAGAGAAGGGCAGAATTCCAAGGCATTGATGCTGCTGTGGGAAGAAGCCAATGTCAGAGACTCAACTGGCACGGATCCCACAAATGCTATTGTGCAGAGTGATGAATCTTAATTTTATTCTGCAAAAATGGGGCTTGTTATTTTCTAGAGTATGTTTTAAGTAAACTTTTACTGGTTTTAGGCTATGGTTTGGTTTAACAAGTTTTGGTCTGGTTCTGGACTATTAGGGACTCAGGTTCTGTGGCACTGTGTGGAACAGAGTGTGTTTGTTCAAACTTGATTAATATGTTCTGAGCAAATTTATATTGGAGATTGATGGGTAGTTGCTTGGTTTTTAGAAGTACTATTTCATAGCAGCACAAAGTTTCAGAGCAACAAAATGACTGTGTAAAGAATATATTAGAATGCACAATGCATTTAACATGAACATGATAACCTTATTGTAATTGGAGCTACTGATTAATTCTCCCATCAGGGAAATATTGATATACAGCTGCCTGTTCATTTTACTCAGCTATCGTTATACCATTTATCAGTCTCCATGTCAAAAGCCACACAAGGAATTTGGCAAGAGGGTGAAGGACACCTAAAGTCTGCATTTACAATGCAGCAAGTTAAAAATTGTGGGACCTGTGTCATTCTGTACTGTAATTTAGACAGCCCCATCTGCAGTACATCAGTATGTCACATTACCCTATAAAGGTGCATAGTGAAAACAGAGAATCTGAGTAACAATGTAAGTCCATAAAATGAAAGTGCCTTAAGGCACACTGCTGCTACTCCAGTCTTACAACCACTGCATGCCTGTCTGCTGTCTTAAAACAATTTTGACCTGCATTTATTTAATGGTTCAGAAGGGCTCAAATTTATCCCAGGGATATCTATCCTTGGGGGAATGTTGTGGACATGCTCCTTTTTATCAACTCGCTTTTATCAACACCTAACTGGCAAGAGGGAGAATGTCTGGTATTAATTTAATTTAATTCCACAAGCCTTATACTGCAGGAGATTATAGTTATACCAACCTTACACTCCTGGGAATAGATGTGTCTCAGCATAAGGCTGCATGAGTCAGGTGTGTTTTGCAGAGTGCTCGTGATCACAGACAAGCTGTGCAGGTAACAGAATATGTCCTAATGCTCACAGCCACCCTAAATGATGCCTTGTGCTCCAGTGAGTGTGCTGAACACACTTCTTGCTGGTTTTGAACTGTTTGTTTTTAGTTTAAGGTACAGTTGTAAAATCAAAATATTAATCAAGGACTTAATTACTGAATGTTTTAATTTTCAGGATATGGTAATGAAAGTTTTGGAGTAGCTGGTTAAGCTTTAGTTTGTAAAACTCTTACCAGTAGACCTTGAACATATGCAAACTACTACAGTTCTCTGACTTTAGTGAAACTGAGCTGATGTGCCTCAGCTATCAATGAGCTACTATTATTCAAGAGAGTAAACAAATCTTTCCATGTTTAAAATCTATAGAATCTCTTAAAAAAATTCTGCTTAAATCCTCCAAACTACACCAAATACCACTGTATGAATGAGAAAGTTCCCTGTTTATTTCTATATATTGTTTCAATAACATTATCTCAATTGGGAAGAAATGAAAAAAAAATTGAAAATAAAACCCCAATAGTCATGGTGAATGTAGTATGCATATAGAATATGCATATTTTTAAGTACTGCTTTTGTAAACATTGCTGGTTGGGAATTAATTTTATGCTGCTTAGTGCTAGTCCTCACTGTTTCAGTTCTAACAACAAATTGAATGAGATTTTTATGAAAAAAAGGAAGCTTTGCCTAGTTCATATCTTGGAGGTTACAGTATATAAACAGATATATTTTCTTTTAGTCTAACCTTGTCTGGAAGATATAGGAAAACTAATTTGCCTTATTTACATATGGCACAATCTATCCAGTATTCAAGGGTTTGTCAGAAACAGGAACATTGTGCATTTCCATGGTAACAGATGGCATGCTGACAGTATCTGGCTCGTTGCAGCTTCGTCTAGGCAGGCCAGCAATTAATCAGCCATCTACATGCACAAAATTCTTTGTGAGTGAATGGCACTGCTCCTCTGTAGTGCTGCCTGTGCTTTTACAATTTCTGTATTCCTGCAGGGCGAAGTACTTTTTTGTCTCTTATGCTCATTTTCTCTAGCTTCCAAAAAAAACCCTAGTAAAGAATATGAAAATTGAAACAAGTCTGCACATAATTTAGAAAAGACATTATTTCTTTAGCATGTAAGATGAGTGGGGATCTTGGTTTTATTCCATTGCTTTCCTTGTTTCCTCTCCCTCTCTACTTTTCATAAGCTTTCTGTGCCACGTGTTTCCTTCAACCTCTTTGACATAGGAGGCTTTTACAAACAGATAACTCTCCAAAGGTGTTCAGAAAGGGACTTGTCATCTGCATGGCTGGTCCAGGGCTTTTATGCCAACAGGAGTGCTGTGGTTAAAGCCAGCCTGTAGCAACATCCTAAAAGCCCCTCATTGCCTGTTTAAATGACATTTTATATCTCACTGCTTTTACCCACTGGCAGCTGCATTGCCCCATCAAGGCTGGGGAATTCACTGTGTTCTTACATCAAGTGACCAATCTTACTCATAATTAATGCACGACTTAATTTGTCAGAGATCTTTTTCTGTGCTGCTGTTTGAATGTGCTGTGGGAGAAAATAAGCTCCTTAGGATGTTTTCTCATCCCTCATGTATCTGCCTAAGGCAGAGCCGAGTTAGGGCTTTGCTGCTGACATGTTCATAGTTGTAGTTACTATTGACAGCACTTCAGATCCAGCAGCACAACAAGATCCTTCACCCCTCATCTTCTGGAGAGATCATTCATGGATTTTCCCTTTTGGGATGGTTATTTTCATCACTGCTGCTTTACCAAACTCAAAGCAGAGAATCAGCATTTGATTTCAAAGCATGGGATGTGAGAGACTTCAAGTGGTTCTGTTGTCTTGATGAACCTGGGATCTGGTGGGCCATGGGAGGTCAAAATATTTGCAGTACAACTGGAGTTTCAATTTTCTTTATTTTTAAATAAAGTCTCTGATCCCTGCCAAAGACTAATCTACAAATTGAACCTGTATGTTGAGTAGGATTTAACTTTCGTTTTGAGTTCACCTCAAATTTTGTCTTTGTTAGAGGATTCATTTATTGAGCTATGGCAGTGTTAAGAAGAAATTTGTTTCTCAAATATTCAGTTCACAAGAAAGCTGGATCTCTTCTTACCACAAGCTACACACAGCAAGAACCTTGGCCTAGGTTTAACAAAACCAGCTTATTGAACCCAAGATAATTCAGGAGAAAACATAAAACTAGTCTTCCCTGGTTTGCCTCAAATGCATAATTTTTGGATAAGTTATATAATCCAGCCTCTATTCTAAAGAAGTTGTGGAATGTGCTTTTTCTTTAGCAAGGTTGTGTTTGAGATTCAACTTTTTTTGTCTTTGTCTAGTCTAATGTACCAGTTTGTATTGTCAAATGTGTTTTATGCCTTTTATGGGTTTTGTTACTGCCCATTTCCCTCCATCCTCATTAGTCTCTGTAGGCTCCTGAAGAATCCACAGGAAAATCTTGAGATGTATTTCTTAAGGATTAGTGAACATTTGATCCTACAAGCTTTTCCCTTGAAACTTGCAACTGTGATTTCTAACTTGGAGACTGCACCAGGGATGTGTGATGGTTTTGGCTGGGATAGATTTAATTTTCCTCATGGCAGCTGGTGTGGCATTGAGCTTTGGATCGTGCTGGAAGCGGTGTTGATGGTACAGGAGTGTTTCAGTTATGGCTGAGCAGGGTGTGCTCAGAGCCAAGGTTTTTCCTGCTCCTCTCCCCATCCCACCAGTGAGCAGGCTTGGGGTGCACAAGAGTTTGGGAGGCAACACAGCCAGGACAGCTGATCCCAACTGACCCAAGGGATACCCCAGCCCATGGGGCATCATGCTCAGCAGTAAAGCTGGAGGGCAGGTTGGCAGTGGGGCGGCTGCTCAGTGACAAAATGGGCATCAATCAGATGGTGGTGACCAATTGTTTCTCTTGTCATCACTTGGGGTTTTGGGGTTTTATTTTTCTTTCTCTTTGTTCCTCACCATTTTCATTTTTATTATTGATAAAACTATATTATGATGGATGATGATTATGATTTTTTTCCTGTTTTTGTAACTTATTAAACTGCTTTTATCTCAACTCACAAGTTTTCTCATTTCCAATTATCTCCTCCATCCCACCAGGAAACAGGGAATGAGTGGTTGTGTGGTGCTCAGTTACTGTGTGGGGTTAAACTGCAACAGCAAGAGAGCACAAACTCATTATACCCAAATAATTAACAAGTGGTACAGCAAATCTAAAGTGTGGTGAGAAAGAAATACTTTAAGTGCAGTCCAGCAGATGAATTCCATATTGATTTATATTTTGACTGTGTGTGCTTTGCTCCCTAACCAACCTGGCCAGCCTGCAGCTGGAGACACGTTGTGGCTGACCACCACTTGTCCCGGAGCTGCAGCAAAACACTTCTGGGGAATTCTGCAGAAAGGATTCCTGAAGGACTAGAGATGACCTGCTGGATCATGCTATGATCCCACCAAACTTCCAGTGTGTGTCCAGTGCTTAGGATATCAAACAAGGGAGGTCTGAAATGACCATGAGCATATTAATTTATAATCAAAATGTATCTCTTTATTAGTGCAGCTATGTATTAGAAAATAAGCTGTCACTTAGTTTATACACCTTTAGTATATTTGTTTCATTCAGTTACACAAGTAGCTGGCTGGGGGTGTTGTACAATATAGTTGTGCAGCAATGGACTCTGTTGGTTGACAGTAGTTCTCAGAAGGCTAATTACTGTATTAATTAAAGATGTGGTTTATATTAGGATGGGTATATACAGATGTATATATGTATATGCATGTAAATACCCCTATTAACATTCTGGTCCATTTTGCTTTAGCAAACGGTCTATTTGTCCAATCCACTTTTATATAACTCAGTTTAACACAGAAATCAATCAGCAAATGCCTCCTCCATAGGGGTTGAAGTGCTTTCCTTGCTCTCTTATCTCCATTGAAATTGTTCACCAGAATGTTGATATTACAGTGCTGCTTTGAGCTCCCCCACGCTCACAGTTCCTGAGCAATGGTGGAATTGTCAGCACGATGAAAATATGCATCTTTGTGAAGATTCTTTCTAGCTTAAAAACCATGTCATAACCCTCCAATATTTTGCTTGATATTTTGATGGAGTATGTGTGTGGTTTCATCAGCAATAGATTCAGTGATTGCTTTGAGGACAATTTAAGCCAGAGTGGCATGATTTGCTCTTTGGCAGATAGTCCACATTGCCTGTATGGAAGCCTCAGTCATTGTATATTTGAGGGACAGTCACTTATTGCAGTTTCTGGATGCTACTTTAGGAAAATAGTGTCATTTGGTTTGCAAACCTTTAGCTTTGCAAACAAAGTATTTATAGCAAAGTATTTTGTCTGTGTGGTGTTTGGGTATTTTTTGTGCTGTTTTCTATAAGGTTACTGTAATATGAGTATATTTTTCATCTGAACAAGTTTTGAGCCACCTATTGATATTGCTCAGAAAAATGTATCATTCATTATTCATTTAGTATCATTTATTTTTCACCTCTCTCATTTTTCAGATTTTACTTTCTCTCCTTCTTGATGCCTTTAATGTTTTGCTTTGTATTCCCTGGAATTTAATTAAAATTTTTATTTTCCTGAAATCAGTCTGACAAGAAAGGCATTTTTTACAATGTTTTTCTTTTTGCTACTCGGGTGCTTTATATTTACTTTTGTTTTATATACACATAAATCTATAAATGGTGAGGATTTTAAAACCTTTCTTTAACCTGTGTAGCTAGTTACATTGGAAAGAATAATTAAGAACTTTAATGGTACAGAATTGTAAGGATCATGAGGTCCCTTTTCTTGGAATTTCAGGTGACAACATAATGCCCTTGCCACTGAAATTCTCATCATCAAAATAAAGCTGATTTCTCCTGTGAAGACCCTGAGTAAGGATGGGATGACACAGAATCTTAAATTTAACAGGGATAAATTTAACTGAGATCTGGATGGGATAAGTTTCTTCCCTGTGGAAGTTAACCCCACAGCACCCTACTCAAGCTCCATGGAATCAACACATGGAGCCAGTGTCTAAGAAGATAAGGATTATTTAAACACCTTGGATCTCTATATTATTAAAAGGGAAAGTATATATTTAAAGAGGCAAATAAGTAATTACTGAAATGCATAGTGATATTATTAAATATTTTACTCACTAATGCATTACAATTTTTAAACATCACTGAAAAATAGCATCAAGCATTTGGAATAATTAACACTTAAAAATTACCACCAAATGCCATTAACTCATCGTAAAATATCTTTAAGGATAAATTTTAATGTCATCTTTAGGGTTCTTTACAATTTACTTTTAAAATTTCCAAACCTCCAGCTCCTCCTGCTTCAGACATCATTTATCCCAGTAGGAGGACAGGGCTTCCTCAGCAGTCGCCTTGGCGAGGGGAAGACATGGGGGTTGATTTTGCTGTATGTGGCCAATTATATTGACCTTTGTGATGGCAAGCCTGGAATCTTGAGTTTTTCTCCTATTTAGGACTCCTTCACAGCAGCATAATACGTTGCTGCCATGTCAGTTTGTGGTCTAATATTTTTACAGCCCAGCAATGCACATTTGGAGACTGTGATTAGCATCCTTAATTCCCAGGGGAAAAAAAAAATTAAAAAGCCTTGTTAGAACTGGAAAGCTGAAGTCTAAAATAGTCCACCTGCTGTTCTAAAGAGTATTATTTTAGTGCCCTGGGGACATGCAAAGTTGTAACCTACTGATGTCAGGGTTAGATTTTATAGGGCTTTTTAATGTAAGTGGTTTTGATAACTTGGCAAAGCATTTTCTGTTGTTCGTTTCTGTTCGATGCTTCTTAAAAACAGCAGTCCAAGGTCCACAGAGACAGTAGATTATAAAATGGATGGAGTCCCATTTCTTTTTCACCATATTTACTTAAGACATTAAAATGATTGTCAGCTAATCTCAAGAGAAAATAATTTTTCCTAGAATTTTTTTAAGTTGAATTTAATTCATTTTATAATTCTGTGATCACTGAATATAACAGATTTGATTTTCTTATTCTATGACTAACTTTTCATGATGATAGTAACAGTAATAACATCAACACACAAAAATAATATTAATATACAAAAATTTGTTTCCCATAATGGGGGGTGTTTATGCTCCTCATTTTGGTGTGCCTGAGTGACAGCAGGGAGGCAGAGATGTTTGTTTTGTCTTCATTAGCTCTTACATTCACAACTGCTGCAATAAAATCCCTCTATCATTCTGAGATGAATCAGTATTCAGGTAAGATCTTTTAAAATGTGTACTTTCCCTGTGTAGGATTTAGGTTTTGGGAGCTACAGGAGGTGTCACTGTCTCCTGTGGAGGAAGTAGGAGCCATCAGTCACAGCCTTACTGATGGTGGGCTCCCTGCATCCCCAGCTTCAGGGGGAATTTTAATCTGAACTTGGAATTTTCTGGAAAAGAAGTTTAGATTATGGGTTTTTTTCTGAAGGGGAGGATCCAAGTTGCTCAGGGCAGAAGGGTTCATGATTTGATACAGGTGATTGCTTCCATGAAGATCTAAAATTTAAGACAGTACCTCTGTATGGACTATCATCCTTTTGGTTGTGCTTTTCATTTCCATATTAGAGAAGTCTGTTTTGTAATTGTAAACATACTTAGCTCCCCAGATTACAGCTTGGAAAACGTTTGAGAGCTATTTTAAACTTTTTCCATAAAGACTATAGTGTTTATAGTGGCTGGTTTACTCATTATCACCCTTTTTATGTACCTTTAATTGTAAGCAGTCTATGAGTTTCTTAAATCTATTGGAACAATTCTGTGAATAATTTCTGCAATTAATTTTCAGCTTGCTGTGCTTGCACACTGTCCTGTACATTGTACTCCTTGAAGAATTTATTTTTTTTGCAGTTTTGGTATTTTCTTTATGCTCTCTACCAGTTTGTATATTCATATGCATTGATATGGAGAACACTCCTTCCTGTTAGAGATGTCAAGTGGAGAATTGCTGGAAGGTTTTTGTGGAAACAACGCTGCAGGTGTTATATAGGGCACCTAAGCTTCCTGGGTGCCCTCAGAGAGAATACAAAGTTGGATAAGCTTTTACCTGAGTCACAGCAGAGAGTGTGAATCAGATCAAATGCTTTTCTTTTCCTCTCATAAAGCCACTGCATTTTTTAAGCCTTTCCCTCATCCTTTTTTGCCTCAAGGATGTTGTCCTTTATCTGCTGGGCTCTTTGTCCTGTGGTTGATCTTGGTCAATTCTCTTGTGCCAAGCCCTGAGTCTTGACTGCAGTAAAATCCATCCTGTGCAGTTTGCTCACTGGGGGTGTGCAAAGGCAGGTGCTGGTGGTGGTTTGCATGTGGGGGAACTCCATGGCCTAGAAAGGGTTCTTGTGTGAAATCCTTGCTGAGCCCCACCTGTGCAGAAGGACCAGAACCTGCTGCTGCACAATGAGGGCGTGTGCTGTCCTCCTGTGACCCACCTGCTGCCCCTCCATGCGTCTCTCCAAAAGCCTACTAGAACAAAGGAGAAAACTTCCTGTGGGAGCTTTTAGGCAAAAGTGGGATGTTTAGAGGATGTGTTTCAACCTTTGAGCTTATAGCTCTGAGTTGTTTTCTAATTGAAAACCAACAGTGATGGGTGGCATCTTTATTTGGTTGAAATTCTTACCTTTGCTTATTCAGGTGAACGTGTCCTTTTTTGTGCCTTCTAGAAGTAGTTGCAGAAAACAAATCCCAGGTGTTGAATCTTGTTGTTAAACTAAATTTGAGTAACAGTCATAAACCTCAGCATATGTCTAGTTCAGCTTATTTTTCCCTCTTTCCTCATGCAAAACAGGTAGTAAAATAATATATGGTCCTAAAGAAGAGTCTCAGTGATTCCAATTTATCAGAGTGCTTAATTGAGTCTGTGAATTTGGCCTGTTGACTGATGATGATGAAGCTTCTCAGGGGGCCCCCATTAACACTAAAATTATTTAATATTTTATTAATCAATTACTACTCTTTTAGGCAGATAATGCTGTCATGGATGGTCCATTAATAAAATGTGTACTAAATCCCTGGAACAATTTTCTAAATGCTGAAAAATGACTGATTAATAGCAGACTCCTACTAAATGTTAAGAAAACAAAATGTACAATTTTTTTGGCACTAAAAGAAAATTACAGGTAACTCCAGATGAAATGATAATTAGAACAGCAAGTGGCACAGTGATGGAGCAAATTAAATCCTTTAGGTATCTTGTGGTTATTTTGGATGAATCTCTACTTTCTCTAATCACTTGGATTATATTGTTCAGAGAGTCAATTTGTGATTGGGGGATTAATACACATATAATTTGACTCTGGATGCCAAGAGAATTGTAGCTCCCAATGGTAAATATTGTCAATTACTTATTCTGGTTGTATAATTTACGATGCAGCTTCCTGATATATTCTGATTCTAATCCTATCAATATATGGTAGTTTTTGAGTCCATTTGTTCAGCTTGGTATGAAATATCATTGTATGCTGTATGAGAAAAAGAAAAAGGGGAGCAGGGGTCCCCAGTTACCTGCTGTTCAGCTCATCACTACTACAGACTGCCCTTGGAGCCTTTTAGGGCTCTTGCCTAATCTCTGTGGTGCTATATCCTTTCTCAACCCTCTTTACAACAGTGAAGAAAAATTAGATTTTTCCATCACAGGGATCACAACCACCTGCAAAGGCTTAAGAGCCTGCACCAATGGTGCCTAATACAGCCTCTTGTATCTGTCACTAGACAAGGAGGTGAGAAAACCAGTGGTCAGTGAAATACCTATCTTTGTTTTCCTCTAAGGCAAGATACTTAAGGATGAGTCTGGCTTTAGATATATGATTAATCCCATTTTAATCAATGTGATTTAAGACAGATACGTTCTGAAGTACCTTGTTGAATATCACTGTGGAGAATGATACACGGATTTTGAGATACAGATATATAAAATAGATCTGTCTGTGGTTTGGGTTTAGATGGTGTGTTGTTTTTTGGGGTTTTTTTTCTTTCTCTATTGCCTTAAGCAGAAAAGATACTTACGATAACAAAAAGCTGAAATCTGATTATTGCAAGTCAAATTTAGGGATGTACTAAACACATTCAAATCTGTCAAATGAGTTTGAGGAAATTTTGGTGCCATTTTAAGTAGCTCAGTTAATTTTTTACAATGATTATTTCATAGAAAAATATAAAGATTTAAGATGGGATAAAACTAGTTGCCCAATGAGCAAGGACTTATTGAATACCTCTCTAAATTCTGGGACAGTGATAATGGATCAGGTAATGCCTACTAAATGGAAACTAAATGGAAACTTACCACTGATGAGTCAGTAAGGGAAACACTGAAAACCTGTTGGAATAAACACTGAAGCAAAACAAAAACTTGGGGTCCCCAGACTGAAAGATTTTATTTGGCTTACAGCTGTTTAACAAGTAACAGCTCTAAGGACTACAAGGACTGATTTCAACAAGAGCTTTCCTGTGCATCTTTGCCACAAATTTCTGTTAGTGATCAATAGCTCTGAGACATTCAGATTTTTCCACATATGGTGTTTGGAGAGTTTTACTTTTTTTTTTTTCCTCCTGTAAAAGAGAGTGGGTGAATTCACTGAACATCTATACAGTATACAGTTCTGTATTTTTCTTAAATTAATCCAAATTCGGGCTTGCCAGTGTTGGGATTTGTGTTTGTTTATGCATATTATCAACTCTTAGATAAAAGGACACTTATTCAGTCTACCACCAACACCATGGCTTAAGGGGGAAGGAAGAGAACCCCCAGGACATGTAAGGAATATATGAAAATCTGAATCACATAATTTTTTTTTATTTACAACTGTAATTTATTTTCTATTTAAAGACAAATTAAATAGGAAGTGAAGGAAAACACAATACAGCTTTTGTTGAGACAGAAAATGGTAATTAAACCACTGAATATCTGCATGATGGGATATTTTTAAAATGAACTAGTCCTTGATTGTTACATATTTTGATTTTTAAAGAAGTGTGAGGAATCTAGGACCTCAGCAACCACTGAATCTGTGTAAGTGCTGGATGCCAAACTGCCCCTTTTGCCTTTCTGCAGATTATCTCTGTGTCTTCCTTGTGTCCTGTATTCTTGCTGTCTCTGTTGAAGGAATCCAAGCTCTTAAGCATCAAATTGAGGATGTACAAGTTGTTGACCATCATATCAAAGAACTGTCAGTGTGTACTGACCTTGAAAAAATACTTTGCTGTGTAACCAAGTTCTTTGTGGCACACACAGTTTTTTTGTTTCGGCACAAAATCTGGTTTTGTGTGATTAATGACTTCTGTCTGCACTGTATGTACAGTAGCACAACCAGGCAATGCACTGTGAGAGGCCCATCATTCCCTGAAGACATTTCATCACAATGAAATGCATTTTCAGTTATTATGTAGCTTTTTTATGTTCTGTTTTGGTAGGAGTATGCAAATATTTATTGCTTTTGTATAGGTACCTCTCACCATTCTAGCTCTCAAACACATGGGTAAATCTGTAGTCCCAGTGAAACTGAAGTTGAACACTGAATCAGTAAAAGTAATACACTCTGATAACATGATGTATGCAAGTATTCTAAATTCTCTAGGAGGGAATTGTTATCTGTGGAAGCTAAAATGTGCCAAATTCACTTTTTGTATCATTATTTTGAAATTTAGGATTTGTGTGTATGTGTAGGGGAGGATAGTTTTGCAGAAGGCAACTATTATCAAGGTGCTGAAATTAATTGGCTGCTTTAATTGAGGTAGATTACTAGCTAATGCTTTCTTGAATACAGTAATTCTCCTATTAAATTATCTTTGAATAATTACCTGAAATTTCTCAGCTGCAGGGACTGATGGCTATTTAATTGCACAGTGATGTTGCTATATAATTACTTAACAAGGTGTCCTTTAATAGTTTAATTCCCCTTTCCAAGGGAAAAAAACCTGTAAGTATGACTTCTATTTTTTAAGTGCTACAATTTTTTTTTTTTTTTACAGATAACTTTGTATCTGAAAGAGTAAAAAAAAAAGCTATTTGTTGACTTGCCTTTAAAAGCAAGTCTTTTGATTGTTCAAGAATAGATTTGGATTCAGAAGAGTTTTGGAAACAAAAAAAAATTGGTTAGGCATTTGTTTAGCTTTATTACATATACTTTGTGGTTTGCTATTTATTTTACAGTGTACTTTGAATGAGACATTAGTCAGGTCTGATATGCAAAAACATAATTACCTGTGTGTTGATTTTTGTGGAGGTAATGGGACCTCATGTGCTGAGGCAAGGCAGAGTGACTAGGAAGTTAAAACCTGCATTTCTTGCGCCTGGGAACAGGGTGGGGGGGCAGGAGGAAGATTGTCTGCTTGCTGTGGGTTCCTATCAGCTGGAAAGAATGAGCAGTGAAAACAGCTGTTTCATGAAGATGATGAAACAAAAGCAGAGATCAAAAGAAAAAATGCTCAGGATCATGCCACAGGGTATCAGTTTCCTTGCTAGTTCAAGGATAGACTGGGTTTTTCACTGACAAGAAATACCCTGCATTGAACAATGCAAAACTTAACAGCTGTAAAGGACGTTTCTGATAAGTCACAACGAGGCTGGAAATGTGAAGCTGGATAGAGCATTCTGGAAAATTGACGAGAGGAATGGTAGGATCATTTTACCTCTTTAGTTACATAAACATTTTAATCTATATCTGCTGAACATACACCTTACCCAAAACATTTTATTCTGACCTTTGAATAGAATCACAGAATAGTTAGGGTTGGAAGGGATGTGATCCTTCTAAAATGTGAGGCCTTTTAAATTTCCTTTTCAAAACAGAATTATAGGGCTTACTGATCAGTTTGAGTTTCACACTGCTTCCATGCTGATCCACTGAAGGTGTGATCTATGAGCACCTCCACCTGCGAGCCTGGCTCTGTTCTCCAGAGGCCTGGGGCTTTGATCTCTAACATGCCAAGCTCTAGCCTGAATAGCTTGAACATGCATGGCAGTCTCATACAATGGGCCTGGTGCAGAGCACGGACAAAATCAAAATGTGTGTCACTAACACACATTTCTGAACCTCTTTGAGGAAGAGTTCCAAACCCCCTATTTGTCTATGCCTCTTTAAAACCAGAAGGGAATGATCAATCCAGTATTACAGAAATCATCCCTGTCCACGGGGATATGTTTTAGACAAATCTCCAAAGGATAAAGCAGAAGAATGGCTGCACTGGATCAGAGCAAAGACACACATAGCTCAAGCTGTCAGGAATGAAGGCATCAGTACTACATGTTGTTATTTCATGAACATACAATCCTTGATTCATACCATCTCCACTTTTATCAGAGTGGAATAAGAAAGGATTTTTTTTAATGTCCATTGATCTTGCAAGCCCGATAAGAGATATTCATTGCCCGATATTCAGAGGTGTTCAACTTCACAAGATGGCCAGAAAATCAGACATTAAATTTAGGTTTTTAATTAGAATAAAATGTAGGGCTGTTGACTGCATGGGATTTTTGTCAATTTGCATAAATAAGGCTAAAAATTAGGCCTGACACTCTTGTAATACTTTCCTTAATGCTTCAGTCAAGGAGAGGCAAACCAAATAATAAAAAAAAAAATGGCTTGGTGCTTGTGTTTTCTCTGAGCACAAATCCACTCTTTTTCTTCCTCTAATTTCTTAGAAGGTTATATCAGCAAGACAGTTTTTTCCTTAGATATGGGGATGCTTGGGCCTTTGTCTCATTTGATCTAAGAAACAAACACAAATACTGTAATCTTTGTAGCATGCCTCCAGTAATTTCCATCCAAGAAGAGTGGTCCAGGCTGCATCTGGGACTGGAAAACTTCACAGAGGAGTTGAATATGAGCAGAGCTGTTGGCCACTGCTCTCTTACAAATATCACTGGTCCTCCTTCATCTAGAGCACTCAGGCTGGACTCCTCATATTTCCATTAAATGTTTGCAATTATAGGGGAATTATAAATATTGTATATTTGTACTTTACTGTATGCAGAGACCTGAAATTATGACTGGAGCTCAGCTGTGCTAGGTCCTGTCCAGGGTTTTTTTGTTTTTTTTTATTACAATCCCAGAGGCAAAATACTCCCATCCTGAAGCTCCTTGAGCCTGCTGGGGGTAGGTGGTGTGAAGGGTACGTGGTGTGATGTGTAACAGAAGGATTTAGGGACATTTGAGTCATCTCTCCAGGACATTTCCAAGTCTCCCAGAAGTTTGTAAGGCTAGTCTCTCTTTCTCTTGCTTTCTTTTTAGTTTTTTTTTTCCTGTTTTCATTCTTCTATGCTTTGACCTCTGCTTGTTCTTCATCTCTTTCTCCCCCCATGCAAACCCTCCCTTTTCATTCCTGACTCTCTCCTTCACTCCTCCCCTCACTCATTCTCTTCAGCACTGCAGCAATGGTAGTCAAAAGAAGAAAGGCACAGAATTATCTGTTACTAAATGGGTGGTGCTGATGGAAAATTAGGGAGGAGGAAAAGAGGAATTAATTATCCATAATGTAAGGGTTAAGAAATAAGATTTTCCCAACTAACACTAATATCTGAAGAAATCCTAAATTTGTGAGAAATGTTCCTTCTTCCTTCATCAGAAGGCTCTGCAGCTGTACTCTTAGAAAAGGAGAGAGGGTCAAACCTTATGTTTTATCCCTGCTTTCTGTAAGTAACCTGCAAAGAGATTTTTTTTTCTCAAGGTTGCAGAGCATCTGCTGCTCCAATTTCTCTGCTTCTTAGGAAGGATGAGGTGTAATTGTAATCTGTTGCTTTGAAATCCTTCTATGAAAGACATGAAAACTGTACAAGGTGTTATTGCTAGAAGGCAGTGTATGTAACCAGTCAGTAACTAGAAGATCCCCCATTAATTTTTGTTTTGTTTATTTTTAAAAAGGTGTGAGACTGATATGGAGAATATGCCAAGTCAACTGGATGAGTCAGCACAGGCAGCACAATGTGAGTTTGGTTTTTTAAAAAGAAAAATATTCACACTCCAACTCAGTTTATCACAATATTACCTGCAATTAAAAACCCAGAATAGTGTTACTAACATTTTCTTAAGTCTTTATTAGAAATGTGGCCTCATGTGCACCTAGTGGAGGAGCAGACAGTTAAGCTACTCTATGTATGACTACTTACCCTAAAAAAATAAAATAAAAACCTAGCCTCTACATGATATTTTTTTCAGTGCTGTCCTTGAGCAAAAACTAATAATGTGTATTTACATTACAGAGTATCTGCCCACTGATTTTTCTGATGAAAACTTCACAGCAGTTATAACCAAAAGCATTTCCCCTTGTAAATACGTTTTTCAAATCTGTCTGCATTGGCCTGAAGTCTTGCTGACCACTCAACAGTACAAATAACATTTTTGAAAACCAATTCTTTTCTTCTCTGGAGTGGTAGCACATCAGACATTGGGTCAGTACATATAAGCAGACATTTTTGTGGGCACTTTGGCTTTATAAATTAGGCAGAATGCTGATGATGTCCAAATAACCTACTATAAAATACAAGAGGCAAATCCAGTTGCAGAGTCATTTTACTTAAAGGGACACACAAGATGATAAGTTAGACCTTTTCTAACACTATGCAATGCTTGGGACTGGAGAGTGATTTTCTGAAATTTGAGAGGAGAATTAACATGACATGAAGTTGGTGTCAGTGGGATAATATTGAGCCCCTTTGCATTGTTTCATATACAAAAGGAACTAGAGGAAAGGATTGTGGTTTTCCTTCTGGTGTTTTGCTGCTGTGTACTTGAACAAATGTGAGATGGAATGGTGTGACAGGTCCCTTCTGGGTGCCTGTCTCTCTGGCAGGGGTGTCACCAATTGTGAGCTGCTCATGCAGTGCTGGGTCTGGGCTCTCCTTGCCATGCTCAGCTCTGCTGTGTGGGTGCGCCCAGGGACTCCTGGGTGGCTCCTTGGAGAAAAGGCCTCTGCTGGGTCTCTGCTGACACCCTCAGAGCTTTCCCCTGCCCAGGCAGCCCCATGGCAGCCTGGTGGTTAATGGGATCCCCACTGGTGGTTAATGGCATCAACTCCAGCACCGGGGATGCTGAAGCAGGAGATGATCCTCACCCCAGTCTATGACAAAATGTAAAACTCCATTTCTGATGCTGTGTTAAGCAGGGACAAATCAATGAGTTCAGGCCATGAGACTCAGCAGGTCTGAGAGGGTTTCTGTCCAAAGGATGTGTTCATTTCTGTTTCTTGTCTAAATTAACACAAAAATAGGGAAAGATACTGAGACATGAGGTCACTAGGTGAAGAAGTTTTTCAGTTTACCATAAAATATTAATAGTATAATTATTAATAAAAATTAAACTACCTTACCCTGAAGTCAGGCAGCTGTATCCTCTTCAGCCTCTTTTCTTGCCACTCCATGGATTTTGACCAGCTGAGTTGTATATCCAGGTCCTTCTTGTCTGGTTCCTTGAATGATCAAGACCTAGGAGATAGTCGATATACCAAGCATAAAATTCTTCAATATGCCAAGTATAACATTACAGAAATTATGTTTTTGCAATGGATGCATTAATCCAGCAACTTTAGAATTTTTTTGACAAGGATTTTTATTTGATACTTAGTTTATAAGATACAGTTTTGGATACATTTTAGATGAGACAACCTCTCTTTTTGTGTGGAAAGATTGTCTTTTTCTTTCCTGCTCTTACTGGAGAGCTAGTACTTGTTTCTCTGGTACTTCTTGGGATGATGGGAAGCCAAATTTTGGACATCAGAAAGTTTCAAAATTAAGCATCTTCTAGTATTATTCTTGCAAACAGGGTGTTCAGACATTGTAGCAATGACATCTAATGTCAACTCTGGAGGTCTGCAAATATTCTTTATTGCTAAAAGCAATGTTAGTAAGATTGTCCTACCTTTAGATCAGGACTTTATAACTAGGATAAATCTTGGAATAAATTAGAGTTACAAATTATATTATTTGGATCAAATATCCTGGGTTGAAATCAAGTGCTTTGGATAACGGGTTGAACTAGCTCTTCTTTAATTACAATGAAAATTAGTTTTATGTATATATGTCAGAATAGCTCCCTTTAATTTTATTAAAATAAGTTTTGCTAGATTTGTATACAAACTTGTCTCATTAATATTGTGTATCTGGAATAATGTAGAAGTTATGTTGCCATGAATGTGACTTCTGCTTCACAGAAGGAATTCACATCATTCACAGAAGAATTGGCTCTATAGGTCCTGAAAGTCTTATAAGCTTACAGCAATAACTAGATATGACAATTTTTTAACTTTGAATAAGACTTTTAGCACATTGGGCAGTTGATTATTTGTGTACAGCAAGTATGGGCTCAACTGCTTGTGTAATTTCCATGAATAGCAGGTTGCACTCATAAGTGCATCATTAATTAGCTGCTTGTGCTATTAACTGCCATGGAGGTACAGCTACACCAGTTTGCTTTTTTATGAGCTTCTGTGAGAAATTTTTAGTTCTTATCAAATACATGGGTAGAAAAAGAATAATCAAAAAATCTGGCACTTTATAGATGTGATCCATACAATGTTTTCTTCATAAGCCAGTAGGTGTTATTTCAAAACTACTGCCTAATTACAAATTGTCCAAGAGTCATTTTTATTCAGCTTCATGCTGACCTGTAAATCCAGACAATACTCTCATTTGCAGCTTCAGCTCAGGTGTTTGAACCCCAGTAGTGGATTTCTGTGCAGCTGTGCATCACCAGCTTGGTCACACAGTTCTTGGTTTTTAAATGTGAAGGAGACCAGAGCCCAGGAGATGAAGTCAGTATGAGTTTCTTCCCTGCCCTCTTTGGATCAGGCTCATCACACTTTGCAGAAGGGCAGGTTATTTGCACAACAGTTGTAGAGGCTCTTCCCTATGAATGAATAAACCATTTAGAATTGTATTTTGTAAAGTGCACAGTCGTCATAAATGGGATGAGTATTTTTTTTTTCTCCTGAATTGGGCTCTTTGTACTGAAATGTGTAGTTAGCACAAATATTCATCCTCCTCTGCTGTACAAGCTGAAAGGGCCCAGAGGAAGCATGAAAGTGCAAGTCATACTGACATTTCACTCATCAGTCCTTTGCCCTGATGTTGTAACATTGCAGCTCCTCGGCAAAGGCAAAGTGGGGAACACATCCAGCTAATAGGAGAAAAGTTTAACTCTTCATGAGTGGTAAAATTCAGGGCTGAAACAGTGATTTTATATTAATTAAATTCCCTGTTTCATTTTATAATTGTGAGGCTCAGGAGCAGAAACCTCACACAGTTCTGAAGCAAAAAAGATGTGTGTAGACTGCTTATTTGTTGAAAACCTACAGTGAGTGCTACAGTACTTAAAAGGGAACCATAATTGCTCTAAGCTTTTCCTCTTCTGGGGTGTGTAGTACTCTGATCTTCATAATCCCGGGTATTGAGAAACTGAATAACAGTCGTCTTGTTTAAAGTGAAAAACATCAATTGCATCTCTCCTCCCTGACTCTTCCCTGGCAGTATTGCCTTGAAAAGCAATTTTCCTCCAGAAGCACTGACACATTTGTGTCCTTAAAAATTAAGATGTTACATTAGTTCTCCAGATTCTGAAAGCAAATCATCATCAATACTCTTTATTTGAATATCTTATATGAACGTAACAAAGAAAAGGATGCATAAAAGAATAAGGTTTGTATATTTTTGTATAAATCGATGTACTTTTCATATGTGACATTTTTGGTGGAATGCTGCTCTGATCAGAACAGCTTCACCATTAAGATTTCTGTAATAATAATCATCTCCATGAAAATATGCATACTCCTTATAAGTAATACTTCTATTTTTCTAGCCAGGATCTCAGTACATATTTTATTTTAATATATTGCTATTTTCTTTCAGAGTCACATTAGAAATAACTAACAGGCAAATTACTCATGCACATGCTTTAGAGCACCAGAAACAAACAAATAAAGCCCCCCAAGTAATTGTCAGCCCATGTCAGCAATTCAGTTATTAGGATCACATAAACCCATGTCTTATATATTCCACCCAGAATTGTTTTAAGGTCCTTGTATGCATAGAATTTTGAAATATATTATTTGAATATAAAAGTAGATTATGTATTTCCCCTGTGGCTGGCCAAATGTCTTTCCAACAAAGGGTAAAATAAGAAGGCTATTTTTTTGTGTAAAAGAGTGATCTTTTTAGTCATGCTTGATTGCTTTTTCAGGACTGTCTCCATTTATAATGAGATATTCTTGGACTCATTTGAACCAGAAAGTTTAGTAAAATTGTTACATTTTTTACATAAAATACCTTGAATTATTTAAACTGTCTCAAACTCAGTATTTTTGAAATATGTGGTATATATTGGATTTTTTGCTTCGCAGGCTGAACACGACAAAAAATGGAAATATATTTAGCATATTACAAGAAATATTTGTTTTAATCTTTCATACTTGTCAGCACTTCACACTAATTTAGTCTTATCTGCTGCTAAGGAGTTACACAGTAAGGGATGCACTTGTTATTCAAATCCCTGTTAATGTTTCATATCATAGTTTGGCAAGAAAGCTGTGACTCTATTGGGCTATGATACAGGAAGTTTTAATTATCTGTACTTTTCAGAAAACTTGGCCTAGGATGTCTGTGCTGAGAACAATAATGTGAATTTACTTTTATCAGGAGTTTAAAATTACATTATAAAATGTGTTCTGTGATACTGTTCTTATAAGATCTGATGAGCAATGAAATGTGCAGAGCTTGAGGAGAAAATGCCTTTTTATTATATTCACAGTGCCCTGATAAAATTGTAAGTGTGCAATGCTTTAGGAATATTTATTTGCAGGTAAAGATAAATTTCACATTACCTAAGTTTGTGTTTTATATTGGAAACTACGCAATCATCCTTCCATGCTTAGCTTGAGTCTAGTACTTGCATTCCTCTATATTTAGTCTTTTCAGTGTATTTCGTAAAATATTTCATTGTAATGTTAACAGAGCTTACTTAGCAGTTTTGCATTTTGCAGGCAAAAAAGAAAAATCTCTATCAGTTGTAGATCAAGTAGAAAAATCCTGCAGCAATTCCTTTTCAATGGAACAAGTTGTAGTTCAAAATTTTATTTTACAGTACTTTTGTCTTTAGGCACTATGAGAAGCAGCTCTTTTACTTCTGAACCCACAGCAAAAGCCCGTGTCTCGTCTCTCCTGTAATTGTCCATTCTTTTTATAAGATTTATTTTTGCCTGTGGTGCTGAACTGAGAAAGTCACCCAGCTAAAATGTAGTTACTTCATTTCCAAGTAAAAACAATGGCGTTTTCATGTCCACACTTATTATTATTCTGAGAATGTACTAATTTGTTACATCCAAGATGACGGTTAGCCTGGCCCATGAAAGGGGCACGGTGCCAGCTACTGCAGCTCGCTCAAAGGGCTTCTTTCATGGCAAGTGGTGGGACAGAAAGTAGCCCGCAGTGCCTGTGGGTCCGGCAGGCAGCTTGCCAGCAGAGTCATCCTGGTACTGGGCTTTGCTGTGCCGGGCTCTGAATGAAGCTCAAACTATGATTTCACTAAATGTCGGCATGGGCAGCCAAATTTTCGAGCCACCAGTGCTCTAAGGAGCAACTGATAAATGTTTTATCCCTGCGGGCTGCAGTTGATGTTGCACAAGGATTTTGCATGTGCTCAATGCATTATCGTTCTTGGCATTAAGCTTAGATAATTGTCTACTTATATTGAGCCTGTAATAGCAAAATACAAGTGAAGAGGCATGTTTTACAAAGTAAAACTATGAAATAGGTTTAGCTATATTACTATGGATTTTTTTTGTTCTAGCCTACTAAATTTGAATGAGAATGAAGTATGATTCTATACCTTAATGCTGCTCAAACCAGGGTGGTCTCATAATTTTGTTTTACATGCATGACATTGCTTAAGGTCATTAGTTGTAAATCTTAGTATAAAAAGACTGAAAATATATTCAGTACTTTGTAGTTACCGAATACATATTTAAAAGCCTCTATGAAAAGTCGGGACCTACATGGCAGATTTTCAGTAGCTGAATGGTCAATTTAATGATGTAGATTAGCTGTATCTAAACAGTAAATGGAGATAGGCTGTTGCAAGGCTTTGATGAATATCTCTGATGCATATCCCAGTTGATCAATTTTCTAATTTTAGGGATTAGTATTCTGCTTTTCAATCCTAATATACCCTCTGGTTACATTCTATTTGAAATTTAACTTAGATCAGGTATAGCTTCATTTACTTTTTGCTGTAGTTTAACTGTCTAACAAGCACAAATTAAATTTTAATTTGATTTTTCTCTTTGCAGTGACTGTGATGTAATAGTCTCATTTTTCACTCATTTTTTTCTTAGCATTACCTGACTTCTAATTGGTTATTTAAATCACTGTTTTATATTAAAAGACGGCCTTCAGTATTGCTTTAAATGTTTTGAAAAGTAGCTTGCATTCAAAAATTTTATTCAGCCTAGTTAAATTCAACCCTTAAGTTTAGCAGCTAAAGCTAATAGAGAAAAATTACTTGTTTATCAGATAGATAATTGCTGCAATAACTGTATATTATTCTAATAGTTGTGCATAGTATGATCAACTTTTTTATGTACATTAATTGTTTATGCAGTATCTACTGAGAACAGATAGGCAGCTTTTTGTGCAAATATGAAAGAATATTTAAATAACTTATTCCAAGAAAATCTGATTTTGTTTTTATTGCTCATGTTCCTGGAGCTAAAGTAGGTCATGTGAAAGTGTGAATTGATTTTTTTTTAATGCTTTCAACACAAAGGCTACTAGTGTCAATCCATTTGATAAAATACTCTCTTAAAAACATGCAAATTCAAACAGGTTATGACTACTGATTTTGTCTTTGCAAGTTCTGGATCTTTAACATACAGACTAATTAAATATTTGTAATAAAACAGTTAACTCCAGTGGGTTATTTCTGGGGTTTGCAAAACTGCATTGAAGTGCTTTCTTTTCATTTCATTGATAGTGGAACAAACATTTCTTTAATAAGGATACAGCACATTCTAATTTTGTAGCAGAAGCTTAGATAAGGATCAGGCCCCTCTGAATCACTGCTTTGACCTATGACATGGCAAGTGCTGAAGCTCTTTGGCAAAAGAGTTAGTCATTCATTCTTATGCACAGGACTTCCCAGTTCTAAAGGGGCTCTGTGCTTTCTCTCAGATAGACTTTGTTTGTTGGAAATGAGAACTGTATTTTGGCAGTAAAGGACAAGAACTGAAGCAACTCTGCAGGCAGACTCATTATGACATAATCCTTCATTAATCCTTATTCTCTATTAATAGATCATGACAGAAGTTTTGCTTTGGGTGACCATCTTCACCAGCAAGCCATGAGAGACCAGTAATAGACAAAAGCCCAAATAATAGACCCGAGCTTTTCGGGCTAACATTTTATTTACAGCCTTAAGGAAGTACGTAGGTGTTACCTTGGAGAAGTTAGTGTGCTAAGTGATCTATTTTCTTCAAGTGCAACCTGGCTTTGTATCTGAGAAATGTGATTCATCTTTTGGAAAATGGATTACTTACGTGACTTACCTGGCAGATAAACACACTGAAAAATTAGGTGTTGATTGCAGACTTGCTGCAGGAAAAATATAGGGATGCAAGACCCCATTAGAGTGGAAGTGGCAGTTAAAAGGGAAAGGACTGAAGAATGACATTTTAAGTGCCATGTGAAATGAATGTGACAAAATTTGGCCAAGAGAAGGAAAATTTGAGAGCTTTGTTTCCGAGAAAGTTCAGGAGAAAAACCCACATAACTGTGGAGTGTTTGGAAATGTATTTTTGTAAACGTTACAAAACCTATTGTTTTACATGTCATAAGAAAAAAATACATTTGTCAAGAATAGTGAGGTTAATATTTGCCTGATATAGCAACATATAGTCCTTGGCCACTCTCAAACTGCCAGAGACAGGCAGTGAAACAAAAAGTGCTGAGGAAAAACAAGTACATTAAATATTTTTCAGGGATTGTTAACCATTGATTAAGGTGTCCCATGTAAAGACCTGGATTTACTTGCATTGGGTCTTGACTGTGCCATGTGCACAGAACTTCCAGGTGAGTTTGCTTATCTGCTGAAGTGCTCCTGTCGAACTGATGCTGCTGATGATGACAGAGCAGGCTTGTGGGTTTTGTTATACAAATTAGGCTTTGTAACATCTATTAATTTTGTCAAATATAATTTGAATATAAGCCAAAATTTAGTTTCTGAAGCAACTGCCTGTATCCTACAAAATCATTTGTTCATTTAAACTGCAGTCCAATTAAACTGTAATGTGATACTTAAGTTGTTTAAGAGGGTAGACTGGACTACCTCCATTAGCTTCTGTGAAACTATACTGATTTACATCCATTGTAAATAAGATCACTCATTTTATTACTTCTTCTTAAGATTTAGTGCCTCTTTGTTATGATATGTGCTGTAATGTCAGTTTGAGAAAAAAGGTGCAGAAAATCCCACTGTTTGACAAACTGAGTGGAAAAGATTTGTATTTGTACTGGGTCTTTGAGGCACTTCCAGGATCCAATGCCTAGAGACACAGGTGAGAGAAACATGTGCATCTGAAAATATAATAATTACTAAGATAAAATGTTGTTTGCTTCTAGCAGGACAGTATTTTATGCCTGAAAATCTCAATATGTATTTCTTTTGTGTAGTTTCTTAGCATCCTCTCCATTCTATTCAGAAAGATATAAAGTATGAATAGATTGGTAAATTTTTCCATAGGGAAGGTTTGCCATTCATATAGGAAAGATAATGCAATGGGGTTTACAATTTATAATTTTTATTTCCATTTAGTGTAATACTTTACACAAACAAAAGCCCTACAGTTTCTACGTACTGTGAGAGATTGTCAGCAAATGTGGTTTTCCCTCTGTAAGTAGCATTTATCACTTCAACTTTTCTGCTGAGAAGTTTGAATCTGATTTAGACATAATGTGGCCATTCAGATACAGGGTTAGAGAAGGAATGGGAAAACATAATTCAGAATTTCCAAACCATTTATGTGACACTCTTGTTTTGCACTTCTTTGGGAGCATGCACAATAAAACTGACTCTGAGCGTAGTTTCATCCTCTTGCTACTCGACATGTACACAGATAAAGTACTGATAGCTTTGACAGTAGGTGTGGCTACATCAATGCAGTTGAGTGTTCAGGTCCTGAGTAGAGCTCAGTGCTTCAGCACATCTGGATTTAATTGTTGCTTTCTGAAGAAGAGATTTCTGATAGTAAGCAGCCCTTTAATCCAGCAGACAAAAGGCATAACAGGATTCAGTGGATGGATGCTGACATGCCAAATTCAGTCTGGAAATGAGATACCAATTTTTAACATAAGGAGTAATTAGCCATCAGGGTGTCTTAATGAGAAATAGGCTGGACCATGTCCCATACTGAACTTTAAAACTGAAATATCTTGTATTCAAATAAATTTTATGGCTTGAATGTAAGTAGCAGGTCAGAAGAAATATGTGATTTTCCCCTCTAGTATGTTATATGTGGCTTTAATATAAATTATTGTATTTTTTCTGAAGTTCAATTATCATTCATTATTTAATGTTATACTACTTGTGATTACTGAAGGTTCTGTGTTAAGCCAAGAGAAAAAGAATTACATTGTGTTTTCTTCAGCTGTTCAGAACCAGGGGCACTGTGCTGGCTTGTGGCACTTCTGTTCACATCCTGAACAGCTGAAGAACCTGAACAGCTCTTAGTGACTATGCTAGTAATTCTATACTGTCTTTTGCAGTTGATATCCTTCTTTTGCACGAAAATCATGGTTTTGGAAAAAGTTTCTCATTTGTCCTCATCTCCCTATCAGTCTCAGGAAATAATTGGGGTCAACACATCCAATGAGCCATTTTCCTCTTATGTCACATCTTAGTATTCAGCATTTCTTTGGGCACCATGGCTGGATCCAGGATGTTAAATAGGCATTGACGAAACAGGACTTCAAATATTTATTTTTCTTAGACAGAAGTTTTTCAGAAAATGAGGTGGTGGGTGTGATGGCTTGCAGACTGAATGATATCATGCTGTTGTGAGAAAAACAGTATGAGGGGTTGTATTCAGAAAGTGGTGAAATAGTTTTTCTATGCTGCTTGTCAGTGAAAAAAAAACCCCAAAAATAAGAAATCATAAACTACAGCAAGAAAGTTTGTTAGCAGAAGAAGGTTGGAAAGAAACAGGATTTTTTTAGCAGTTAGGATGAAAAGCCACTGGAATGGTTTACCTAGAGATTTATCAAGTCACCATTGCAATCTGCCTCACATGTTGGGCAAACATCTGTCAGTAGGGACCTACTCCCACATGATCCTGCTCTTGTCCTAGGCCCTGAGGTTAGCAGCAGGAGGGTGAAGAGTATGTAAAGGCCAGACCAGTATTTAAGGTTTCTGGCAGCCATCCTCTCCTTGGACAAGACAATGACTTCTTCAGATAGCCCATAATATCCAGAGATTCCACATCTTCTGTGGGCTGTCTCTCTGGATAAGTCCAAGAATCAGCATGAGCCATAGGGGACCTTCTCTATTCTGCTTCCGGGGAAGTTGACTTTGATGACAGAGAGAAAACAGTTACGGACACACTTTTAGGACTTGTAATTAGCCTGATGAAGTTGGCCCTCACCTCCAAAGGGATGATGAGAAGCACCAAAAGCACTGGCATCTGTCTGATCCTGGTCTTTCTAGCAGTAACTAGAAAAGATAAGCAAACCTGACAGGGTAAAAGAAGAAAAGAGCCTGTAAAGCTTGTATTGTTCAAAAAGCTCATTGTTTGGGATGACCAGTTATCAATTCTGTGGGAAGGTCATCACGCTCACAGACAAGGTTCACCTGAAGTCATAGGGAGTTCCCTTTCCCAGGGCCAGCCCAGTTTGCAGGGCACTCTTGGAAGCAGCTGGTGTTGCTCTCCCTGACACATCAGCAGCTGTGGCCACGGAGTTCTTGTTTCACCTGCAACCACTCACATTTCCCAGGGAATGGAAAATGGCCCTCTGGAGAGGCCTAGACTTCAGAGTGTTGGCGTGAGAGGACTGAGTTTTCATCTCAGTCAAGAAAGAGGGGCTTTTTCCAAATTCTGGAGAGAACAGAGCACAGCTACAAAGCCTGGATTTAATGAAATACACTTTGTTCATCTGGAAGGTATTCAAGATGGCAAAGATTACCAAAAACACCACCTGGACTTCAAAGTCTTTTCTGCCTCTTAGAAGGCAGATGCTGTAGAAGTTCAACCTGATATTGTAGTTCAGAATGTCTACCAGTTCCTATAGATATTCATAGCAGAACTGTGTATTTTGAGAAAACCAGTGTAAAAACACATTTATAAATGGCCTTTTGCTTTTATTTTATTTCTGTACCTGTCAACAATCATGAAGGATCCCTCATTGCTTGATAGGGAAGCTTAATGCTTGTGTGTTCAGAGAAAGAAATAGAAATGCATGATAATATTTTGGAACCAATGGGTGATTTGCAGATCCCATAAATCCTCAGTGCAGCAAATGTTAGGAGATCTGATATAGAATATCAGATACCAGTTTCCATTCCAGAGTACCTGTGGCCTCATCCTTCAGAAGAACTAGACAGTTATTTAAGGACACTGTAAGTGGGAAACCATCACAAAATGGCCTTTTAGATTACAGTGACTGGAAAATTTCTCCAACTCGAACTGAAAATAAAATTCTGAGGGTTTTTAAAATTATTTTTCTTTCTTTTCTATGTGTATTTTTAATGTCAGCTAACAGCTGGACTGAAAACACCTGTTTAGCCACTTTTTGGCCTGTCTGTACTTTTTGATTCCTTGAAAAGCCAGGGAAATACTTGTCACATCTTATTTTGGATTCTTTGTGCCTAAGGTAGTTTTGGTTCCAAGGGGTGCCATGTGTTTCAGGCGGTCATTCTGAATTTTTGTTTTTTATTCTGTGGTATTAGACACTGTCTCTAAGCTCTGGTTTTAATAATATGCTCAATAAAAAAAAAATAATCAGTTGGATTAACTGTTGCTTTGGGATCCTTATACCTAATTAGTGCATTCAATAGATCGGTAAACTGTGAAAAATAAGTTCTTTATTCTGCAATACCTGAAGTGTTTCAAGGTGTAGTGCACAAAGAATTCCATAGCCTGTCCTTTTAGTTTAATTTCGGGGTTTTAGTTTGGTTTGGTTTTCTTTTAATTTGTCACATCTGTAGCTTTATGACTGAAGGCAAACTCAGGCATGACAGATAGATTCTAGCTTTTCTATGCCACTGTAGAAATTCTGTGTACTGACAGTGTTTGCTGTGTTAATATTGCCAGGCAGAGTGACCTCTGGCACATGACAGAGTATGTATATGAACTCTGGAGCTCAGGGTAGTTACTGTAAATAGCTTCTCTCCAGCTTCAGAGGACAGGGGATTCCCCAGCCTCTTCTTCTGATTGTGTTTCTATGCACTCCTCTTTTGTCAGCTGTAGATGGCAGATCCTTGTTGTAGGTATCAAAGCAGTTTCCTACACAATGCCAGCCAGGACCCAGCACTCTCATGTAGCAGGCTCCTTAAAAAAATGCACTGGGAGATGTGGCAGTCAGGCTGTTAATTACCATATAAAGCATCACTTTCCAAGTGTGAGTCTTCCACGGTATCTTTGCTTTTTGGCTTGGCTTTTCTGCTTGTAGCAATGTGTAGAATTAAAGCTGTGATTGGACAGCTGATAAGTGAGCTAGTAGTTAATAGTCTGATGGCAGAAAGTGGAGGTGTTATATGTAGGAAGAGGTCTTTTATTTGTTGCTAAAAGGAATGATTCTGACTCATTTTAGACTCTGGAGTAGTGTGGGTGAGCCAACACATGGAATATGGTGAATCTAGGTATTTGAAGGAAAATGAATGGAAATTGTCATTTTTTTGTGACAGGAGAATGTGTTTGGTACAGTGCCAAGTGAAAACAAGTATGTGCAGATTTGTTCGAAACACAGAAACTTCTCATGTCCCTGGGATGAATTTCAGATTCTGAAAGGAAACAAACAGCCAGAAAAACAGAAAAGAACAAATGTAATTGAAAACATGTGATCCCAGGTCTTGTGCACAGATTTAATTAAGACCTCTCCCTTCCAGTGCCTTTGCCAAACAGTTTTTGTAAACCTTAGGCAAAATATGTTGGCTACTTCACATTTGGAGACACAGGCGTTGATTTCCATGGTACAGAGGCAATCCTTTTGTTCAGAACTGTGTTACTTCAAACGAGTATTTCATGAGGGTGAATATTTATGTAAATTTTGGATATGCTCTGTGTACTGGAAAAACTCTTCCCGAAAATGTGTCGCATCAGTAATGAGTTGTTGTTGGTTTTTTTCCCACTGCCTTGTACCGTTCTTAGAGATGTAAAGCAACACATCTTACGTTTCCTCCCCTTTCTGCACACAGAATAGAAATTACAGCGACAGCTTAGCTTGTTTTGCCTGTGGATCAATGCCAGAAAGCAGTTTTGAAGGTGTTTTAAAATGAAGACATCTGGCAGCTGGCGTACTTACAATTCATTTGCCAAAGACAAGTTGCGTGCTGTTGGAATTTTCAATTGAAGGTCACGCACCAGGTAAAAATCAGTCAGGTGGAGCTTGTGTGTGGTGAACCCCAGACACTTGAAGAATTGCTGGCCCAGGGATGTGTGGGTGGGCTAAATTGTGAAGGATGTTTGTCTAATTTTTCCCCTTTAAAATGTGAAACCCAAAGCTAAGAAAAGGTCAATAAATCTGAGGAGAAATCACAAGGCTATGGAACCACCATCAATTAGTTTGAGCAGAGAGTGCCAAAAAAAAAAAAAAAGAAAAAGGAAAGATGAATAAGAATCTGACATAATGTTGGACAAACACTCTACTGTCAACTGAGTGGTCACACACTTTTTGCTCTCATTTTTTTCAGTAAGAAATAGCCTGGAGGATTATTTGTACACAGCTTTGTGCTGACAGTGAATTAGTAACACTGTGTCATTGTGCATTCAGTGATTCAGTGACAGCTCTGAGACTAAGCTGTTTACATTAATTGATGTTTAATGGTGTTAATGCAGTATGTTTTACCATTATAAACTTTCTCTTCATCAGTATGGTTACTTAACAAGATACTAATATTTCTAAATCAGGGGGTCTGCACCCACAATGGCTTTACATATGTTTACATGGAAAATACATGTCCTGTCTGTGTGACGTGGGGAAATGCTATTCAGTATAACTGCTGCAAGAAATAAAATCATGAGGCCTGAATCCTTCTCTCACTTTAGCATGGTTTATGTAAAAGAAGTTTCTTTTGTATTAATAGATACAGACATTTTTATTACTTGAATGTAGAGGGAAATAGAGGGAAATCAGGTCTGGGACCGTGTATGTTGCAATATTTAAAAGTTCAGCTGTAGCAGATTTTTCTGTGTTTTGCTAGATTAAAAATTTAATGTGACATTTTAGAATGTTTTTCATCCAGAACTTGGTTAGATATATATAAACCTAGAAGTGACCTAATTTCTTGTGAAAAAATTTTTGAACAATATTGGGTTTTCTGAAGTACAAACATAAGAAAAACAGTCTTCCCTACTGTTTCTGAGAAGGGAAGTTCAGAAATTAATTGAGCAGCATTATTCACTTGGTAATGTCAGTACTTGTCCTTGTCAATGGAGATTATAGGTTGATTATTCTGCTCTATAAGTACATAGAAGCATACTTTTGTCATATTTTACCCAAAGCTCTTAGGCAGAGGGTCCAGAGATCCCAACTATCCCCTATGGAACTCTCTTCTGAAGCCTAGCTCCCAAACTCCCAGACTAATTGGAAAGGTAACTTTGTTGTTTAGACTATGAGATTTCTGCCCAGGGAATGGGAGAAATAAGGGATGCCTGATACTGATATTCAGTGCAGGACCGTGGGCTTCTCTGCCTTTAAGGGAATTGTTTGTAAATTATTGCATTCCAGTATGGACTCATAGCTACAACATTGTGGAGCCAGAATCCCACAGATCCCAATAGACTGCTATTTATTTAAAAAAAAAAGCATCTCTTGAAGCAATATTTTTGTCAATGGAGAGTAAAAAATGGGGTGGGGGGGGAAGGAATATTTATTTAAATCTGTTTTCTTACTAGGAAAAGTTCAAGCTGTACCCTTTCTCTTTCTTCCACTAAACTGTAAGCTGCCCCTCTGCTGCTCAGGTTTTGGACAGCTGGACTTCACAACAATCCCTACCAGTTCTCCTGTCCTGTCATTGTGCAGCTTGCAGGTCAAAGGCAGCGTGATCTGGCTGCAGCCTTAAGCACTACTGAAAAAAAAAATCACTGATAACTGCTAGTATGAATTACTTTGAACCAAAGACTCTGGTGTCAGATTTAGGTGTACAAAAAAAAGTTGAAACTTTTTCACTTCTTGTGGAGAGGTGTGATTTAAATTGTGTACATGTAACATAGTGTAAAATACTGGATGATTTTTTTGCTTCCTGTAAGAGGGAATGCAGAGTCTAAAGATGAAATATGAAACTGCTTTGAGATGAGGATCTAGAGAAAATGCTGATGATTTGTCACAACTGTTCATCATTGTACTAAACCTGTTTTGTTTTCCTGCTCAAATTCCTGACAGATAATGGCAATCTGACATTCTTACTGTTTTCATTTTACTGCAAAAAAGATCCACAGAGAAGGGGCTGAAATCAAGTAGTGTTATTACATCGCAAGGCTCTTAGTCTCTTAAGATTGATTTCTTGAGTAACATAAGCTGTTTCTACTGCAGTCATGTGAATATCTTGAAGTTGCTCTTGCTTAATGTGAAATTCCATTACTGGTTGGATGGAGCCCATGGTTACCCTGCTTAACTGTCTCCAAGCACATGAAATTGTGCTGTGCCCCCTGCAGATGAGCCCAGGGCAATCATAAACACTTTGAGGGAAATCTTCAAAATAATGTGCCTAAGAAAGTGTTCTGATTTATAATCAAAGATTTTGTTCCTTTACCTTGGGCTGTCAGGTGACTGTGGGAAAGAAAATTGTCTTTATAATTTTTGTGTCCAAAATTTATGATCCTTGCCAGCCTCATGCCCCAGTGTGGCAAAAGACTTTTGCACCCTTTTGCACTGCTACAGTGTTTTGTGTTTTCTCTTGGAACCTGAGCCCCTGGCAGCAGGGAGTAACTGAGGTCTCAGGGAATTTTACAGGCTTTACAACACTGCTCCAAAGGTTTCCAGCAGAAGCTGCTTGAGCCTGGCATTGATTTTCTTTAACAGCAGACTTGGTTCACTCTGTGGCCATGTCCCAGCTCTGGTTTATTTGTTTTTCCTCTTTGTTTGTCATTGAAGCAGATTGCCTCACATACTCTATGAGAGTTATTTTACTGACAAAATATCAGTATGAAAACTCTTGATTCTGAGGGTCACTTCATCCTGGGTGCCACTGGATCCAAAGTTGAACCTCCCAGAGGATCTTTAAAAGCTCAGTGTAGCAGAGATTCTCCTTCAAGTGGTATATCCATAAGGAATGTTGTCATTAATGATTTTTGAAGCTTTGGGGATGAGGATACTGCCCTCATGTCTGTGTTCTAATTATGCTGAAATGTTTAATATAAATTCAGTGTTTTTATTGAAGCCTTTCCTTGGCATAATGATGTATTTGGTTTAGTTATTGTTTCTGTTAATTCTAATGCCCCCTGCTGCTGAGGAAATGGCATGTGGTCTATAAATGGAATTGTAAATACGTTAAAGGATACAAATTGGAGTGCTTTAAGAGTATAAGTGGATATTTGGGAAGCAAGAAGTGATGCTATATTAGAGTGCAATAACATCTTCTGGGCAAAATAAATCCAAACATACTGAAAATAAGTGAGGGATAACTACAACACAACTACTGTGGGAATGTTTATAAACATCTGAGGGTGTGTGTGTATATATATGAACCACTTTTTGCACATTTCTGGTAGAAGGGAAGGAGTAGGATAAGTAAATTTCAGAAAAAGATAAACAACCATCACTGGGAAAGATGATGAAAGGTGAAAACAGCTGAACATTCAGACATTTTCTTACTTTTCTTTTTTAATTGATTTACTTTTTCTGAATGCCCTTTTTTGTGTTTTAGGAATTTTTTTTTTGTTTGGTTGGTTTTGTTTTGGTGTTTTTCTTTTTTTTTTTTTCTTTTTTTATGTGTGTATTTTTTCTCCCTTCTTTGAGACAAAACCCATTCAGCTTTGGTAAAGATATGCTACTTTAACAGGAATAAAATGTTGTAGTTACAGACTTGATAGGTGACACAAGTTTTTATGCATGGAATTTTTCATTACAGAATTTGCTCTTCAGAATTTAATAATACAGAAAATTTAATATGGTTTGAAAATTGCTTGACACAGATTATTAGTCAGCATTATTATAAGGAAACAGGGAGTAAAGACTGTTTGAACAAGATGGAATTTGCTTTATGACCCTGAAGATGTACTTCAGTGTTATTTGAAGATGAGGTAAAAATTCAATAATATTGTGAAAGAAAATTAAGACTATCATGACAAGGTAGAATTAACCATTAGAATGCAGTAGATAAATATGTTGTAGATCTAAATAACTCTCAAGAAGAATAGAATTTTGCTGAAAAAGGTATTAGTTTAAATATAGCAAGAAAGATGATTCATAAATGAATATTCAGTGTGAGAGACAACCTTGGAAATGAAGCCAGAGAAAATCGAGTGAATAGCAAAGAAACACAATGTCTGCAATGACTGTTTGATAGGATTGTGCAGTACTCATACAGTGGTCATCAGCAGAAATCTCCTTCACTTGGTGTATGTAAGGCTGTATCATGTAAAACTCCCAAAAATATAAAAGAAGTAATACACATGTGCCTTTTAAGTATTTTTAGCTCATCTATATTTTAAATCGATTTTAACATAAAATCCTTTTTATATCACTTGCATTTCTCCATGAACTGCATTACTTGAAGTGATTTTTGTCTTACTCCACTGCTCATCAGAGATATCCATCTGCAATATCTTCTCTCCTATGGGGTGTAGAGAGAGGAACCCTTACCCAAGGATCAACCCAGGACTGGCATAAGAGCTCGAGTAGGGCCAGCATTGTTCCCATCATTCTTATGTGTGTAAAAACCACTAAATTTATAACTCTTTGTCATTTAGTGAATGATTTTCAAGCATTCAAATTCTTCCTGTTGAAATTCTTCATATTTTGAATCTTTCTCATAGCCCTATTCAAAAGAAACTAATATATGTATTATATGCACAATGGATGGCTTGAAAGAGAAGTTGTCTTCACTGACAGGAGAGATCAAGTAAAGTTATTTATTTTTTAATTATAACATATATTACATTGAAAACACATATTGTAAGGTGAGTAGGGGAATTGGTTGCCATAAAGTCTGATCTTGAGTGAAGGAAATAAAATTGTACTGACTTTTAATAATTCACATGCTTTGCCATTAACTCACCCCCCCCCTTTTTTTTGGCAATAAAATGTAACCAGGAGAAAAAACAATCTCTTCTATGATCAAAGTGCTCTCTTTCAAAGAGGCAGGGAGAGTGTTCTTTTCTACATCCAAATGGCCACTCCATGGCATGGAGTAAAGGACAGCCATGAGACATGGGCTGCCCCCTTGCCTGAAAACAGGCACAGACTCACAGCCCACCTCAGACACAGAGAGCTGTAGAGAAATTCAGACCTGCACCTGTGGAGGCACCCAATTAAGAGCTAAGAACCCTCTGAAAACCAAAGTTTCCTAATTAATGAAACTTAGTTATGTGTTTGACTTCTTTTTTGGAAAATGCACAGTATATATTTCCTGAGTTATATAAACTCACAAATAAAAGAATTTTCCTTAAGCTCCTCTAATCTCTTACAATCCTATGAAATATCAGTTCTCTTCCTTCTGTTGCCTCTTTGTAAATAGACTCCACTGAGCCTGATAATATCAGAGCATTCGTAGTTTATCACATTTGGAAATGGTGATTTGTTCTCTTACAGGCTGCTCCAAGGGGTCACTCAGTCCATCTCCAGGGAATAATCAGCGTTTTTAGCAGGAGCTGGGCCAGTCCAACATTGGTACCTGTGCCCTCCTGGGCCAAGCCTGTTGGTCCATCAGCTTCACAGGAATTCTTGGCAGTGTGGAACCTAATTCTACTTTCACACTCAGCACTTACTCATGTATAGAAGACTTTCAAGGACACACCTGAGGGCAGATCTGGCTCTGTGTGATTAACACACACAGTCAATTCACAGAACATATTGGAAAATTTTCATAATCAGTAACAGAAAGTTTGGATAAGTGTATACTCTGCAGTATCTTTACCACAGAAATTTTCTGTTGCGAGCTGCCATGCTCAAGTATGCATTTCTTTTATGAATGAAGGTCTTTTGTGCATCAAGATTAAAATCCTCTGCCTCTCTGCTATGAAGGGGAAAAAAAAAATCTCTTTTAGAGTGCAGTTCATGTAAACCATTTCTTTAAAAACAGAGCCCTTAAATAGCTCCAAGTACATTTCTGTGTATGACACATAAATGTCCACTAATTGCATGTAGGGAGAACTGAGATTCCAATAGCAAATTCTGTAAAAAGTAGATATACAAAGAAAAGTGGAAGCATCTGTTTAATATATACGACATTAGAATTTAATTTTACCTCTGTGATGCTTTTGTGTAGCTGCAGTGTTACAGAGGAGCACATAAGCATAGTAGTGCAGTGTCAGCAGGTGCATGCCACCAAATTACTGCTTTTAATTTGCATATTCATCTGCTAAGAAGCATGTCATTATCATATCAAAGGGATACTAAGCAACATCTAGCTTCGAGAGATGTGGCATAGTTTCAATACGAGCAATTAATGCAAGATGAGGACTCTCTTTTTGTCATGTCTCCCAGGGCTAGCTGTAATCGGGCTTATTATTGGATACCAATAAGACTGAGGTACCAGTTGGCAGAGAATGAGAGAAGTACAGAAAAACAGAGCTGTATGAGGTGTCTTAACTACACACTTGATAGAAAACCAATTCTCTGGTCACTTTTTGAAAACAAAAGCTGCTGCTATCTGCTGAAAAAGTCTGATCAAAGATAAACATTATATGTGGCATATCTTTAAAGGGAGACGACAGAGAAAAAGTTAACCCAAAATAGGATATATTTTCCATGAAATGAATAAGTAAAGCTGACTAATGAAATGCAGAATCGAGGCTCTTAGAATTCCATGCTCTTGGAGAAATGGATTTATAAGTAAGCTTTTATTTCAAAGATCCTTGTTGCAATAGGTCACTACTGCGTGGGACAAAGAGGGTAGGTGTAGATCATAATTCAAGAAGAATGGCCACTGTTCTGTGCAAGGCATTGTCAGGGGTCACAAACAGGAAAGTAGATGGAGTCTTAACATGTTGAACGAATCAATATTCAAAAGTAGTTTCCCATGGTAAAGATCATTTTGATGGACTGTTCTGAGAAGATACGCCAGGAAAAAAAAACAAATTCTCTACGTGCATGAAGAGATGTACCTAAGGCTATGTTGGGTGAGCCTGGGGCCTGCTGGGCTTGCCCTGCTGGGCTCAAGATGTAGGCAAAAATAGAGGAGGAAGGCAAGAGTACGAGGGCATTACTGACAGAGGACATCTTGTGAGCTTTCACCGTTAGGCAGGGTCCTTCTAAAACTGATTTAACATCTGTGCTCAACAGCTGTGGGTAAACTTTGGGCAATAGTTTAGACTTTGGTAAAGACAAGTGGAGCCTAAAATGTGATTGATGGCAGACTCCTCAGACGAGTATTCAAAGGGACAACCAGCCATGAACTGGTTAATCACATTTCAGATTTTGTTCATCATTTATCTCTTGTGGTTTAGCTCTTTTAAAAAACCTAAGCTCTACAGCCATCAAACGTGGCCAGTTTTGTCTCCACCTCCTGAAGATCTGATCCATAATGTAGTTTAGTACTGCTTGAATAAAAAGAATCCTGAACTACACTGACCAACTTCATTTTTTCAAAGAGAAGGAAACTTTTCCCCTTTTTGTCACTGGGCCAGCATCTTTTGACACACAGTAGGTTTTTAGGAAGTTCTCCTTTGCATCTTTAGGACTTTTAACTCTCTTCTTGCCACTGAGACTAATCTCCTTGATTAATTTCTAATAATTTCAATGAGGTTAGGACTTTACCACTGTTGAATTGGATTCATGGCTGTAGCTGCCCCAGCCTCATGATAATGATCAGTTGCTAGTGGCAGTTAGTCATTATACTGTGGGAAGGAGAAAGCAGCTGTAATGTTTAAATATCATGATTAGAAGGTTAGTAGTAGTTTTTCAGGATTTATGCAATTATGAATAGGTACAATGACATGTGCTTCATGTCAGCAATATGAGTACAGATAAACAAAATAGATGTGCCACTTACTGGTGGCTTTTTTTATCTTTTCTAGACAACTTTTGTTGTATTTCATTCAGGTGCTAATAGTCAGCATTTTACAACATGTCTTGGTACCTTAGTAGAAGATATTGTCATAGTCCTTTATTGTTTCACTGGATTAACTGGATAATCTTAACATTGGCATTTCCCTACATTTTGAACTCTTGGGAATCAACTGTTAAAAAAGTTTTCTGTCTGTCTTATCTATAGTAGTGATTGTCACGTTATGATTCACATAATAGCTGACAATAGGAAATTAAATGAACTTAAAATTTGTATTAATAACCACTGTGAGATCTTGTATATTCTTTCAGTGTTTCAAAGATTTCAAAATCTCATAGTTAGAATTGGAACAAAAAATTTCAAAGGTACTTGCAGTGTTTTCAAATTTTTTAACACAATACCACTTACCATTATGGTAGGGTAAGCTAAAATCTAAAGGCTTATAAATTTTTAAATAATCATAGTATTTGATCCTTAAATAAAAAATGGAGAAAGGAAATTTAGAGGTCTCCACTAGAGTTCACCAAGAACATCTTGCTTCTTTTCACAAACAAATCCCTGCAGGGTCTCTAGTGGGGAAAAAAACCCCAAATTTCTGTCTTACTATAAACTTTTATAGTCTAATTTTTTCCATAAGTGATGAAAAATCTTTTTTAAATGAAAAATTAATGTTGCCGCCATGAAAATATATTAATTTCTCACGAAGGGTTAAATTTTAAGATTTTAGAGATGTGAATCATTTGCTGTAGTCTTAATCCAGCTGTTTTCATTCCAACAAAACTTTGAGTAATTGAAAGAAATTATATTGGTGGGGGAAAAAATACAATTGGGTTTTCTCATTAAAATTTGCAGCCAAAATTGTAATTTGGAGGGATATGTTAGTGATATACTAGATGGTAATTCCTTAACTGTGAAGTCTGAAAAGTAACAGAGTAATACTGAACACTTTATGCTCCTTCAAGGCTCAGTCTGCTCATGAGTACATTTTTTATATTCTCCACTTCTGTGAAATGTTATGAAATATTATTATTTACTAAAATCATAAGTCACATATATTTGAGAAGTTGCTACAATTTATTGCTATAACTTGTATGGAAATCAGGCAACTCTAATTAATATTTTGTCTTCAAGATGTGGCTCAAGAAGGGACTCTAGATTATGTGAAACTACTGATTTTGGTAGCATTTAAAGTATATTGAAATAGTGAGGAAGACTTTTTGAGAAACTATTGCTTATTTAATTTTAGATGTTTAACACAATACATATCAAGATAGAGTAAATTATTACAAGATAAAAGAGACAGTGAAGCAAAGTGAAAATAATAGGGGTTTTCCTTGATAAATTATGGTATATAATTTCTAATTCTGCTTATAATTTGGTATGCTATTTTTATCATGCCAAACCTCTCAGGTAAATAACAACTCTTCATACTGACAAACTCTCAGAGTATTTCATAAAACTGATCTAAACTGTATTGCCTTAAACTTAGAAAATATGTACTGTTAAAATAAATATTATTAAAATTATTACAGAGAAAACTGGACAACCTCCTTCAGGTTCCTACGCTAAGTTATATTTGCCTGCATTCAGTCTTGCCTCTCAAGTAATTTTTTAATTGGATGTAAAGAAACTGGTGTAGTTTACTTTAGATAAGCATTATTAATTAGGTGAGATATTAGTACATTTTCAAGTTTCTCATTTGGAGGTTTGACATTTCTAATGTCAGTGTTGTGAACAATAGCCCACATTAATTTCATTCCAAAAATTAATTGGAATAATTATATTGGTCATGCCTTCAGCAGCATTTTTTCTTCAAGACTGAAGATACAGTGCAGAACATATATTTAATTTTAGCATAGTGTGTTTTTACTGAAACTTTAGTATCAAATATCAAAGCAATCAAATATTAAGTAATATCAAAGTCCAGTTAAAGGCTGTGGTGGAGGCTGTGTTGTGGTGTTGTTCTTCCTGTTTGCTGGGGAAGAGGAACAGATCATAAAATTGTCTGTGAATTGTAAGAGAAGATTTGTGCACATTCTTCTGCTGCATTCTCTGATAGAAGGGCGAAGCTGAAGCAGCTAAACTCATTTTTCCAATGCCATTTTAGACTCGGGGGTTGAAGGAGAAGAGCCCTGAGTTATGAGACTAGAACTGTATTGTCATGATGACAGTAAAATAAGCAGTGACAGAGACAGCTTGAATTTTACTGTAACAAATGTTCCCCAGTCATGGAGCATTTTCCATACAATCCCAGACTCCTGGATCTCTCTGGTCCCACTGTTTGGTGATGGTTGGCTCAGGCCAGCCCTTGCCCACACGTGGCTCTGCTCTCTTGGGGTCCAGTCCTGCCGGGCCGTGAGTACCCTCAGCTCCCTGTGATGGTTTCCGTGGGATTGGAGGACCTCACAGGAGGGTGCTTGATGCCTTACAGGATCAGACACTGATAATTGAATCTCACAAGACAGAGGTGCAAGAAAATTGTTTTCTTTCCAATTTCACTCTGCTGAAGTCAGGCTGACTTTCCACAGCATGTTTGTAAGTGCCCAGGGCCAGATCCTACAAGAGTTTTGCAGTCGTCATTTGCTCCATTAAGAAGTGAGGATGCTCAGATGATCACTGGATTGGACCTGTTTTATTGTACTTCATTATTTCTAAACCATGATCAAAGCTGTTATTTTTCTCTAAATCTATTAAAGCTATTGCAGATCATCTTCAGATTATGAGAAATGAACAGAAATGACACTGCGGTCTATGTAGTATCAATTATTTTTATTCTAAATAAAGTTTACTCTGTGTATTATAAAGTAGCAGCATTTAAGCAAATTATAACCCCAAATTTTTTTTTCAGTTTTCTTTAAAATAGAAGGATGATAAATTCTTTGAAATAATAATTTGCTTGTTAAAATGAAAAGGTTGATGTAAGAGTGAATTAAAGCACATCATTTTAAACATGATCTTTCTAATACAAATGGAATTGCTATAAATATACTCTGGTTTTATTGTTGAGTAATGTGTTCAGTTATGCCAGACTAATAACTCCTCAGCCATGTACAAATCTACATTGTTTTAATGGCAGTAAATGTTCTAATCGGCTCAGCTGTAGCTCGTGGTCATAACACAGTGGCTGATGATGAAAAGTACATTTTGACTTACCACTTTTCATTTAATGTTCACGTTTTTATCCTCTACATAACACTGCTTCTAATAACTTTCTTTCCTGTAACAGATCTTTGCTAATTCTGCATGGTAGAAGCATCTGATTTTCCAGTGTCAAATGTTTTTTGCTTAGTCTTTCATGTATGAACTTGTCAGTTAACAGCTGAGAACTTGGTGATGATGAATAAGGTTGCATATTTTCAGTCTTCTCCCTCATTGTCTTTTCTCTCTAACCAAGACTCAGCAGGTGAGACTTCACTCCACCAATACAGGGCTCTTTTTCCCAAAGAATTATCTTCATGCCAGCTGTGCCCTGCTTTCAAAAGAGATGTGAAGCCATTCTGGAACTTGAGACATGAGGGATTCCAAGGAGAAGAAACCAGAAACTACCTCTGCTTGTGATCATTACAAATCACTCATGAATGAATGCTCAGAGATACTTAACCTCTATATGACTTCGTCAGTTGTTCAAGCATTAATTCTACTCCTGCACTGATGACTTTATTCACAGTTTGCAGAGAGCATACTGAAGCTCTCAGCTGAAGTGATTTAGCCAAGGCTGTATATATCCCATGCCAGGGATAGTGTCAGATCCCAGGACTTCCTGATTCTTACACATAGACCTTTACAGTAGTACAAAAAATGACTAATGACTGAACAGACACTTGGAAGACTTGCAGCCCTCTAGGAGAGTTAGCAGTCTATAATGTAATATGCACCATTTTGAGTCAATGTTGAATAGAATATACAAGATTTTTTTTCCCTGTTGACACTGTAAATGCTAACAAAGCTGTAAGCATTAGTATTAATTCCTGGTATTAATTTATCTGCTAGCATCAGGTGTAGTGAGTCTTGTAAAGAAAAGCCAATTCCAGCTCAAAAGCATTTTGCTTTGTTTTTTCCTGAGAGGGCCAGGACTGTTTGCTCGCCTCATAAACTGGAGTTTGGAGGCTTCTGGGAGAGAGGGAAGAAGGAAGGAAGGAAGGAATTGGAAACAAAAATATTCAAATGCATGCCCTTATCTCTAGAAAGCCATGGCATTTTCTTTACAACCCTTATTTCACCTTTTCCACTTTTGTTCTGTCCAAGATATAATTCTATTTACAGTATAATATATTTGGCCTTCTTTTTATTTGCAGAAAGGAGTGTATGATATTTTTAGGTGTTGAAAATAAATGCCAGTGCTAGTGCTATAAAATTTTTCAGTGCTGCTCCGATGTGTGGCTGCTCTGAGGACACCTGAAGGAAGCAGCTCTGGTGGAGTACCTTGGCAATTCTCTCCCTCTCCCTGGAAGTGCTGTCTATATATACACATGGTTTCTTTGTCACTACCTTCCTGAAATAACACAGAAACTATCATTATCAGGCTCAATAAGGAAAAATACCTTTGGAAATGTTCTTTTGGCATTAACAGTTACATTAACTCACCTGCCAATGCTCAGATGAGCTGCTTACTACCATAACCTGTGCAGGGCAGGGAGCTGGACTCGATGATCCTGCTGGGTCCCTTCCAATTCCACTTATTCTGTGATACTTATTTATCTACATGTAATCAACAGAGAATCATCACAAGCAATTCTCTTTCTGGGGTCTTTATAACTTCTTGAAAGACAAGCTGAACTATTCCAAGCACAGAATAATGTGCCATTGTTCACTGTATAATGTCTGTACTTGGCGTTCCTCTGATTTTATGTTTTGCACTAACCAAGGGCTTTTCATAGTAGAAACATCTTTGAGTTATTTGCATCCTTGGCTTTGAGTCCAAGTAGAATCCAGCTGGCAGTATTTGTGTTTCCTGTTTATTTGACTTAGTTGAGATTACTGAAAGGGAAACTTGAGTTTGTACTACTGCGACATGCGTGTCATAGAATTGAAAGTGAAGTCATAAACATGGTAGATGGTAGCTTCAAATGCTGCTGCTCTTGGGATTGAATTAGTTCTTTGAAATTGGGGGTTAAGGTCTGGAATTTTTGTTTTGTTTTGTTTTGCATTTACAAGTGAAACAGTAGTTTTCCTTCCTGTACATATTTCATCATGTAGTCATAGACAGGCAGAGAATGTGAGCTACTTGGCCCTTTAGCAAAAGATGTTGCTTCCAGTATGAAGGGCTTTGGGTTTTATTTTGTTCTTTTCCCTGATCACTTGGAACAGGATCCCATACAAATTTCTTACAATGACAATGTGACAAAGATCTAGGGTGAATGTGGTTACATGTGGAAAAGTCTCTGAATGTGTGGGTGTGGATGAGCAGACTCTGAAACTTCCAGCACCCATGGACTGGGGCTCATTTGTGTTCCCTGTGGACCAGAAGTAATGATCTACAGTCCATCTGCCAGCAAACAAAAGCATTCCTTCTTTGGTGCTGACATGGTTTCTCTGATAATAGGTCTCTTAATAGCTGGAATTTGTAAATCAAAACTATGGTAAATATATCAATGGTACAATACTTTCCATGTCTAAATAAACAGGGTTTTTTCGCTTTCACTTTTATCTTCAGGATGTCAAGCAAGAGATTAGAAGGCAATTTTGAAACTGAAGGAGGGGGAGGGGAACTATGATGTTATTCTGTAGAAGTTATTTGATTGCTCTTCATAGTCTTTTCATTACAATTGGCATTTAGAAACTCAACCACACATGCCGCTCCACACCTTTCTACATGATACTGTTTCTTCCTGTTCTCCTTATCTGTAACTGTGATGATGCACAGCTTTCTCCTATTTCTTTCTTGTGGGTTTGTGCAGTTTCTTGATGTTTGTGACAGGCCACGATAGGGGAAGCTTTTATCACTGTGGGGTTTGGAGGCCTCAGTAAATTGAAAATTGCAAATGAAATCCACTGGGCTTGAATTCATCAGCTATTATGTCAGATGACCTTTGGCAGCTGCTGATAAAAATGAGAGAATGTTAGCTCTGATCCAATTTTCAGCACTAACCATTCCTTTTCAAATCCATTCACAGTCAGGCAGCAGACACATGGGAAGTGAAAATGATAGGGTTTCAAGAGAGCTGCATTGTGTTGCAGATTAAGATTTTCTCCCCCTATTTCTAGAGGTCGGCCCCCAGGCCCCTGTCTGGTATCTACCTATTGTCCAATCAGTTTCAATATCTGCTTTAGAGGACATGTTAGCCATCCTTACAGATAAGTGCTTACAGGAGAAAATGTTGGACTTAATAGTTTTGCTTAGGAGGCGTCAAGGGTCACAGTGTACCAATATTGACTGGCACATGTTAGTTTAATCTGACATTCTTAGGGATGCGACACTAGATTCTTTTGGAGTTGTTGATCTCTGAGATTTTTGTTCCTAGGTCTAGGTTTCATAAATTTTATTTTTCTGTAACTGTTTATATTCATGAGCCGCTGATATTCATAAAAAAGGCTGCCATGGCTGGACCCAGGCAGCCCTTACCTCCTACCCCTGTCTTAGGGGTTGAATAAATTATGTTGCATGATGGTACTGTGCTCTTTCTCCTTAGGGAAGATGCAGGCATTTTGTCAGCACTTGTGAACTATGCCCTATGGAAAATTAAATAATCAGGCTTTCAAACCAAAATTAATACAATAAATATATCTTTTATCTGGGTTAAGTATAAATTTTGCCTTCAAAGGTCTTGAAGCCCCCTCCCTCTGCCTTTGGCTTCCTGAAGCATGAGGAGTGCACTCAGCACCTCCAGGAGCTGCTCATGGGCTCAAGGGCTGAACCTGAGTTCAGAATAACCTTTTAAACCAACATCATGTTCATGTATGTGCCCCACTCCCTATCAGCTTTTCTCTTGCTAGTTTAAGAAGGAAAATAATGAAACGGTGGACTCTGTTCCCTCAAAAAGTAATATATATCATTAAAATTTAAAAGTTTTAGAATAGCACCTTGTACTGCTTAGTTCTTCAGTTTTTAGAGACATAGTTCCCATTGAATTCTCTTTTTAGAAGGCAATAATGATATGTAGATTGGACTTGTTTGGACAAGAATTCAAAAATCAGATTCTTTGACTGATCACACTGTCACTCTTCAAAACATCACTGTTAGGTCTTCATTGGAAAAGATATTCCTAACATTCTTGCCAAAATGTTTCAGAAGTACAGTACCATCTTAAAATTGCATATGTTTTATATTTAACATTTTTACTGATTCCCTTAGCTAGAGTGTGAATAAATATTCAGTGGCTCAGCTTAATAAATAAATAATTTAAATTTAATTTATATAATAGGGTAAAAATATGAATATAAATAAAATCTAAGTACTAATTTTTAAAATAAGTCAAATTTTCTGTACTTGCTTCTGTGTAGCTATTGCTGGTCTAAGCATTGGAGAATGAGAAACAAACCCACTGTTTTAAAGGTTAATCTGGATATACACATGCACTGATTGCATGTTCATCAAATTAAAGCTAAATCTAAAGCTTATGAAGTTACATTTTATTTATTTCTCTAAATCACATAGAAAACTATTTCATATGTAAGTGTAGCTGTACCCTATTATTGTAGGAAGTTTTATAGTTGACTGAAAGTAATCACCTATTTTGCATTATTATGATGTCATATTTTCCAAATCTTAATTTTAAGACATAAAATTTGCATGGCAATCATTGTTATCCTTAGATCTGTTCATATATGAATCATTGAGAAGCCTAACTGCAGATCTAAACTCTTCCTCCCTTCTCTATCTCTCCAGATAAAAGAATAAAAAATTTCTTTCTCAGTTTTATTCCCTGATCATGTGAATTTCTGATCTCTGCAATGGTATCTCTTAGCATTTTATAATTTTCTATCACAAGTAAGGAATTCTCAGGAAATTTCAACAAATCTGAAGCATGTAGCTGTTAAATGTCTTCTTATGTAAAACTGTGAGATTGATGGAAAGTGAGCTAGAATGAGATTTTTTAAATAAAATTCCCTTCCTGGAAGCAGACATTTTTGCAGCCAGCAAGCAGAAGTGGATGGAGCTTGCCATGAAGGCCAAGGCCAGGGTGGGGATGTCTGGGGGACTGGAGAAGGATTTCCCTGGAGTTTGTGCCTGTTCCCAGGCACTCCACTATTGTGGCTGTTGAGTGTCCCAGTTCAGTGTCCCTTTCCTTCTAGGAGTCCTGGAGTATGAGGAGCTGCTGCTGCTGCTCATTTCTTTGCTTTTAAGCATCCTGATAAACTTCCTGTGACAGTGTTCTTTCATAGGGAAGACCTGGAATTTGTCTGGATAAAGTAAAATACTGGTACAGGTGATTTGGCTGACTTCTTATGTATCCCTCAGCTGAATATTTTTACTCACATCTTAGGTCTTGAATAAGTCAATGAATAATGAAATTGAAAACCATTATGTGGAATTATCATCAGAAAAGACAACTTTAGGTCATGTTCACAAAGCACATATTGGCTAAACTTGATTAACATATCTAGGTCTACTTTCAATTCCAATACTCAATTTTGAAATCTGTTAAACAGTGGTCTAACAAAATATAGCATGATATTTTCCAAGGTATTCCAGAAAATAGCAAATGCAAAAATAAAGCAGATTTTTTTTTTTAATGATGGTTTTGGTTCTCATTTTTGGATCTATATTTTCTATTAAACATTCCAGGATTTCTCCAAGTATTTAATAATTTGTTAAATTATATGACACTGTAATTGCTGTATTCTAGTACTTTAAATGAATGGGTTTTTTCTATCGAAGTTTTGCAGATGATATTTTTCTAGGCAAAGTCTGCATAGACACGAACTTCCCTTTAAATCCTGTAAACCCGTCCTAGGAGAATGTTTAAAATGTGGTATTAATGGTTGTGGCAAGCTTAAAAAGAGTTCCTATGAAAATGAAAACCAGTCACATTAAGTACCCAGTGAAATGCAGTCCAAAATGTGTTTCTAACCCACCGTTTCTGAAACCCAAAGAGTACTTGGAGGACTTAAGTGCCCCGAGTAACAGAAGAAATGGGTTTCTCTTTGATAAGCAATGATTTCTGGGCAGAAGTTTTCTAACACTTCCTTCTATCTCCTGTTTGCCCAGAGCAGGGCAAGGGCTGGCCCAGGGACCACCTTCCCTGCTCTGTCCATTTCTTTGTGTGTCCTCTTGGCCTCCTTGTGTTCCTCTACAGGTGGACACAATTTGGCTCCAATGTTTATAAAGCTTTATAAATCCTAATCCTAAAACCTTGTATCCATCAAAACATGCATCAGAATCTAGCTACCTAGTTTCTATATATTAGTGACTTTTAAACAAGTGTTCAGCTAGTCTAATTATAATCCAAGCAAGATTGGTTTGCTTGTTGCTTTGACATGCATCCCTTTTATAGAGTGATTGCAAATGGGGTTAAAATCTGATGCTGGACCTGTATCAGGTAAACTATGTAAATACTGCATCCATATTCTTGTATTAATATGCAACAAAATTTTGAGGAATCCTTGCTCAAAATGAAGTCCAAGTGCACTTACTCAAGAAATGTGTAATGAGAAAGAATAGAACATTTATCGCACTTACTCAAGAAATGTGTAATGAGAAAGAATAGAACATTTATCCTGCAGAGCTCACAGTTAAGTGGAAAAAAACAATTAGTGGCAGAGTATTCATGGACAGGGGAGAACAGGCATGTAAATGTGTAGGCACACACAGAAATTTTTTCATTATTTCTCAGTATGTTTAAATATTGTCATTTGAAGAAGGTGCTATGGTGAAGGAATAGGTGAGGAACATGCTTGAAAAGAACAAAAAGTTGTATATTTGCCTGATTCATCTTACTGGTTTGTTAAGAGACCTTTTCTCAATTTGCAATTTGATTTAGTCTTGTGTTTATGTGTCATCTCCTAAATATAGACACCAACTGTATGTCAGATAAGTACTATTTTATTTTGGCTATCTCAGCTTCCATCGATTCATGTACTGCTTTTCATAAAAGAGGCAGCAGGATCAATATTTGTAATGGTTAAGTTAGTTTTTCAAAGCCGTTAATCATTCTCCCAGATGACTTTTTCCTTCAGTGTTCAACATGACTCACATCTGGAAAAAACCCTTTTTATAAACAATGTTTTCCTCATCCTGGTATTGAAAAAAAAAAAGTGAAGAATTTTGAAGTAAAACTAAAGTATCATGTGGGGAGGATTTCTCATATGGAGGTTGCTATTTGCCTCTTGGGCTGTTTACTGCTCAGGAGAACACCAAGTGTATGGATGAAAGTCCAGAACGACTTCACTGGGGTCAGTGACTTGATTCCAGTGCATGCTGGGGTAACTAAGATTAGATTTTGGTCACTTACTGTGTCCTGTGTTTTCCCCAGCGTGAGACATGCAGTTACCATTTCAGTAATCCTACAAGGAGTCACCAGGAATTTTAGCAGTGCCATGTCAGAAAGCCCCGTTTGCTGTGCTGTTCCTCACGTGTTTCACTGCTGACTCCATCCATGAGCATTTCATGTGTGCAGGTGTTTTTTTTGAATGATGCCTCAGTGAAGACACACTGAAGCTATAGAGCAATTAATGCTGCTGCTAAAGAAAATATACTTGCATCTGTTTAAGAAGGGCATCTGGGGGAAATGCTGTTAAAAATGTTTGAGTGTTCAACTTTGAAGGGTTATAGGGAACATATGTGCAAATGGAAAATTAAGGGAAATTAGTAAAACATGCTTAAATCTGACTCCATTTTAGGAATGACCACTCATTCAAAATTAGATAATACATTGGACTTAATCTCTTAACTCAGTTAAGAGTCCTTAAGTTGAACACTAATTTATGTGGAATCACACTTCCATATGGAAAAATCACAAATAAAAAAAGATGCTATATAGCTGCCTAGATTTTTATTCATTGCAGAAAGAATATTACTCTCAAGGTGAAAAATATTAGGTGGTTCAAGAAGTTTAAGATGCTTAAAGTCCTGTGGAAAAAGTAGGCAGCCATCTCAAAATTCAGATTTTGGCCAAGTTTCTGCCCCACAGCTATCTTTCCACGGTGGCATCAAGTATTCCTGAAATGTTTACTTGCTATGGAGCATGGGTGTATCTACTCATTCAGATTTTCTGCAAAGAGAAAGGTGTGAACATAGACTTGAAAGGTTGCCACCAATAATGAAGAGGATCAGTGGGATCCCACCTGCAGAGGGCTCATCCCATAAAGAGCATCAGTAAAGTCTTGCAAACAGTGGATCCTGTACCAAAAATGCTGGATTTTCTTCCCAGTTCTTCCCTGTGCAGCTCTGCACTACAGACACCACTACAGAGCAGCTCTGTGTGATTTTCTAAACTAAAAGACATAGTTTTCAGCAAGCTGTCTTGCTGAAATTATCAAAATTGTTGGATGGTCTGTAATTACAATTTTCTATCTTCATCAGGTGAATTGCGTATTTTTTTCTTCCTTTAGAGGATGCAGATGCTTTGCAAATGACTTCTGAAAAGGAGTTGTACAAAGAAATCAAGTTAATATCTTGGAAGTCTTGTGTGGATGTGATGCTGAGATGCTGGTGAAATTACATAGTTAACGGTGTAGGATGAAGCACAAAAAGCCAAGATGTCCCAGAATACAGTTCAACAATCATTAATTTTTATTTCATTTTTAAAGCAGTAAAGACATGAACAAAAGAGAATGAGAGCTATGCTGGTTCATACTGTTCTGATTTTATGCTGGTTGTCCTTGCTTTGTTGTGCTAGAAATAGCTACGGAAAACAAGTAATATTTCTGATTGATTTCTAAGATTTGTGACACCAGCATTCTCTGGCAAATGTTTTTCTTCACATTTGGGAATGAATGAAAGGAGAACTTTGCAAATACTGTAGATCTGGGTCCAAATCTCCTGTAACTTTGGGGGGTTGTTCTTTGTTGCTATTGTGTGATTATAAAAGATAAAGGATTTGCTTTTGAATTCAGTATTTTTGCTTCAGATACACATTCCTGTACACATGAAATTTGATAGCGTATGTTCTGTGGGTCAGTGAATAATCTAAAATTCTCTTATGAAATTTGCTACTCTAAAAATCTTGGTGAACTGTTGCTAAACAAAGGGATTTCTGTCTTGAAGCCTATTTATGATTGATTCATAGCCTGAACAGTATGAGTGACAGTGATATTGAATTGTAATCCCAAATTAATTTTACTTAAATTGAGTTAGATAGTTCATAATGGCTGCTTTCCTGGTGAAACTTGCTTAGGTTTTTTTTTTTTTTGACTCGCTCTATTTTAAAGAATAGATGAGAATTACTTGCTAAATAAGATTTGCAACATATTAAGTGAAGAGAAATAACAAGGTTTGTAATTTAAAGGGGAATGAGTGATTTCTTTTCTCCTGAGGCCTGATTAATTTGCTATGCCATTGTCTTTTGATAGTTTCCATTTTTCTTTCTTTTTTTTTAATATATTTTTCAAATTGCAAATTGTTCCAAAGCACAGCAAATTCGAGCAAATTGATCTCTTCGCTTGAGTTTTAGACCCACCCTTCATTTCAAAGACTAAACTTAACCATATACTCTGTATATGGAACAGGTAATGGATTCAGTTTCATAAAATATAGTATTGACAGATAGAACATCACGTTAAAAAGTTGTTGTTAAATTCAGCATTAATTTTGAGACTCTCATTTGCTCTGTCTGGTTCCATAAAGTGATAGTGGAATTTCCTGATAGTAATTGCTCGTAAAAAAATATTTAATTTAGGAATTTTTTTTATTATTGCTAGGTTTTTTTTATACTCACTGGAATTGTTCCTGGGTGTTATTATGATTTATCAGTAGAGAGCTTTGCTGGGTCTCGTGCAGTCAGATGCTGTAAAAAAGCCTGGTGAGGCTGGCAGCTGGGAGCATTGATGCCCACACAGTGTCTCTCTATCAGTGGCATCTGGATGTGGGCTTGGCCTCCTTCCGAGCCTGTTGGCTCACAGCACTGCTGCCTATTCAGATGTATCTGTACTAAAGCATAACAAATTTACATATGTTTTGCATAAAGCTTTCAAGCTATTGCTTCTATGTTTCAGGTTGCTACACTGGAGATTAATCAGAAAACAAAGTATTACACCTAGCAAGCTATTATCCACAAAATGTATTTTCATCTCTCTGAATTTTTTCTTCATGGATTGCTTGGGATTTTTATATTTCTGCTGCAGGAATAAATGGAAATGGGGAATTGAAGGACACACATTGCTAAAATAATAGAAATTATATTTTCCTTAAGAGCAGGATGTTATTTCCACCTTCTTTTCATTATTTAAAGGACATATATTAGATGTATTTGAACTATTATTCTGTTCTTGGGGCTTGTGGAAATAGTGCTCATGTTCTTTTCTCTTTAAGTTCCTCTGCTGTCCTTACTTCAACTGCAAAAGAATGGTGGGGAGGTTCATGGGAAGTTTTTTCATGCAGGGAGGTTCTCAGGTGACATAAATGCCACCTTTTTATGAAACCCTTCCCCACAGTTGTCTGCATCTGAAAGAAGAGTTTGTGTAACAGTTCCTGCCTGAAAGCAGGTTGGTAATCGGTTAGACCAAGAAATGAAAGCTTTCCTTTCTGCTGTTGTTAGAATGCATGGAATGGGGGAAAAAAGTCCAGTTGGTTGTTATGGATGCACAACTGTGAGTCTGGGAGGAGAAGCAACAACCCAGCTCCACGTGTTCAGGGTTTTCCATTAAAGATTCAAATGACTGGAATATTTTGTGCTCCAGGAAAGGATATATATTATTATTTCTCTTCAGGAAATCATATAAGCAGTAATTTCTTTGCCTTTTACTCCTTTCCATGTCTCCTAATGTGCTACATGATACAGGTAAATCTTGGCAGGTAGGATATCTTTAATGACATTTATTTAATTACTTCTGGCTATAACAAAAAGTTGTTCTGAGGAAAATGCTAAGCTTTATTTTTCTAACAGACCAAATACACAACATAGCTGAGCTGCCACATGAACAGAGTGATGTATTAGATATATCTGACCAACAATTAGTTTCTTTCACTTGCATGGGTGAAACTCTGAAATAATGACTCTGATTTTTTTTTCTTTTTTTTCTGGCCCAGTAAAGACTTGGTAGAGGAAGACAGTGTTGTTATATCACATTTAGAGTTTGATAATGACATTGGATTGCTGGCAAAATCTGCAGTTACTGGTTTCTCTGTGTTCATGTCTTTTCACTTTCTAATACATGCCTTTTTGCACAAGAATATATATTTTACCTAATCAGTATATCTGTAACCATGCACAAAGATGAAAAATGTGGTTTATGCTATCCGAAGAGTATCCTGATATAGCTCTAGTTGTATCTAGGAATTGATTAAATACTGCTGTGCTGAGCATGGGGCAATCACATGAACGGATAACTTTCATGCCCCACTGTAAAGGGAATTTTCTAAGTCTAAATTAATGAGAATGAAATTGTCCAGAAGAAATTCATCCATCTTTGATGGTAAAATAAAAGAAATACTGATTTCCTGCAGCAGTCATGTATGTCATAACCACTGACATAAGAAAAAAAACTGAGTTGACTCTTAGAATTACAAGCTTTGAAAATGTAGCTTCAAAAATTAATATACGATTTTTTTTTTTTAATCTCTATATGCTTATATATTGGTATATTGAATTTCCTTAAAAGAATATTTGGGAGTGTTGCCATGAGCTGGACATGGAACAAAGTATTTGTGACTATTCCAAATTTGTCCGTGGCTGTGAACTGTGCAAGGTCATCTTGTCAAAGCATCATTTTGAACTCTGAAATAAAGAGAAGAGAAACAAACATACTGAATTGAAACACACTTCCAGTGTTGCCAGATAATTACCAAAAAGAAAGTGCCTATACTGGAAATATCAATAACTGTAATGTGTGAGATTTGTTAAAACACACAAACTCGCTCTCCACTGACTGTCACTAATATTTATTCGTCCGGTGACTGTTAATCACACCAAGTTTACAGTCCCGTGTAGCACCTGTCACAGGTGTTGATCATTAATCAGCTATTACAGCAGTTTATTCTGCTGCTGACAACTTGCAATTTTCTACTGATTCAGCTAGTTTGTCAGGTGGGAATTATGGCATAGCACATGTGACAAAACACATCACACATTTCTCTCTCTCTCTCTCCTCTCTCTCTCCCCCCTTCTTTTTTTTTCCCTTTTTTTTTTTTTTTTTTAATTTTCAGGCTTCTCTCTCTTCCTCTCTCTCCCCCTTTTTAGACAAACAATATCTGGGAACTCAGAAGTAATAAGGCGGAATGTATAATTAATTACCCAGCTTGCTCTAATTAGGGATGAATAAGTTGTGTCCCTCTCATCATCACAAATGTGGTGATGGGTAATACCAGTTTATGCTGTATTAACTGCAAATATGCAATCCTTCTGAGAGCACTTTTGTTGATGAATTTGATGAATGTGACAATAATTAGCAGAGACAGATGAGAGCTAAATTACTACTGACAATGTAATGCTATCCCGCTCGAGGGTCTGAGAACGTGGCAGGCTAACATGGCAGGGACCAGGGCCTCGTTTCTAATTAATAGTCGTCTTTTTTTTTTTTTCCATTTTTTTTTCCCTTCTCTTTTTTTGCCAGTGGGGAAAAAAAAAAAAGGAGGAACGGTAATTGTTTTCGTCAAAGGCTGCAGGGAGTTATCAGGGTAATAAAGTTAATTAGCAGAACAAACATCCTTTCACTGCCTTACCAGATTGAGGAAAAGAGGGTAATTCAAACTGCAGAAAGATATGACTAGATGAGATGATAAGGAGAAAAATTTTACACAGGAGGCTAACAGAGAAGAATCAATTTTTTTCTTCATTTCTTTTGGCTTAGTCCAAGGAAAGGAATTATACATTCTCTTCTTTCAGCTCATGAAGTTGCTTATGTAGAAAACTTTATTGTTATGCTTTCTGCAATGGATGGGAAATGAAGTTAAGAAATATCATATTACATTGTTCCATTTCTTCAGGGGCTTCCAAATAGCAATTGTTTTGTTACATTATGTGCAATTTCCTTTTTATTAAAGTGACTTTTCCTAATATCCACAGCACTATATTGATCCCGTAATGTTCTTCAAAAAGAAAACTGTTTTTACTTCGTCTCCAGGTCTTCAATGGACCCATTGAGTGTGGCCATTGTACAAGGTTCTGAAGTAGCTAGCTTAGAGTTTGAATTAGTTGATGGATTTCTTTGAGCAGCATTTCTTTTACCATCCTCTAGTGTAAGTATGAAAAGAAAGTCCTTGTTCCTGCCAGCGTTAATGCATGTGACCAGCTTTATGCATGAGTAGTCCTATTACATTTGCCTCCATTCACTTTCTTGTACACATAGGCAGGGCCAAGGTCCAAAAGGAGAGAGCCTTTCAAAAGTAGTAACATTGAGGGGTTTAGGTTACTTAGGATGGCAGTTCCTATTCTCATATATTTTCAGTGATGTTACCATCTCTCTTGCAAGATTTTTGGCCTACCTTCATGATAAGGCTGACACTCTATGTACTCTGTTTTCCTATCTGTACACAGGGTCTTGCAGAAGTCCAGAAGATTTTGTAAACCCAGAGGGATCTGTCAAAGTAAAAATGTTTTTACATGATGGGGTATTGGGAAAAATACTGGAGATACCAAATCAGGGTGTGCCAGCTCTTTTGAGATGTCTGACCACATCACAGGCTTTACTATCCAGGATGAATATGAGGTCAGGCAAAGTAGCCTCCTGTCCAAGGAGAAAAAAGCAATCTGCCTTCCATTTACTGCAAAAGAAAAATTAAAGGGTTAGTAGTGACTGAAGCCCAGCTAATATCCTGTCAGTTTATGCCCAGGGTTACCCACAGTGTTCTGTGCCCTTGGTTAAAGCTCCTGCCTTGTCCTCTGAGGCCGCTGAGAAATCACCTCTGGCAGAGAGGGTTGATCTCCTCCTGGCTCAGGTGGGTGGTCCATGGAGGGACTCTGGGCTGCAGGGAGCTGCACAGCTCTCTCTTCTACAGGGGAGATTCTGCTGGCTGAGACCACACAGCATTGAAACAGGACCCCAGACTGAGGGGTGGCCCAGGGCTGCTATTTTGGTACACGTGATGGCCACAGTATATGCAATGCAATGAGAGCTCTGCGTTTCCACTGCTGAGCAGCCTCTTCCTTCAGCAAAACTGAATGACCCAGAGATTAGGGAAACTCCTGGTGAAATTCAGTTCTTTGAGTATTCCTGTGTGGCTGCACCTAAATTCCTTAGGTTGAACTCTGAAGAAAATGTTCCATGAAATTCTCTTAAAACTGAAGACTCAACTTCCACAATCAGTTCCTGTCTCTCCTATCCCAATTCCTGTCTCTGAGGCTGACCTGAGCCAACCTCTCCTCAATCATTACAGTCCTTGCCCTTCTACCTCTCTGTGCTCATTTCTCTCCTATTTTAACTTCTTTTTTTTTATTCTGGCAGCTCCCAGGCAGTAACCTGTGCCATGTTGTTGGGAAAGGCAGTTACTGTCATTAGAAGAGCAAATCAGTTCCATTTTCAATCATATTGGTAACACTTCCTATATTTGTTAAAAGAACATCTAGAGAGGGGATAAAATACAGAAGATATATTTGATAATGTTTTTTCATGGTTTGTTAAGCATGTGTTGGGCACTGCAAAGGGCTGCATATTTAAGTAGCTGCAAGACTGGAATACTGGGACTCTTGTCAGAGTGGATGAGGTGGCAAGTATGGAGCTGCTCAGGATCAGATGTTTTTTCACAGTCCTGTTCTTTATTTACAACCTGGGCAGAGAAAACTCCCCATCAGGAGGTAAATGCAACAAACTGTGAGCAAAGCATAACCATCTATTAACAAAGAACTCTGCATTAATCTCCTTAAATAATTCCTCACTGCAAACATAATTAATATAAAGCTCTAGACTTGTTTATTCCATATGTTTTCTTTCTGTCTTCAAACCCCAAATGGCCAGTGGAGAAAAAACTAGAACACTAGTGGCCAGAGTATTTTATGGTGCCACAGCTCCATAGGCTGACTTTGACATTAAGCAATTTACAATGTTCTGTTTGCAGAAGACTTTCTCCTTCTGTCAGGGAGTTCTGTTACTACAGGATCAATGCAAAATGCACAGTATTGAGAATAAAGACTCAAATATTTATTGAACAAAATTCTGTAGTGAGCAGTATGTTCATTTTTAGCTTCTTCCTCAGTGGAGCTTCCAAGACACATCAGCACTTAACCTGAAGTCTTACCTGGCTGTGCAAATCCATTTTTGAGGTCATCCAGCTGTTGTGCCTGTCTTCAAACCCCTCCACAGCTTTGTCCCATAGCACCCTGAAGCCTTCTGTCCGTGTGCTGAGCCCTGTATGCCTGAGCCCTGCCCTTTTCACCTGCTGTTGCCCAATCTAACCCAGCTTTCCCTCCACAGCCCAGTTATCAGCCTCTCCTGTGCAGAGCACAGTTTCTCCTCCCCAGTCTCTATCTGCAATACTATTTTCCTGACACCATGTGAAAAGTCCCTTCCTCCTCTGCTCTGGTGCTTCTTCCTTCGAAGATTAGAGAAAACAGAAGGAATATGGGTTTAATGTAACATGATTATCCAAATAGTCAGCCACCACCTCAACCACTCAGTGTATACCATCTCTTTCTTTTCAATATGCCCACATCTCTCCATTATAATGACCTGGAGAAAGGAACTGTGTGCTTTTCTTATTGAAAAGTGCCCAGAGAGCACCGCTGTGTGAGCCAGCAGGTCAGCAATAACTGAGAGAATATTTTAGCTCAGTGGAATTTTTCATTTGAGAGTGGGAAAATGCCCTGTTATTTCATTCCTGTTTTTCTTTTCTGGCTCCTACACTTGACACTAACTGATTTTCTGCATGAAAAGGGATAAAAGAAACCATCCTGTCTAAATCAGCTTGGCATTATGGAGTTCAGTGGTTACTATATCTCTAACTTTTTCACCTGGCTCATGAAGGAAGCATCTTATCATATTTATTGATCAGGGTGCTTTGTAGCCATGGATGAACTGAGCTTTCAATTTTATAATCAGGTGTATATTTAAAATGTGAGGAGGCTGAAAGTGCCTCAAAATATAATAATCTATTATTTCTCAATAGAGTCTTGAATTAGAAAAGAGGCCTTAGAAATTAGCTAAATGTACTTTAATTATGAACCTTACCTTTATTAGTGGTTTTGGAGGTATATTTACCACTAAAATTCTGTTTGGTGGATTTTTGACTGCTTACTCCTGTGAATAGGGTTTGTCCACAGGGTGTAGAGGATTACTGTGAATCGTAACTCAGATGAACATAAAATTGTAGTCAAACAAACCTCAGGGACTCAAATATATTTTTAGTGATAATGTTATTTAAATATTCTTTTGTTCAATGGAGGTTTTGCAGTGCTGTCTAATGAAATTGTGGTGCTGCCTAAAATAATTTAAAATTGCATGCAAACAAATATTTGTACACAAGGTGGTGATGTTAGCAACCAGCTTCTTTTTATTGACAGCCCACAATAAATAACAACATATTGTTTAGGCTCTGAGTATCTTCAGCTAACTTTGGATACTTGTACAAGGACAGATCTGATATATCAGCAAAGAAACTGTGAATTGATCTTAAGGTAGCAATGCAAAAAATAAGTATGGAGCTTAAAATGTCTTCATATCTTACAGGGTTTCTCATCTCCTTATGATATAATTGCACCATGAGAATCATATAAAACTTCAAATATAATGATGGTAAAAGCAACATGTATCAGAAAAGGTAGCTAGTGCAACCTTTTATTAAAGACATCTCTCATATTTTAAATATTTCTCATTCTACAACTAACTGGTTTAAAAATAGCAGCAGTTAAGGCTGGCTGGGAAGAAAGGAAAGTCTCTTTTTAAACAGACATAGGACAAGGATAGAGCTAAAACCAAGGAAAGGGGTAATAAATAACGACAACAGATGTTTGTAAACCTTTTGCTCCTGTGTTCACTGTTTCCATGTGTTTTCTTGTCTTGATGTGCTGTCAGCCTCCTCTCACCTGGGACTGGTGATATCTTATCAAAGCCTAAGCAGTTCCTCTTCACAACAGGCAGATAATAGTGCCTTTCAATTTATCATACGAGGAGTCTAAAAGAACCATGGGAACGATTGGTCAGGTGACAGTTTGATGGACAGTTTGACAGCCCTTAAAGCATCATGGGAAATGGTTGTCACCTGATTTTTCAGAGCAACTGGGGAGATAACCTTCAGCATGACAGGAAAAACAAAATTCTGAATATTTGTGTAGGGTTTGCTAACAGCCGTAATGCTCACTTAAGTGATAATGGGGATGAATTTAGATTGCTTGAAATGGATTTATCTGAGCTGGGATCTGTTTAGCCTGTAAATATTTTTGACATCTTTAGCTGCCTTTCAACACTTTTACTGAATGTAATTCTTCAAACAGAGGTAATGTAAGGATGGAGTACTTGGTGTGTACTTGGTCAGACTCTCTACAGAACACATGTATTGTCTCCTACATGAAATTGGAAGAACAGATCTAAAGATTTTTTTCTTCTTCCTTTGTGCCTTATTGTCCTGACTACCCAAAAATTATTCCTTGTTCACTATGAAATACACACTGTTAGTGTGAACCAGGCAGATGTTTGCACATGGAATCACCCCTATAATGTACACTTCTGTGGGCTTCTGCTGAGATTCAAATATTGACCTGATAAACACCATATCCTACTCTTAGGTCAAGACTGAGGCTTCTGAAAATGCTGGCATTGCTGCCATCCCCATTTTAAATGGAGGTGAATTCAAGATGCAGTTTTCTTGGTAGTGTAGTTCTGGTACTTCTCAGAAACACTGAAAATAAAAAACAAATCTTAAAAAACAAGATCACAAGTGTAGATTTTGAAGGAGAAACTGGGTGGCAAAAATGGTTAAGTATTTGTTCTATTTGTTCTTTAGCACCAAAACCTGGATACATGTTGCCTGTGTGGTACATTAAATCAATGTAGAAATCTCACCTCCCAGAGGTGCAGAGGAGGCTGGTGTGCGGAGTGAAAGAAGCCCTGCAATTAAACTGATCTGTGCAATCAGGAGGACATGCACTGGAAACCCTTCCTATCCTTAGTTTGGATACTTCACAGCAAATTTGAGCAAGCCATGAAGGTTTCTCGGTTTTTTTGTTTCTGGCTTTTCCTTTATCAGTCTAACCAAGATGGCATCACATCCTCTCACTCCTTCTGTATCAGTGATGTCCACTCCACCTTCAACCAATCCTGTGTTTGCAATCTTGTGTTTCCCTGCTGTCAACATCTTTTGGGTTTGAGGTTCTGAGCTCTTCTTGCAGCTTTTATTTTTTCCTGATTTTTATCTCCATTTTCTCTGTTGCATGTTAAATGACAAACACAACTCCTGACTGCAGAACCCTGTTCTATTAAATTTCTAGCTAACATCATATCCTGCCTTCTTTCCACTTCAGAGTCCCTCTTTTGAAACATGCTTCAATGCTTTCTGTAATGAAGTTTGTAAACCACATATTTCTATTACAAGAAGTTGTAGTGGCAATACTGTTGTTCCCTCTCCCCTGCTGAGGCACAAACTGTATGGACACATATTTATGATCACTGGCTGTACAGAATAATGCAGAAATTAAGTAAATAAGACGACCCTTTTTTCAGTGTTAAATTGATATTCTCTCCTTCTTGTCTTTCCAGAGACAAATTTTAATGTATTATTAAAAGTTTTAACAAGCTGCAGACACTGTCACAGTTCTGCTGTCAGAAATTTCAACATTTCATTGCCAGCATATTTAGTATTTATAATGTTATATAGAATATATTCTTATTTACTTTATCCTTTAAACAATGTTGCCCAGATAATTTTGCATATTTTCTATCATAACTATCAGTGTTATAACTATCAATAACATTTATGTATTCCATGATCTGAAGCCTGTTGATTTTTTGGGATTGCAGTTTAAAAATAATAATAACTTGGAAAGTGAGTGTGTGCAAGCATGCACAATATGTCTCCACACACGTCCCCCTCTACACTGAGTATCAGCAGAGCAGGGTACAAGTTAATTGCAGGCTGGTTGTGCCTCTGGATGTCCACAGCATCAAGGACACAGTGGCTTTGGGCAGGCCATGGCAGATGGTGTGTTTGGATGTGGGTTTTTCCAGATGAAGGTAGAGAAATCTCTCTTTAGGCTTTCACAGCTTGCCATGTAAATACTATTGTTCTGGTCAGCTCTGATTTATATCCAAGGCTATGGTAAGATAAAAAAGGGCCCTTACCCTTCTGTCACAAACTCCTCTTTGCTGAAGTTTCTTTTGTCAAGTAGCTCATACTCTGACTCATCTTTTTCAATACTGTGCTTAGTTTCAAAACTCAGTATTGTTTTACTCAAAATACACTTTAATTGCAAACTTAGTATTTCCTGAGTAAAATTTGCAAGTTTACTATCTGGTTTAGATTTAGTATTGTAATAGATTTTATATGATTTTTGCACAGCAATACTGAAAGAATCATCTATGTTGAGCTTTTCTACATTGTTTTTTTTTTAAATAATGGTAAAATCTCCTCCTGCAAATGAGCTTAACAAAATATTTCTGAGTGTATCCACTGCTTGTACAGAATGCAAGTTGCAAGTGAAGGTTTTTCTGCCTGTATTTTTGCAAGCAAACAATGTAGTTGTCAGAGAACCTAATCAGTATTTGAGCTGACAAACAACCAAACAAAAAAGGTATTTAGCAGGGCCTCTGATTTCCCTAATGACAGAATATACCCATCAAGGAAACTCAGTAGCAGCTGCTCCATTGTGTTAAAGATTTGAAGATGTCTCTTCGTTTTGAAAAAGTTTGGAGGGTTTTCTTTACTTTCACCAGAGAATATGTAAAGAGGCATTTTTATTTCTTTTTGGTGTGGGAAGACAGAAATCAGCTGATTAACCAACTTAATACTGCTTTCTGTGGCTGTGTAGTGAGTTCTTCAGTTTCAAGACTAAATCTTGTGTGTCAGTTGTGATCAGATAATTGCTGATAACAAATACAACTCACTCACTGGGCTCTCACATAACATCCATCTGGAAAAACACCAACATGCACCACATGGAAAAGAGGAGGATCCTCATCTGCTTGTGGATGACTGTTTATTTCTTATACTGTTAACTCACATCCTCTTTGAATATTAATTATTTTGTCCTAACTGCTTTTTTAATTTAAGTTCATAGCATCCACTGCCATAGTGTGATGAGGCTTCCAGAGAGTTCTAATGAAATAAGTACAGTATTTGCGTGGTTGGGTGAACATTTAGATCTGTTTTTCCCTTGAGGTGGAAAATTGATCTTGTGCTAAACAAGATAGATATTGATAAGAACACTGATATTGAGTCCAGCTGAAATCAATGTTTTCTCATAACTGATTACTGAATTCTTGGAGTAACATCAAAAGGAATTCAGTAATGAAAGTGTGAAGACTTGAATCATCTGGGAAAAGAGAAGGGAGTGAATTGTAAAATCAGAGTGAATGACTTAAACAAGAGAGGGAATCCAGGATAAGACAAAAGTAGTCAATAAAACTGCAGCAGGGGAAGCAGGAGTGATAAGGAGAATGAAACAACAGATGAGGATGGCTTCAGTGAAGAGCAGCTGTGTTGGAAGCAATAAGAATAAAAATCCCAGGCAAAATCTGGTAATTTGACTGGGGCAGAAGAGCTTTCCTGTCTGTCACAGCCTTCATCCTAGAATTTCATACAGTATTCTAATTCTCTTGTTTTTACTGCTTCCATGTATTATGGAGACATGGACAGAGCCTTGAGAGGTCCTTTTATGCCTATTTCAAATTGGCAGAAGTATCTCGTATCCAGGAGAATCAGAATCTTCAGAGAAGTCTGGGGGGGATGATGCCTGCAATGGCAGCAGCACTTTAACCAGAAAGTGAAAGACAACAGGGTTTCTGTGTTGCATCACTGCATCACAAGGCACAGTTTTCAAACTGTGAAATTCATAATTCATTGGCAGAATTAGATATCCTTATATTCAACTGGTGATGGCAGCTTGCTATATTCTGAATTTCTCTGGAATGAAAGGGTGGATTCCTAGTTATAATCTGTGCAGCCAGGATGTCTGCAGCATTGGTGGCACTTATGAATATTTGGAGGAGAAACGGGAGTGCTGTTCACCAAACAAGGTACTTGACCACATAGTCAGAAGTGCTGACGATTCCTTATGACACTTTTACCCGTCAAGAAGAATGTAAGTAGGATTCATGCATCTTGGATGCGTAGCATTTAGAATATTTCACACTTTGTGAGTGTTCTGAGCTTTAGAGAGAAGAAAAGAAGCAGCATTTGTTTGCTGGCATAGGATGCATCTTCACAAGAGGAGCTTTGTGAGTGTACGTGTCTACCTGTTCTTTTTTGAAGTACTTCACTGCTGCTTTCCAGCGTTTGGTGTTTCGCTGGTGACCTGCAGGCACTTAGCTCCTCGATGAAGCATTGTCTACCACAGACAGCTCAGAGGACTCAAATTCATAGTTTCAGTAAGAGTTCAGCTATGAAACAATAAGGCTCAGGCACAGACATGTCAAAGCAGGTGGCTTCCTCACCATTTCACTCTTCCTGGATTCCTATTGTTGCTCTCAATGCCCCTGCTTCTCTCTCTTCATCTGGAATATATTCCAAGAAAGCAATCTCTACCAGTGTATGTATGTATTGCATAGATATACAAGTCCCCTAGAGAGTTATTATAAAAAAATATATATTTAGTATTTATAATAGGAATCCTCAGGATTGAACTGAGTTCACAAGTCTGCTTGAGTGATAGAAAATTCAGAGTGATCATAATGAGGTCATTATTTCCCTAAAATAGTGTAAGACAGACAGACAACTCCATTGTCAAGTCTTGTTTGTTTACATCTTGTTTGTTTACATCTTTATGTCATAAAGTCAGGGTCAACATTTAAATGAATCTACAAGTCCACCCACATCTGCTTTTTCAAATCTGAGCAAAATGGTTGAAGTAACACATTTGGGAAGTTTTACAGCTTTTGCTTTATCGACATCCCCATCAGTAAGAAAGTGTGAGTTCATTTATGAACTCATTATTGTACCCTGAAGTGGACACAAAATCTATTTCAACTTATTTCTAGAATGCTGAATCTAAATTAATTTGTCTTAATTGAGACACTTTTTTGCATTTGATATTTGAAGATAGGATTAATTCGCAGCCATCTGTTATCTTATCTTGCCTTGGTTAATGATAGGCCCAGCAGTTTGGGGAAATGAAATGAACAGGCACAGGGGTCACTGTCATTATCTGGATCATTTCATGTGATGCAAATTAAATCAGGTACACCACGGCAGCTAAAACTGCGTGTAGTTCATTTAGTGAAGGCTCTCACATTGATCAGTTTTGATTTTAGCTCAAAAAGCTCATATTTCTGTCTTCAAGGCACTGTCTTTGGTACAAGTCATGTGCAAAGGGTAGACAGGAGGTGTGGTAGCTACTTCCTTTCGTCTTTTCTTGATTCTTTAGACAGTTCTTGCATGCTGGGGTTTGGTAGGAAAAGAAGCATATGGATGGTGGGTGTTCTGAAGGAAGCAACATTCCCCAGCTACACAAATATTGTTATGAGCTGCTATTGTGCAGCCTGTTCACGTCTATAACTGGAATTGATATCCAGGAAGGTGATTTAATTTTGAAGAGGGAGCAGGAGTGCTCGAAGCACAGCAACATAGGGATGACACTGAGGATGTTAAATATATTGAGTTCAGAAACTGACAATTACAATGCAAATTTCACTTGTGAACCTGCAAACACTCCAGTTACCCTGAGATGTTTATTTTCCATTTATTGTCATCTTTAGAGGCATCTCTCACTTGTTTAGCCTCTAACGTATAGATTTTCTTACCAAAAGAACTAAACGTAAGATTTTGACTTTCAGCACCTTGGTGATGAAAACAAATCCCAGAGCTAGCACAAAGCACTGCCAGAGCTGATAAATACTCTTCAACAGTGATGAAAATTAGGCACTGACATGATCCTGGCACAGGCAGAAACTTTCAAACAATGTTGCTGTTATTATTTTGCTCGTGAGGAGAAGCTTTTACTCTAAGACTAAATCACTTGTCTGACATTTAATTAAAACTTTAGTGCTTTTCATGTTAAAACCTTCTCAGCAGAAATGGGGACTGGGAAGTGAAGCAACTTGATGAGTGCCCTGTAGTGAGTGTTCAGCTGTTCTTGGACTTGCATGCAGGAATCCTGCTTTCCAATCTCATCTGGTTCATATCTACCATCTCAGACCAACTTCAGCTTCAGCAGTTGCACCAGCATTATCCCTGGTTTGCACCTGTGTTTTCCAGGATCAGCTCTAGTTGTGGATGTTTCATTAGTGTGTTCATGTTTCATTGCCTTTCTCTGCAAATGGCCTGTGCAAGTGTTTCAATGTTCTCTTCCCTCGTCAAAATAGTTTAAGGCTACACCAAGTTTATTAATATTTTTATTATTATTTTGCTAATGCACTGCCTTGTGTATTTGGTAGTAAGCAGTTTCCCATCTGTGGCTGAATGATAGAAGCTAAAGCTGATATGGATTTTCTATTTTCCATCACTCCATATCATTTGTAAACTCTTTAGTTCTGTAAAAGATCTGCTTTAAATAAATAAATGTATCCTGACTAATCCTCTTTGAATAAGTGGAAAGCATTTAATCCCGTGATTCTGTAAATCCAGGGTAGCTGTCAAATTGTGTGTTCATTTTTCTGCATTATCTAAATCGGTTTGTATCAGATCTTTCATTGACAACAACAGTTTGTTATTTGGATTAAATACCTCTCGTGCTCTATAACCTTTCATTTAAGAGTCATTTGCATCCCTTTTTTGGCTGCTACTTCAATCATCTGTATTTTAACAGTTCTTTAGGAATATTTGCTGCTAAATATTCACACTGCTTTTAAAACTGCCTTTTTTTTTCTAAATTCCTAACACTTCTTCAAGATCTGAAATTCAAACTATTTTTGTTTGTGTCACCAAGAGGCTGAATCCATTTATCAGTTTTCAATTTAAGAAAATAAAAATAGATGACTAGTGAACTTCGTTTCAAAATTTTAAAAAGTGGTTCATTAATTGAACAGCAGCTGGAGGGAAAAACTAATCAGCTCATTTCAACTGCACTAGCTCATTATCATTTTGTCTGATGAAATCTTTGGTGGCTGGTTTCATGGGAAATGGGTCCTTCATACAGTCGCCCCTGAACTGTCTGGAAAGAGGTCACTTGTCCCCATACAGTAATTAAAACTCATGTCAGGAAATGCACTTCCATTTTTTAATTGCTAGGGATAGAAGCCCTCTTGTGGTTTTTTGATATGAAGGAAATGTTTGGGCTCTTCCTGTTCTTCAGAAGAATTTCAATGGCTCGTGCTGACAGGTAGTGATTTCTGACAACAGAGTAAATGTGACACAGAAATTCATGTCCAAGTAGCTGTAACATTTCTTTCCACTGGTCAATCTCTTACCAGTGCCCACAGGCATATAAAGGATTGCATCTCTATTTTAGTTTGCACTATCCTGAGTTGGGCATGACTTTAATTTGGGAACCACAGAAGTTTTGGAGATGTTACATAGAATTTAGGGGTCTATGTTACCTCCTGAACTTTTTAATGCTAACACCATTGCTGTAGACCTTCTTTTTAACTGTTTCCCAATAAATTAATTCAGATTAGATTCATAAATCTAAAGAAAAGGAGAGCCAAGACTGCCAGATTCTCTTCCCTGTTCTTGATGGTTTTGGGGCAAACTTTTGCCTCATTTTGAGATGGTTAAAATTCAACTTTCCTCTAATGAGGAAACTTATTTTTTGAAAAGTGCTTTGAAACAGCTACATTAAATGTATGAGAGATGTGTATAAATTTAACAGCCATTATTTAAGTATTTGATTTCTAATGATTTTACCAGTGATGAACATTGCTGTAGAGTAATAGAACTATAACTTCTAGAAATTAAGTTTTTTTAATGATAAAATATCCAAGCATGCTTTTAAATATTTTTACTAAATGAAGAAAAATCTTATTATTCAACTGTAGGTTTTGCCACTTAATAATAGCATATTTATAAATAGAAAAGTAAAGTCCTTTTTTCATTATCTTGTATACTAAATAAGTTTATAAAATAATATATAAGTGATTGGTTCCATGGTTCCTCAAGTCTGTTATATATTTGTGCAGTTCTTGTTCAAACTGTGCACACCAGCATAGCATTATTTAGGTCATGGATAAGTGACAGAAATTCAAAACCCCCAACACACTACTTAGACATGCTACTTAGCTAAGTACTCGTTTTTGTGAGTTAAATTCATTGTGCATATGCTGCAAAATAATTGAGGAAAGCCTTCATATAAATTTTGCAATTAAAAATTGCGAGCACTGACGGTACTGGGAAGTACTGAAAAACAAATGTTTTGCTTGCACTTCCACACTGGGACACATTTTCAATAAGAAAACTGACTGGCTATAAAAATAAATTCTAGTTCAGTTTATGAACTCCAGTTAGGATTTGAAAATAACTTTCCAAGCTTTTTTCACAATAAATACTCTATTTCTTCCAAAAGAAAATCTGTATTATATTAAAAGCATTGCTTGCAAGTGAATAACTTTGTGAAAATTTATGTAAAAGCAATTCCTTTCTAACTTTACTTTTACACTGGGCAGGGGAGTGTGGTGGAATCTCTGGGTATCTGCTTACATAACCACACTGCTTACATGTCTTCTGTGTATGAAAGTTGGTGGTAAAGCCAGCACAAGGTGAAAAACTTGGAAAAGTTCCTTATGGCTCTCAAAAATTGTAATTTAAATTTAATAACAAAATTAAATTTTCACAGTAACTTTTATTTTTGCCTTGTCCAATGGGTTGTATTTTCTAGTTTCTCTCTGTCACCATGAGGGCAAAAATTTACTTTCCCTGGACAAGTTGAGAACTTAACCTCACCAAAGAGCTGAAAAGTTGTCAGGATTTGGTGCCCTTCATAAATAGATGGTAAAACTCTGAGATGCATCATAGCATGGTTAAATCAAAAGCCTCTTGTGAAGGTTTTCAGCCTGGTTTCCATCTGGCTTTCAGTGCTTGAGAGGAAAATAAAGATTCTTAAATTTCTTTTGGAAGCATCTCACAGGAAGAATGAGATGGTTTAGCCTGTGCAAACAGTCCCCATGAACTCAGCCCCAACCAGGGCAGTGCACATTGTTTACACTGCAGATACCATCTCCTGTGTGGTAAATACACACTGAGCAGCACTCATGGAGCACAGCATTGGGAGCTATTTAAGTCTCTGTGTACACACAGATATGTTTGCCTCATATAATGTGGGGTTTGGCCTCTTGTGCTGCTTAGCCAGACTTACCAGGTTAGAGAGACATTTTCACAGACATTTGGTAATGAATGGCCCTGCTATGGTTTTGAAGAGATGTGGTGTTCTCCTACAAACAAATACCTATGAGCTGTGTGTGTTCACCAGAGGAAGAAAATTGTCATTTAGCTGTGTGAAGATGAACTAGAACTCAGGGGTGCTGCACAATAAATCTTTACCTTTATAGTAAATAAATTGTCATGTGTACTATGAGTTTAAGTAATTTGTTGCCATTGATGCACAGTTTCACTGTTGCCCTTCTCGGCAGTGAAGAACCTTTCCCACCTTCCTCCTTAAAACTCTAAAATTAGAGTTAATAATTCTGCCCTTCTTTTGCAGCTCTGGAGCTATGTCTGGTTTACTTTAACTGTGCTCTTCAAAAGGCAGCTTTGTGCTTTGAGCTTTTTCTAATAATTATATTTTGTACTAATGCTGTTGATATGAAAAGCAAGCTTGAAAAGAGCATATAGTGATATATAAGTAAACAAGAGTTTTTCAGTGACATAGTACATCAGGGTGTGTAATGTGAATCTAGATCTCCTCTAGTAATTACCTGAATAGTGGATAATTCCTGGCTGGGAAAGACACACTAGAATCAGCTTCATACTTGCTTGTATCAAAGTTTTATGGGTACAATTACTAAATAATGGAAAGATCATGTTTCAAAACCTTCAAGAAAGCCTTGTATCCCATGCCGCTGTTTCTGCAACTAAAAGCCACTGGAACTGATCTCTTTTGCACACAGTAATGTGGCTAACCTAGTTAATTTTTTTATTGCAAATTCAGTGAAAATTAGAAGGTGTATTCAAATACTGTGCTTTTCTCGATGTACTGAATTAGTTAAATATAACTTTTTCAAAATTTCAGAATGTATTTAGTACAGGCATTATCTATTTTGTTCTATTGCCTTGGGAGCCCTTAGTAACAAATTGGTAATGGTCACAGGAAGAGTAAAGTGGCTTAAAGTGTTCTGCTTATTCAGTAAATATGTATGAATTCAGTTAAGATTTTTGAAAATACTGTAAACTTCTTTGAAGTTTTTATTTTTGCTACCCATGGTTTAAAACACTTATTCTTTCTTAAATGCATGCCAAATTTCCACAGTAAGGTGTCTGTAATGGCTATTTATAAAGAGTGCAGCTTCTTCTACATCAAATGCTATCTTGAATCAGTCTATCAATGGAGACCTCTTTATTTCAAACAAGAGAGGTGTTCATCTAAATGGCACTGAGGTCACCTGAAGGGAAGCATCTGATGAAATGATGTCAGTGTGCCCAAAATCTGTGTCCTCATGGAATTTCAGAGCAGGCCAAACACGAACTTTTGTGTGTTTAAATTAGTGTAATATTCTAGTTTTGCTTTCACATGGCTGTGTTTGTCAGCATTGCATTCACCCAGAGCATCAGAGCAGTCAGTGTGACTGGTGCTCCCAGCTTCAGCTCCTTGTTGTCGGCACCCATTCCTGGGGACTGACCCTGAATGTGGCTCTGCAGCACAGCCCCCCAGGTGTGGCCTTTCCCAGTGCAACCACAGACCCACTGTGCCCATGGAACACCTGCACTCTGCATCTGAGGGCTACAAATGACAGTGGCAAGCGTAGAGCAGGGACTCAGCGCAGTCTGGCGGCTCGATGAGGGGCTCCACTGGACAGAACCACCTGGAAGGGAATGGCAGTTTTGTCCTGGGGAAGATGCTTAGGAAAGACCTCTGGGCTTAAGTTGCATCCCTGTTTTTCACTAATCCATTTGCTTTGCTGGGGATTTGTGCCAATGATATCTTCTCCCCCTGCTTCTGAGCTCGTGGCCGTGGCAGCAGCAGTGTGGGAGTTGTGTCAGAGTTAAACCTGGCATGGGGACTCCCCAGGGTCTGGGTTGAATTCCCAAGGAAAACCTGTGATATAAATGATTCCATGGATGCAAAAGACACAAAATCCCCAACTACCACACATGCCTGGTTAAGTAGTTAACTGTGAGTTTTAAGGATGTTTATGTGCCCAGTGCTCTCCAAATTTTATCGGCAGCCTTTGGTGGCCAAATCCATCCCTCACAACCATCAAATGCATATTTTGGGCCAAATTGGCATTTTTGTGAAATTCTTCTAGTGATGATAGGAAAGATGCACTCCATAAACCAGCTCCCTGTAGTTTCACCAAGCACTGAGTTGAATTAATGTCTCTCACTCTTGTCAGTTTGGTTTCCCACAACAAATCAGAACATGTGCTTTTTTAACTGGAAATTTCTACATCCAGTCCTTAGATTTTGTACAGATGAAATTTTGCCAAATCATAGAAGAATGTAAATTTCTATATTTTAAATAAAAAGTCAGGGAGTGTTATTGTGATGACAGATGAATGCCCTACACTCTCTCCAAAAAGCTAAAAGTTAAACAAGTTCGAAGTAAAAAAAAAATATATATAATTTATAATTATTATTCCAGGAAGGAGAGGACGAACAGCAAGATTTATAATTAAAGAAAGCATTCCATTTTTATCAGGTATCATAATCATAAAAAAAAATTATATTTTATGGAGAAAAAGGCTGTTAAGTTTAGCTAGGAATTAAATTTTGCTTGATATTTATGTGGGGTTTTTTTTCTTGCCATATACTTTTTCATTGTTTTATTTTAAATTATATTAAAGGAATCTAAGCTTTTACATTGAAATAAAATTCATAATTAATAATCTAAATAAATATTTTGTTTTCAATTCTGAGAATTACAGTCTGATCATCCCCTTTAATGAATTAGAACCCTTTGAGGATGGAGCTTGTCATTAACACACATCATCAGCTGATGTGTTTTAATAATACATAGAGTTGGAAAAGAGAGGAAGTGTGAGCTACTGAAGCTTGCAAAACCAATCCCCCAAAGCTTTCATGTTTTATTTGAGCATATGTTTTGGAAGTGGTAGTGTTGACACTGGTGGCACTAATCTCCTCTTTATCTTGTTTTGATTAAAAGGATATTTGAATATTATTTTTGGCAAACTTTTATCTAGCCTCAAAGGGGTTCCCTTGTAGCAGCTACAGTGAAATGGCTATAATAAACACATTCTATGATACACTTACATCATACATTATAGCCAGTGCTGCTGTACTCCAAGAATGCAAAATACTCCTGAAAAAAAAACAAATGAGCTTCCTTTCAATGCCAAGCATGTGAAAATGTCAAATTATGCTCTATCTTTGCTGTTTGTTTGTTTTGCATACCAAACTTGAATTGCTTCAGCTGTGTGAAGGAAACTGTGCATTAGATTATTCAATAATTTAGTAATATATGTGGTTAGGAGACAAAATGTTACAGCAGTTTTATGACAGATATTTTTATCTTTTATAAAAGCCCACATCCTCTTTTCTTTACATCTCCTTTACCATCTATTAGATGACTGGGTTACCATTCAATTGGGATGATATTTATTTGCACCTTACGTGGTATTAGCTGTATAAAACTTAATTTTCAAAACATAGAACAAATATATTTTTTATCATTTTGCTTTACAGAATGTGCAGTTCTGCTTTCCCATGGATTGTAAGCACAGTGCAGATCCTCACATTCTCAGTCACTGCAGGACAACCAGCAGGGAAATGGTTCATAGTTTTGATAAAATATCACAGACCCCTGTGTTCTGCTGTCTTTTGCAATTTTGTGACTCCAAAGAAAAGATCAAGGAGTGCACAGGAGATCACCTTGTCTGTGTATTTGTGATTCCTGAGGTGCTGGATCAAACCTCAGGTCTCCATTTCAACATTCAGCACTATTAGCATATTACTTCTCTTCCTCATCCCTGTGGATGTGTTTATAAATCATATTGAGTGGTTTAAGAGCTTGCTTTTCACAGACCCCATGCTGCTTATTTGGTTTTAAATATGGATTAAAGTGTCTAATTTTAGGTTTTAAATTGCATATGCACTTTTAATTGAGAGAAATGGAATTCATAGTTGGTCAGTAAAACTAGATCACTTTTCTGTGCAATTAATTTCAAATAAGCCATTTTAACTCTCCAGAGCAGAAACACATCCCCACCTAAAGCCTGCAGTATGGATTTGTTAATACTGGGCCTCATTGCTCAAGGAAAGAATAGAATCACACGGTGTAATATGGTGAAATTATTGGTTGCAATTTATTTTATTTTCAATCCTATCACCACTATACTTCTGTGATTTTTCAAATAATTTGTATGTCATCAGAATTACTTCCTATTTTTTATTTCTTCTTCCAAAGCTGCAAATAACTCTCCTGTTGGTCATCTGTTTTTTCACAGATGGTATCTTTTTTCTGTTCTTTAACCACTCAGGACTCACAGAGGGTGATTCTGTGATTCCACTGGCTGACACTTCTCTTCATTTGGCACTTCCATAAAACACTTCTTTTTTGAGAAATTCAAAGTTTGTGTGATCTTGTTCTGGTTTTTGTTCTTTTTGGAAAGCTCTGTCTTGGCAATGTGTGCTGGTTACATTCAGGTATTCGGGTCACCGTTGTGTACACAATGGTCATGCAGCTTCTCTTTGCAAAATGTTGCCTCCAACTCTCCAGCTTTTGACCTTGCTGCTCTGTGTCCTGGATTAATTCCCCTGGCAGAATATTCAGTTGTTCTGCTTCCCTACATTGTTCTGTCCTGTTTGTTATGTTGCTGTAGTTGTGCTCCTCCTCAACATGAATGTCCTCAGAGTCAGAGCTCACATGAGCTTGCTCTGGAGTTTCAGAGATTAGAGGAAAGTGGTCAGATTTTCTGCTTCTATACATTTCTGTTCTTCCTCCTTTGGTACATCAGGATGCTCCCCATTAGAAAGTACATTCTGAGATCTGAACGTGTTGTTCTGCTCCTGGTTGTTTAGGGGGTTTTTGACAGATTGTTCTGAAGAACAAACCCACCAAGTGTTGGGGTCAGCTTTGGTGTTTAGGTTGTTGCTGTTCAGTGCTGATCTTTCATGGTTTGCTTTGTAAGGATCTAATCCATGTCTCTACATCTTAACTAGCAATGCCTTGGGATTGCACACTGAGCTCGAGTCCTCTCGCTGTCTAAGAGGTCCTTGACTTCATCATCTGTATGGCAAAGACCATCTTAGTCTTTAAGAACCTGCATCAAGTCATGAGACCCAATATGGACTATCATGTGAAATATCAACAGTGTTGCCTGCCCTGAAAGCAGCAAACCCAGTGGCTGGTGAAATTTCCAGGCAAGCTGCAGTCCTGAAGACATTCCACCTCTTCTGTATTGACTTTGTCACTGGTAACTCCTCACTCCACATCCTGCCTTTGCTCAGACTCTTAAACACAGCACAGAGAAGGAACAGAATAAACACACTTGGTTTGATGGAGATGGTGACACAGAGAAGAGAGTTTAAGGATATGTTAATTTTCAAGTACTTTACTATGATTAAAAATTAGCTCACATTAAAATAAGAGCTATGACTACTGTCTGAACTTCATAGGGCTTTGTAGGAGATTATATTGAGAGCCTTTCCACTAGTCTCTGTCATATTGGTTGAGTTGATGCCTATGAAGCATTCAAAAATCATATTGATGAGTGTTAGGAAAAGGGTTTATTTAGATTGATAGAATCTCTTATAATAGCATTCATAACAAAATCCTTAGTATTTGCAGAGTGATGCCTTGGTTTCTCAAAGCTCCTTTACAGAAAGTTCTGGTTTGGGGTAGTTATCCTTTTGACATGAAAGGGTTTGCTGGTGTCCCCCCAGGAGCAGTCATTTTACAACTTTATCTACTCCACAAAGATGCAGTTAAAATATTTGCTATTCCTGCAACACCTCTCTGCACAAGTAATGGCTGTCTTGGAAATGACTCTTGATCCTTGAATCGTCTCATTTGTCTAAGCCTTGTCTTGATCCTTGAATTGTCTAAGTGAATCCCATCCCAAATTTTGGCCTAATAAGGCTTTTTCTTTTTTTTTCCCTTTTAGTTGATGTACACGAAGCAGGTGTTTTACGAACATGTATTTGGTTTAGATCAGTGGTAAAACCCAGTGAAGCAACCTGGAAGAAAAACAGAAGTGATAGATGGTTTTCTGGCTTCTATTCAAAACTCTTGTTATGTTGTGGAGTACTTACTATGAATGCTTGGCAACAAAAAGGCAGAGATCCTATATTATACAAATACTTAAAAGCCTGTGCCCAGAGACAAGAGAATGAAAACAGAGGTGGTTTTATACACGTAGTCCCTGCTGTCTCCTTCACCTCTCCTGGGAAGTAGTTATGACATAATAGGATTTGAAGGTTACTCTTCAAATTTCCTTTCACCTTCGAGTGAGTAACCCATGTCAGGCATCACAGAAAAGCTGTGCTCTTGACACCTAGTGATGCAAAAATGGCTTGAAATGAGTCTTTCTGTTAGAAAGACTTGGAAATCAGACTTGCAAAAGTAAAAACTTAATTCTATTCTGCTTTTTCTTGTTTAAATTGTCAAGCCATCATGCAGGTTAAGAATAAGCTGAGTTTAAATACATGTGTATAACAGCACATAATAGCTTTCAAGGCCTCTAGTTTAAAGTTTGCTTGGGTGAAAACCAGCTGTATCTTTCCTTCCTTGCATCATTAAGCTGTTTTCTTGCTGGGAAGCAAGAATATTGTATTGTTTCAAAAATATTAACATTTACTCTCATAGGTTAAATTGCTCAATTAATATTACAAGTAAATATTTGGGGAAAGGGGTTGTCTCCTAATTGCTTATCAGAGCCTTTTTCAGTCTTTGAAAAGATAATTGGGCTGGGAAATATGACTGCTTGAAATATTTAAGAACAAATGTATATGTGGACAAAGGTGTTTCCTAGAAAGAATTATTTATTTCATAAAATGTATTTTAAGACAGTTGTAGCTGATTTTTGGTACAGTTCTTTCCACCACAAGTTTGTATTATAATTGCAGTTAATTGTTTAAAATGCAATTTTAAATTAACTAAAGATGAACCTGATGTATTTCCTTTTTATTCTCTATTGTCCCTTTTCAAATCATATTTATGTACATTAATAGCAGCCATCCTCCTTTCATCTAGTTAGCACAGCAGTACACTAACTCTGTAATTTACTGATTTTAATACCAGCTATTTCTCTCTGGATATTGGTACATGGGCATAGAATTCTTTGAAAAAGTAACAATAATGAAAGAAATTAACAATATGAATTTTACATCAAGAATTCCCTCACTAGTTCTCTAACAGTAATAAAACAACTGCAATGCATTATCTTCTGTAATTTCTCATACCTTTCTTCCCCTCACAATAAAGGGTACTTTACCCTCAGAAGTCTTTTCAGTAACAGGTAATTGCAGACCATGGTTAGTCTCCTTTTGGTTGAGCTTAGGTCTTTTGTTGGAGTATGGGAATTTCAGATCAAATCTCTCCTGATTCTTGTTTGCCTCACTCTTTTGGAAACCAGTACAGGGTAGAGATATCCAGAACTAATACTGCTGATAGACTCAGAGGGGATAAAAGAACTGAAAAGAATGTTTGAGAAGCATTTCATCCACTCTGTATGTCTTATTTAGATCTGGAGTGAATCCTTCATCATCCCAGGAAGGATCCAAGGTGGCATAACACAAATTCCAGGAGAACTCCTTTCCTGAATAAATTAGTGAAGGGGACTTGAAGACTACCCAGTCCTGATATTTGCTGAAAACCAAAACACAGGAGAGCCTATAGTTAAAAGCTGATGATGGTGCTGGCCTGAAGTGTGAAAAACTCATAGAGATTATCGGCCTGCAGGAAGTAGTAGAAACTTTTAAAGGCTGTAAGTTGAACTGGACAGGACCTGTGAGCAGTTGTATCTTTTATTGCAAAGTAAACAAGCTTTTATATTTATTACAAAATCTTTTGGCAATCCCAAAGCAGTGTTACATTTCTCCTTTAGTGTTTATTTAAATAATGAGCTATAATGAGTCTATTTTAGTTTCAATTTTAGAGTGCTCTCCAAGAAGGAACAAAACCCAATAAATAATTCTCAGTCCTTCTCAGTGGTATATTTAATGCTCTGAAAACTGCCCTTAATTGTACAGCAATCAAAAGTTTTCACTATATTTCCATGCAGGAGCTAAAAATTCTGACAAAATTAAGAGGGGTGTTTGGTTTTAGACAGAATTGCATCTCTCTTCCATCTCAACATCACTAAAACCAGCGATGGGAATAGAGCCAAATTCTTACCAATACATCTGAACTATTGCAAAAATCCAATGACAAATTTATTTTATTTTGTAGTGGCAAATACTTTGCCCTCCTAATTTTGTGGGAGTATTTTTTCTCCCTACAAGGAATAAATTTCACATTCTGGAAATAAGTTAGTCATTCTGAAATTCAGAATTCATGAAGCTGTTCCAGCAGAGAATGGATACGGAATTGCAGCAAAATCTCAAGGTCACTGGGAATATTCTTTGGGGTATTCTTATGTGGCTTATCTGTGCTCACATGCCTAATTTTTTTTTCAGTGCAAAGAATAGCCACTTGCAGAGAATGGAAGCCTTAGCCCGGCCCTGTGCCATCCCTTATTCAAGTTCTTTTATACTCCTCTTTTTAAAGAAGCTGTCAAGTTCTTTTCTGAAGCTGACAGGAAAGGCCAAATCTGCAGTACAGGAAGAGAGGCAAAAAAGAAACTTTTTGTGTTGATGTTTTACTAAGTGAGCTAAGGAGAATTTTAGAATCATGTAATTTACTCTGGAGGCATTTACTGTACATAGCCATAGTGATGGTAATTTCTTTCATTGTGGAAGTGAAAAGATAACCATCAATCAGTTGTCAATTGGTCAATTGCAGAAGTGATGAAAAGAAACTGGTAGGAACAATCACTTCTGTGGCTACCTAGACTATTTGGGGTTTTAAGGAAAATATGGGAACTGGAGTCTGAGGAAAAGGAGTGAGGTTGGAACATAAAAATAATTGGTGCAGGGGTAAATGGATCTCCTGGAACTATTTTCTTTTCTGCACTGTGTAAGTGCTGCAAAAACAACGTGGAGTTTTCACTGAACTGAGTGTGGTGAAAGCTGGAGATGTGATGTGGTGCAAGTACAGGGACTGTTTAAATGGAGGTTTGAAAATGGAAGAATTTTTTCGTTAAAAATTAGCAGGCAGCTGAATTATTTAAAATATTCTTATATGCCCAGCAGGAACTGCATTTATAAGTTTATGTGTGAGGAAAATATGATTTGTGTTGTCACAGAGTAAGAGAGGCATTATTATATATAAGTTGCAAAGTGTAAGGAGTACTATGAGGGCAGGTCTGCTTTTATGTATATAACATGGAAGCTGTTTTTAAAATGAGCCCCATGGCACAGGCTGGCATGAACGCTGTGCATTTAACAGTTATTTAAGCAGTGTGAAAGGCAAGTGTTTCATTATGTATGCATATTGCAGGGGGGGGGTGAGCTTAGGACAGAACTAGGAAAAAGATTAAATTAATTTATTTATGAAAAGAGTTCAAACATTATCAATACGGGGTGGTTTATGCTGTGGTGTTTTGTTTCGGATTTTCTTCCCCCCTTCTGTGGTAGGTAATAAAAAGGTTTACAGGCCCTCCAGAAGGATGAGATATCATCAGTTTGTAATCCAGCCCATGGTTTCCTAGATACCGTATTGTCTATTCTGTTCCGCTATGTGAAAAATGTTGAATATCAACAATGGGTTTCAGTGCTGTATTGTTGAGTTTTGTATGAACTAATCTAGCTTCACTAAAAAAAAAAAAAAAAAAAAAAAAAAAAACCTACAGCTTTGGACAAAAGTCTATAGCCAGTGCATTCGTAACTCCCCATGCACAAGAGCTGACTGTGGCTCTGGGAAGACATTTTACTCATTTGATTTCTTTTTTCTTGTAGTCTTCTTGTCCAGTTCTCAGGTGTTTGCCACCTATTAGAATTTCACCTGTATGGGTCCTGTGCTTGAGAAAGTCCCAGGACTTGTCAGCTGCATAGGCCTCATAAAAGACAGCTCTGTTCAGGGTTTGAAAGGTAAGATTTTGCTGAAGTCCTCTGCTGTCTGTGCTGAAAGGTGCTAACTTTATTGGCCTAGTTCTGGAACTTTGCAGCTTATCACTCATTTGGAGCTGGTGGAGAGGGGAGCAGGTTTCAGCTTAGCAGGAAAAATAAGCATTCTTGGAGTGATAGGTGATGGGGCTGGAGGGGGGATGGAATTGAATGGAATTTCCTCTTATAGAAACTGAATTGGAACTAACTGCTGAAAGTGAGGAGTGTGGTACCTGCACAGTGAGGTGTGAGAGAGCAGGTACTCTGCAAATAACTATCCTTCAAAGACAGGGGAAGAGTGCAGGGGAAAGTGTTTGACCTGTGGCTAGGATATTTCCAGGGCATGGGTAGCACTGGGAATTGTGTGGTTTGGAGCTGCTTTGCCACGAGCACTAAATTGTTTTTTTTTTTTCCTTTTATTTCTTTCTTTCTTTCCTTTCTCATTCTTTTTTACTTTGCTCTCAGAACTGTCTTAATGTTTTCTGGAAATGCTATTGGGGGTGCTGTTTGCTTAAAATAAAGTGGGTGGAGAACAAGTCAGGGTAAATAAGATTCATGATCAGAAATATTCTGTCATTAGTCAAATTTCTGAAAGAATTTGGGGTTTTTCCTCTTCTAATAAGTTTTTCCTAGGTTTATTAAAGCAATTCAGCAATTAAGCAAAAGAGCCTACAACAGTAAGAATTTACAGATGTATAAGCTGTGGTGAACTAGATTAGATGTACAGTAAATATTTATTTGTGAACTTAAAAGTGTCTGTTAAATGTTAACTATATGCATTTTATGTTAAAATATTTCTACCTTTTTCATCAATGCAAATTATTTTCTATATATGTATTTATATTTGGATCTTTTCAGCACATACATTGTGAATTATTTTATTTTCTTGGAGAAACAACTTTATGGGCAAATACTTTTACTGTAACGTGGGAAGATAATTTTTTTTAGTGGAGAAATGAAATTTTGGAACCGCTTTGTTTATTTTTAACACATTGATATTGCGGTTAGAGACCAACTCCCAAAAATCCTCCAGGCATTTTCTTGTCTCTGTGGAAGATTCTTGAGGAAGCTATGCCAGCTTTTAAAATGTTCTCTTTGCCCTGCTGCAGTGAGGATGTTTTTCCCATCCCCCTTTTAACCTAGGCATTAGAAGAAAGTACAGATGATGCTTGCTTAACCCTGCATTTAGTGCCAAGCAGTGATGTGCTCCCTATGAAACCATTTCTGACCCTCTGCTTGCAGTGGTGAGCCTGAATTTTTCCCCTTCCTTGCCCATCATTGTCGGTCAATTATGGGATGGAACTGAACCAGAAAATCTGGTACAGTCTGGCAATTAGTACAAAGGGTTTCCAGTCTAGTGTGAAGGCAGAGATGCAAGAGCCCCAGCAGCTAGAGAAATAGTTTTGATTGGCCATGGACATTGCCTTTTAGTGCTGCTTGGTTACTTTCTAAAGATACTGGCTCTTCTACCCTACAGGTCTTCTCCTTAAAGTACTGCATTACGGGCCTACTTTTTATAAGTCTTTTGGGAAGTGGGGGGGGTCTTCTTTTTTTAGCTCTAGCTTCTCCCATTTGCAGACTGTCATTTTAACCCATCAAACAGACACATTTTGACTTGTACAACAAAGAACCAAGTTATCAACATTCACAGAAACTGACATTTTTAATTCAGGCTTCATTATGTCTTCGGTGTATGACAGTGAGCTACAAAGACATTTAAAGGGGTTTTTTTTTCGTTTTTTCATTTTAAATTCAGCACTGGGATGTTTATCTTTCTTTTAATGCTCATATTTCCCTTTCTACCTTTATTCTTTAGTAATATATAATTAGCATTATCAAAACCATCAGCTATTATCCACTATGACTTTTGACCTTTGTTTTTATCTACCTAGCATTTTCCAAAATAAATTGCTACAGAAATTCTGTTTATGTTACAGTAAAATAGAATTTGTGAGGCTCTGTAATACAGTCATCATAAAAATAATCTCTTTTGAAATTACTAAGATTTAATGAATGATTACATATACGTAAACTTTTAAAATATCTGGTATTGTAAGATAAGAATTAATAATAAAACAAAAATTTTAATTCAAAAATAACACACAGAAGTCAGGCCTTTCAAAGGCTACCAGTGAGTCTGCAGTTGATATTTTCTGCTATCCTAAGAGCAAGCAAAATTCTGATATAAGTTGGGTTGAAGTTTAGAAGAGCCAGTTATGCCAAATAAAAATTACAGACTATTATTTCCAGGAAATCTCGTATCTTTGCCGAGTATATGAAGACAGGATTCATTCAAACCTTGTTCAAAACCAAAATGCAGTATAATTAGATAGCACTGCAAGCAGTTGACAAAGTAATAGGAACATCGAGCATTCAACCATAACCACAGTGTTTTGTTTGTGAGAGTTGTTGTTTCCCTACGAGTCAGCAGTTTCTGCTTTATGCTTGGATAACTGTGTATTTAGGATGTTGTCTTTTGTGGTTGGAAAAAAGTAAATGTGCGACCTAATCTTTGTGTGCGCATGTGAAATATTACAAATACAGGTCCCAAGTTTGTGTTGTCATTTTTCTTTCATTCTGTCAGCCTCTGCACAGTGGTACTCTGGGAATCCCTGAAGGTGGCTTTAGGCACATGGTGGCAGAATATTCCATTCAGCACTTAAATATTCCCTGGCTGTATTAATGGCAAGAAATACGAGAGCAGGGACTGCAAATGTGATGACAAGATTAACACACTGCCCGCTTCTATCAGGCGCCTCTTGTTTTTGTATTTATCACTCATCTTTCCCAGCTGACTGATGGCTGTCACTCAACAGCTTTCTTTGGCTGGAAAGAGAAAGAGCTTTCTTTAAAGATGTCAGCAGAGTGTTGAATTCCATAATAGGTCATTTGCACAGAAAGTCTACATAGAACAACAAATTAGTGGCTTCTCTTGTAGATCTTTTGATAGCATATATGGGAAATGATGTGATAGTGTTGTTTATTGCACCAGGAAGATGATAGCAGAGTAGGTCACAATCTAATTGATTACCCAGGAGCACCTGCCCAAAGGATGCACTGATGATGCCTTAGACAGGAATTGTGTAGAGTAATTATCCAGATATCAATATCTGCCAATTTTGTTCATTTACCAGAGGAACAAACAAAATAGTAACTTACATTCAAGTGCAGGCAAAAAGAAAACTATGACTGGTTTTGACTTGGTCTAAAGAATTGGTGTAAAAAGGCACAAGAGCAATTTAAATTTTTTACAACTTGTGGTTTAAGAGATTCCCAGAAATTACTCTGAATAGAACACACTCCAAATCCACTTTAGTTAAATTTTTTCATTGTTTTATTTCCTTTTGTCTTCAGTGACCAAGAAAATTTGACATTGAGCAGCAACTACCCCATCTTAATTTGTAACTCTTGAGTTACGTATTATGGCCTCCAGGTAGTACTTCAAGCACTCACACAAACATGGTTGGGCTGGGAGCTTTGACAGTGGGTCAGTGTCAGAAAGTTTAATTGTGAAGTGATTTTCAAGGAGATAAAAATCTGTTCCTAGCTTTCAGCACTTTTCTACCAAGGATAATTTTAGTCCTGTGCAAGGGTTCTCCTCTCTCCCTCCAAATGTGTTTTCCAAACACTACTATGCCTATTAAGTATTTACATATAATTAAAGTTTCAAAGTGCCATTTTTCATATGAAAAAAACTGAGGCAGAGAAGGGCTGAGTGACAACGTTACCTCTAGGTGTGGGTTGCTGCTTTGGCAGTGTGTATTGGGGTTTATTGAAGATCTCTCCCAGCTTTTTTTAGTGGTGACTCTTTTAACTGCATTCTGGATTTCATGGCCTCTTTAGATTGCCTTTGACCTCTTAATAGCAGCTGTCTCCACAAAATGAATTTTGGACAAACTCTCCACTGCAGGGTCCATTCTTACTACCATCATTATTGCAGTTCTGTGATTTCAGTAGGATGGTAATTAGAATTTAATACTTCACCCCCACAACACTCCAGCCCTTGGGCCCTGTTGGTTGATGTTCTGTCACTCTACTGAAGAAGTTTGGCTCAGTTGTTGGGTTTTACTGCTCTTCTAGAAAATCAAGCCACATGTTAGTAGCTTTCAGGTGGAAGGTAACTCTGTGCCATAAATAAAGTCATGGGAATAACATGCAAGTACTATAGTTCATATAGAAGTATTTAATAATATCTACAGCATCAGGAAACATCTGTTCTTGACATCTGTTTTCTGAGGCAATCTGATTTTCTGTTTTCTGTCTTGGGGGGAAAAAACATAAAACCAAACAAATAATAATAAAAAACGGCAAACCCACCAGCATCATAAAGGTCAGGAGTGGGTGGCTGTGGTGCAGATTGACTCTGCCAGCTTTTACTCTGCACTTAGGAGCCAGTCTTTGCTCTGACATGCTGAGGACCTCCTGGTCTCCAGTTTTTCAGCTGTACTCTTGGGCACTTTTGCACTTTTGTACTTTTGTCCTTGCTTGGTGGTTAAAGGTGTCTGAGAACAGACTGGGTCTGTTGATCTGGGAAATGACTTGGACTAAGGGCACTAATAGAAAATTACAGAGGTTTTGTAATACAGAAGAGAAATGAACCCAAGCCCATTGCCTGAGCCATGATCTACCAGCTTGCCTGCTCCTGGAAATGTTTCCTTTGCATGACAGGTCCTCCTCAGCATTTCTACTCACCCTCTTCCTCAGGGTGGGAAAAGCAGCTGAAAAACCTCACTGTAAGAGATTTTTAGACATATTACAGGGTTTTATGCTCCCAGTTCCCATTGATTTTCAATTCAATTTTCACTCAGATGAAATTCAATAGGAATAAAATACCTAATTCCTTTATGCCATTGAGAGCCTTCTGTCCTGGGTCTTATGGTAGGCTGTGGAACGAGTGAGCATTGGCTGTTAGTGGGATGTGACAAGCATTAAGAAATAAGAGATTGGATCAGTGTATTTCATGGGACTTTATACAAATCTGAGCAATTGGCATTTCATATAAAGGAGAAGGGGAAAAATTACTAGTAAAGACACGGTGATAGCAGTTTCTCAAAGAACAGATCCCAAAGGCACAAGCAGAAACTGTGTCATTGCAGGGATGACAGGCTGTGTACTGAGACATCTTTTGTTAGCACATGAGCCTTAGCCAAAGACTCAAAAAGGAATCAGATTTTTAATGACAAGCCTAAGGAACTATGATGAGCCTACAGAGACAGAATTGAAGTAATCAAGACACAAAAATGAGATATGACCAGAAAGTTGCATGAAACTGCACTGAATGAGCTTTCAAAGCAGTAGGAAAACCAAGCTACAGGCTTCCTGTCAGCAGAGGATGGTGAGGGCAGTGACAAATGAGATTGAAGATGGAGAGGTACCTAATACCTGCAACATATAGTACTTTACTTTTGAAAGACTCAGCTGTAAGGAGATGGCTACCACAAATAATATAAATTACAACAAGATATGGAAGATTTGCAATTTTTTGTAAGTCATCTTCTGGTATCTCACGTATTTCATGTACCCTCAGCTAATCCACTGATCACAGGCTGAGAAATAATAAACAGCATGACCACTCAGAGTCCCTGGCAGCCCTTTTCTTTGTCTATGATGAGTTATTTGCACTTTCATGGAGACATGGATGGTAGAGGTGGCCTCTTCCTCACTCCCATTTCACTCTTCCTGGAGTAATTATTAAAATTTTTCTTTACTGTGTTAGTTGCTCAGTTGATTGTTATTTCTTTCTGTTTCTTTCTGTAGTTATCTTCTCAGTTCAGTCCTATAGATTTTCTCTTTCCAAATTGTGTAGTTCTTCAGCTTCCTCAGTGTAATACTCCTTGCTGCTAGCCATCCCTTACTCATTGGAAATTTCCTCATGACAGTTTCTGAATCGAGGAGAGAGCTAAAAGGTGGCACTGACTAGAGGAAACAAAAAGTAACCCCAGGCTTCTGCAAGGTTCTGTGTATCTGTAAAAGTAAATATGCTGATGAGGACTAAAGAGAGAATTAATTCCTGATCGATTCTGCCAGTTACCTCAAAGGCAGACACGGGTATTTCAGCAAAACAGCACTTTTTATGTTTTCAATTTGTCTTTCATACTTTTTAATGGAAAAAAAATCTCAAAGATGCTATTATTTCTCATTATTAAAATCCATTTTCAAGCAGATTTTTTTTCCTAAAAATGTTTAGTAAGTTGTTTTAAAAATTTCAGAAACATTGTGCTGGAAGTGAAACTTTTCAGTTCCAAACTTACCAAAGCATTTCAAAATTTCCTTTCTCTTTCTTTTAAAGAATATTTAACTTATCAACTATAAATGCCAGGAGAGGTGTTAACTTTTGTGTGTTAAAACCCTAATTAGATTAAGTTGGATTGTACTTTGCATGTTCTCTCAAGATAATTCCCATGATCACCATGCTTTAAAACCTTTATTAGGGGGTTTTGTTAGAGATGTATCACTTTACTGTTGTTATTCATCTGACAAGAAGAGTGGATTCAAATGTACCCTTCTTTGAAAGCTGTGTTTGTCACTGACCTCAGATGTTGAATTGCACAGAGAATTGGATTCTAAGCACTGTACTGTGTGTGCAGTGCCAAGAAAACTGGAGAGTTCTGACTGGCATCCTTCTAAGAAAGGTGATGTGAGAACCTTTTTGTCTAGTGTGTAACATCCATCAGAGCCCAAAATACTTGGGTGTTGTTAAAAGACACAGAGATTCAAAACTGCCTATTGTCTCTCTGGTGAGGAGTTGTCAAGATGAAATGAAGGAGGCAGCACTGTGGAGAAAGACATATTGGGATCTCGATTTGAGAGAGGAGGTTATGCCTAGAGATGAGAAAACTTCCTTCTTTGATTCATGAGGAAAGTGAAAAGAGGATGACTGGTTAGGTGGCAGTGTGTTGATGATGCCAGATTTTCAGGACAATAAAATTGAGGACACTTAGCAGGACTGGCTGAAGGATCTTATGAAACTCAATGAATACTCCTTAACTATCCCATGAAATTCAGCTTAGATAAGTGTTCAAGTGATGCATCTGGGAATAATCAAAACTTTGCAGATAAAATTATGGGCTTTCAGCCATCTTACCACCAAGGGATGAGGTCTTGGGATGATAAAAGACAGGGCCATGAAAGAATCTGCTTAGTCGTTAGTGATGTTCATTGAATATTAGGAATAAATAGGAAGGGGAGAGAAGATAAGTACAGAATATTTATGCCAGCATATAAATACATGGCACACCCACATCTTGCATATTGTCTGCCCCTACCTTTTCAAAAGCTTCACAAAAGGGCAACAAGGATGATCACAGGAAGAGATTTCCATTAAAAAGAAACTAAGCAAAGTAGACCCTTTGTATGCCTAGAAAAGGAGACTGATGGGAGAGATGATGAAGGTATCTGGACTAAAGCACCCTACACAAAGAGGTTCCCTCACGCGGTTTGTGCACAGTCTTTGCCAGGACAAGAAATGAAGGCAGGATGACAGATGTGGCAGCTGGAAAAGAAGCAAAAGCAGATCTTTAAACATAACATAATTAAGTAGCCACAGGGTACTGTCAGAGTTTAACGCATCTATGGGTTCAAGGGAAGCTTGAACAAGTTCCCAAAAGGGAAATCCAAAGAGGTTAAAAATACATATGAACCTCATTGGGCTGGAGTAGTCTTTGAGACTCAGATTGGTGGAGGCTGGAAGAGTTTTTGGGGGAAATGTTACTACTTTCCTCTTCTGTCCTCCACAGGCACTCACTGCTGGCTGCTGAATGAGACAGTGCCTGGCCAGAGGGATGCTTGGCCTCACCCAGTGCAGCCATTTTCTGTTCTCACAGTACCAGGCATTTATGTCCTGAGCTCACAACTTTCTTTCCATATCTGAATGAAGGACAGGTCAGAAACTGAAGCAGAAGTAGCCTGGGCAAATAGTTTGAATGCTGAAATCTCTGTATCTTTTTTGAGTAAATCTTCCTCTTTAGCTAAACTAGGAACGGGTTTGTCTACCAGAGTGTTCCTACTAGGCAATCAGAGGGAAATACTGACAATCAGAGGAATGCTTTTAAACCACCTGAGTTCAGATTAATATGATTTTTTAAAATGTAGGGAAATCCATGAAAAATTTATCAGTGTATAATAGCTGAACAATCTCTCCAGGAGACTTTAATTTCTGCTTCTAATCTTTTCATCTCAATCTGCTGGGTCAGCTTTGCAGTTCTCCTTGTGTGCACAATGGGGAACAATGTTTAGCTGATGACAGAAATGCAGGATGGGGATTAAATACCCCCCAAGCTTTCTGTATTTTAGTAACGGTGTTGAACGTTCCCCAGTCCCCAGTTTTTCTCCCCTCCTACTCTTCCAATAAATTAACTTGTAAATCTGAAAATCAAGACATAGCTTCACTGGGCAGGGAAAATACACCCTGCAAATTTTCCTAAATACCCCTTTAGAAAAGGCTTAACTTTGATTATTGTAATTGATTATCTTAAGCCCCTGAGTGTCAGAATTCTGCTTTACACTCAGCATGTAGTTTGATGAGAAGAGGGATTTGGCAGCAGTCTTAGGTGTCCTCACCTCACCACTCCCACCCACCCACTCATTTCTGGTCTATGGCCCAGCTTTGCTCCCTAGATAGAGCTTCAAAATCAAGTTAATCTAAATATTCTTTGGTGTTAAAATTCCAGTTACACCATGAGCTTTATCTCTGTATTCCCTTCTCTCTGAAATAGCACAAGTGTGGTGGGACTGTGTGGTCGGAGAAGTTTCTTACAATGGACAGTTTTCAGCCTGATTAACTCTCAGTATAGCTGAGCATTGGTGCCAGCATGTGACAACAAAAGGTGGCCTTCTGCTAGATGGTAACTCAGACCTAGGAAAGTTCAAGCCTACCAAGAAGTTGCACCTCCTATGGTGCATTGCTTTTAGGGCTGCATGGTAAGCCAAAGCCTTGAGTCAATCTAGATAACAAGTAATTCAACAAACAGTGCTCAAAAGAAGTTGAAAATCAACTTAAGGAATAAAAAGTAATAATATCCTTTCTCTTCAAACACATCAGGAGCGTGATTACTGACAGAAAATCTCTAAGATGCTCGAGGCGTGAAAGGAACGTTCAAAAAATATAAAGCCACAGCAGAAAAGCTGTGATTTTTTTTGCACCTGTGCTTACCATGGGGGAGGCTGGTGAGAATCCCATCCCAGAATCCTAATTTATTGAATACATTTTAGGATTTGCTTCAAATGGAAGCGTCCATAAATAGTTTATAGAGTAAATGAACAAAACAAGCTATAAAAACTCATCAGGAGTAGAGACATTCACCTGAAAATTCTAAAGAAATTCAGGAGAGAAACAGGTGATTGTGGTGTACAGCTTCTTAGCTCAAATAATTTTGAGCCAGAGGACTGAAATCTGACTAATAAAGGAACAGATTTTAGAATGGCATTCAGGCAGATCCAGGAGGCTGCATGCCAGTAAACCTGACATCTGTGCTGGGAAAATAAGTAGAAATTATAAAAAATAATAGAAATCGTGTAATCTGAATAATTGTGTCATATTGTGAAGTTTTGTGTGTAAGTTTTAAAAGATAAGTCCTGGCCTAATTGTGTATTCAAATTCTCTGAAGGTATCCACAAGTAGGAGAACCCAGGAGACCCAACTGAGATCACCTGCTTGGGTGTTCAAAAGGGGTTTAGCAAAGTTCATTCCCAAAAGCCTTTAAGAAAATAAAATATTCTTGAAAAAAAAGGAAGATGCTCACATGAATAAATAACTAGTTGGCATAGAGAGCAGAGTACAGAATTAAATGGTCAGTGCTCACAGTGGAGGTAGGTCATCACTGAAAACCCTGTGGAGATCTGTGCTATTCAACATATTCATATGTGGTCTGAAAATATAAAAGTGAATATTGAGGGAAAATCTGCTGATGGTACCAAGTTACTCAGAAAAGTTAAGAGAAAAGCCAGCTATGGTATGTTGAGAAAGATCTTATAATGCTGGCAATAATGGGAAGAAAAAAAAGATATTCAGTGCAGACAAATGCACACAGGAAAAATAAGTCTATCTTTACATATAAAGTGATGGGTTGAGAACTAACCATCACTTCTCAGAAATGAGATCTTGAAGTAAATGGATAGCTCTGCAAAACTGTCACGTCAAGAACAGCCGAACCAAAATTTTGAGCAGAGAACAAAATGAAAGCCATCATTACGAGAGCATATAAATCCATAGTACACCTACAGCTTGAATATTTTGAGCAGTGCCAGCCTTCTCAGCTGAGAAAGAACAGAAAAGGTGGAAAGACAGATGGCAAGAATGGTCACCATGACAGAATGGGTTCAAGGGGTGCGACCTACAAAGGCTGAGAAAGTTGGGGCTGTTCAGCCTGGAGAAAATTGTGTGGAGCACAAATCTTCCAGGATCTGAAGGGGCTACAGGGAAGCCAGAGAGGGACTCTTCATCAGGACCTGTAGTGACAGGACAAGAAGTAATGGATGCAAATTGAAAGAGGGGAAATTTTAGCTAAATGTTATGATGAAATTTTTTATTGTGAGAGTGGTAAGACATTGGAACAGGTTGCTCAGGGAGGTTGTGGATGCCCCAGGCCTGGCATGAGTTTAAAGATGGATTGGAAAAGGCCTTGAGCAACTGAGCAACCTGATCCAGTGGGAGGTGTCCCTGTCCATGCCAGGGGGTGTGGGAGTAGATGATCTTTAAAGTCCATCCAAAGCCCTTAACATTCTATGGTTCTATGACCCAGTGATGAGGGCCAGCAAGCTGGAAAGGACATGACCAGTGCTGGTTGAGACAGCTCTAGATCCTGACCGGTTCCAAAGCCTGTTTTACAGTATCAGAACAGATACATTAGCACAACTGAGGAGATGGTGAGCTTTCAGCATGCAAACAGAAATGGCAATGAAAAACATTGAATTTAGAGAAATTAGTCTGGTTTTACAATTGAGAAAATAAATTAACCCTTACTTGATTTACTGAAGAATAAATAACCTGTTACCAGAGTTTTAGATCTTTTTTTTTCCTGACTGATATTGCACACCTTGACTGTAACTTGCTCATTTTTTGTATCTGAAGGAGAGGAACATGCTCTAATGAAAAACAAAAATCTTTCTTGGCCATGCATTTACATCTGTGATGGCTTATTTGAGTATCAAAGAATTCTGTTTATAGTTCTTCGAATTATAATCACATTGTTTCAGTACCTGTTTTAAAGTGGCTGAAAATTATTATGTAAAATTCATGCATGGTGTCTTTCTAATAAACAACAACAAAAATCATTCAAATAAATAAAGCAATCGGCTCAGAACACTTGAATTTTCTTTAAAAAAAGTTAAGGTAGTCTTAACTCACAGATTTTGAAGACACTATAATAAAGAATTATTGGAGGAAATATTGCTTTTACTGTTTTCAGTTAATGCTTAATGTTGTTGCAAATTATAAAATTTAATTAGCTATATAAATGCCAGAGGAACAAATAATGTGCTATTGTCTTGATATCTTTCCAGAAATTAGTCTTTTAAAACAAATTTGCCATATTAATCATCTAAAAATATTTTTGATCACTGAATTAATAGTTTGCAGCCTGTTTTCAGGTATTCATTGCCATAGGTGATTGCCTCTTAATTACTACATGGGCGCTTTCTATTCACTCTTATTAATTCATGTTTTCTGGCACAGTCCCAAAAGGCAGCCTTGCCCTATATCTTCTAATTACTTCTATAATTGAATTTGCCCACTTTTTCTAACCTATTTTTTAAACTGACTGTGTTTGTTCATGGTTTATTGTGTCTTTTTTGTGTCAGTTCTCTGCAAGCAGAATGTACATTGATTCTTTCCTCGTTTCTCATTAATTTTCAAGAGCTTTGCTGCATGTCTGTTTTTTCAGCCTGTCAGACCTATTGCTAGACCAAAAAAAGATTCTTATTATTAAAGGTTAGGTAAAATAGACTGAAGTTAATTAATTCATTAGTAACTCTGAGCCAATTACTGAAGCCTTCTCTTATTTATATACTTGTTAACAAGACAGAGATGAGAAAGGCCTATTATAGGCACATGTCCTTCAGAAGTTGGGCAAACCCTCTGGAGCATATGCATTTAGTTCCACCAAAGAAAAAGAATTGATTCCAAAGTGAGGACTTGAAGATCTAACTGGCAAAGTCTTCATAAGCTGGTGGACCTTCTTGTGGCCATCCAAATGTTGGTTTGGATTCTACATTTTGATCACAAGGAATAAATTTTAGTGATCTGCTTTAAAAAGTGCACACATAATGTTTTGATATAAATATATTGACTTGCCAACTTCCCCAGAATTGTTTCTTGGGGTGTTTGGAATAGTTGAATAAAAAGAAATTGCCCATGCATATCTGTGCAATTAAGAGGGGAGTTGCTGATTTTGACATCAGACAATATCCCTGTATATACCTGATAAAGGTAATGAGATATGTAGGTGGGAAGAAAGCCCATTAATTTTTGGTAAATGCTCTGCAGGTTATGAACTGTACATGAGAGCTGAAGTCATGCATAAGCTACAGACCTATAAATAAAATAGGGATGGTACCCAATGGATCACTGATCAATGTCAAATGTTTACATTAATTACATCAATGCATATTTAAGCATAATACTCAAAACCTGACCTTATATTTCTTGAGGCTGAAGTGCGACAAAACACCATTCTCTCTCACTGAATTCAGTGTTGACACAAGTGTGCTGTTTTTTAAAAGGGTTACTCATACTTTATTGTGGGGGAGAAAACCTTTGGGGTTTTGTTTTCTCATAACTCAACAAGCTGATCAGAGATCATTAGAATTAGAAATCAATTCATTGTCGAGTGTCTTGCAAGCCTGGTGTGGTATCTAGATTTGAAGGGAAATGATGCTAAGATTGTACGAGCTTTTTAAGCAAATAGGCAAAGCATGGATTTAGAAGCATCTTTCACCTGGTTTATAAAAAATAAATTAAAACAGGAAGAAAAAGGTGTTGCAATCAGTGGGGAGAGCAGAAGCTTGGCCTAGCCCAGTCATTCATGCTTTTAAGGAAAATTGGACTGTAGCTCTAGGTTTAAAATCCTAAAGAAGGGTAGTTACTTAATTCTCTGGAAGTTTTACTCCCATGCCAGGAGCAACCATAGATTAAAATCTTCAGTTACCACCATAGGAATTATTCTCCAATCCATAGTCATTTCTAACTTGAGAGTTATTAGGAAGAAAAGAAATGAAAGAACACAGCACCAAAAAGCAAATGATCCCCAGTTGAGCCTGGTCACTGGGAGAAGGTCTGGGTACCATCACCATGCTGTGCCAAAATATCTTCTTGCCTCTGCATCCTCCTGGAACACACACACACACACACACACAGAGCTTCCTCGCTGCCTCCTTGCGTGCCACACAGCTCACTGCAGAATTGGAGTATTTATTGTTCAATCTTGCTCATTCACTCCCTTCCCAAAATTAGTTAGGAAATAACTGGCTGATTGAAACTGCTGATATCTTGATCAGATCATTATTATTTCTGGTAAGAAATAAATAAGTAATTAATTATGCAAGTGCTTGGGCTGCTCTGTAGTTAAAATAGCTTTGATATTTGCACCTAAAACTGGGATTTGCTGCTTGATTTTGTGTGAATTACATTATGTGGGCTTGCCAAATTTATGTCATTCATTTTTGGAATGGAAAGTTACTGTTTTTGCGAACTTTTAAAGAATATATTTTGATATATTTTAGTTATGGGCAGTTACCTATAAGATTGTGTGTGAATGAGAGACTTCAGATACTTTGATCTGTCCAGTAGAAACAATGCAAACGGGTTTTTGATAATTTAATAAAAGTAGAGTGGTACATTTAGTTTAGAAGTGTAGTGAAATGAAATAAAAGGGTTTCCCTTAGCACTTCATTTTATAACTAATGAACTCATCAGAATGAGTCCTGTTATACATAATAGTACTGAAATAACTTTTACCACTCTAAAGTGCATGCTATGATGAATCAGTCACTCAGCTGCTCCTCATGATAATAATATTTTCAGTTTTGGCAGATCTGAAAGCTTCTGTCACCTCCATTTGGACAGACCCTCTAATATTCAGAAAGATTTTAAGGAAATGAGAAATGTGCTTCTGTGTCATCCCTTGTGTTATCAGAGCTGGGGTAACTTGGACATGCTGAATTTCAGGCTGTTCATCACAGTAAGTCACAGGCCCTGTGAGAGTGTGGATTGACAGTGACAATACCATCAAACAAGAATAGCAGAGATTGTGGTGGTTACTCCACAGGACAGTAACACCTTTTTCATTTTTCACAGGGCAATGCAACATAAGTCTAAAATGATAAAAGCAGCAGTAAAAAAAAAAAAAAAAGGAAAGGTTTTCCTTCTGAAAACTTCCTCATTTATCACTTTTGCAGTTCTTGCATGTTTTATAAATTTATTTCCATCCTTTACTTCTGTACATGTTATGCTGCATTTCACTCTACTCCTGTCATATACACTGAATTGAAAAAGTCACTGTTAGCTATTTCCTTTCATAGTTATTCTTCCTCTTCTTTCCTCTGAGTACCTTCTAGCATGTCTTGAAAATATTCCTGTGCCTGCCATCCTTATCTCACTTCATGTGAATGCATTTCAGCTTCTGCACCAGCCACTGTAGTGCTTTTTAGTTAATTCTGTACCCTTTCAGTAACTTCAGGTAGTCATCAAGGAACTTGTAAAGAGTGTATTGACTTGCAGGAACATGCTTGTTTCTTCAGGCTCTTCCTTTAATTCATTATTGGTTCTACTTTGTAGGACAGGCTGTGACCACAGGGAATGAATGGGCTCTGCTGGAGCTGTAAATCAGAACCATCATTTACACACAGGGAAGCTGAGATTCCATGACTTTCCATATGTGACAAGGGAGGAGTGTGGCAGAGAGAGCGGCACAGCACCTATTGACTATTCTATAATCCTGGGCTTTTACTGCTGGTCCTTTCAGCCCTTTCTAGTGCACATTTAATGTGGAGATATTAAAACATATGCATATTGTTGTAGTGGGTAAAATCTTGTAGCTGTGAGTGGACTTTAAAAACCTTTTCTAGAGGAAACACTTTAAAATCTTTTCTGTTACTTTTCATTGAATTAGAACTTAAATATCATTGTTTACCATCTCAGATATTAGAACTTTTCCTGTATATCAGGCTTACCTGAAAATGAGTCACCTGATTGAGTAAAAGACTGAATGTGAACAACATTGATCCACCACATTCCTGCTTAAAATCAGTAGATCTCCCCTCCTCCAGCACCTGAAGCACAGCTTTAGAGAAACTTATTTCCTAGTTGCTCCCACAAAGGCATTTCCTAGCTGTTCCCACATAAGAATCAAGTTCAAGCATCAAGTCTTGCAAAACAGGGAGCAATTTCTGTATTAAGATGTGTTCCAGTTTCTGTATTAAGATGTGTTCCATTAGCTGTTTCTTGGATACTTCATTATCTTCCTAAGTAAGCCTCAAATATTTTAAGAAATATGTTTCCTCTTACTTTGATCCAGAAGAGGAGAAAGGCTGAGGAACACTTTTCTTTTACTTCTAGTCTTAATGCTAGTTCCCAAAATCCAGTTTTAAACAAGAAGCTACATAGAATCTACTGATCTTTTAAATCAGGTCTTCCTGGTTAGTTTGTAGGAAGAGGTAAGATATAAATTAATAATAAAGATAGAAATATATATTTGCAAGTAGAAATTAATCTTATTCTGAACACAAAGTTTTAGTCAGAAGCATCAGCCCAGCACTGATCACGTGCACTTCAGGGGGCAGGATCACTCCTTGTGCTCGTGGCATCTGTTTCAGGACACCTGGAGAAGGAGTTGTGCTCCTTATGGGTATCCAAACTGCTCACGCAAACCAAAAATGAGTGGTTATTGTCTGCATGTTGGCATTATGTATTTTACATCTACAGTAAGTGCCACCACTCAAATGCCCAACCTGTGCTAAACACTGTGCCAAAAGGCCTCCTGGCTGATAAACCTTGACAGTACATTGTTCTCTTGTCAAGGGGCATTATCCTAGCAATTCAGCAAAAATTTTTCTTCATTTGGACAGTGCATCTTTCAGACATTCCATTCTTCTATTGATTTGTTTTCTCCTGTCCCTTTCTCCTTCTTTTGTTTTCTTATCATAGCTTCAGGTTATTAAGTGCGAAGTATTGATGGGAATGGGTGGTTTTGGTCGATGGAGAGCTAATGCATCCCTAATCCCACCATTGTTATAGAGTTATGCTTTACTCTGGTTCCTGATGGGGGAAAAGGTGCAAAGCTCTTGATCCTAGTTTTATTTGTCACAAACCCATCCATCAATCAAGCACAAGCATGTCTGAATGCTGAATGACATGTGGGTCTCAGCTGAAAAAATTCGATAACACTGTATTGTCAGGTTGCTCACTCCTTTTTTTTCGATAAGAAATACATTTGACTGAAATAGATAAGCATACAACTACTAAAGACTTGAAGAGAGAGAGTGACATACATGACACCAAAGGTTTTCGATCTTTGGTATTAATGATACTTATGAGTAAATAAAATGGAAAAAAGCTCTAGACATGCAACATGCTTAAATCCTGTAGGGTTTTTTATTAAGTTGGGGTTTCAAGTTTTTAATCTGGACATATATTGTAGCCTGCCACCTAGCTCCAGATGCAGATAGAATCTATGACTGAATTTCTGTTTTTTAAAAATTTTATTGGTTAATATAGCAGACGTTCATGAATAGAATATTATTTTAATATACATTGAGAACCTATGGATTTATTATTTCTGAATGATGAAGAAATATTATTTCTGAAGGATGAAGACACATACGTGTATATATGTATGTGTAATTATTATCATTTTATGATTTGACAACATTTTAAATTACATATTATAGTACATATACATAGATATTTTATACTATGCAAATAATTATGCACGTCATTTTTTAAATGTCCCTTTAAAATGTATTTGTATTTTCACATATGATTTTGGAATCTCTTTATACCAGCTATTGTGTGAAGTACACTAATACATTGCTGAAAGCTTATCCCCTTATTTATATACAATTTTCTCTTCATACTCACTTAAATAATTGCATTTAGAAACTGTTAAAATGTTGCAATTTTCCATTTGTACACTCTAACTCTGAGAAAAGTAATCAACGGATCAGAACAATTTAGAAAATGTATTTTATTTTCTTTGCCATAGAAGTAGATACTTTAGAAAGGAGAACATATTAAATGACCTAAAAAATCCATCAACAAAGGTAACAAAAAGACAACCCAAATCAGAGGCTCTAAGACAAACATGATGTAGCCTCAAGTACTGGCACACTCCATGAGTAAGCCATTTTTTCTTTGCTCTGTGACTAGGGGCTACAAAACTGCAAAAATCAATGTGGGAGTGCTTTATGTTTGTTGGGTAAATTACATGTGCTTGGCTGCTCTATTGTATCTGGCCCATATTCTACACCAGATACTTTTAGATGGAACTGTCACATAACACATACACTCAATATTGATTTTTGTAGATTTATCAGAGCTTGAACTGAACTCCATGGTAAGCAAAGAAAAACTTAAGAAGTGCAGCTCCTCAAAATTGGGATGAACATGTAAATATAGAAATACTCTTGAATGTCTGTGTCTGGGAATCTCCTGGCCCAGTTTTAATTTGGTATGGGCAAAGTCAGTACTGAGTAGTTGAAAACTGCTGGCATTAAATATTTGTTGGTTTATCTTCAAATTATTTCTTTCTGTGTATTTTTTTGATTTTTGTACCAAGACCAAGTGAACCTGGTAAGTTATAAAAATTTTTAAATTACGTTCTATTGTCTGAATACCAGGTGATGCCAGATGAAATCCAGAACACCTCTGCTAGCACCAAAGAGCACTTTAAGGTCTCTGTATGTCTCACAAAGGAATTATTTTAGATTAAATTCTGTGCATGCAGTGGAGTCCATGACTCTCAGATGCCAGACACCTAAGTCTACATTTAGACATGGGAATAGGTGGTCTCATTTCAATTTGCATATAACTTCACATAAAAATAAAAAAAGACACTAATTCAAATGTTTAAATATGAAACATGGAAAATTTGTCTGCCTTTGAAAATCTCCATGTTAGTTATCATATAAGAGATAATCAAGTGAGAAAAGTTTGCCAGATTTAAGTCCCAAGCTGGTGTGACAGGACTGGTAACACTCCCTAATAAGACCAAAGAAAGCTAATATTTTCTCTGGGGAAAGAGGGGAAAGAAAAGACATTTGTAACTTTCAAAAGTAAATTAAGACTGCAAACATTAGTTTATTTCCATTATATTTGTGAACAGTGTATTACAAATGATATCTGTTTAAAGTAATCCCATTTTTAAATACCAGTCTCCTGAGTAATTTGTAATCCAACAACAGTTGCTGTAGCCCATAAAGAAACATAATTTAATTGCTTGAGAAATGGATCCTTCTGGTTTCACACCCACCCAGCCAGCAGCAGTGTCACTGAAGCCCTGCCTGCACCCCCAAAGCCACAGCCCAGCCTGTGTTTCCCAGCCCTGCTCACCCACAGCCTGTGGGTCCTGTAGGGAGGGACCTTTGGTCCCTGCTCCACGAGGGATGCTGAAATTGTACTCCAAGGAAGGAGAGAAAACAGGCCTTGGATTTCCAGGGAATGCTTTCCATTTTCAGCACTGCTCCTCGTTCCTCAGCTCTCCCCTGACTCCTGGGGCGTGATCCCCACGGGGCAGCAGCTGCAAGGGGCTGAACACTGGAGCTGCTCTGCTTGGTTTGGGCTCAGGGCAGGGAGTGGGTGGCCCCTGGCTCACCTGCACCTTGACAGGCAGCCAGTGGGAGCCATCTGCACCTCAGAACCCTACCTTCAAGCTTTATCAATCTCTTGGTGGTTTTTCTGTATTTAAAAAATTGTAGGACATGTTTTCAGCTGGTATTAATTGACATAATTCCAGTAATGTTCTTGCTAGGACAGCAGTTTCCACTAATGAATATCCAGCATTGTATCTCTGCCAGCAGTCAGATGTGGTAATCAGAGCAGCCAGCCTGAGAGTAAAGCAGAGCCTTGTCAGGGGGCCTCCACTTTAAAACTTTGTCTCTTGGCCTGTCAGTGCTTGATTTTATTATTCTAAGGGCATTTTGATAACCCCTCTGTGTTTAGGTCTTCATGGTGTGAAGGTCTGACTAAATAATGAGGATACTTTCTCTTTTATCTTTAGAGGGAGGATTTACTTATTACTGCCAATAATATGGGTCAGATTTTCAAAGGTGTTTTAACTTCACCTCCATGTTTGTACTGCATAAACACTTGCAACTGCTTTTGTATCCAGTCATTTCTACAGATGAGCATTTACCATTATTTTGCTATGCAAGTGATGCTTGTGTGTGTGTTCTTAGGTCTCATTTCTATAGATAAACATACACAGGCACAAGTGGGTGTCATGCTTTTATGTGACATTTTACTGTGCTAAGTATTAAGTGGACAGGACACTAACACCATTTTCATTCTCAGGATATATGATGGGCTTGTTTTGTACACCGAGGAGAAAAAAGAAATTATTGTGAATTCAACCTGTTCCTTTTGCCATTCATTTTGTGCTCTGTCTTATGTGACAAGAGACCATGAGGGATCTATGACCATGTGTGATACTCCAAATAAATGAAAAGCCTCTCTAGATTCTAACAGTATCTGCTATACTACCTCGTGGTACTGATCTCTCCATTTCATGAAACACAAATTACTCATATAAAAAGGGACTTTAACCTCATAAAACCAATGTCGCTCTGTTCCTTAAACAATAAAAAGAGGCTCACAGAAACAGTGGTTACTTACCTCCTTTTGAAAGAAAAATGAATCTGAGCAGGGTTTCATCAATGGGAAGGGCACTTTATGTTTCAGAGTTCAATCCTACTTATGCAGTTTTGGCCATTTAACACCATGGCTCCTGACTGTTGTCTGTCTGGGAACTGGATGCCAGGGAAGCAAAGGCTCAGGCACACCTTGGTAGCAGCTGTGCTGTATTTTCAGTTTACTCTTAGGTGCCACAATAGAGTCCCTGATGTTATGCTTAGATGCAAATCAGCTCCTGAAGTGAATGGCAGTAACATTGTTGACATCCAGTATATATTAGAAGTCAGCACAAGTATCATGTTGGTCTGTCTAGTGGACGTCCAGGACCACTCAAGAGGTTAAGGACATTGTTCATCAACTGGGAATGCAACTTGAGAAATGTAAAGCCAACAGAATTAGAAAGAAAGGGCAAAACACCATATGATTTGTCTGTTTAAGTGCCATATGGCATCTCTTTAAAATGTATAGTACTGAGGAAGAAAAGAGATTAGTGCAAAATGTAAGAGCTGCTTCATAAGGCCCTAAGGACCAGCAGTTCAAAATGCTGGAGTATCCAGACAGCCTCTCCTGCATCTTAAAGAATAAATGATGTCAAGCTGCAGAAAATGATGGATGCAGTGCTTCTTGTTAGCCTGCCACACGTCCCAGGGAGGAATGATCAGCACAGTGCTGTGGCAGGGCTGCTCTGTGTGTGTGTAGCTGCGCAGCCACAGCTGCTGCACAACTGCTCAGCTCTGCTGGGTGAGCAGGTGTCAGCCCCCACTGCAGCCCACAGCCCAGGTGACGAGCTGCAGGATCCCTCCAGTGGCTGGTTACAAAGAAGGGTTACAGAGATCAATTACTGTTCTCTTAAGCTGCATAAAGCTGAGTTCTAGCTATCATAGATATGTGTTGCTGCTTCACATCTTCATTCTAGCTCATTGGGAATTTATTTGTAATGAGAGCATTTGCTGCTCTGTTCCATCTTGTGCCATCTCTGCTCTCTGGGCAGATAAAATTCACCTGCAGTTGGGTTCTACTCTCTTGATCTCACATGCAGGGGCACAGGACACAGTCCTTGCTCTGGGTCTCTCAAGAGTAGCAGGATTTCTCCTGAATAATCCCATGTCTGACACCTTCCTTGTGAGCTGGGATAGCATGGCTGAAACATTTCTGACTGTTCTGAGACAAGTTCTTCAAATTCCATTTCATCTTTATATCCTAATTTAGGAATATCTTAGTAGAGCAAGGAAACATTTTGCAAAGTCATACAGATTGGTTTTATTCTTGAGACACAGTCAAGCCGCTGCCAGTGAGTGGTCCCAAGTCTGGTTTCAGCAAAATAAATAAATATGTAGGAATATTATATATTCATACATATGTGCTCAAATATATATTTTATACATGGGTTTCATCAGAAGCAACTGAATTGATTCAACTGAATTTATATTCATATGAATGTAAAGAAACAAAAAGCAGGTCCTGATAATAAAGTGTATTTCCAAAGCAATAACTGTGAGAAAAGGACTCTAGGAGAAGACTTTTGCTTAATTTCCACATCTCAGTTAAATTACTTTTTAAGTAAGGAGGAGAATCATTGACTGGTCTGGATTTTTCAAACATATCTGAAGTATTACATTATGAATTTTCTTGCAGTAATAAAAGAGTTATTTCTTCACTTATCACATGCAAAGCTGTAGAGCTCCATTTATTAAATATGAAAACATATTTATATATTTTAGAAAGCTACAAATAAAAAATAAAATGCCAATGAAAAATTATTAGTTTTTCTTAGCTTGTTTTGGATTTGAATCTGTGCCATTTATTTTTGCTAATTGGAAAATGTTCCTGCAAAAGAAAACTCAAAAGAGGATCTTCAAATGAGTCCCTACAGCTGTAAAACTTCTGATATGAGATAAAAACTCATGGAGTGTTGTAAAGCATTAACAGAAGAGATGAAATTGTTCCATCAACCTGAAGCCTCTGAAAGCTATTCATTTTCCACTCTTTATTCTCATAGAAGTCCTGGTAATGTCAATGAGAGCAACTTGCACTCTCAAAGCAAAAATCCACCCAAAGGCAACAACTCATAATGAAAGGGAGGAAAAAAAAAAGAACAGGAACAAATTTTTCCATCTTGAATTACAAAACCCTCAACTTCCCCACATATGTTTGATTCAAACAATATTTTGTTGGCTGTAAATTGTTTGCAATTGGAATGTTATATTTTTGGAGGAAATAATCGAGAAAAGCACTCCACCAAACTCATGATAATTTGATTGCACAGTCCATATTTGGAGCATATTAGCACATTCACTCCTGTGTACAAATATATAAACTGCCATCTCCCAAGCAGTGAGAAGAAAAGCAACAGAGGAGGTTCAGAAGGGGAGAAGGGAAGGAGTTGCCAATAAGGCCCAAGGCTTGCCAAAAATCCTGTAAGTGAAGGAAACGAAACAGAATGCAGAGAATAGACAAGGAGAATAAGTGGCTAATTACTGTACATCCCACTCAACTAAAAATGAAACACAGGCACAAGACATCAGAGAGGCACATATTGCATAGGCACATCCTGACAGCAATGACAAAACAGTGTAATCACAAACAGAAAACTAGGAACCTTTCCCTCTTTGTTGGCACTGCTGGTTGAATGTATTCTAGCAGAGAGGCTGTTATTCTCCTGTCACTGCCAGTCCTTTTTCTTCCCCATGTGGAAAGAAATGGCTCAGGGAAAGCGTGACTCCAGATCCTGCAGGATCCTTGTGCCTGCAGGGTCCAATTTATTTCCCGTGTGGGGCAGTGCTTCCCCTGGCTCTGCTCAGCTCAGGGGACAGGTGGGTTGTGTGCTCACGCTGGCATGGGTGTAGGTTAAGTCTTGATACAAATTACCTGATAGAAATTTGGGGCTGCTGAGAGATCCCTACCTCTTGCATGGTTTGCTGTGTCACTGTAAGCAGGTGGCACCCCTTGTGCTGAAGTTTCTTGTCATTTTAAGGTACAGCCACTGTGGGATTTGTTAATTGTTTGAGAACCCTGTATAAAAGGCACAATACTTGGTCAAAAGCTTGTGATTTTTCCAAAATTTAGCTGATGGTTACCATACATTCCTGTAATTCACCAGACTGATTTATTGCTTCATGTTGCAGTGAATATTAACTGGTTTAGTGACTGGACACTTCATTACTTTAGTCTAATTAAACTAGATATGGGCAAATGAAAGTATTCTGAAAGATATGACTGTGACTCAAAGCTAGGGAATCTGGAAGCTGCAGGAAATTACTGCAGCCCTTTTCTATGGGCTCATCTCCCTCCTCTGGGCACTTGGCTTGTGCCTAGAGAAGTGCACAAAATGGAATGTCCTCTGTGTATGGGTCTTTTTACTCACCTTTGGCTTATGGTTACAAAAATTGGCCACATAAAGAAAAAAATTCCAAGCAGAGTAGATTTGATGAAGGAAGGAAAGGAACTGCATTTTATTTCTCAACAAATTCATAAGGGATGCATGTTGCCAACTGAAACAGAGAGCAGGCACAGCTGGAGGCAATTAACCAGCTAGTTGGATATGTACTGGCTGGAAGATCTGCAAAACTCTCTGCAGATTGCTGCAGTCCCTGTCTGCTCCTGTCAGCTCCTTGGGTGGCTGTAGCAGTTCTGTGAGGACAGGGAGCAGCCTCACTCAGACAGCCCCAGCAGGAGGTGGTTGGTGTAAGCACAGCAGCTGCATCAAGCTAATGAAGGCACTTCCTTAGGGACCTCTGTCTTCTCCTTAAGTGCCTTGAGGGTGATGTGAGAGTGAAGCAAGAATCACTTGCCTTAGCAAGAGAATGTTTTAGCTGTCATCCTTTTTACAAACCACTCGTTAGAACCTGAATAAAGACAGACCTCTCCATACTTGACCTCTTTCCCTGGGTGAAGCCAGGGAAAGTTCTCAGTTCTCTTTGCATTGGGTGAAAACCAGTCCTCCACTTCTGAGGCTCACTCACTTCCAAGGAGAGCCTTATGCTGTGCTCAAGGAACAGCCCTTGTCCCCCTCAGGGGTCTGTCTGCAAGGTTCATTGCATTGGAGTGTGGTTTTCAGGAGCAAATACAGCTTGATGGCCTTCCACTGTTGGAAAGCTTCCAGAGCAGCTTTGTTGAGGTGCCCAGTCTGGGGCACAGTGATGGTTTTACATTCACGGGCAATGGCAGTCCTAAAGCAAAGTAGGGTTGGGAAACTGGACAGGTAACATCATCCTTTTAGTTGTGAGTCCCCCAAGCACAGGCACCATTTCACCTGCAGTTTTTGTGGCTCATAGTTTATGTATACTGCTTATTTCTCTCACTACTGTGCATGTGTCTACATAAGATGAGGTGTTCTTCTGAATATTTTGGGGTGTTTTATTGAAAAATTACACCACATTATTTCTGCTTAAGGACAGAAAGGGACTCACACTTAGGGAAGCTGTGCTCTGCAGCTAAAAGAAGCAACTGCAAAATGTAAATAATGTTCTGTAGGTCATTTTTCAGCACTGATTTGCACTCAGTATTCTGTAGTGCTTCTAGACTGAGGGACTTGTTACAGAGCTAAACTGTGTCTGGATTTAGGATGGAGGTGCCAACCCTTGTGGAGAAGGGTGTATGTGATTGCAGTAGCATTGCTGTTAGGCTGCATTGGGTGAATAATCTGCAATTTGAGGTTATTTAGGGAGGAAATGCTTGTGAATAAAGCTTTCTAACATCTTTATCTGGGTACATCTGAGTATGCCTTGATCCCTTCCCAGCTGTATTGCAATGCAGCATGTGCAGGCATGAGTGTGGAGAAAACTGCTTTAAATGTTCTCCCAGGGGTATTGGTTACTGACAGCCTTAGGTCTGTTCACCAAATGCAGGCTATCCCAGAAAATCAGGCGAAAATTCTTAGTCCTCATGTCCATGTTTCTCAATTATCTGAGAACAAAATAACTGAGAAGAAAATCTCTTGAAAATCTAGGAAAATGTTGAGTATTAATAACCTCACAACTCACAGAAACTACCATAAGAAGAGAAAATCTAGGCCACACAGAATGGATTCTTCCCAAGGATTAGTCTATCATGTGAAAATTTCCAAGGATCTCACTTAATAGTACCCAACTCTTCAATTTAAAGAATAATTTTTTTAACAGTGAGGATAAAAATCAGTAAAAGTGGCAGAAGTTTAGAACATGTTGTATGTAAAAAAGTTTCTTCAAAATTATTGGAAAATCACATTATGAAGAAATATTACAATTATATGTAGTTATACTCAAAACATACATTGTGTTTGGATCAAAGATCAAAAAATAACTATGGGACTTAGTACAGCTGGATTCTAATATCATTAAATTCCTAATTGTGTCTCCAAACTGAGGAAAACAAATCTTTTTAATGAAACAATGTTTTAATTTAGGAGATTTATGAAAAGAAAAAAGTATTTTTCAAATTTCACATATTAAGTAGGAACAATTTTTCATTTTGGTTTTGATACCATTTCAAACAGCAGTATTGGTCATAAAAATGAGATATTAGCAACACTGAAATCTCTTTTAAAAACCCAAAACAGCAGCATTGAGTTTTTTGTTTTTACAAATTTGAATACAGAGCTCTGGGAAAAGGGAGCCTAGAAAAAGTAATGCAAGACCAAACCTGATCCCTTGGCTGGATGGAGCTTTGGTTGGCTTCTGACATGACATGAGGTTGAGAAGAAAGGGCAGGGACTGTAAAGCTGCCCTTCAGTTCTGCCAGGCTGCAAGACTCCAAACTTCCCTGGCAATCAGCTGCCACTGGAGGACAGCGTCTTGGCCAACTCTTCTCATTTTTAATTTCTGCTGCCTGGTGCTGGGAAAGGGACAAATGAGCTTTCACTCTGCTGCCAGCACAGCCCTGCTGTCCTTGTGCAGGAAGGGAATCTTCCCAGGCCGGCTCCTCCACCTCCTGTACTTTATACCACTGCAGCAGCCACTGAATCAGCCCTGGATATGCACAACTTTCATCAAGTGAACAACAGTAGCTAATGAAAGCAATCAAATTAATTGTTAAACACAGCAAGAAAGCACCTTTATACTCCCTTTCTCTTGCAGGCTCCTTATATTTTGCCAGTGAAGAAACCCGGGGTGTTTAGCCAGGTACTCAGGGAAGCTGTGGTGCAGGGGAGGTGCTGCTGCAGTACTGGGGGCCAGTGACAGACCCTGCTGCTCTGTGGGCTCACCAGCTGAACAAAAAGAAGATTTATTAGAAAAAGTAACTAACTGAATGGGACAGGGATACAGACAAAGAAAAGCCAGTTTATTCTGAATAAAAGTTATTTTGCAGGAATTTATTGACTTGAACTAAAGCAAACTAAATTTGAGTTCACCCTTTTCATTAATTTGGCTTATATTGTCCAAATGCCTCAAGGTAGACACAGCTAACTTTTCATTCAAAATATGTAAAAGTAAATGTCCTAGTATTGTTTTCAACTGACAGATCATCTTGGTTTAGAATCATTTATGTTCCAGCAGATGCTGGCAGGAGGAACAGCAACTCACGAGATGAAACATGAGAGTAAGAAGAAAAAGACAAAGTACTTTCTGAGGAAAGACTTGAGAAAATGTTGCTAAGTCAGTCAGTGCTTTTGTCATTCCAACAAGTAAAAGGGGTTTTGTGTTATTTGAGTATCAGATGTCTATCCCAATCTTTATAAAATACTCACTTACTGACAAATTATAAATCCTGCAACATCTTCTCATCTGAAAACTCAAATGATTAAATGAATACCAGCCACAAATAGAAGTGAAATGCAAGCCAGACACTCTGTTACCCAGAAATGAAAATAATTCTCCCACACTGTTCCCAAAAGTTTGAATAGATGATGAACCAAAGATGGATAATTCAACATACCCAAAGGCTTGGCAAGCTTTGGATAATTTGGAACAAGGGTCTGACAGTTTGCAGAGCAGCTCCTGCAATACTCTGTGCTCTGGGCAAAGAGCTTTCTGTGACGTCCTCAGAGTTAAGAATGTCAAGTCCAGTGATGGGAACATTGAGTTCTCTGCTAAGTCCAGTGGAAACTACTCTGTCTAACAGCTGAAATAAATGTTGCAGTTCCTCTGTTTCAATTTTTGATAGAAAAAACAGGAAGATATCTGGATGGTGTTGTTACCTGAAGCATAATTGCAGACAGGCAGTTAGGATTCTATAGGGCATTTCTGTCACCTTGTTTATTGTAAGCAGACAAACCTTCCTTTCCAATGGCAAGTAAACTATTATTTATTAACATTTTAGGCTAGGAAGTAACTGCAGCCTGTGGAGATAATTCTGAAGTAAAATTCTCATTGAAAAAGAGAAAAAAAAAAAGACCAAAGAAAAGATAGGTAACTCAAAATCATTTAAAAATAGCAAAAGCAGAAGCCAGGATAGGTGAGCAGTTTCCATTTGCTTGTAAAGGGCTGTGGAGGAAGAGTCACATCATAACCCTCCTGCCAGTCTGGAACCAGGTTTGCCATGCTCTTTCCAACCAGCAAACTGCAGAGAACCACTAACAGACTCCTTTTTCTATCCCAGTGGGTTTCCATGCAAATTTCCACTTGGTGGCATGGCAGACATAAAGCCACAACACCATGGTGACACTGTGACTCCTGAGGCCTGGGGAGCATTCATGTTAAGAATGTGTTGCTGATCTGGTTGAAAAGTTACCAACCACTCCTTGTCCCTGTTACTTGTCCCTTCTTTTCCCTCCCTGTAATCATTTATGGCAGCTGGACACTTGCTGGCAGAACTGCATGTGTTCTGTCAGCAAACATTGAATGTGATGAAACAAAAATGTAATTAAAGCAAACAATCAAAGGAAAAATTAATCAAAAACGAAACAAGCAATAAAAATTGCTTATGAACATTTCCAAGATGAACCAGATAATTTTAATGGAACCTGTTCACAGATTGAGTATATGTGCAGGTTTGTTGGAATGGGAACTTCCAATGGGAAGTAGCTGAGAAAAGATAGTGACAGTAATCTCCTAAGCAGAATCAGCAAAAGCCAGAGCAAGGAATGAGGGCAGCAAAGAAAATTATTAGGCAGAGGATTAAAAACAAACTGAGAAGTGGTGTTTCCACGTTGTCCATAATCCATCTGTGAAACTCATTGCTGTGGAATTTCGGTAATGCTTACATGATTAGGCAAAAAAAAAAAAAGGGAGGGGGCAAATAAAGGAATGAAAGAAATTTCAAAATCCTATTAAAATATGTCTTAGACTCAGGAAGTTCCTGATCTTCATGTGGCTGGACATGGGGTGAATATGGCAAGGAATTGCCACTTTCTGCTCACCCTGTCCTGCAGCTCTACTGGACCTTTGCTGTTGAAGGAGGATGCAGGACTGCATGCAGCCATGGTGCCACCACTCTTCTGGTATCAGCTTTCATGTAATCAGGTCTTGTGCTATTTTAATCTGCAATCACACAAAATAAAGCTATGAAAGTCCATGGAAGGTACTGGAAAAGTCTGGTTACCATCCTGAAACTGCAAAGCTAGCTTATACACACTGGAAATAAATTGTTATTCACTGTCCCCAGTAGAGCACCCCATTTCTGGGCTATTTTAAAGCAGGAAGTGATAGTAAATTAGCTCATATGAGGTTTTCTGTGATTTGGCCATTTAAGTGGCTTTTTCCAATCTATGTGTGTGCATGTATCATTTTGTTTATAATTTGAGTCCTTAATTACACGGAATGCTTAGAATCAAAAAAAAAGCTCTTTCTTACTTTCTTTAAATAAAAGTAATGTGTTACTTAATCTGCAAAAAATGTCCTGATTAAAAGAAATGTGAAACTTCTGCTTTCCTAGTAGGACTAAATATAGTCATTCTGAAATGTAGAATAGCTGCTGCATCTATTAAATATTATAATCTTGGTTATCATCCGCTGAAATACATCTTTTTCCAGAGTTCTAATGGAAATATAACAAGATACCGAAAAAAAGAGTGTAAGGAAAAGAAAATTATTCTTGGTACACTGAAAATTGAACATTTTAATGGCAATAGGATGAGGAGATGATGTGTATTGCAAAGGACTTTTCACTTGGATTATTTTTTTTTCCATAATTGGAGCATCTTAAATGATATCATGATATTTAGTATGAGTAAAGCATGAGTAAATGTAGAAAAAGGGCACAAAAAGATAAATTTCAAGCATTTGGCACTGGAGGAGCAGTACTAACAAAATGAATTGACTCTCCAAGGCTGCAGTCCAGCCAATGGGCTGAAGTTCATCAGTGATTTTTTTTCTAGTGGAACTATTTATAAATATTAGGCTGGACAGGATCCTAGGATCTTATAATAACAGGACTAAATTAGTCTGCACGATTCTGGTTTTCTAGTTTAGCTTTTGTCACTACCTGAGTAGTGCTGCCACGAGTATTTAAGGGAATCTCAATTAAAAATTACAATTAGCAGCAGAGTTCCTTTTTGCTTCCATGGATGCTAAGCAGTGTCCTGGACATTGTCACTGTGCACCCAGCAGCAGAGAGGGCCAACGACAGCTCCACATTGTCCATGGGCATTACAAAGGAAGGATAAAATCAAAGGTAGAGAAGTCGTGTCACTGTCATTTGATGATCAGCCAGCATTATTTCAATCTTATCCAGAGATCTTTGGTCATTTAACTCTGTTCTGTGTCCCTGTCCCCACAAGGTGGAACATTTAAAAGGATAAATCAGATACTTGAGAGATGTAGGCTCGTGTGGATGAATGTATTGAGGAGCCTAAGGCTCTTTGATTTCCCAGTGCCTTTGAGGGTCTGGATTGTAATGTTGACTGTCATCAGCTTATTGAAAATAGCAGAGAACATACCTCTTCACTAACTATTTTATTATCCCTAAATGCCTACTGCGGAGAAGAAAAGACAAGATAGATCCCCACAGGACTCGCCATGGAAACACTGATCCTGGGGGGAAAAAGCCACTCAAGATCAGTGCTGTCCACTCTGTGCAAGTACAGAAATATTCTGGTGCATTGTATGAAAAAATGTTTGTAGGCAGAAGAATTATAAGCACAAGTATCTGATCATCAGACACTGACAGGGTGAATGTAGCCATTAACTAATTAGCAACAGAATTTGCATAACCTGCCATCCCCAAATATTTTTTATGAATAAATTGATGGTCATCCAAATAGTTGCAAATGAATTAATTAGAAGAGATGATAGGATTATAGAGATAACCAAATTAAACTAAACATTTTTAGTAATTAAAATATTTTGCCCTTATGACTACTCATCTAATTCTACTAGTGAGATAATTTTTGTCCAGTTCAGTAGAAAAAAACATGACCTGTTACTATATGATTTTTTTTCTGGTTTTTACCTTTTCTTTTGTTGCTCGACTGTGGTGGAACAGCCAATGAATTTTAAAAAAGCAAATTAATACATTAGCTTGTTAGTGGTTATCTTCTTAGGCAGGACTTGTGAAAATTTAGAGCATTTAAAATGCTCCAGCTGGCTGCTACTGTCTATTTTGACTGCTACAAAATTCACTCATACACACAAAATATTTCTCTTGTCCTTTAGTAATTAATAAGTTAGAAGTGCCAAAAAGAAAAAAAAAAGGAAAAAAAATAAAAGGAAAAAAATCCTGTTGCTTTGGCACTATTGTAACAGGACCTATGAGCCTCTAAAAAGTATGAAACACCTTATTCTATGTTTAGAGCTGATTGTGCTATTTGTTAGTTGTGGCCTTGAAGTATTTTGATTTAATCTTAGAAAACAGGGCTGATCTGGATGAATTCCAGCTGAAGCTACAGGAATTGAAGAATTAAGCTACAGAACATAATGAAATGATTCAGTCCCATGCAAACTGATGAGCATCACTGTGTGTAATGGGATGTGTGTGTGGTTGTATCTGAAGCTGGTTGTATACCATTGATTACAAAAGTACCTTTTACACATAGTGTAAGATAATTACTTTGTATGAAAAGCAGACTATTTTAAAGCATTTATTTTAATAAATACATTTAGCACTAGTTTTCTGTATGTGGGTATATTGTTAGTGAGTAGTATTCAAGGCTAAAGCCCTCACCTTTGTGCTGATGCTGAAAACTATCAATTATAAAGCACCTAACAATGTTCTACCAATGAGCACTCTCTTTTAGTGGCACGTTCCTATTCCTCTCTTTAAAAGACAGATATTGCTGTGTGCAGGAGCACCAAGACTAGGGTACCATTGTTAAGGCTGATTAAGGGGAGGAGGAACTGTTCAAATTTTAGGGTTCTTTTCTTATCAGACATCTATTGAACTGAATAGCATTTTGTTTTATATCACACTTTTTATGGCCTAGGTATCTCAAAGCTCTTTACAAAACAGTCTGTTTCAATAATAAATATTACTAGAATAGTGAATGTGTAGGCATCTATTATGTGATCTGCAATAGCTCACATACTCTTTGACATTTGAACAGTGCATTTAGGGAGCAGGGTGATGGGAATATGTAAGATAGCTTTATTTGCACGTGTTAAGACAAATGCTTGAGAATCTTAATACTGAAACCAAAAGTAGGAGGAAAAGGTTGATCCTGCACCTTATAATTTGGTATGCCTGCCTGGCATCCACCTGGATGCAGTGATACAGTTGGCAAGAAAAACCAGAGCAATAATTGTTCAGTGGAGGGATGGAGCTCTTGAAAGAAATAGTTTCAGCCCACAAACATCTCACAAGTGGTTTAAGACCATAGTGGAATCAGTCCTCACCACTGAATTGTCCTTGTTAGAGTGGTGGACCTCAGACTGCATGGAACAGATCCACAATTTCAGCTAATTTTGACTGTGCTAAGAAGAAAATAGGAGGAGGCATGTAATAAATGCTGAGGAGGCAGTAAGAGACAGAGATGGGGAAAATAAGAATGCTAGACAGTAAGGGATGTGTGCATCTCCTTCCGAAGTTGCTGGATCAGCCACAAACCATACTGGCACAGAGTTGTCCTCTGTGTCCTCAGTAAAATACTGCACTGCTAGCAGAGACTAAAAAAATATATCCATCTGCATCTCAGGCACCACAGTTCACAGTCCACCAGAGTGGAAATTAGGGGAAATGGTAGAACTGGTAAAATCCTGAATTGTCCCCAGCTGGATGGCTTGTGGTGAGCTGTGGTCTTTCCTACAGGCTCAATGTACAGCAGTGTGCATGGCTTCCTCTGACTGACTGTGCACCCCAGAAGCATTTTGTCTTTCTTTTCTCCAGATTTCTTGCTATCTGTGCCCTGGCTGTCCTTTCCTCTAGTCAAGGTCTCTCTCTCTTCTTTCTCAGCCTCCATGTACTCTCATCTCCCTTTCAGCTCTTCTCTTCCCCCCACCCCTCCTTCAGCCTGGACAACACTGCACCTCTTTTCAAAGCCTTTATTTTTAGAAGAAAATAAAATACATGAAATCTGAATTACTTCAAAACCATATTCTGGTGCTTTCTCTTGCTTCTCACTCCACTATTGTTGTTCAGACAGTGTATAGAGCACTATATCAAGTAATTGGGTATTATATTTTGGACTGTAGTTTGGGCACTAAAAATAGCATATTGGTGACCACTTTGTTCCATATGCCTCCTTTATAAAAGGAGCTAACTGCACTTTTTCAGGTTTTCCATGTTGGAACATTAACTTCTAGCAGAGGTGCTATTCTTTTTGTGGTGAAAGCAAAATGAGTGTGAGCTGGGGATGATCATTGCTTCCATGAAATTTTGTGAAACTCATTGCCACGTGATTATTTTCTATCAACAGATTCATACTTGCAGGTTCAGGCTGACATGTTGCCACTGCTGTTGTTAGACAGTTGCTTTGTTGTTCTACCATTTTTTTTTATCCTGTGCTCTAAAAGGCAGCGAAAGGCACTCACAAAATCACTTTCATTAAGACAACCACCAAGTCAGACAGTGTTATCAAAGGCTGATGATCTTGGTGTTCAGCTAGAAACATCTCACAGGAGCCTGATTATCACAAATGATAAGAAACTGCCTTCTGCCAGTCGTGCTCTTACAAAGTGTATCACCTGGACCTCCAAAACTCAGACCAAAAGGAACCCAAAGTACCTTGTCACTTTTTGCAACCTTCTGTGTGCTGCCCACACTCACATAGATGCTCCTCAGGACTGGGCAGTGGTTTCTGTCTCTTGATGGGATGACTGAACGTGGTCTTGAGAAGTTGGCTTGGAGACGTCTTTCTTTGGAGCATCTCTTCCTGTGCACCCCTTCCTGCTTCGTTGTCAGGAGACCCCTGGCACGTGCCTCTATTTCTGGAGGTCCTGTGGGTTCTTTCCCTGCTCACTTCAGCCTCAGCTGATGAGGTCGAGCTCCTGTGCTCTGCTCCAAGGTGATCTCTCACTTTCTCACTGCTGAGAAGGATGACCAGCTGACAGTAAAACTGCTTGGTGCTGATGAGCCCTTGGCTTTGTTACTGTGGTAAAACATACATCATTTGACAGCTGCTTGTGCATGGAAAAAAACATAGATGATTAACGGTTTCCTATCTTTTCTTGCTACTGATCTTCTTTGCTTATGACAGATGAGACTTAGATGTCTTTTTTTAAGAGACGGAGAGAGAAAAGGAGAATATTTAAACTTGTTCTCACCTAAGTCTTTTATGTTATCCTAAGGACCTCATTTGTAGTAGAGATTTTTGTCTGAATTTCAGCTCTCCTAAAATGATGAGATCTGTCATTCAGCTTTAAAAGGGAATGTGAATTCTTCCCTGGCTGGATGATTTTTTTTTTTTTTTTTTTTTTTTTTTGCAAAAGGGTATAATGCTAATTTTACTTATTCAGAAATTAAAATAGCAAACAGTTTATATGAGGTGTTGATAATTACCTATATTACTGTAATGCTGTGACAGATGTTGGCAAAAAGAGGCAGAAAATGCCTACAGCTGTGCACTCCATGACATCCAGTTTATACTCAGACAGAAGGCTAACAGATGTTCTGAACTGTCACTTTGCCTAAATGTTTTTAAAGTCTAAGGACCTGCTTTATAATTCACTAGGGCCTCATTTGGTTTCACAGAGGTTCTCAGAATTCCCATCTGTGACAATTAATGTCGAAGACTTTTATAAATCAACCCCTGTCCTTATTAGCCCTCTGCAAATAGATATTGTGTATCTGTACACTCCTGAGGCTTCTATTTTTTGTGACCTAGTTATTAATTTCTATTACTTGTATATAGCATAACTCTTGTTTTGAGAAGAAACAGATTTGGGTGACATGAATACAGCTTGAGCACCAGAGTCAAAAGATTGCTGCTATGATTTAGAGTGACCTCAAAATACCTATGTTAAAATATTTTTTATTTTCTTTATGAATTTTATGGTCATTTCTAAGGTAGGTATAAAATGGTAGCAGCTTCAAGCTACCTGTTTTCCCAAAGGAAAATATAAATCTTGGTGGTATCAAAATAGAGAACTTAAACAAGAATTTTCAGCTGCCAGAGATATTCCTATTCCTAGAGAATATTTTTGCTCAGAAATTAGTTAAACATTTAAGGGATACTTTAAAAAATAAATAAAGGTTCATCTATTAAATTATGCTCTTTAAATTAAAAATAAAGATCTTATAAAAGTGAAATATAGGTAATGTATGCATATAGAAAAACATTTTAAATGGTCATCTTCAAGCTCTGCCCAAATTTGCCAGCATACCTTCAGACAGGTAAAAAATGTCTCTAGAGTAAAACAACTTAATACTTTATTGATAGTTGCCATTTCTTTTTAAAAGCTGAATTCCTGTTTTACAGTATTTTAATAGTTTAAATATTGTGCTAACATAATCAGTGTTTGTCTTCTGTTCCCCAATCCTGTATAGAAGCAGAACTCCAAATTGTACATCTTTCTGGGTTTGTTTCTAAATTACTCCCCACACTTAATTACGAGGATGAGAGGGATGCCTTATTCCTCTTTGTTATAGGCTAAGCTCTCAGTAATCCCAAACAAAAGAGCCAGTTCTGGAAGATATAGGATTTGGTAGCAGGATTATGGTCTCATAGATAATGATGTGCAGTCAGCAGAAGCGAAGCTTTATTTTAATTCAAATAAGCTAGTAAACAAACCACTGACAAGTCTGCTGGTGAGAGTAACTGGCTTCTGTTGCCACATTGGCAGCTAAATTATAGAAAATCTATTATACCCTGTTCACCATATGTTTAATTTAATACAGATACAAATTAAACTATCCACAGTGCCTATTAAAATGACAATACATATTTTTTAAATATATGAATGTTTTAAGATACGTTCCCCTGACCTTAAGAAGGGCACTGCTGATTTGGGAGACTACAGCAAAACACATGCTAGTCAACAGACTCTCTTCTACAACAACAACAACAGTGATTTGAAAAAACACAGAATATTAATAGTACAGTTTTGTAACAGATAATGAGGTTAATTGGGGTGTTTTACCTTCTAAGCATCTGTTCTTACACACTTCACTCCCCCTAGGTTCCTGGGCCTTGCATTTGATAGAAGTGGTTGGTATCTAATCCTCTGTATACTTTTTAATTCAGTGCCAGCTGCAGTATGAGGGTTTTGCCCTTTTCCTGCTGCAAATAACTATATTCCTCATTTTTGCATATTCTCATTTATTAATGTTCTTTCAAATAACCTGGATTTCTTGACCTGTCAGGAACCTTGGAATTGCCACTCTGTAATACTCTGGAGGGTTTCAAATTATGAGGAGGGATTCCTGCCTATGGCCTGTGTTGTTCAGAGGAAGAAGTGTTGAGTACCATTTGTTGTGGCCCATTATGGACCCTGACTGACTTGAGTTCTGTGGTGGTTACACTGAAAACAGGTCTTGGAGAAAAAATTAAAATAACAGCAGGCAAATATTGTGAGAGTTTAACTAAGTGTGGATGTTCCCAAATAAATTGAATTTACCACATAAAGTCAATAAGAAACTGCAAGTTGTGGGGATCAGCAGATGTTACTGTTGAAACAGTTTCAAGGGCTACGTAAAACTTTATTTAAAACACAGAGAAAGAAATTAACTTCCCCAAATTCATCCCTTATATCTTAAATGAATGATGATGAAAAAAGTGCCAGTCAAAATATTCCAAGTGAAGAGCTCTCTGGACTTCCCTGGGGTCCTCCTGCCAAGATTGGAGCTCTCCTTTCCAGCTCCAGTGTGCTCACAGCAGCAGTAGGGATGCAATGAAAATGTAAGTTTTGCGAAACTACTTGCTTGCAGGTTGTGAATTGTCACTTTACTCCACGGTAATATAGTCAAAATTCAGCATTCAAAATTATGTTTCCCACAGTGTTTAAGGTGTAAAGAGCACATGCAAATGTTATGTGAACATGTGGAAGTGTGTGTGAAGGGAGTTCCTGGCTCCTGTAAATGTGCAGCATTGCACACCAGGCCCAGACTGTATTTTATCATATGTACAATGTACAGCATGTGCATGGGCATGAGGTGTGCAGTGTAAAGTGTGTGTATACTGTGTGCACATGTATGCTCACTGTATGGTTATTTTCATTTCATTTGCCAAAACACGTTCAGAATCAATAAATATTTGTAATGTAGACATAATATACACAGGAATTTATTGCAAACAAGTGTCACTTATTTGATAAATTCATTTTAAGTATGTAAAAGAATGTCTAGTTCCAAAGAAAATTGTCATCCAAGGAGTTGAATGTATTAAAATATCCAGTCCAAGAGATATTTGGACAAAATACAGAATATCACTAGTGCTATACTTTCTGCTCTTCTTCCCAGGACAAATTTATCTTATACCAAGTGCTCATCTTTCACTAAAGACACATTTAGCCCCATAGCTACCCATAGCAAAATTATTGCAATAAGTGTTGAGGTAATAAATGAGCAGGCTCTTTCATAGCAACCATGGAAAAAAAAAAAAAAAAAGAAAAGCTACACAGAAGAAAACTCTGCAATTTTAGGAGGCGCATATAAAGTTCTTCCATAGATTTCCGTGCAGCAAAAGGCCTGCCCTGCTGCTCCTCGAGAGCCACTCTTGTGTGCTACAGCCTCTTTGCTTTTGGGTAAATGGATTTTCTGCCTTCATATCCCTGAGGGCTGGGGGCAGCAGCCAAAAAATCCCCGCTCCCGGAGTGTCCCGGGTGCTCCGCTGGGGCTGCAGAGCGTGCCCAGCCTTGCCGGGTGCGCGTCTCTGGGGCACGCACGGGCACCACACCCCGGCTGCCGCTCGCAGCTTTTCGCTTAAAAAAGCATGAACGTTGCTAAAGTGAAACGAGAGGCTGAGAACTTCTGGAAATAGATTGGGAAGCCCCTTCTCCCAGGAAAGGAGTCCCGGAGGACACGCGGGGTGGCGGCGGCCGAGCGAGCGCTGCTGGGGGCGCGGGGGATCCGCGCCCCGCGTGGGCTCTGCCGCGGGGCTCGGCCCCCGGGCAGCCCGCCGGTAATAAACTTTAACCCTCTTGTCAGCGAGGCAGGATGCGAGAGAAGGGCTTGTCCCGTGTGGTGTGAACCTCAGCTCCTCCGGGGAAGATTAACCCGGGAGCCCCGGCGCGGGGAGCCAGGTTCAGGCTGGGGCTGAGCGCTGGCACTGCGGCCACGGCAGGGGCAGAAATATTGGCTGGGGCGAGAAATACCAGCAGCAGCTTATCTTCCCACTCTGCTTTGAAACAGCTTCAGTGCTTTGTCCTTTGGGTTGGAACTCCAAAATTCTGAAATTATTTTTCTTTCTGGACGCAGTGTTGGGTCAGGCACTCAGCCCCTCTACGGGAGACCGTGTCTGGCAAACACCTTACTGGTCTGTTGGAATATGCAGCCTAGAGATATATCTATATATAGCAAATTTGGAGTAATCCGTTATTTAACTATGCACCTGGATGCAGGTGATCTGGGTTTGGATGTTTTCTTTTGTTGGGGATTATTTCCCCAAGCCCAAAATGAATTGTGAAAGTCAAAATCTAGGACGATCATTATCTCACCCCGTGGGATCGGTCTCGGCATAGAGACTTAAGGGTACCACTGTTCGTGTGGGAGCCCAGCCCTTCTCAGAGCAAGGGTGAAAATGCATGTGGATATGCGAATTTCCCTCAGAGACCATCCTATATGCGGTTCACTTTTTTTACTGTTGTTTGTTTGTTTTTCTTTCCCTCCAGAAAGTCTTAGAAATTGCTGCAAAGCGTTATAAAGTTGTAGCTACCCGGTCCACACACGGGTGATTTCGTTTCTGGTTATCTGCAAAATGAGCTTTAAGCCAATTTCGTGCTCCAGGCTAAAGAGAGGGATTCGTATTTCCCTCCTAGATGCGTGGCATTCCTGGAATCTCTTTGTCAGCTTGCCGTAGGATGCTGCTGTCATTTGCTTGGAAACTCTCACCAAAATTTGTATACAGTTCAGAGCAGCGTAAGATTTCCGAGCCATCGGGTTGTCCTCTCTGGAAAGAAAAAAAAAAATCATCTTTCATTGATAAGTCAGTATTAAACTATTCAGAGCCTGGTTCCCATTTATCCCAAAGAACCACCGTAGGTTCAAAATATGCATTTCCTACTAATCTCTTTCCTTCCTCCTTCTAAGAAATAAAGTAGTCCTTCAGGAGAAGCGGTACTTTCTTGGAGAATCCTATAAAAGTTCTTGCACGATTTCCTGAACTTTGACACGCTTGGCTCTTTTATGCCACTTCCCCCCCGCCTCCTGAGCATGTAAAGGCTACTGCAGAACGACGGGAGGTTGCCTGAACTCTACGGCTGGGGATGAGCTCTGCCACCCTCCGTACGAGTCCCCTCTTGGCGTTAAGCCTGGCAGGCAGCGCTCCCCGGCCGCGGCAGCGCCGCCCCTGCGCGGAGGCGTGCGGAGCTGGCGGGGCCGCTCCGGCGGGGCCGCGGCCGCCCCGGGAGGCTCCCCGCACCCTCCCCGCCACGGCGGAGCGAGCTGGGGAGAAGATGTTTATCCTGAGATGCAAAATGGGTTGTTGAAAAACAAGCCATGTGCAAATAGTTTAATTTTCCGTTTTGATGCTTATCTTTGTCTCCCGAATTTCATCGGAGAGGCTTTAATTGGCGTGTGGGTAATAGTTCCTAAATAATCCCTTATTAGATGACTTCAGACGAGTTGCGAACCAATAACGTCTTAGTCCCAAAAGTGAAAGTAGAATTTGAAGGCTCAGGTCAGTTTTTGTCAAAGGGCTCATTTGAACATCTTTTAGTTTGCTGAAAAAGCTAATTAAAGAACGTTTGAAGGTTAAAGTCATTATTCCGTGCTGTTGTCGTGCTACAAGTGAGCCGAGTTTTGTGAAAACACAAAGGGCAGAAGTCACAGAGGTGGATTACTGTCAGTCCAGGCTACAGAGGCACAGAGAACTGTGGCATTAATTCCTATAGAAAGGTAGACAAACACAGTCACTGACTAACAACTTTCCCGCAGAGCCCTATTGTCTAAGCACTTTCTACCGCTTTGGGGCTCTCTTCGAGTTGCTACAGTCGTAACCAGATCCCAAACTAGGTAACGGGGCGACTTTCGGGAGCAGAATCCTTGTCCCATGAAACAATTTCCACGACAAAAATCGCTGCGGGTCTTGGCGGCTCCCTCTAACATTTACTCCCCCCGTTCAGCGGCGCTAATTTATTCATTACTTGGCAGAAAGTTAGCAGCGCGGCAGAACTCTGCTGGAGCCCGCAGCACCCTCGCACCCGCCGCCGCCCGGCTGCCGCTGCCCGCTGCCTGCGCGGCCCCGCTTGCGGGACAGATCCGCGGCCCCGCTTGCGGGGCGGCTCCGCACCCGCTCGGGAACTCTGCGGGCGGCGCCGCCGCGCAAGAGCCGCGCAAGAGCCGCGCAAGAGCCGCGCAAGAGCCGCGCTGCGCGGGAGCTGCGCGCCGCGGGGGCGGCTGGAGCGCAGGGACAGGCGGCGCGCCCGCGGGCAGGAAAATGCCGTGGGCTAATCCCGGGGGCTGTCAGCAGCAGTTCGCGCCTTTGTGTGTGCGTGTGCGTGGACAGCAGATTGCAAAGCCGGGCACACAAAGATAGGCGCGCACAGGCACGGCCGGGGCTGCTCAGCCTCGCCTCCCCAGCGCCCGCTGCCTTCGCGCTGAGCCGCTGAGCCCCACTCGCTCTCTAAGTCTGGATTTTTTAGGTCTGGGAACGACTGTAGGTCTCCCCAAATTCAAAGAAACAGATGTTTGGGCTGATTATGGATGGGGGGAGGGGAGGAGGAATCCCTGCAGCTGCAACTCAAAGAAATATATTGATAAAATATTTCAGTGGTAATAAATACGCAGAGATCAGCTCGACCTTGCGAGGTCTTTATTTTAATTTTTTTTTTCCCCATATACAAAAATCTTTATCAAACCTCTATTCTATGGCTTCAATAAACAGAACCCATTACCTCACGGCAGCTTTTGTTGGCCTGTATACAAGCGAGAACAAAATGGTTATTCAGGAGAACGCTTTCGATTTTTATTGTGTGTAGTATGCACAAAGAGCAGTGTTATTGTATTAAAAAGAACCATCTGTAGCAGAAACAATGGCATCAAATTATCTTTGAATACCCACTGCAAAAATATAAAGCTTTTTTATTATTCTTCTGCTGTACGGTGGGGGACAGAGAAGTGACTTTTTTGTTGTTGTGGGTGCATTCTTATAACACACACACAAAATCAGCCACTGGGATTTTTTTTTAAGCCATAAACGATTTTTTCCCCTCTTGTTCCAGGGACTGCAGTTAAGAGCTAGGGCTAGGACTTGGAGGATGTGTAGGCAAACGGAAAGAGAGCCGGGGGAAGAAAAACCGAAATGGATTCATTCTCTGTCCTGGATGGAGGAGGAGAGGAGAAGAGAAGGGGACGTGCGAGCTTCCTTCAACTGCCTCTGTCCGGTGAAAAGTGCTCAGACCCCCGGGGCTGCGCCGGACTCCGGAGTCCGCGCGGACTTTCGCGCTGAGCTGCCAATCAAACCGCTCGCAGCCACCACCCTGCTCTGGCACCGACATGTAAGTAGCTGCAGCACAACTTTGACATTCACAGTTTTTCCCCCTCCTCCCCCGTGACCTTTAAAACGATCTGGAAATGTAGCTCCCACCTACGACCCGCCACTCTGAGCTCCACCGCGTTAAGCTCGGGGACTCGCGTACGCGTTTGGGCTCGGCTGAAATTGCGCGGCCGCGCACCGCGAGCGAAGCGCTGGGCAGAGGCGCTCCCGGTCCGCGGGCTGCATCCGCGCTGTCTGCTCCTCTCCGGCGGAGCTCACGGCCCGCGGGGAGCGCTCGGGCCGCAGCAGAGCCGGGACTCTCCCCCGCGGCCCCGGGGCGTTCCAGCGCTATTTTGGCGCTGGCCCGCGGGGCGAGCCGCGGAGAGGCGCGCAGCCCCGGCCGCGCACCGCACCGGGCGGCAGGCGCGACGCCCCCGCGCCTCTGCCAGGGCTGCTCCGGGGGTCCGCGGGCCGGGCGGTGCCCCGGGCCGGGCGCTCCGCGGGCGCGGCCGGGGCGGTGCGCGGGGCGCGGAGCGGCCGCCGGGCGGGGGCTCCCGGGCGCGCCGCTCTCTGCCGCCCCCTGTGGGCGCTGCGCTGCGCTGCGCTCCTCCCGCGGCGCTGCGCGGCCGCTCCCGGCCCAATCCCGGCACAGGGGGCCGGCCCCGCGCTGCTCCCGCACGCCCAAAGCGGGGCTTCACCGCGGGCGGAGGCGGCGCATCGCCGGCCTGCGCGGGGTCCGCAGCCGGGCAAGCCGATAATAAATCATCAATACCTTTTTAACTGCCCGCCGCTGCCTTCTGATGCACTTGGGGCTGGGAAAGGCCCGAATTTGACATGTTGGCTCATTATCATAGCATTTAAAGAGAAACTCTTTTTAGTTACAGTTAGCAAAGTTGAGGTTGGATTCCCCCTCTTCGCCCCCCCTCTCTTTTTTTTTTTTTTTCCCTTGGTAAGAATTTGGTAGATAAAGGTTAATCTTGGGCTGAATGATAGAGCTGTGATTGACAAGAGAAAAGGTGTTGAGGGCAGGTCGAGCTGTCTTATTTACAGCCCACTGCTTGCTATAGAGCCTTTGTTAGGACTGGAAAGCTAATTTAGTGCTGATCAAAAGCACCACAGAGTTAAAGGACTGGTAATGACTGCTAATTTCATTTCAGCCTCATACATCCCCAACTGCTGTAATTAAAGACGTGCTATTTAAATACAGGTGAAGGGGTTTTGTATTAGGGGGAAAGTGGGTAGCCGGTTACAGTTTTATTTATGGTTAATATGGTAAAAGTCCAACATTCGATTTATGAATTTAGCGATTTGCTTTTTCGCACTCTTCTGCGCCCCTGCAGAGCAGGGCTGGACGGCGGGGTCGGCCGTGCAGGGGCAGGGCGAGGACAGCGCGCCGCAAGCGATGGATGCGAGCCCCCAGCTAGCGTGGGGTTATCTTATTTTTAATTATTCCCATCAAACGGCAGTCAGGAAACATCGGGAGCTCAAGGGAGAGGGGAGATGGAGGGGCACGTGTCAGCTTTTAAGTGCCTCTGCGGAAGCTCAGGTCCTCATATTATTATTATTTTTAATTAAATTATTTTAGCACTCCACGGCTGGTTCGCTGGTTCTGAGACGATGTAATTTCACAACCGATACAACAGTTTCTTTCTGGGAAACATCAAAGGATGAAAGCTCTACATTTCCGTAGTTGGTTAAAATTGACCAAAAAAAAAAAAAAAGAAAGGCAAAAAAAAAAAAGAAAGAAAGAAAGAAAAAGAATTTAGCCTTTAATCTCTTTTTATCCACGACGACTAAAGATCTGTACTCGACCCCGCTCGGCTCTGGGCTGCCCGGGCTGCCCGGGCTCCCCCCGCTCCCGCGGCCGCTCCGCGCGGGGGGCGGCGCCCCCTGTCGGCCGCGCCGGGGGTGCCCGTGGGGATCCCGCGGGACGGGCGCGCCCGCGGGGGAGCGGCGGCACCGGCGGCACCGGCACCGGGCGGGCCAGGAGCCAGCGCCTGGAACCGCCTGGGAGTCGCTGCAGGGGTTAAAGTGAGCGCGGTGAGGTTGGGACGGGCAAGGTGAGCAGAGAGCCCAGCACAGGAACTACGGGCAGGAAAGCCACCTCCAGCTTGCGCCGCCGTTTGCTCTCCAGAGATATGAACGCGGGCAGAAACTAAGTGAAGTGCCACCGACTTCTTTCTAGGCAGAGCTTTCCATAAGCCTGGGTCTTCCAGAAACCCTGATAAGTGATGCTCTCCCACAGCTAGGCAGAGCAGGGGAGCTGCTGCGGGACCGCGCCGCCCCGGCGGGCGGCGGGACATCCCCGGCAGACCCACTTCTTTATTGGCAGCCTTAGGCACAAAAAGTCAGGATTAATTTTTCATCCTTCCCAACTTCGGTGTTCCAGTGCTGTCAGCAAATGCCAGCCTTTCAGATGTTCGTGCTTGTGTTTTCCTCCCAACGTGTCTTAAATAAGTCAGTGTTGACAGGTGTTGCTTGTAAGCAGCGTTGAACAGTTCCTTTTCATTAAGGAAACATTTTCTCAAATGGCATATGTTTAAACCCGAAGCAATAAAGTCACCTCAACCCCCCCCCCCCAAAAAAAAAAAAAAAAAAAAAAGAGCAAAATAAACACCTCCTCCTCCTGGAAAAGGAATAAGCGTTATCTTAAGTGAATTTTAAGTGAATGCCTGGAGTGCGATTTTATTTTCTCACTGTGGAGATGACAGATTTAAAATAAACCTGGTGATATAAAACGATTAGCCAAAATATGTGACGTGCTTCATTGCCACCAACTTTTTAGATGAATTCTCCACTTATTTTGTAGCATGCACGTAGCTCAGGGTAGTGCATTTAACGGTGGTATTTGCTAGATGCGGTAATACCCAGCACGGTTTATGCGTCTTGCGTGCAAGAGAAAGACTAATGGAAACCAAATTATTTCTGTTAAATTGGGGTTATTTTGTATCTCCTGTTGACAGCCTGGATGAAAGTCATAACGCCGCAGTTTTTCTATTAAATGAACCCCATGGCTGTTGGTCTCACAATAAACTTTTCACTTTAGAAATTATATTCGGATAGGTTTTTATGAAATATTATTGTTTGTCGCGCTGAGCATACTTTCTCCATTCTTTCAGTTTGATCTCCACTCGAGACTCCCTAATAAGGCAATTCTGTAGTAAGAGCGCCCAAAATAAAGACATGGCATTTTCTATAAATAATAGCAAGAGCCCTGCACAGATTTCCCTGCACAACGGAATTCCCAGATTTCCTTCACTGTTTCTTTAGTTAGCATGCGTTCGGTATATATAACTCCGAAATTAAGCAAAAATATACATCTGTATAGATCTGTCAAGCCAGTTATAAACAGAGGCATTATATGTCAATTACCACAGGAAACGGAAAAAATACAGAGTGCTTGTACACACGGTTTAACGTCAGGAGGCACTTTACAAAAATTTAGTGACTCCTGCCGAAAGGTGAATGATTAACCCGGTTCCAGGAGAGGGGTTGTTAGTGCTCCTCTTAGAAACAGCAGTTGTGAGGGGGCTGTAAAGAGGTCGTAAACTCCCCCCGCCCTAGGGCAGGAGTTGGCACATAAAATCAGGTGTCCCGAGTGATCAGTTTAACCAAAATGCGGTTTTCCTGGGCTCGGTTCGTAACTCAGCTGCCGGGTTTTATTCTGCGGACGTTGCTCAAGGGAGCAAATGCTGTAAATCTGGGATCGGGTCCCAGGCTTGGCAGACAGCTGGCAGCAAGGGGGGGGGTCAGCTCTGTGCTCAGCTGGCAGCAAGGGGGGGGGTAGCTCTGTGCTCAGTCTCGTTCATCTCCACTTGGAAGAAAAGTGCATTTTTAGTTTATTTATGTCTTTTGGAAGGAGCCGTTTCTGGATGCCGGCATTTCCTACATCTCTCTGTTGAGCGGTGGAAGGGGAGACTTGAAGAAACAAACCAGAAAAACAGCCTCAAAGGCCAATTCGCACTTCACCTTTTCTTGCTTCCCCCTGAGCCCGTCCCTGGCACCTGCTGCCCTGAGCACCCGCAGCATCGCCCCCTCTGTCCCAGCCCGTGGGCACCCCCTGGGCCTTTCCCCTCACAGCCATCCGCTCCCGCCGGGAAGGCTCCCACAGGGGCAGGCGGGGTGTTCGGAGAAGCCCCGTTGTGCTGTGATTTCCATGGAAAAAGGGCTGTGACACCCCGCCGACAGCACCCCGCACCCAAACCCACGCAGTACTCCCGATCGTTGTGTGCCCGAAGCGCTTCTCCTGCCCCGCCTGTCGCACACACCTGCGGGGCCAGGGCCGCTGGGGATGGCGAGCACTTGAGGCTTCTATTTTATTTCTCGCTTTATTTCCCCACGGGCTCCCTTCTGCTCCTGGAGGAGCCCCAGGCCCCCTCGCCTCTCTCCGCTGCGCCCGGGCCTCCTCCGGGCAAAGGCTCGTTCAGATCTTCGGATGGAGGACAGTGGATAGACACATGGCAAGTGTTGTTGTTATTATTTATAGCACCATCTCTCCGCTCCGATTAAGCGCCGTCTAAATATGAATTCACTGTATAGACAGCTAGTCTATAATTTGAATTAAAATCCTTCCAACGAGCCCGTCGCTGGAGAATTCTGAAATCACAAGCCTAAGTTGACACAATGAGCCCATGGTGTCAATAAACCATGGGCGAGATGGAGAGATTGTCACTCCAGACCATAACAGTTCTGAAAGTGTCATTACCGTCTGTCCTGTCAATGAGCTCCAAATTAAGGACTATGAGGAACAGCGAGATAAAAGTCACCGTCTTGGCTCCATTATGGGCGATCTTGTCAGTGATCTGAGAATCACTGGAAAGGGCTTTTTTTTTTTTTTTTTTTTTTTGCTTTTTTTGCCTTTTTTTTTTTTTAATGTACTTTTCAAACCATGCCTCGGGATGCCAGGGTTTGAGGTGCGCTGAGAGAAGCAACCTTGAAGCACCCCAGGCTGTGCCTCAGGCGTTCCCATTGAAACTGCCACAGCTTCTTTGGGAAACGGCGTGAATTCAATGGAAGAGCCGGAATAATTCCATCAAAACTGTGCTGGGGCCAAAGAGGACTTCATTTGATTTGGGCGACACGTGTGATCCCCATGAACAGACACTTTTTTTGACCATTATTTTCTTAAGTCAACACAAAGATGGTGAAGGGGAAAGAGGGAAATAAAATAGAAGCCTCAACTTTAGGAAAAGACAATACATTTGAGATAGCCCCTTCCAGGCATTAAGACTTTCAGAGAATGTCCCCAGTCTCTCTCCTGCGAGCCTGAGAGAGTTAAGGGGACTTATTCAGGAATTGGAAACCTTCAGTTCTGGATTTTTGTGCTTTTGTGGGTTTAAGCAAAGCAGTTAGCGTTCTTCAGGAGGGGTTTTGTGTTTAATATACATGAGTTCATTCAACTACAATGGAAAAAGAAAACTCATTTGTTCTTATAAAACTAGGAAGGAAAGATAACTTTAAATAGACTGCCAAAAAGGATCCCGCTCGAGGGGGTTGCCTTCCTGCTAAAGAGCCAACATTCAACTGTAATTTCACCCCGTTACGTTGTACAGTAATTCTTAAGTTTATCCTCGCCACTGATCTTGATTTTCTGATTTATTTTAAAGATCACATAAGAAAAAGTACGGGCTTCACTTGTATTTTCCTTGGGGAAAGAAATCCCGTGAGTGTGATTTTAGACGCAGAGCAAAAATCGCGGACAGTTTGAGGAAGATGTTGGCTATTTATGAAGAGTCATGGAAGCCTGTTTGGACAATCGGCTTCTCCTTTTATTGAGAAGCCTTTTGAAAGCGACTTCGAGAGGTGGTGTGAGCGATTCGGCTTTTCTGCTGCTTATTGTGTACGTTAAACTCCCCTCAGGATCCGAGTTTTAATTTTTCTTTAAATTTTCCTTCTTGCAGCACTGGGGGAAAAAAAAAAAACCAAAAAAAAAAAAAAAAAACAAAAAAAACCAACGGAGCTGCTTCTTTTTATTTTTTTGTTTCTCTCCACCTTTTTTTTTTTTTCTTTTTTTCCCCCCCTTTTTTTCTTCACCTTTTGGGCTATTTCTTTTTGCCGCCCCAGCCCCGCAGCAGCGGCTCACGCGTGCGGTGGTCGCCGGGAGGGGAGGTGGCCGTGGGGCCGCTCCGGGGGCACAGCGGGACCCGCGGCGCGGGCGGCCCGGGGGGAGCCCCGCAGCCCCCGCAGCCCCCGGGCCCCGCAGCCCCCGCAGCCCCCGGTTCCCGCAGCCCCCGGTTCCCGCAGCCCCGCTCGGGCCCGGGCCGTGCGCTGCCCGCCCGGCCGCACGTGTGCTCGCCCCGCGCTTCCATTCGGGAAAAGAGGGATGAAAGGAGAGGCCGGGAGCAGCGCGGGGCTCCCTCGGTATTCCCCGGCTTTCAAGGGTCCTTAGAGCCCTTGAATGAAATTATTGGGCGAAATGGGGTCTGGCGGGACCGGCCGCGGCTCGCCCCCTCCTTGGTTTGTACGTGTAATGCCACTTCTGAGAGCGACAATCGGGCTACTTGCTGGACAGGGAGGGACAAAAAGGAGATTAAACCGTTTTAAATAATAATAAAAAACATCCCAAACGCAAGCAGAGTGGATTACACTTGCCGCGGCGCCCCGGCTCCCCCCGGGTTCCCCGAAGAGCCGCCTTCGGGCCTCAGCCCAGCTCGGCCCCGCCAAACTTCCCGAGTTCCCGGGAGCCCTTGGAGCGCCCGGAGGGTCCCCCCGGCTCTCCGTGTGAGACCCTTGCTTGGCTGAGGACATCCTGCACCTGCAGCAGCTCGGGACCCTGCCGGGGCTGGGGAAAGCTCCCCCGGCCCATACCCACTCCAAATGTGGCCTTTATTCCAGGGCATTTCAGACAATATCCCCCCAAGTTTTCCTCGGGATACCACTGCAAACCCACCATGTGATGACTGAAATTCCCCAGAGACTGGATATAGTTAGTTCATTAAAACTTCTCTGACTAACTTGAGCGCTGGGCTGCTACAGCATAAGAGGGGCAAGAGGAAATTTATCTGGACATTTTTGTCTTTGCCTATTTTTTTTAACGTAATGAAATTAAAACTTTTGGAGCTCACAGTTGACATTTTGCAGAAAATTGAGTTATCAAGGCAGTAATTATTTCACGGGGAGATAAAACTCTCATAGCCCTAACTGTCAAATAGGGGCCTTTTCAGATTTTAATTACAAAATAAAATTAGTCTGCTCTTCCTCGGAAGGGTTTGTGAGTGGCTAAACAGAGCTTTCCCCAATACTGGTGGTCGTCAAACTCTGCTAATTAGCAATGCTGAGAAATTCCAGTTAACAAGGACATTCTCTAAGTCTCTGCAGGTTCCCTGCCGTTCGCCTTCATTTCCATAAGAAGATTAAGAGTGGAGGGGAACACACTCAAATGCAGATGCAGAAAAGAAGCGTTTTTAACAAGCATCATAATAGTAAGATGCTTGGCTAGTTCTCACCTAATTACTGCAAGTTAAACCTCTATTTGCAGCTAAGGACAAAAAATGGAGCTGCAATCTCCCATCTCCACAAGTCTGCTTAATAGTTTGCTTTAGATTGGTTACTAGTAGGTTCAGGAAAAAATAATATGAAAATGTGTATATTCTTTCCGATACAGTTAACAGGATAGGTTGTATCCATAGGGCTTTTAGAAAAATCGGCGAGCATTAGAACAATAAATACATAAAATCCAAGTAGTTAACATTCATTTTCTTTTTAAGAGACTCATAACCTGGAAATAAGAGTGCGTGTGCCGCAGAGCCCATCACTGAGAACATTTTCAGACTATTTGTTTAATGTAAGCACTTTTCATTTCCATAAATTATACCAAAGGCAACGATTTTTTAAATCCACTCAGATTAAACCGTCCCTCTGCAGGCCTCCCTTCCCTGGCTGTATTCTTAGAGAGCAGTGGTGTTATTGTCATTAATATAGAAAATCAGGGACCATTTCATCTTTTTTTTTTTTTTTTTTTTTTTTTTTTTTTTTTTTTTATTTTGTAGCCAGCTTCCCGGTCTGCCTCTGCTTCCGCCCACCCGTGTGTGTATTCCCAACCAAGCAAACCTCCATATCCAGAGGAAAGGCACAAAATATCCCAAAAGAGCCATCGCCCTCACCTTATTTCCTGTATTGCACTATTATTTATATATGCCAGTTTATTGCATCGATAATTAAAAGTGTTAATTAAAACAGAGCCGTAAATACTCCCGATAGCACAATTGTTAGGCATTTCCCATCCTTTATTCGTATGATAAATGCAATTAGGAAAGGACCAGGCCCCGAAAGGCTCTCAGTGAGCACAGGGCAGCCCACGATGCCTGGTCCTGCGTGGAGCTCTGGCCCGTGCACCCCACGCACCTCCCGTAGCTACAGCCAGAGCAAAAATAACCCCTTGCCTGCGCACCGCCACCCTCGCTTATCGGTTTAGCACAATGAGCAAGCACCTACACCGCCCACCCACCCTCTTTAAAAAAAAAATTCAAAATAATTATCCCTAAAATTATTTTTTAATAACTTTATCAACGGGAGACCAAGGGGAGAACAATAAGACAGTTAACAGCCGCCGTGCATTCAGGAGTGTCTGGACAATCCCAATCCGCTTATACCCCACATCTCATGATTTGCACCTATGTTTCAACGGTTTAACCTATCACTTATCTAGGGGTTATATATACATTTTCGAATTAAACGCATTGGACCCGATTTATTTGCATAATCTACGTCGAGGGAAAAAAGAAAGAGATGCGTCCCGTTTGCCGGCGGGTTTTTATTATTATTATTATTATTATTATTATTATTCTTTGTTGTTATTATGACTATTATTTTTATTATTATTATTCCGCCGGGTTGTCATTTCCCGCTCCCTTCCCCCCGGCCCTCGCGCGGCTCCCGGCGGCGCCTCCCGCCCGGGGCGCGGCCGGGCCGGCAGGGGGCGCCGCAGCGCCGCGGCTGAGGCCGTCGGGGCGCCCCGCGCTGCCCCGGCCCCCGCCCCGCGCCCCGGCCGCGCTCCGGCCCCTGCGGCTCCCGCACCCCCTCCGGCTCCACGCCGTGAGCGCCATCGCACCGAAAGGCGGAGCAACCCCGCCGAGGCAGGGGAGGCGCGGAGCGGCGCGGGGGAGCGCGGCCAGGGCGGCGAGCGGCTCCCCCCGCTCCCGCTCCGCGTCCTCTCTCCCCTCCTTCCTTTGTCGTCAAGTGCGGTTTAGCAACAAAGATCCCAACAAGAGAGTGGAAGTAAACTTAGCCGGGGCTTTGTGCAGCCCGTGTAGTGACAACAAGGGAAACAAAACTACGTATTTGTAGCGTCCGGCCGTCCCCCCAGCCCCGCGCTGCGCCTACCCGGCGCCGCCCGCGGCCCGCAATGGGCCCGGGGTGACGGTGCCGCCGGGCCCAGCGGCGGACGGAACGCGGCCCGGACCCCTCCCCAGCACCTGCAGAGGGGTCCCGGCCCCGCTTTGTGTTCGGCGGGGATGGCATGTGGGAAACCGGTGTTTGCACTGGACATCCCCCTCCTGCGGGGCCGGAGGCCGGGGGAAGGGCTTGGCGCGCTGTGGAGCGGAGCAGGGCCCGGGGGATGGCCGGGAGATGGGCACAGCCTCTGCCCGGGCGGTGCGCTGCGGGCTCGGCAGCAGCAGGGCCCGGCTGGGGGCTCCGCCTCACGGGAACTGCACGGCCTGGACGGGGCGAGCGAGGCACACGCAGGGTCGGGCGGCCCCTCTGTCCCGAGGGGCACCGGCGCAGGGCTGGGGGAAGCCGTCCCGGCTCCGCTCCCCCCATGGCTTCTCCTAGCCCCAAGCCAACATCAACTTAAAGGGGAAAAGGAAAAAAAAAAAAAAAGAGAAAAGAAAGAAAAAAAACACCACGTAGCAACAATGCTGTTTACCCACTTCCTCCAAAAGGCGTGTGTGACCTGTTGCTGGAAGGGGAGATACAAAGGCTCCCAGTGGCCGCCCGGGCCGCCCCCGGGCCCGCCTCCCCGCCGAGCCGTCCCGGCGCGCCCAGCCCCCGCCCCGTTTCATGCAAAACCAGGGGAAGAGACTTGTCCTCAGTGGCGGAGCCGCCGAGCGCTGATTGGCCGGAGCGAACGCATTTATTGCCTGACAAGCCCCCATCACATGGATGGTTGTCTATTAACTTGTTCAAAAAAGTATCAGGAGTTGTCAAGGCAGAGAGAGAGAGTGTGTGTGTTTGCAAAAGGGGGTAAAGTAGTTTGCTGGCTCTTTAAGACCGAGGTGGAGAGAGAGAGAGAGAGAGAGGGAGAGAGAGAGAGAGAGAGAGAGCGGCAGGCAGAGAAAAAGGAAAAAGGAGGAAGAAGTTTTTTAAAATCAAGACTCCGGCGGTAATAATAGCAGTTATTAGCATTATTAATCCATCAGCGAAGAAGAAGATCCTGATCTTGATCCAAGTGTGGTTTTGGGGAGTCCCCCTCCCCCCTTTCCTACCCCTCCCTAGGAAAAAAAAAAAAAAAGTCCGGCTTGGGACTCCGCTGCGGCTGCTCCTCGTTTCTCTGCTCAAGGCTGGTTCCAGCAAAAGTAGTTTGAATGTACAACATGATGGAAACCGAGCTGAAACCTCCCGCCCCCCAGCAAACTTCGGGGGGAGGCACAGGCAACTCCAACTCGGCCGCCAACAACCAGAAGAACAGCCCGGACCGGGTCAAGCGCCCGATGAACGCGTTCATGGTGTGGTCCCGCGGGCAGCGGCGGAAAATGGCCCAGGAGAACCCGAAGATGCACAACTCCGAGATCAGCAAGCGGCTCGGGGCGGAGTGGAAACTTTTATCCGAGGCGGAAAAGAGACCCTTCATTGATGAAGCCAAGCGGCTCAGAGCTCTGCACATGAAGGAGCACCCGGATTATAAATACCGACCCCGGAGGAAAACCAAGACCCTCATGAAGAAGGATAAGTACACGTTGCCGGGGGGCTTGCTGGCACCGGGCACCAATACCATGACGACTGGGGTAGGGGTTGGGGCCACCTTGGGAGCTGGGGTGAACCAGAGGATGGACAGTTACGCGCACATGAACGGCTGGACCAACGGAGGCTATGGGATGATGCAAGAGCAGCTCGGCTACCCGCAGCACCCGGGCTTGAACGCGCACAACGCGGCGCAGATGCAGCCCATGCACCGCTACGACGTGAGCGCCCTGCAGTACAACTCCATGACCAGCTCGCAGACTTACATGAACGGATCGCCTACCTACAGCATGTCCTACTCCCAGCAAGGGACCCCGGGCATGGCCCTGGGCTCCATGGGCTCGGTGGTCAAGACGGAATCCAGCTCCAGTCCCCCCGTAGTCACTTCCTCGTCTCATTCAAGGGCTCCTTGCCAAGCTGGGGACCTTCGGGACATGATCAGCATGTATCTACCAGGTGCTGAAGTACCAGAACCAGCTGCCCCAAGCAGACTTCATATGTCCCAACACTACCAGAGTGCACCTGTTCCTGGCACAGCCATTAATGGCACACTCCCTCTATCACATATGTAAGACAAAGGGGCCGGGGGGGTGGGAGGGGAGGGAAAGGAAAACTAAACAAAACAAACAACAAAAAACTTTTATTAGAAATTCTGGACTTTTTTTTTTTTTTTTGGACTATTTTTGTACAGAGAAAACTCCGGAAGGGGGGTGGGGGTGGGGTTTGGGGTGGGGGGGGTCAGAAATTAAACCGACAAGGAACTTGTATAGATCTCGGAGGGGAAGCAACTACACAAAACTTTTAAAAAGTTCTAGTTAAAACGGTAGGAACTTTGCAGAAAGTTTGCAAAAGTCTTTACCAATAATATTTAGAGCTAGACTCAAAGAGCGAAGAGGAAAATGTTTTAATATTTGCAGGCAACTTTTGTACAGTATTTATCAAAAGACACATGGCAATCAGAATGTCCATTGGCAATATAGAGAGAAGAAAAAAAAGCAAGCTCGCGAATTTGCCAATTATTTTTAAAAACTGGAGTCTTCTTGGACCATTGTTGTTGTGGCAGCTGAATTTATAGCAGCTGCGAGAGGAGAGGAAATTATTTTACGGCATTTGGACATTTAAATTGTTTTAGAAATTGTACAAAAGATAAAAAAAGGTAGGATGAGTACTTGCGAACCATGGGCTTGGTTTGCTGGATAAGGGCAAAAGTTTAGATTGTACTAAATTTTTTCTTTTTTTTTTTTTTTTCTACTTCTTGTTAAAAAGCAAAAATTGCCATGCAGGTTCACACGCCGTTTGTTAATTTATAATAACTTTTTGTTTCCAGACTTCATCCTGTTCAAAGGAAAAAAAAAAAAAAAAAGGAAAATTACCAACCTGAAATTACTGTGTTTGAAATATTTTCTTATGGTTTGTAATATTTCTGTAAATTTATTGTGATGATATTTTAAGTTCTTTTTTTTTTCTCCTCATTTTCCGTAGTTGTATTTTAAAGATTCGGCTCTGTATTATTTGAAATCAGTCTGCCGACAGTCCATGTATATATTTGAACTAATACCATCCTTATAACAGGTACATATTCAAGTTAAGTTTTTACTCCATTATGCACAGTTTGAGATAAATAAATTTTTGACATATGGACACTGAAGTTCCGCTTGAGTCTTGGATTTATTTTTGTAACGCAAGATGTTTTTTGAATAATTCATGCAGTAGAAGGTATCATCGTAGCCAACCGAATACGATAAATAATGCAGCAATATATAACTATATATATAAAACGCATGAGTATTTTTATAGGTATGTATGTAGAGAGAGAAAGTACGATAGCTTTAATGGAATAACTGCCTGTGCCTCCTTCGGGGGGACGGGAACGCGGGCTTGAGAGGCGGCTTCCCAGTTCCCCCCCTTGCCTTCCGAGGACGCGGGGTGCTCCGGGCTCCGGGGGTTCTGTCGCCGCTGCCTTTGGCCACTTGTTGCCCCAGGAGGGGCCGAGCTGGGGCCGGCGGGGCCGGCGGCAGCGGCGGGCGGGCCCCGGGCACTGCCGCGGCCTCCCGGCTCCCACCGGCGGATAATGCGCTCCTCTCTGTGCCCTTTCCCAAGCGAGCCTCCTTCCGCCGGGCAGGCAGGACGGGAGCCGGCTTCCCACGGCCGAGAACCCGAGCGCGCCCGGCCTGGCCCGGCTCAGCCCTCCCCGCTCCCTTTGTCCGCCGCTTCCCAAACTTTCCTCTCCTGGCTCCTGGGCCGCGCAGGAGGAGGTGAGAGGTGGGGGCGGGCGTAGGGTTGGCCGGGCAGAGGTAAGAAACAACAAAAAACCGAACAAACAAACAAAAAACAGTCGAATGCCAGAGACTTTCACGTTTTATCACAGCTCTTTCTTGAATCCTATTTCTTAAATTGCCAGCGCGGTGTAGCCCCGTTTCGGACACTCTCTGCAGCCGGTCACAGCCCCAAAGAGAAGCGGTGGCGCCCGCCATATAGAAGGAGAGATCCACCGTCCGTGCCAGGTAGAGTTTTACTTTGTACCGTCGTACCCTCAGTTGCCGAGGATGGGGCTCCGCGCCGCTCCGCGCTGGCGGCCCCGGCCGGCGCCAGGCCCCGCGGCCCGGGCAGGGCAGGGGCGATGGGCAGCGCGGCTGGGCAGCCCCTGCGGCAGCCCCAGCGGGTGTTTGGGCCTGCTTCCCTTCGGGGAAACGCGCGAGAGAGAGATGTAAATAATAATAATAATAATAATAATAATAATAATAATAATAATAATAATAATAATAATAATAATAATAATAATAAAGGTACGAATTTTGGGATTTGAAGAACTGTGATTGCAAACTGGTCGTGTGTTCTGCTAATGGCATGTGGTACGTGGCAAGGAAAGCATGTGATGTTTGGCTTAGGCAAGGCACAAAGTGGGCACTCCGGCACGGGGCAAGCGTTGCTAAGCTTTTCTCTCCGGTATTTCTTGTCAGCCACTGGATTTTGCTTTAGGTCGGGGGGAAGAAGGCTGGGTGAAATGCACACACGCGCACACACACACACACGCACACACACACTCACACACACACACACACACAAAATTACCTGGCTGGTTGTGGCTTTTATTTGGTATTGCAATTTCCTAGGCTGAGTTCTGGCCTCCATCCTTGAAGCCTGGTGTCCAGATGAAAACTAGCATTGCCAGACTAGGAGACGTGGAGATTTGCTCACTGCCTGGTTTTGTAGTTTAGCTCCCTTTGTCTCTTTTATTTCTGCACCGTCGCGGTACTTGGGCCGGACAAAAAATTTTGCAGATTCTCAACCTTTCTGTGTCTTTTACTCTAATGCAACGAGTAAAACATTCTTTTTCAGAGCTGTGAGCGTTTGCAATGCATTTGGGGATTATTCACGTGGTAACGAGCCCACATCCCCGCTCCCGTTTGCCTCGCTGAGAAAAGAGAACCAGGAATAAAAGCCCAATCGATATCACGATTCCATTTTTAAAAGCGAATCTTAGCCAATTAACAGCAATAAAACCTGGCCCCTTTTTGAAGTGCTAACTAAAATATTCGAGGGGGGTATTTGGAAATGTTGGTCCTTTTACAACTCGCATAGAGAAGGCGAGCTAATACCCCTAAACAAAAGGCACTAAGCCACATATTCAGGCTTAGTGAATTCAGCAACTTTTTATAAGGGCAATTTGTTTAAGCTGAGATTTCGGAGTACGATTTGGAATATATGTGGTTGAAACTTGATATCCCTTGGACAGATTCCTTACATCCATCCATCCATCCATCCATCCATCCATCCATCCATCCATCCATCCATCCATCCATTCCGTTCAGGGAGGATAACCCAAAGCATTTTACATGTACAGCTGAACAGTTTTATTTTTAAAGTGCTACTTGGAGGAACGCCATTGTCCACTGCTCATTTTAAATTCAACACATTCAATAACGCCATTTACACCTAAGCCATTATCCTGGGCTTTCGTTTATGGCAGCTGAAATGTGTAGCAGAGCTCGTGGGTATGTTTTTATTTTGGTTATTGAAGACCTTTGGGGCTCTCTGTGCTTTCCCTCTCGTGAATTGTTGTGTATTTTATAGCCAGAGTGATGCTCGGCCCAAGAGCACCAGTGTAATGTTTCCCTAACCTTCTACACAGCCGAAGTGAACCTAAGGATAAGATTATAGTTTCCCCTGTGATTTTTTACGGCTTTTTAAGTACTGGGGTGTTAAAATATTTTGCGGAACTGGAGAGGTAGATTAGCAGGGTTTCTTGCCAAAGCTGGGAAGCTGGTATTACAGACTGTCCCAGGGGGAAATCGCTCACATTAACCACTAAATGAATATTTGACAAGGGCTCATTCGGGGGTATTATTACTACAAACGGGTCCCTACTGGACTTTCCAAGGGTCAAAGAGCAATGGTTCAATTAATTATTTAGACTGTTAGTAGATTTGGTTGTAATAGCTGTACTTATTTCTGCAACCGACAGCTTCTTGCAGTGGGGGATCTGGGGAGAGGCTCTGCCTCGCAGCACCGGCTCCAGCCCGTGGCTCTCGCTTGCCGACAGGCATTTCTTGGCCAAAACCACGTTTTGATTCCTTGAGATGCGCACTGGTGCCGGGTGGGACATCAGGGGTGACGGTGATTCCCACAGCAGAGTGTTTTCTCTCAATATTTATTCCTCCTCGTCCCCAACGGGCAGCAGAGCTGGATATCTGCCTCCGAATAGGAGGTAGATAGCCCAGCAATTTAAGTAGTATATAATGTAAGTCCCACTGAAAGAAAGAGGCCCATTACTGATAGGTGTGATTAGATACACTTCAGTCATTTAAATCCTGATCTAACTCAAATACTAAAATGTAAAACCTGCTTCGGTGGTTGTGAGATTTCCGAGGATATATGCAAAATGCTGACATTCTGATGGCAGAAGAGCTTCGTCTTTGCTTTTTTTTTAACGCCAGTCAGCCTCGCCTGACACTGTCGTTTCAACATTTTTCTTGGTGAGGAGGGGAGAGAGAAGGGAGGATTATTTTGTTTAATTTCTACAACAAACATGTCCGTAGTAGTAGATACTAAAAAAAAAAAAAAAAAAAAAAAAAAAAGGCAAAAAGGCAAAAAACCCCAAAATAACGTTGGGAGTGTGCGATTAGGTGACAATAATGTATGTTGAATGAATAAGAGATAAGCTGCAAGGGGGGAGAGGGAAGCAGTAATTACAAACCCAATTCATTCAGCTTTTCAGGACTTTTGTTGTGGGAGCTCCATTGACGGGCTTCGAGCTGCCAGTTTTCTCACATTAAAAAGAACTGATCAGCGCCTCAGGGGGACAAGCAACACCGCTTAACTGCATAGTGATGGGGTCCTCATTTAGAGCCATTACAACAAGAAAATTAAACAGAGCCTTTGTGTGCACCAGGTTTACTTTTCAATTGCTGACAGTTTATAGCTAACTGCTCAGAGATTTAAGTTTGATTGCGGTTTGATCGCCTGCTAGTTAGCACCGCCGCTATTTCAGTTTTGGTAATTAAAACCAGTTTTTCTGACGATGGCACGGGGAATTGCGAGAGTTTGGTACTATTTTGCTTTTGAGGAATCAATTCACTTGGCGAGGACGTACAGCGCTACAGTGAGTGTGGGGGCTGCTTCACTTGCGAGTTGGAAAGGAAAGGAGCCCGGGGTGGAATGGAAACTCCCGGAGCTGCGCGTTTGGCTGTGCCAGAGCGGGAGGGCGAGCTCCGTGCTGCGGGCCGGCCCTGCCCGGGCACCGCGGCCGCTCCGGGCCCGGCGGAGCCTCAGCGCCGGCAGGTGCGGGCGGGCGGAGCGGCGAGGGGGAACAAAGCGAAACCCCGACCCTCGCAGGATGATTTTGGAGCTTTGCATTGGAGTTCGCAGAGGGTTTGCTGTGGCTGTGCGTGTGTGAGAGTGCGTGTGTGAGTGTGCCTGTGTGTGCCTGTGTGTGCGTGTGTTTGTATCCGTGTGCGCCTGTGCGTACAGGGGGAGGGGGCGCGCCGAAACAAGCTGCAATTTTTCATTACAATTTAGCAATGTTGGAGAGAGCATTGGCGGCCCTTCCCGAGCGGTGTGGTGCGGGTTCGGGCCCGGCTGTCCCGCAGAAGAGGCCCGGGCCGCTGCCGCCCTGCCGGCAGGAGTGGGGGGAAGCCCGGGGGCGGGGGGTCCTCGCTGCGAGCGCCCGCGGGGAACGGAGCAGGGCCGGGCCGGAGAAGTTTCCGCAGGAGTTTGTCCCTGGCTCATCCGCTGGCTCAGCTCGCTGCCTCGCAGGACCTCTGCCATGTGGGCGACAGCTTGTGCAGAATGGCTTTATGTTTTGAGGGTTTTGTTTTGGTGTTTATTTTTTTTTTTAATTCGTCCCTTTTAAATTTAATTCTTTTAGGATTTCTCTGTGTTTTGTTTATGTTTTGCGCCCGTTCCCTACCCGTTCCCCCGAACCCCTGATAAAAACACCCCTCAGTCCCTCCTTCCCTCTAAATGTGTTTCAGACTCGAGTCACCGAGCGGTTATTCCAAGGCATTGCCTTCTTCAGAGGGGCGAGGTGGCCGCAGCTCGGGAGGGTCCCCGAGGGGCACCCTACGGGGCGGGGAACTGTCGGGCCGCTTCCGCGGGGCCCGGCCGAGCTCGCTGGGGCCAAAGCGGCGGTGCCGCCGGTTCCTACAAGCTCTGGGGGCAGTGGAGGCCGGGGGAGCGCTGTCAGCCCCGGGGCACGGAGCTGTGTCTGTCGTCTGCCCACAGCGCGTCCCCCTGTCCCGAGCCCAGCGGCGGGCACAGCGCTGCTCCGGCCCCCGGGCGGGACGTGCCCCCGCTCCCGGACAGGCGGCCGCTGCCCCAGGGAACGAGAGGGGAGGCCCGGCCCCCCGCGGGCTCCCCCGCCCCGGGTCCTCGGTGACCCCATCATCTCCGCAGCAGTTAGGGCTGATGACGTAATGTGTAATGTGGGCGCTTTTTTTTTTCTTCTTCTTTTTTTTTTTTTTTTTTTTCTTTCCCCAGAAAATCGTGATTAACGGCAGGGGATGGGGATGGGGATGGGGAGGGGTAGAGGGGGGAATCCCACCGGGTGCTGGAAAGACACGGGCTTCTGCAGAGGCTTTCCCGCGGGAAGGCTCCGCAGGGGTGTCTTGGCACACCAGCTCACACTCACTCACGCACACTCACAACTCACACGCGTTCCAAGCTGAGGGCTTGATCCTGCAAACCCGCCTCCCATCCTGCGGGGAGGCCGGTCCGGGCCAGCCGACCTTACTCGGGCGAGCGGGGACGCCCAGGCCCGGAGGCGGCTCCATTAGAGCCAAGTCCCGCAGGGCTCCGCAGGGCCGGGCCGGGCTCCGGGAGCGGGGCCGGGGCTCATCCCCGCGCTGCCCCCGGGCTCCGCTGCCACGGGAGAAGCTCTCCAACGTGTCCTTCTGGCATCGCTGGGAATGATGGCCCCTTTAAGCTCTTACAAATTGCAGAAGTAGAGGAAGACAGAGAAATAATTAATGTATTAAAACAAGCAGCGAATTCCTCAGGAGGCACCTTATCAACTCCAGCCACACTGGCTTCATCCCTCCTCGTATGCTAATACCCCGTGACGTCATTGGCGCCAGATTGAATGTGAATCAGTTATGAAATTATTAGTTTTAGCTTAAAAAGCAATCTGGCTCTCCCGTAAGTGGGCTTTGCGTTGCTGCAGGGTTCTCGCTCCGTGTCCTCCCCGTGTTATGCACACACAGTAGTTGCGACTTTCCTGTCGCAATGAATCAATATTTCCAAAGCACACATCCTAACAGGGGGTGATGTAAAGAAACCCATAGATTAATTGGGTCCCGTTTCTGAGTCGTCTGTGTCTTCCTTATCGATACACACTTTACACCCGAAACCAGACAGTCGGATTTCCTCCTACTCTTCAGGTAGGCAAGAGCTCCTTGTGATTTATTTCTGTTAAGATCCCACAGAGGGGGTGTTATTCTTTGCCAGCGTCTGCGAAAAAAATACTCAGGAGTTTGCTTTTGCTTTTGCTTGTGATGGAGGAAAATGGGCCAGAAAAGGGGGAAATACAGAAATTGGTTGGTTGGTTGTTTAGAATAGGAATATTTTTATTTAGAATTTTGAAAAGGAGAGCATCCCAGCGGTGGAGGGCCAAGGGATCTGAGCGGGGAACAATGGGAATTAACACCATTTCAATCGCTGAGGCCACTCTAATTAGATGTCTGGGTCCGGCGAGATCAAATACCTGAATGTAAACCCCTCGGCTCGGTTTCTTTCGCTTGCAAATGCTTCTGAAAAACGGTTCCTCAAGAAACCAAGCTACCCCCAAATTCCCTGGAGTCCCTTTCGAGAAGTTTGGCCGACAACAACTTTCTCCATGGGTTAGGGGGGGCCGGCGCGTCCCCTCCCCGCAGCGGCACCCCCGGTGACACCCCCACACCCCGCTGCCCCCGCAACTGCTGCGGGACACCTCGGGCTCTTCGGCCCTTTCTTCCCCCCGTCTCCGGAGAGCTGCTCTGCTCCCATGAGTTATGAATAAACTCTCTCCTGGGGAGCCCCGGCATGGGCCCATCTCCGCTCCCGGGGCTGCGGAGCCCCGGCGAGGCAGGGGAGTGGCACCGGCCCCAACTCCCGCTTCCAGCAGCCCCCTAAGCAGGGAAGGAAAGAAGGAAAAAGAAAGAAAGAAGGAAGGGAAGAGAAAGAAAGAGAGAGAAAAAGAAAAGAGAGAGAAAAAGGAGAAGAAAGAAAGAAAGAAAGAAAGAAAGAAAGAAAGAAAGAAAGAAAGAAAGAAAGAAAGAAAGAAAGAAAGAAAGAAAGAAAGAAAGAAAGAAAGAAAGAAAGAAAGAAAGAAAGAAAGAAAGAAAGAAAGAAAGAAAGAAAGAAAGAAAGAAAGAAAGAAAGAAAGGAAAAGTTGTAACTGGCTGAGAAGTGAGTTTTCTGACTAATGAAATCCAAAATGAGCGGCGAATATAAACTATTGTAAGATTTCTTCCCTGCACCCCAGGCACTGATTGGCAATACTTTTTTTTTTTCTTTTTTTTTTTTTCTTTTTTTTTTTTTTTTTGTGCGTTGGTTTGAAAAGCAGGAAGAAATGTAATGAATTGAGTGCTGTCAGAGATGTCTTCTCTGTTGATGTGGTGAATGGCAGTAGCTCCCTGATCCAGTGCAGGTGCAGTAGAGCTGGGGAATAAAAGAGGGGGGCTCTCTGTTCAGTGGAAAAAGCACATTCCCTACAATAGACCACACACTGCCAGCCAGCACGGCATCAGCTCACACTCTCAGACTTTTTTTCGCCTCTTTCTACAGTCCTGAGCTCACAAAATGGCTATACATTAGCACTAGTTAGGGTTTGCTTTTAATGAACAGTTGTGACTCCTTTTGACCAACATTTAAATCTGCTGTGCTCTCTCTGAAGACAGGTCTGTTTTGATCACAGGTTTTAAAAAATGGCCCGTTTCCTAACAAGGCGGCTTATTCAGGGCCATCAGTTGCATTTGATTACAAGAAAAAAAAAAGGCTCTCGATTAATAAAACGCATTTCCCAAGTGCTTCTAACGGGGAAAGTTTTTTGCTTTTTTTTTTTTTTTTAATATATAATAAAGTGTTGTGGGGAGGAGGAGAGACACTGTTTTTAAATGGATGAGATGGTCTAATCCTATACACGAACGCATTTTAATCCTGTTTAGAGATAACCTGTCTCCTTTTTGGCTTAATATATTATCCTTATAAATGGATACAAACTTTGCACTCTTATTAATCCAGTCCAGATTGTTTTATTGGCTGATTTCCATAATATTTTTTAAACTTCTTTTTACCCTCTCGACGATCTGCTCAGAGTAAGCTAGGTTACACTTGGTTACACAAGTTTTATTCGAAATTATTTCCAGGGCGAGGGCTCACTCCTCAGCCAAGAGGAATGATTGATTCTGTCCCTCTCCGCCTCGATTTGATGTGCCTCGTCCTATCGCGGCCAAGCCAATGAGCCGGGATTTTCATGGCATCCCGGAGCAGCCCTTGCTGATTTCTCTTGCACCTAACCTGCAAGAAGTAGATTAAGCTCTTTTGGATATACTTGCTGATGCATTGCGCTGAGGAAAATTGCTCGGCGTTTGCTTATAGAAAGCCATGTTACTGTGAATGTTCTTTTTTTCCCCTAATCGTGGTAACAAATAGCATCAGCTCCTGGAACAGTTTGGCAAAGCCATTCTTGCCTGAGTAGTGCTAAACGGGAGAAGCTGACAGCTACCCCGTTATTACCTGAGCTCCGAGGAGCCCCCACCCCCAGCCGATAGCAAAACGTGTTGGCAATAAATGACATTAGAGGCACCAGGCAGGTGCCGCTGGGCGCTCGGAGCACGTTTCCAGGGGCAGATCCCGTCATCCTGCGCACAAAGAATGGACCTTGTCCAAACAGGAGACAAGAGATCGTTGCTGCCGTATCATTTCATCAGATCATATCGTATCGTATCACATCGATAATCCCGTATGAAAAACGTCTCGTTTACACTTTGTTCGGGACGTTTCAAACGCGCCGGAGCATCATCACCTGACAGCGCCTTATTTACTGCCAACAAGTTGCAGCTCCCCAGCCCCAGCCTTGGCCCCGCGGCAGCTCAGAAACAAACGCGGGGGAGTTTTCCGGGGGTGCCGGTCCCTGCCGGGGCCGGGGGCAGCCCAGCCCCGCCCGGGAAGGGGCTGCGCCCCGCGCCGCTCCCCGCGCCACCGGACAGCCTTTGTGTCCTCCTGCTGCACACACCCATAATTAATCCTCCTTCTTACCGCTTACATCCCGGACCCAAGGGGCAACTCAAACCTATTTAGATCGCCTTGGTTGGTTGCACAAATTTAAGTGGCAAATGAGTTATAAACCTAATAACCGCTTTAATAAAAATAATTATTTGATTATGGCAGAGGAAATTTGCTGGAGTGCAGGGATGCGGCTGGGTTTGCGTTTTGGTGGTGGTGAGGTTCGTCTTTGCTTGGAATTCAGACGGCTTTAGAAAACGTTACTCTGAGAAAAAAAAATTCCCAAACTCAAAACAAAATGAAAAATAAACAAAAAGCACCCCAAAATCAAAATCCTAAAAGACTTTACATTAAAAAATCGCCCTGGTTCTCGGAGTACCGTGAAACATTTCTCGTGATATTCGAAAGAAGAATTAATTTGTAAACAGAAAAATCAATATGAGATTTGGGTGGCTTTGAATTAATTGAAAACAGTCAACACAGAGGACCATTAATCACAAACGCTGGTACCTCTTTCGCTTTTCCCCCGTTAAGGATGAAGTTTCTGCGCCTCTTTCAAGTGTATTTATGCTTCTGGTTTTACAAGAAAAAGTGAGGATGCAACAAGACCAGTCGCGTTGTCCTCTCTATACTTTTAACGCTAGCATATTGTTTGATTACTAATTCGAGTTAATATGATCTTTATGGCAACATAACAGTGGATAATTGGCCCTTTTTCTGAACAACAATGTAAATCACAATCGCTTTATTATTTAATAACGTCAAACGCTTCGTTGGATTGGCCCCGACAGAGAAGACCTTTTCTTTCTAGGCAGTGTTGTCGAGAAAGAACAATGCAGATCTAATTGTGGAGATTTCAGAAGTTGGCTCCTGTAAATGAACAGCTTAGATATGGAAGTTCCAGCAGATGTCTGCACTTTTCCCTGTGACAAACCTTGTAACCCCCCTTCCTCCCCCTCTGCCCCGTCCTCCCCCCTCCCCGACTTATTGAAGATTTTTTGTTCTCACATCCTAGCAACAACCTAAATCTTCCAGTCGCGAATACACCCCTTTCCCCTCGTTGCTACCCAGCGCTCAGATGGCCGCCTTAAGCGTACACACCAAATTAGCGCTCGGCCAAGGCGCGCTCGCCCCTCGCTCGCCGCGGGCCCCCCCATCAGCGGCGGCCTGGGGGGTGTCGGGCCGGCGGGGGCAGCCGGGGGGCTTGGGGCGCTCGGCGGTGCCGCCACCCTCTCGCCAGCCCTGCGAACGTACCGGGGATTTGTTTTGCAACAGTACAGAGGCGGCTGCAAGTTGCGCTCGCCGTTATGTGGCAGGAGAGGTGCCCGGGCCTGCCAGCGCCGGGGGGTGCGGGACGGGCCCCCGGGCGGCGCCCCACGATGTGCCACCCTCTGTGCCGGGGTGTCCCTGCCTCGGGCTCCTCTGCCCGGCCCCGCTGCCCCAAACCCTGCCCCTCCACCCTGGCAGCAGCAGGAGCCTGTCCTGGCGGCGGGGCCGGGGCTCCAAGGCAGAAGTTGAGCGACTTCGGGCGGAGGGGGGCGCACCCCGGTGCGGATCCGCTCCCGCAGCTGCGCGGGTTTTTCCCTGGCGCTGGAGGCGCCCTGCCTGGGATGGGCGGCTCGGGGCACGGGTCCCGCTCCCCTCCTCACCGCCGCCCCTCCGAGGACAGTTCCAGGAGAGGAGTTGACTTGGGAAACTTTTGCGGTGGGCGCTGGCAGCCCTGCTGGCCCCCGGCCCGTCCCAGCTCCCCCCGGCCCCGGCAATGAGCGCTTGGCTGCCGAGAGAGCCCCGTCATGGGCGGGGGGGAGCAAGGGGACGCGGCAGGGCCATGGGTGCCAGCCCTCCGCGCTGCCAGGGCTGTCTAGAGATGAGGCCGGCACACCAAATTCGAGATATTGTCCCTTACGTTGGTGCATTAGTTGATTTTTGACAAACCACCCAAAGGGGAAGCCCCTTTCTGCTCCCTCCGGTGCGCTCCCCCAGCTGCCCGTGGCAGGAGCCGCCAGGGCACAGCGGTGCTGCCTCGGGGGTGCCCGGCACCGGGCCCTCAGCGGGGCACCGCAGCCTCACACCTGCGACGGGTGCGGTTTTTGTTCGTTTGCGAGAACCCACTCGAGGGAAGTACTGAAAACACAGACCTGATCACTAAAATTACCCGAAGAAGAAATCCAAGTTGATTGTATCGGCCTGCCTGCAGCCGTGGGAAGCGGTTGATGAATCCCTGTTGACCTTTGAACTTTTTCGCCTCGAGTGGGTAGAAAAATCTTGATTTTTTTTTTTTTCCCTCTCCTAGCTTTCCCGGCTTGTTTGTTTGTCTTACAACTTTACTTTTCCCCGCTGCCATCACCTGGCGGGGGGAGCGCCGAGCCCACTGAGTGCTGCCCGTGGGAGTGCGGGAGCAGAGGGGGCGCAGCAGGGAGCGGGGGTCGCCAGGGCTCTCCCGACCGGCAGCCGCGGCCCCGCGGCGCGCCAAGGGTTAACTGTGCCCGCTCCGCGGCCAGCGGTGAAACTGCGCGACTTCCCCCAAATGCCTTCAAGGGAAGTCAGCGAGTCCCGCAGCCCCGGGACCAGCGGGCCGTGCCGGGCCGGGCCGGGCCGGGCCGGGGGTGGCCCAGGCGGCCGCCACTCCCCCGCAATGAGCTCATTTCCATGTCTGCGCCTCCCGCAACTGTGAGAAAATCCGCCGGGACATCCCGCGTGCCGATGCTGCCTGGGCTGCCCCGGTCGCCTTGGTGACAGAGCCTTGGGGGGAACTACATACATAAAATAAACCGAAACTTTTCCCGGAGCCGGCACACGGCAGCGGGAGGGGGATAACCCCACGCCCACGCGTGTCGTTCGTGGGGCCGGGCCCCTGAACGCCCGCCCGGAGCCGTGCGCGGGGTGGGGGCGGGGAGGGGCTGGTGCAAAAGTGCCCGGGGACAGGCCGGGAGGGGGAAGGGAGCGCTGAACAGCCCCACACTTATCAATAACAAGATGTATAAATATCAAAGTGAAGGAGCCCGAGTAAGTCTTTCTAGAAGCGCGGAGGAAGCTTAAGCAGCTTTCTTTAATGGTGATTTGTAGCTCTGTAAGGGGCACGGATAGCAAATACCCTGCAGGTGCATGTTGTAACACTGCCATCCGGACTTTAATGTAGATTACTCTCCAACTCGTTTGATCGGTCCTTTGAAACCCTTTACAATTGCCTGTGACGAACCGCCAGTCTCAGGTTTTTTTTCTTTGAATAATGCCTTAAGGGTAAGTCCTCGGGGCTTTTAAAGATCTCCAGCACATTAAAAAAAAAAAAAAAAACAAAAAAAAAAAAAAAAAAAAACACGTTAGGTTTTTACTTTAGAGCGTGGGTCCATGTCTCTCAACTTGGGGCTGTTAACAGGCATCTTTTAAATCATTAATCATCTAATAACCATCAACTTTGGAAGGGAGATACGGGCATCTTCTAAAGACCTCCAAACATTTCTGTGGCATTTGGGAACACACTGGTTAAAATTTCGGAGGCACATAGCCCATCCCTCCTGCTGAAGCCCTGGAGCTGGTGGGTCTCGGGTGTTTATGGACTCTCAGCTGGGTAAATCTGTGCTGAAGGCCTTTTCCCCGGACATCGAGAACCTGCCGGAGTGGGCTGGAGAGCAAATCCGAAGGGTGATGCAGGGCAGAAGCCCGGCCAGGGGCCTCTCTGAACATCCCACATCCCGGCCCCTGCTCTGGGACCCTCGCCCCTGCTGCGTTGGTGCCTTCTAGCAAAGAGTGAGCGGTCTTTGAGGGGGTTAAAGGAAAAAAAAAAAAAAGACTCGAAGACACAATAAATCCCTCAGATGTTTCCACTCTCACAGCAAATAACGTTTAACCTTTAATATTTATTCGTTGCTACTAATTCAAAAAAATAATTACTGAACTTTTGGCCCTTCAACTTCCACAAGCGACGCTTTGTTTCTCTAAAATAAACTTGGGAGAAGCGATCCCTCCGTATCAAACTAGGGATTTGAATTAAAGGCCCATTTGGGACACTTGAGACTACAAAGGGTTACACATAAATAAATGCCACATTTGCCTATTGCAAAAGTTTTCTCTGTCCTTTCTCAGTCACAACGGGGGAGGAAAAAGCCGTCGTTTATTATCTAGTGCTGGGCAGGAGCAGCCCCTCCAGAATGTGCTCTTAGATTTGGCCGGCAGAAGAGGGACTCTTCCCCCCCCACCCCCCCAACAGCAGCTCCTTTTGTTCTCCAGATCTCTTTCCCAATTTCAAGCTTCACTTGCAGATCCTAAGTTTGTTTGTTAATGACGCTATTACCATCTGGCTCGTCCTACTTTCCAAAAGATATAAATCTCCCCAGTTTCATTGCCTACATTATCATCTAAGTGCCACCATAGCTGGAAGAAAAATATGCTTTCAAGGTTGCAAATTCTCTTGCACGGAGCGAGTTCCCCGGGCGCGGGGCTGCCGCCCGCCCCGCCGGGCTGCGGCCGCTTGGGAGGGGACGCGGCCAAATGGATTTCACCTTGCAGCGATGCTGGGAGAGGCAGAGACGGCAGCATTTAAGTTTTCCACCAGAAACTTAAGTGAATCTTCCCCCCATCCCCCGCCCCCCATCCCTCTTGGCCCCTTTTGTGGCTGTTTAATGCATCTGGCCACTTTGAACCGTTATCTTCCGCGGGGACAGGGACGCCCGCCCGCCCGGCAGGGCGAGGCCAGGATGGGTCCTGCTCCTGGCAGGCTCCGGTTTGCCCTCACCCAGCGTGAACCCCCGTCTCTGCGACATAAGTACATATTCCATACGTGTGAATAAACCTTTCCCACAGGCGTTGTACAGTAAAGGGAAGAAAACTTTGGGCTCCTCTTAGTGCAAAGCGGCTGCAGATTTGTGTGCGTTTAAGCATAAAGGGACGGGGGGAGGGCGAGAAGGGGTGGGGGAGGGAGTTGGGTCGGTTTGTGTATGGGCTCCACAATGACTCTATTTATTCGCTGCAACCAGCCTGGGCAGATTGAATAGGCGAGAGAGAGACACTCAGCCTTCCCAACGCGTGGGCTTTGTGGGATCCAGTCCCCACTAGCAGATTTCGACTGCTAATTTCCCATTCTCAGGGGTCTCCTGCGAGGAGACACGGCCGTGCCCATCAACTGCGGCTCCCCCAAACACTGTCCGTGTTTCTAGTCCTTAACCTCTCTGCGTGCAAGTTTAGCGTCAGGAGAAGTTTAATTATTTAGTGTTTCCTTGCTGGATCTCCGGCAATGTTTCTGTGGACTCAAAAAAAAAAAAAAAAAAAAAAAAAAAAAAAAAAAAGCCAAATATTCTATTTGGCTATATGTGTATTCACACACACACACTATTGTCAAGCAAGGGAAAAGATACTCCTTGAATATTGGAAAGAAACCCAGGGATTTTTTTTCCCGAGTGATCTGATTGTTATAAATAATTACGGATGAAAAGAAAACTCACTTATTATGCACTTCTAATACTGTGACTGCACAAGAGAGAAAAGGGGCCAAACCAGTGATTAATTAATATCGTACTGGCGTAGCTATTTTCTCGTGAAAGGCCTTTCCCCCCTCGCTGCTACTGAGTTATCATTCCAGCTCGAGTCATGTGTAGCTAGGAAGGGATCTTGTTTATAAATTTATATGACGACCTTTTCTTTGTGTGTGCTCTAAAGTTGATATGGACAAATTGCAGAGGTATACAATTTAAGTAGATGCACTTTTAATCACCGATCATTAAAATGGTTATGTTAAATATACTCAATTACATGCATGACTTCACCCTAACAGTACTTTCTATTCTCCCAGCTGCTCACGTATTCCTTAACTATAGTCAGCAGAAGAAACTCGATTATGCTGAATCCATACATTTCTATGGATTTCATCAGCCTAATTAATGCTTCAGTGTGGTCCATGTGTCTGAATGGTCCCTTTGCTATTACTTGGGTAAGGAGGCAGTGCTGGAATGCAGAGGGTCTTTCTTTCAAAGATACCCATGGGGGTCACTCTAGGACTCTAATGGCAAAGGTAGCAAGTGTTAAATAGCAGAAACATGCAGAGAAAGGGAAGGCAGCGATGTAAAAGGGACATTGATACTGTAGGTATGCCCAACAGGTCAGTGATGATAATTAAAACGCTTAAAGAAGAAAAGGTAAATGGAAAGCTTCCACAATTCGCAGCATGCCTGGTTAAAAGCAAACGAACCAGCGCAAAGAAACGCGCCTCGCTGATCCTGACGGAAAAAAAAAAAAAAAAAAAGTTGACAGCAGATTTTTAGACTAAACAACTACTAGGGCAGCCTCTTCTGTGAGCACCGCGTTTGAATGCCCCGTCCCTTCTCTAATTTTCTCATTGTCGAAATGCAACGTGTCAGGGAGAGGATGCCCGGCCGGGCAGAGCGGGCGCTCCCACGCTGCCGGTCCTGGCATCACCGGGGCTTCCTGCAGTCCCCTGTCACTGCAGATGCACGGGGAGCTGGGGGAAGGAGCTCTCCCCCTCCTCTCCACGGCTTTCTTCCGAAACCAAGAAGCGATTAAAATTAAGGGGATGTTGCAGCCTTAGGGGAAACAGCCAATGGCGGCTTTTATAACACATCTTCCCATCTTAGCATTTAGCGGGATATAAAAGGCACGCGTCCTGCTATTCCAGCAACATTTTAATCGACGAGAAATGCATCGAGACTTTTTTTTTCTTTTTTTTTTTTTTTTTTGCTCCCACCTGTTGTAGTAGAAGACCATCTCATCACACCTTTCTCTGGCGGCTGGGAGACGTGAGAGAAAATCAGAACTCTTTCTTGTCACCCAGTGCTCTGCCAAAAAGGAGGTGTTGGAGCCCGCATCTCTTCCCTGTTTCTCCACCAAACAATCGACAGCTCAATTGTCCTAACTTCGAGTCGGTGCCTCGCTTCAGCCTTCATCCTTCAAGTGGAGAGAGAAAGCAGGGAAGATTTCAGATCTATAACCAAATTATAACCTAGGAACTTTATGCTTGTCATGCTAATTTAATGACTTTTATAGTAAGTGTAGACTTTCTGTCTTTTGAAATTAGCTCTTCAAAACGCTTTGTGTAATGACAGGCACTAGACATAAGAGACAAATGCACAAGCAATAGTGGGATAATAATCTGGCAAACACTGCACCATTTAATATTAAAATGGAGAACAAAGTGCGTTAAATTTCAGCGTAGAGGTGCATCATTGTCTGATGCCACCGGTGCACACCTGGGCTCCAGAGTGACCCGAGGAGGGGGTGCCCTGCGACAGCCGCCGTGCCTGGGTTCACCTGGAAAATGAGCAAGTACCAGATGTGCAGCACAAAATAGTCCTTCACCTAATGCCTTCTTGTCCCTTCGCTTTCTGGTGGTGTTCACACGTGTCTGTGTGCTGTAAACATCCTGATTTCCACAGGCTGGTTCTGCTGGGCCCGGCCTCCCGCTCGCTCCCCAGCGGGGGCATGCGGGAGGGTGAAGGTGCTGCGCTCGCACTGCAGGGCTCGGAGCGTTCGCATCCACGTCCCTCCCTCCTTCAGAGCGTTTCTGTGCTCACATGCTATGAGTGGTCCAGAAATCTGTCCGAGAGATGGTCTCGATAACAAAGAGAGGAGTAAACCCAAAGCTATAGGTGTATTACAATCTGGGCGACTCACTCATTGCCTATAATTGTAAATAAGGTAAGTTCACACGACGATCGAGTAACGAGGGAACAAGAGCCCCATTTTAATCAGGTGGTTATCTCTCCTTGGTGGAGATCAGAGCTCCATTGCTCCTGGCCTTCTCATTGTGCCCCCCTGCTGGAAATGACAGCTCCTTCAGAAATAACCAACTTGGTCCCTGGATGGGATTTCAGCTCTTTTGCACTACACATGTACCAATTGTCATTTTACAGCTACAGCGAAACCCCTAAATTATATAAGTGTATAAACTCGGCCTCATTAAATCCCCCCCTTTTGGATAGCCTCAAGGTTGGAGAGCATATTACTGTAAGCCAGAGAAGATTTAAATTATATCCGAGTGGGGATTGAAACACAGTGGCACTCAGGCACACTTCTTGTCTCAGGCTACAGAGGTTTCACTTTTCCCCTTCGGAGTCTTATAATATTACAAATGCAAAGTTTCCTTATGCCAAATCAAGCTATCTGAAATCCTGTTTCTTGACTGAGCCCCCGGGGCTCTTTTTGGTGAGGAAAAAACCACAAAGATATGAATAAACACCATAGCCTGACCAAAGCGGAGTTTATCGTTCATCTGAGAGAGCTTCCTAATTTGAAACCAAAGCCGTCCCCTTCCAGAAAGCATCTGAACGTGCTGTGTGAGTTGTTTTCCTGCGCATGTGTGGGGTGAATCGGGGTGTGCAGTAGGGACTGGGGACCGAGGGCAGTGTTTACCCCGCGGCTTAGAGCACACCCGGCCCGCGGGTTGGTGTTTCCACCCAAGGCGATATAAAAAGAACCATTTCGGAGGGAACGCCGTGCCCACGGGAGCTGCCGCTGCCGCCCAGGGGCATGGCCGGGCCGGGGGCTCTGCCCGGGGCCCTTCCCGTCCGTGCCTCGTCCCCCCGTGGAGCACCCCGGAACATCCGCGCCGAGTCCCCTTTGGGGCAGCGCTGCCAGCCCCGGGAGAGGGGCACGGCCCTGCAGAGCCCCCCAAAGCTGCGTTTGTCGGGAGGAGGCCGCCTTCCCCCCTTCTCCAGCCCTCGCAAGAGGGTCAGTGGTTTAACCAGGCGTCACCAGGACTTCGTTTTATCCCCGGTCCAGTGAAGCGTGTGGCTTTTAGTGACTGATGGCCGCTGTGGCTGTACGCGGCACAGTTGCTCTCACGGTGCGTGCTCCAGATGGGCACGTCCCGCAGGCTCGGGGCGGGGGGGGCACGGCCGCTTTGGAAAGGCCACCGAGACACTGAGATTTGTTCTGGGTCAACCCTCCCCTAACGCCAAAGTTGGGAAACAACTTTCGCAGCGTGTGTCGGGAAGGGAGGGAGCGGCAGTGGAGCGGCAGCGGGTGCCGCGGTGCGGGGCGCCGGCTCTTGGGGCTGCCGGGGCCACCGTGGCTGGGGGCTGTCCCCCCGCCCGCCCCGAGCATCGCCCCCGTCCCTCTTCCTCCCCGAGCCCCGGACGCGCAGACAGCACGTTTCCAAACTTTGAAATGCCAAATCACGTTATTGCTGTGGCAGGAGGCTGCTTTCGTATCTGTGACAGCTGAGTTTTCCCCATCGATTATGTGACACTGCAGTTCATTTACACAGCTCAAAAGCTTAAAGACACTGGAGGAGCCCCCGGTTTAACCCGAAATCCTAACAGAAAGTGAATCAACTTTCTGGCCAGTGTTTAAACTGATAGATCAAAACTTAATTTGGAGAGACAGAAAGGGAGAGAAACGACAGCACGGATTTATCTTGCCCGGCATCCTTCGCTGAAACTTTAGAAACTGCGGCGTGGAAAATCCAGGGCCGAGATGCTAATGAGAAGGAGCGCGTTGGGTGTTCAGGGATGTTATAGATTTCAGAACGCAGATCACAGCGCCTGATTTTTTTTTGTGCGGGTGCGTGAAGAAGGTGCGTGGCCCGAGGCTGCCGGGTGGCACCGGGCTCCGGGGCGTCCCTGCCCGCGGGCTCGGGCACAAGTTCCCGGCCGGGCAGGAGCCTCCCGGGCTCGCCCATCTGGAGCGCCCCGGCCCCGGGCGGCAGGAAGGGCTTGGGGAAGAGGGGGCGGTGGGAGGGTGGCATTTTCCTGTCCCCCACAGAGACGAGATCGTCCCCCTTATTCTGCCAGGTTCTTCCCTGGGCTTCTTTTAGTGGGGGCTTTCCAGGATCCAGCCCAGCGCCCGGTCCCTGCCGCTCCCTCCCCCGTCCTCGCCGAGGTTTCATTACTTGCTGTTAGTGCCTGGAAACAATAAAGGATGTGGGACTGGGCTTTTATTGATTATTTGTCACCCTGTATTTGTCAGTTTCAATAACTTTTCCTGAAGTTTTACTTACGGGCACTTGAGCTTTCGGATTAGGCCAGCTCTGCGGATTGCAGTGAGGGGTAATTATCCGCTGGCCTGCTTCCCTGCAGCCGGAGAGAAAAGAGCATTAACGTATAGAATGGGCAGGATCCGGCCTGAGCCCCCCCTAAAGCGCTGCCCGGGCGAGAGGCGGGAGCAGCCAGGAGCAGCCGCGGCCCCGCCAGCTGCCCCCGGCCCCCCCGCCGCCCCCAGCCCCGGGGTGCAGCGAGCCCGCGCTCTGCCTCCCGGGGGCCCGGGCCGGGGGGCTCCCCCAGGCCGCCGGAGGCCCCCCTTCCCTCGGTTTGGAGGCGAGAGATCAGCCCTCGAGAGACGGTCCCGCTCTCGGGAGGGGGGACCCACGGCGCTGGGGCCCGAACCGGGGCTCTCGGCTGCGGCCAAATCCCCGGGATTCAATTAAAAAGCTGGCTCGCGCCGCTGGCGGGGAGGCGAAGCCGGGGGATTTGTATTATGAAGATCGACTCTTCAAAACTGCCCGCCTGGCAGCCCGGCCGCGCTGCCGCCGGCCGAGGGGACCCGGCTGCCCCGGGCGCCCCGGCCCGAGCCCCCGGGAGCGGCAGCGGAGCAGCGCCGGGGCTGCGGGGACCTGGGGAAAGCGGGCGGGCCAGCGGCCCCCGCCTCTCCCGCAGTGTTTTCAGAGAGGGGGTCAAACCTTCCTCGAGGGAAAGGACCCTATCCCTGGCCATCTTCCTCCTCTCACAAGTTTCTTACGTCTCCCGAGCGCTGCCCGCTGCTCCAAGCGCGCTCCAGCCGTACCCACTGTAAGCACGCCGAAGGCGAGCATCATCGCTCCGCGGGCTGGCAGGGTGCCTATCGTGGCGAGGATAGCGTTTGATGTGCTGTATCTCATGCCACTGCAAGCTAAGAGACAAGCGAACACAGAGTGCCCAGTTACACGGGATTTAATTACAGCGGAATGCATTCTCCATGCTGATTAGGAGCAAAATCAATCGGGGGTTTATTTGCCACAATGAACCAATAAAAACCCAATTTATTAAAGCAATAATCTCAGCCCCAAATGGTCTAAATATTATTGTTTCAATGGCATTGAGGGAATTTGGAGTGAAAGTGTTACACAGAGAAGATCAGGGAGTTCTACTCCATGAATTCAGTAGGAGTTTCTAACCCCATTCCAGGAGCTCACTGGCTTTCTGGCTCAGAGATCTCAGAGGAAGGGGCCAAGTTCCCCTATTTCAGGTCCAGGTGTCTGGGTTGCAGTGGTACCTACAAGGCAAGATGCTCTGTGGTCTGCAGCTGTCTGTGCTGAGGCAAACGTGGTAAACAGCTTCCTACCAGGACTTAGGGATTTCCTGCTTTCCAGTGATTTATATGTGAAATTCCTGGAGGAGGGTAGGCCACACAGAGATCCCCAAACTATAGGCTGACATAAAAGCCTTATGATATTGAAAAACAAAAACACCACACAGCGTGCCAAAAAAATTCTCTGGTAGGGATGAGGGAGAAAGGGATTCCCCGAGGAGGGTGCTGAGCACCAGGTGGGGGCACATGGGGAGAGTGGGGGACCGCAGTGCCCTCTGTTCCCCTCTCCCCCAGGAAAGCAGTCCCATGGCATGGCATGGCAGCCCAGCGTGTGCAGGGTGCTCCCCTGGGCACTGGCGGGGGCTGGCAGGGGTGTGGGAGAGGCAGCGCTGGTGGCCAGGTCACCCTGGGAACTGTGGGGCCCACCAGAGCTTAAAGCCTGTGACTCAGGAGATGCTGATTTTGCTTTACAGCTTTCTGTAGCTCCAGTCATCTCTGTCCCAAACCGGAGAGGACCTCATTTCCTGCTCAGTGCTGTGCCAACCACAAGGTCTTTTCATAAGGCTGCCAGGGGTGCCTGGCTGCGGGAAGGACAGTCAGTGTTTGTCACCAGGGAATGAGCTGGCATCATAGCTCTAATCTGAGTCAACAACCTGGCTAGCCCTGAGCATGACTTCATAAATCATGGTATCTAATTGAAAGGCACATGCTTATATATACAGTGTTGTTCAAAAAGAAAAAGAAGAAATAGAATTTAGCAAACATTTTTTTCTTCCCACTAGCCCATTGATCAGCCACCTGATTGTTTCAATTTACATTATTTCATGCAGAGAATAAAAGAGAAAGTATAAAAACATCTTGTATAGCCATAACAAAAACACAAATGAAAAAATCCATCTCCTAATGAGAGGGTTAGCCTTTTTCTAACACATCCTTAATAACAGGGAAACAATCTTTAAGTGTTTTTAATTTAAATTGTTTTCATGTTTAATTCACTATTGCTAAATAATATTATTAAGTGTCTATGTATCTATTTAGCCTTGAGGCATGTGATATTTCAAAGCAATTGAACCAGTTTTGAAAGGAGAAAGGGTCCTGCACCATGCCCTCATTCACTTTTTTTAATGTTAGTTAACACACGTACGCTGGACTGCCTTTTTCTCATCCTTCCAGCAGAAATGAAAAGTAAGTCTGGAACAAAAGATCAGTTCTGTGCTTTTTGCTTCTCACACCCAAATCTCTGCTTTATTTTTGTGTCCATAGGGTCTGTGTGATCTCCTCCCATGAGAGGCGACTCAGCAGCTCTGTCCCCTCTGCCATCTCAGCACTGCCACTGGAGAAGCCCAGGAGGAGCAGAGCAGTGGCTGAGCAGCAATTTGAATATCCATATTTAACTCTTCAAACAACAGAAGATACTTCAGAACCATGTGTGAGACAAAATGCCATTAAAGTTTCAATCATTAAACCTCTGTTTAGCTGTACTCCAGAAATGAGCAGTTCATAACAAGAGGGGAATACTGATTGACAGTTTGCCATCAGGAGCCCTTAAGCAGGATTTTTTCCAGCTATAATGCAGTGTACTCTTCACTGCTCCCTTTTGCAAGATGCTATTTCAAGTAGAGGAGCATGAGGAAAATTTACATAAAAGCTTTGTATGTAATATGTGATTGCTCTGAAATTAAGAAGCACCAGTTTTCCCCTTTTTTTTCAGAAATGAAGGGTGCACTTTGTTTTCTTGTTTACCTAGCACACTCTGTGATCCCTTGATGTGTTTCAAGTGTTTTCTGTCAGCATCACTAGACCTTGCTTACCTGCTAAATTTTATGTGTGAAGTGATTAGTGTTCAAAGTGCCTGAAAAAACCAGCACTAACGATGTCTGACAACTTTTGGGGTTTTTTGTGCTTTTTCCTCTTAAATAATATTTCATGGTACATTAAATAGGTTATGCAGTCTCTTCTGAGAGACCAAAGCAAGGTATTGCTGCATACGTAATGTTTCACCAAGCAGATAGTTTTTAAAAGGAAAAAAAAAAACAGAAGGCAGCATAGAATCCTTTCCCTGAGCCTTGTCTCAGCCTCTTTTCAATTCAGTGAGAAATGGTAGCAATTTGGAGAGAGATACAGAAAGAAAAATAAACATTATTTCACAATAAACCTCTTAACGTGACACTTGTGATCACCAGCAGATACTAGAAATGCTTCTTGTAAAATCCACTGAGCATTATTTCTTCACAAGTTGAAATGCTTTCAGCCAAACTGTTTTCTCGATGTTCACATCAGATGTACCAGTTAGAGGCAGAGCAGCCCAAGAGAGAAGCAAACAATTAAAACTTTTACGTGTTTGATTCCTGACAGACATCCCTATGAGGTAGGTTTTAACGTTTTTTTTTTTTTTTTTTTCTTTTTAATTTTTCGGTTTTTTTTTTTTTTTTTCAGTAAGAAGGATAAGCTTGGAGTGCCCAGTCACCGTGGTAACTGCCAGAAAAATTCTCCTGAAGTTTGAAGGGGTCAGCTAACGGGGTCAACAACTCTGGCCTCTCTCTGAGCTGGGCCTGGCAGGCTCCATCCTGCGGTTGGGGTGTTAACGCAGGCTGAGCCCTGGGAGGTGGACCATTCCAGCTCTGATATAAATTTTTTGAGTCAGTTCACGGCCTGGACTCTCCAGGTGGCCTCCAAAATCGATTGTGACCTTGTGACCCTGTCTAACGGAGGCATAGCATCCAACCTAAGTAAGGATTTAGCCAGGAACGACAGCTTTCCACTGAGTGTTATTGGGGACAGTACAAACAGTTTGGGAAGCAAGGAGGTAGGTATGAGGAGTAGAGGTCATTAAAAGCATATTAAAAAACAATTTTAAAAATCCTTTTTAGTTGAAAGTTTTTATTTGCAGTAACCATTCCTTAAATAAACCCTTCTGGCAACTATTTTTTCCTTCCATAATAACATTGTATCAAGTGGTTCAGTGCATTAATACACGAAAAATTGGCAATTTGCATATTCCAAACCAAACTAATATTTTATCTGCCTCTGGATTTTGAACTTGTAAATGAAGCTAGCTGATATGTGTAAACTAGATGCCTGTGAAGTGTTTTTTTTTCCTTAATATCATACAAACTAGGAGACTGCTTATTAAAGTAGGCTATTTATTTTAGGTAGCAATTTCCCTAATATGTGCATTCTTTTTCAAAATTCAAAAGTCTCTTAATCCCTGTAATCTATTTTTAAACTGGGAAATAAGGAAACATTAAAAAAGTGTAAAATGAAAATGTGAGAGTTTCACAAAGTTTTCCTTTACTGCTTTGCAGTACAAGTAGAAAAGCTACAAAACTGATTATGTATTTTTGTAGGGAAAAAATTGATCATGCTATGATGGTATTCATAGAGAACATGATATTTTTTTCCTTTAAGATTTTAAGCAACAAACTATGTGGGGGAGGGAGGGGCTGTTGCAGAGTTCTGATTTTGTTACTGAATCTAAAAACTTGCCCTTCTGAGCAAGTGGATTTGCTCTTGTGTTTTATCCCCACTGCTACAGAACCTCGTGCATTGCTCACACGAGTAATTGGTACTTGTCAGATGAGTAAGTGGAACTACACTGAGGAGCAAAGTCCAGTTTCCAGCTGAAAAGTGCTATCAGACTTTAAGTGACTTTAAAACTGCTCTGGAGGAAGAAAATAGCTTTAATATTTGTTCCCAGTCTTAGAAAAATTGTGCAGTGAGACCCTTGCCCAAAGACTTTATGTGCTTGGCAGGACCTGGCTCTGACATTTCTCTTCCCAGTCCCTTCCCAGTTGAGCAGTTCCCCTGAGGCTGGAGGAGCTGCACAGAGACACGGCCATAAAATACAGGTTCAGGAAGAGCATCTGAGCTGTGCTGAACATCATTCTACTGCTGAGATGTCCCACAGATTGCAACAGCAAGAATATCTAACTTTTACTTGCAGTAACGCCTTCTTTTGCAGAAAGCTCCCCAAATCCATGGATTTTTGGCCAAGGTCCTGACTCTTATAGAGTCATCATAATCTGGTCTGGTGGGAGCAGGTTTGAAGACCAGGAGTAAGAAACGGGGCTGAATTTTGCTATAAAATAATTTAAGGCCTGCACCTGCACATTCAGATATCCATGGTGACACTATTTAATTCTACCCTCCATACTAATAATAGTTGGCTTTTTGGTGGTGTGCTGAAAAGAATTTATTCCCATTAGGAAGCATGTTGATTCAGGGCTTCTGTGATTGAGCTTGGGAAGATGAAACTTACGGCCCTTGGTGAGAATCAGAATATTTGCTTGTTTTTCAGAAAACAAAAATTAAAAATAGGACTGTAAATAGCTGGATGGGGAATCTTCAATATTTTCAAAAGCATCTGTGAATTTTTAAACATTTTTTTCAAAATATATACTTACATCTGCTTTGTATTGTCATCACTCAAGGACCAAGTTCTACTGACAGGGGATCATTTCTGAAAACAGATAGAACTATTCCACTGGAACTTTTGGTCCAGAATTGCCCTAGATTTGCCCTAAAGCCTGCAGCTTGGAATGAGGAATTGTTGGCAGAGGCAACAACAAGAAGATCTTGAGAACTTTAACTTGCTTCCAATTCTTTAGCGTTGACTTCTGTAGATCCCACTGAATTTAAAATCAGCTGCAAATCTACAAATGTGACTCATAAAAGGTCCTGGTCTTGCATGTTTTGTACCTCTTCATATTGCTCGGTTCATCCACATCCATTTGGAGTGCCTAGAGGTGCCTATGTTAACAGTAGCTGCAGTGGACATTCTTCTTCCCCATCAGTGCAGTGAAGTGCTCACACAGCTTCATTTGACTTTTTGGAAAACTCTCTGAAGTGCAGGCTCTTTGAGTTTCACCAGAGGGACGTATGTGAATGGTTTTAGTGCTGTGTTAGAGATAAACCAGCAGAGCCACCAAAGTCTGTGGTGGTTCCCAGCCCCTGTCCTATGGACACTGATAACCCCTGAGGCCTTTGAAAGTTTGCTGTGCCTGGTCTGTGGAATTGTATTAAATAGTAATGCCCATAATCTTAAATTTACATTTGTATTAGTGGAGTATGTGGCAGTCTGCAAGAGAATCTGAGGTCTGAGGGTAATCTGCTACCTGAAAGCTCAGAGGATATTTGCTGTACAGGAATATGTCCCAGATCATGGGCCATGAGGTGTTGGCAGGTATCTTGTTAATGTTTTCAAATTAAATGTATAACCAGTTAAATTAATGTTTTTTATTACTCATGCAAACAAACAAAACCACAAAATCCCCACTGCAAAATAAAACAAAGAAAATAAAAGTGATAAATGGATGCTGAAGCCTCAGCCTAGTTTGTGTTTGCTTGTGTCCAAAGCCAGTGCTCTGCAGAGACAGAGAAGCCCAGCTTTAGAGAGCAGCACGTTGCCATGGCCTGGATCAGGGCTGGCAGAGGCCTCTGAGCTCTGGAGGAAGCAGGGAGGGCAAATGAGCACTGGGACTTACAGGTGTGCTGGCAAAAGGTCCTAAGCAAGTGCTGAGCTTCCGTCTGCTTTTACTTCTTCCTCTCTGCCTTGAGAGTGTGTGGCTGGTGTCCAGAGGAAAAGTCAAACTAATTCTGATGCTTTTTCCTATTCTGGGTGGACTAATTCAGAAAAAGCACTTAAGGCAGCCTTTGTGGAAGGGTTACAATATAGGTTGATACTTTAGGAACTATAGGAAGTTCTTAATCCTTCCCTGCCTACGGGGCTGTCATTTATAGACCTGCTATTGTCTCATCTTTTATAAGGATGTTTCCTTACATTAAGGTTCCAAGAGCAACCAGACTTTGCCATTGTTCACAGCTATTTCTGTTTGTGGCTTAATGCACATCTAGTATGCTGTTTATGCTTTCACTGCTCTCCTACGCAGCAGACTGTACCTACACACCAGCTTAGGTGACATCACTCTCAAAGCATTTATTTCTGTGTTTCTTTTTTTTTTCTCCTGATTTGTCTGTGCATCTTGATTTTGCATTAGCCTAGTTTATTACAGATAACATGATAAAGTACATGGAACTTTATGCATTTAGTTATCATTTTATCTTCATTTCTTGTTTGATAAACTTGCTTATAAAAAAAGCTTTTAGGTTTTTTTTTATAACAACAAAACCCCTCTTACTATGTAAGAAGAATGAATTCAGACATGAGCAGAAAAAAATGAAGCATAGATAATTTTGAATGTATAAAATTTAGCTTGATGTTAATGGTGGTTTAATTACTGGATTTTTTTTTTTTTAGTATGGCTATTCATAAAGACATCCATTGTTTTCTGCTTTGATTTATGTCCAGATTAGCCCCCTTTAGAACCTCATTTCTGGCAATCTCAGCAACATGTGAGGGCCTGGCAGCTTGTGCAGACATTGCCATCTTCCCTCACTGCTCCTTCTCCTGAGCTGTTCCACCAGCTCCACAGCCTGCCATTCCTCAGGAGCCCTTAATGATGCCTTTCCTCCATCATCTGCTCTGTGGCCTTCCAGAACCAGGTGCTTTTGTCAAAGTTTTCAAACCAATTTAGAAACAGATACTGAAATAAAGGCAGGTGACGTGGTGGAGGGGTGACATAGGTGTCACTGCCTTCCTGTCCTGCATGGGAAGATTACAGACTTTCTCCAGAGCTCAGCTCTATGGCCATGCAATGAGAATGATAAAAACAACATCTCTGCGAAGTGTTTATATATCTGAAAAATTTGATGCAAATTAAAAGCTACCTAGGTTTTGTCAAACCTAACTCTACCCAGCACTTCACCTTCTCCACTGCCCTCTCAGCTGCTCAAGATTTGACAATAAACCTTTTAGAACTTTTGCATCATGCCTTGCAAAATGTGACATTTGGGCTTTTAAGCTAGCCCTGTGTTATAACATACATAGCAGAACTAATATATCCTTTTTCCACATGCATCCTCACTTTGCTGAAAAAAAATCCCAACGCTGAACAAACTCCAAACAGCCTGATGATGCAGGGTGAGGAGTGCCCAGCAACCTCTGTGTGCTCGAGGCACAGCTTTGTCCCAGCCTTCAGTGGGACAGTGCACCTGGAAATGTGGGATCTGTTCCTTCCCAAGCCCCAGTGATGCCTTGCTTTGCAGTTCCTCTCGCTGGTGAGTCGCTCTTGTAATTTCCAGTTATGTAACCCATCTCATTTTGTGAATATGTGAATTTAACAGCTGTCAGTGTCAGCAGAGCCTGTGAGGGGTGTGTGTCTTTTTTTTTTTTTTTTTTTTGGCAAGCTGGCATTACTCATCAGTCTCATGGTAGTTTTGTTTGAAAAATGCTTGTGTTAGAAAAAGTGGATTTATCAGCTCAGCACTGTATGGTGCTAGCATGCAGCTCAACAAAAGACAAGTGCTCATTTCAGTAACGCTTGCAGCATTTCATGGGGCCCCCAAATAGGCTGAACAAGGCTTCTCTGGCAACTAACCCCAAGTACAGTGGGAAACTATTAAAGTGGCAGTGTCACTGCTTGGAAAAGGGATTTGGTTTTCTTCCATTTATTGCTGCAGGGTGGGGTTTTTGGTGGGTTTTTTTTGGTTTTTTTTTTTTTTAATTAAAGGCTATGAACTGCATTAGGAATTTCCCTGAATATCGGAGAAAAAAAGAGGCCTTACTGAAAATTTGTGCTGCTAGAAGTGATTTTTTTTTTCTCTCATGGTTTCCTGGAAGGTAGATCAAACTGTCAGTCTGCCCTTCCCAAAGTGGATCTGTTTTATGGGGAAAAATAAGATACTTGCAGGTTTTTCAAGTAATACTACAAAGTCAGTGGTGCTGCAGCCTTTCAGGGAGAACTCATTCTCTGTTCAAAACAGTTTATTTTCAGAATGATTTGCTGCACTTACACTTTCTTTTGTAGCTGCTCTTCCAGAATGCAAATACAACCTGGAGAGTTTTCTGTATTTAATTGAATGTGTCAGGTGGTTGAAATCATGTTTTAAAACCAGCATTACGTACTGCAAATGTGTCAAACCCTTTGTTCACATTTATTTAAAACAAATGTATTTTTCAGTATTTATTTATTTATTCTCTCTGTTTACACTTCACACAGATGGTAAAGATAAACCAGTGGGTTTAATTTTTGCTGAAATATTGCCTTTTACATTTTTAGGTTCTCATATCCTGGCAAGATGCTACAAACCCCACGTGACAAAGATCAGAAGGAAATACTTATTTGAAGAAATCTCTGTCGTTAGCTGTGCTGTAAGTTTTATAAAAGGCTCAATTTCATAAAATGCAAATTCTGGACTAATTGTTCCTCTGCAAGCCTTAATGGTCTCTGAGCTGCATAGTTAATCTACTACCTGCCTCTACTCACACAGCCAACAGGATTTAGAGCTGGGTATAACACGCCTTCACACATCAGTTACATCTATTTTAACTTTTCTTCTGACAAGTTCTACTAATTGTTTACTGTGACTTGCACCCAGACAAATGGATTTGGACTTGCACACTCCTAAAGCTGCACAACAGACAAGCACAGCCCCCCTGGGGACACCCACCCACAAAAACGTTCCCGTGGGTTCAGCTCCCGTGCGTGGGTGAGCCCCAGAGGCTGCCATGGCTGGGGGGAGGAAAGGGTGGATGGGATTCCTGAGTCATCTTCTGTTCCCTCTTGGAGAGAGGTGGCTGCAGGGAACTGTCTGCTCTCTGCAGGGACAGAGGGCTGAGGTTATCAGCTCCTCAGAGCTGTAGAGGCCAGAAACATGAATGCATTGTTGTGCTGCACACACACCATGCACCCTGCACCTGCAGTGTCCTGCAGCCACCTCTGGGTACCAGGAGCTCACTGTGGTCAGCCCTCTGGCTTTCCAACACAGTGAAGACAGCAATGAGGCAGCAGGTCAGATACTCGTATTCAGCTTGGTACTCAGAAAACTGGGTACTTGCTGCAGTGTTTCTGTGCTGTGGGCAAATCAGAGACCCTGGGTCTTTAGTCAGACCAGGCACAGGTCAGGGACTGAAATATTTGACCCACACCTACCGCAGCAAAGTTGTGGTTGTTGATTTGAGTGACAGAGAAGTAGAGGACTGGGATGTCTCAGCCCCAAGTCCCTTAAGCCCTGGCTTCATGGCTGAGATCTTGAACACAGCCAGAGCCTATGACATTAAAGGCTTTATAAAAGCAACAGTGCCAGTTTAAAATCAACCTCCCACGTTACCAGCAGCCCCAGCAGGTGTAATGTGATCCAGGTAGCCCAAGCCAGTGAGTAAACAAACTGCTGCTTTCTGAATGAGCTGCACCAGAGAAATGCTTCTAACTGGGAATTGCAGTGGCTATTTGCACTAAGTGAGCTGTGCAAATGAACAGGCTCCTATGATTAATTCTGTGAATATGAGTGGGCTCCTATGATTCTAACTCTTATTCTACACAAGTTGTTCCCTCTACACTAAAATTAAGTAGGGAAAACGTTGCAGGGAAAAATTTCCCTGATAAGCCTGGAAAGTTTAGTGGTATTGGGCCTGATCTAGCTGCTTGGACTTCAGTGGGGTCTGTTGCTGGGTTTCCTTAAGCTAGAGAAAACAATCCTGCTGCTTCCAAACTGCCAAGTCAGTCAGAGGAATTTAATATTGTCCCTAAAGAAGCTGCTTTGCTGCTCTTCTGTTGGGTTCCTAGCTCCATTTCCAGTAAGCAGTATTAACTTAGGGGTTTTATACTTGGCTATAACATTGCCCATTTTTTTTCCCTTCACCTCCAGCTCTTAAATCTCCATAGAGCCTTGCTGTGTAGACCAGCTGTACCTGAATGCACCAGTTTAGATCCTCCCGGTGTTACTGCCTGGCTCCCTAACTGGAGAAGCGCATTAAAGCAAAGAAGGTGGATGTGTCCCAGTAGAGCCTGCACCCTGACAAGTCCCATGGGCTTGGCAGACTCTAAGACTCACTGTGGAGTCCTTGGAATGTGCAGACTGAGGGTACACCACACTGAGGACCCAGCAGCCCAGCTCTGCTCCATCATTTCTGCCTCCCAGTCTGGGTCCCATCCTGCCCCAGAGAGCCTCTCCCCCCTCCCCAGCCCACGCTCCACTTATTCATGAGTTATGATAACATATAAGCAGCTTAGAGAATTCTTATCGGAATAAGTTGAACACAATGCAGCATTTAACTCTTAATGACAGCCACCTCTGACTGTGAGTGACATGTTATAAATTATGTTTGAACTGGATTTTTTTTTCTTCAGAGGCAGATATTCCCTCTGCCACCCAGTCAGCCCTGTAACGTTGCACTTGTGGCCTTAATCCCACTTGGATGTGTGCCCTGCTGCCTCCACTTTCCGTCACTTGGGTACTTTAGTATTCTTGAACAAGTGAACAATCTTTGTTTCTGTACCTTATTAGGCCAAAGACCATAGCAGCGAGTGATGGCATCAGCAGGCCCTGCAGGCAGGATTCTCTGCAGACACAGCCAACCTCCAACAAACCCCTTTTTATCCTCCTGTTTCTAGGAAGAATTATGATGGTGGTGCCCTGCTGTTGATCAGTCAAATCTGTGGTAGGCCTAGAGATAAGTCCTGTAAGTGTGGTGTACTGTAAAACAGCGGCTCCCATTCATTAGTAGCTTGTGTGTAATAAACCACCCAAAGGAGGGGGGTGGGGAGGGAGAGGGACGAGCAGCTGCAGTGTGCAGGAACAAACAACACAACTCATTCTTGGGAGCCAAAACTTTCTAATTTGCTGCTGGGCTGCTGGGAGCACTCAAATTCTTTCTGATAATATGCTCGTGCCCTCAGTGTCTCTCCTGGAGTTTCCCAAGTCCTGCTCTCTCTCGAGGTCCCTGAGTCTGGGATAGTTTCACTTTGAACCCAAAACACAGAGGGGAGCCCAGTGGGAAGGAGGGGAACACATCAGTGCCCAGTGTTTGCAGACTCAGGCATAAGAAAGCCGTGGCCTCCCAATCATTCTTCTGGGAATGGCTGGTGCATGGATCTGCTTGTGCAGTGGGTAAACAAAGCATCACATGGGCTGCAGAGCAAGCAGGAGGCAGGGAGCAAACCCAGGGCTATCAGGGTATGCAGGAGGACAGAGTGTCTCAGATGTGTTACTGACTTAGAGCCCACTGGAATATTTAGGAACCTCTATCTCCCAAGAGGTAAAATCTTCAAACAAACCTCAAATGATTAATAGCTGAAAAATTATTTGGCTTAATCTGTTCTAGTTTTTTTCACAAGTTCTAGTAAATCTTTACAGCTTGTAGGCAGGTGAATTTAAGTGGAGTCTGCTAAATATAATGTAAGATGTTGCATGTGTTGAGACATCACTAGTTCCTAATATTTGCATAGCTGTGAATACATTGGTGCTTTTGGATCTCAGCCTTGGACCTTCCAACTGCCTGTGGAACATTTCAGACCAGGATGTGAAATTATTGAGTGTTGCACAACTGCTCTCATAGACCAGGCCTTTGTGCTGATGTTTGCATTATCACAGGAAAATGAAATTATTTTCAGATAGCTGCTGCTCTGGAGGAGTGCTGTACCCTCACAGGAGATGACAGTGACTGCTTTTTCCAGGGATGTACCAGGCTGTGATGGTGCCTGGGCTGTCTCCTAACATTTCTATAGACAAGGGCTACTTTAATGGCAAATTCAGGCTTGGGCCAAAATGCAAGCACTCTTTATGGAGACAAGGCAAAATTGCAGATTTGAGGTTTTCCACTCTCCTGGAGAGGATCCATCTCCCTCCTCTCTGGGAAGAGCTGTGCTGCAAGTTTTAAGTTCTGAAATGAGAGGGGCTTCTGCCAGACTGCTGCTTGGTAAAGTTACCCAGTGGGCTGAGATGAAAACACCCTGAAGAGTATCCACAAAACAGTGTTAACTAAACCTGGGCATAAAATAGGTTTTTTATCTTCTGAAAGATCAGGTAGTAGAGCTTAGGTAGTTCTCATCGTGGCATTCTGGCATTTTGAACAAAGTCAAAATAACTTGACATTTTGGTTTTCCTTCCCCAGGTTTAGGTGAGTTTATAACCAAAATTGGCTGCTCACTGCCCATTCCCAGCACAGAGCCCGACTTCTCTATGCTGTTTCCAGGATTTTCGACTAGAATTGCAACAAGGGGTGTTTTATGGGAATCTCTCCATGACTTTTCAAGGAAAATTGCAAAGGTAACACCTCTGGTAATTGCTGCACTGTGTAAGTAGATGAGAGAACCATCAATTGGAAAACTCCAGCACTGGTCAGACTGCCCTGCTCCCTGACAGCACACAGCAGGTACCTACCTGTGGTCCTGTTGTCAGCAGGTTTGAAGTTATAGATGAGACCAGCAAATTGAGTGAATGTTCTGGGTAGCTATGAAATTGGGGGGTGGAGGGTTTGATTTTTTTTTTTTTTTGGGAGGGTTTGAGCCCCATCTCCAGCACAAGCAAAGCCATGTAATCCTTTCTTTTGCAATTAGAGCTGAAAAATAGCCCCAGGCCAGAGCACTTGCACAAGGAGCAATTAGACAAGCTAGACACTGGGAAAAGCTAAAAATAGTAAATAATCTGCCTCCACAAAAATACCTTGAACCATTAGAAAAGGACATTTTATGAATTTCCTGGGAATCATTTAGTACTTTAATACGCTCACAGTGTTCTGCCTGGAGGGACTATATTCCAGCTGCTGTTTGGCAGAGGTAAACATGAGTAACATGACTCTCTTCTTACACTTGAGACACTGAAAAAACCTAAGTACTGAGATTTTCATACCTAGCCAATTGAAATTGGGGTAATGAGTGGATTCATATTGAACTGAGAAAAAATATGCCCTACTACTCTTTTAAGAGAAAATGTCTAAGAGTTTGGGGCTAAAAAATTACTTATTTTTGTTTATTTAATGGCTCAGCCCAGTACTCTTTGAAAAATAATGTACGAGCCAATGATATTCATCCATTAGCTGAATCCAAACTATTATAAAAACTGTCCCTTTAGAAAGTGTATTTTTTGAAAAAAAGGATGACAACTGCTGACTTTTTTTGCAGCACTCCTGAGCTGGATGAAATGTATAAACAAAAAAACCTAACCACAGCTGAATATTTTTAGTCCTTTGCAGGGACTACATATGATGCTATTTAACTAAGAATGCCTCGAAAAGGATGATTTGACTGTTTCTCGTTAAGCTTCTGATGCAGGCTTTAAAAATGCAACAAAACTCAGACCTGAGGTTTGCGGGCAACAAACCAGAATTAGCTGTTTGCTAATACATGTGAGAAAGGGGTTGCAGGTTGCTACAACATTTTGGGGTTTTTTTGCTGGTAACTGTTTGAAAAATGTAGTGAGCATTAAATCACATTCTGTTTTCTTTATTTACAGGAGATAATTGAAGAGGAAAAAAGCTATAAAATGAAACAACAAATTGTGAGCATCTGTGTGCACATCCCTGTGTGTCCTGGTACCACTGCTGGCACACTGGCTCTCAGGAGGAGTTTCAGTGATGGTGACAACGTAAATTTCAGTTCCTGTCCCTCTGTTTCTGAGTGGGGTCTGATGTTTATTCCCAGAGCTGCTGGTCCCCATCCCAGCGCAAGGCGCTGCCCGCAGGGATGTGACGCTGGAATTGCAGGAGTTCTTTCCCCACGGCTGACTTGGAGCAGCGATTTTGGCGGCGCGGGGGCTGCGTGGGGCCGGCCGGGGTGCCGGGACGGGAGCACCGCTGGCCCTGGGGCTCTGCGGGAGCTGGGCACCCCCAGGGGCTCCGCAGGGTGCACCCGCTCTGTGCTCCGCACCCACACACAGTGTTTGCTCACTGCGGAGGGCAGCTCCGGGTGCTGGAACTGCCGAGATCCAGCCCATCCCCCGGCCCGTGTGAAACTGCACAAAGCCTCTCCCAAACGTGAATTTAAAACGCTTTCAAATTGACAACCTCCTTTTAAATAAAAACATTTATGTTAAGCGAAAGGCATGTTTGCCTCTACAAATAAATGGAATTATGGTTCTAAGACCTGACTTAATCCTGAAGTTCTTAGACTGCACAGTAAGTAGAAAAGAAAGAGGATTGTTTGGAGGAGCAGGGGTTAGCAGGATCAGGCTCCATCTTACATCTTCCTGCTCATTTTCCTTCTGGCATTCAATATACATTTCTCAGAAGTACCTCTGTTTATAACAATGCCAAAGTAACTTCATGTCTATTACCTAACTGAAAATAACGAGGGACGGTACACAGCGTGCCCATCCAGAAAAATTTGAGGATTGTGAAACAAACAAAAGATGCTCTTCCTCCAAATATATTTTTATGCTAAAGTCATGCCCTTTTGAAATTAATTTAAGGATTTCTCTCAAATGTGTTGTGATTCTTTGTTCTTTTTCTACACTGATTTCTTTGTGAAAATGTATTTAAAATCTGCATGGAGGTTTCAAAGCATCTGAGAGAAGATGTTTACAGAGTAATATTGCCATTTGTATTTGTTACTTTTCTGAAAATGGAATTTCTAATCAGACAACATTAAAATACTTTTGTATTATTTTTGTGTGGTTTCATGACATTTGCATGTTTCCAGCTCTGATTTAGCCATGTAGGCAGGCTAATTAGGAAAGCAGGATCATAAGTTTTATTGTTACTCCATCCAAGTAAATCTATTCTATAACTCCACCTCTGGTCTTGGTACTGTCTGAATTCAATGATTTGGTTTTTTTTTTTTTTGTTTTTCTGTGGAAGCCCTGAAGTACCTGTATTCCAAGTTGGGAGATTTCACATTCAGGACAGTTAAAACTGAAAGAAGCCTGGGCAAGAAGAGAGATTTGTTTAGTAGATGTGTTCAAATGAGTTTCTGCCAGAGACTAAAATGAAAACTGAATGAAATTTATTGTGGCAAACTTTTCTGTGTGGACTGCAGAAAAACATCTACACAGAACTGGACCTGCAACTCCCTGTCCCCTCGTCCCTCCCAGCACCTTCCTGTGGTTCCCTCTGTCCCACAGAACAGGGAATGGCTTTCTGCCAGCTCAGCAGGGACCTGGCTGGGGCTGCCACCTGCTGCAGCCCCATGGAGACCCCAGGACACCCCCAGGGCTGCTGGGCTGACCCAGCTGGTGAGACCCCTCATTGCCATGGAGATTGGGTGGGCAGTGCTGCCCTGCAGCAGCCCACATCCTGCCTGCTCCTTCCTGCCCACACGCCTAGGGTGGGCTTGGGTACACATCACTTGTTTGAAACAAATTTATTGGCTGTGGTGCCTGGTTTTTTGTGCACAAGGACAAATTGAGCCAGAAATCCAGGGGATTTCCAAGCTGAAACTCCACCCCGTTGCAGGGTCTGGCTCTTGCTGTAACTCTGAAGTGAAAGAAACTGTCTGTTGTCATAAAATAAAGCAGCGTTTTAGTGTTTTGCCACTGAAAATTTTCAAAAGCAACGTTTAGATTAAAAAAGAAAAAGTAGCCTTTTTTTTTTCCTCATGAACATGCAGCATGAAATATTTTAGCCAGTTCCAGGTTGAACCCAGCTCACTTTATCTTTTTAGATTCAAATTTAAACTAGTTTCTATTCAAAGTTTTTAAAGGGACACACACAACGTCATTCTTCAGCGTGACATTTGAGTCTCACCCCCTGCCAGGAGGGATACCTTAACCTCCCTGTTACTGAAAAGACCAGAGACAGAAAAATAGCTTGGTTTTTTTTTTGTACATCCCTTCACATGGCCACTTGCTACTACTTGGAGTAAAGTGAGTTCATTGTAACTCCTCTCTTTTGTATTTCACCTTCAGTTTGTATGGGACTTTCTGTAGCTGTACAGAGATGGACATAGGAAAAATGAAAAAGCAATTTCTGTCTGCCCCCAGGATAATGACTATGTGGATTATGAGGGCAGCATGGACTAGACACAGGGAGACTAAGTGAAAAAAAAAGATTTTTTTTTTAGGCGATTTTGGGGGCCATCAGTTTATTAATGTCTCCCCAAAAAGCAATACTAAAAAGTCAGGGTTTAACCATCCCTATGTGTCAGTGGAGCTGTACTACAGACTGTTTTTGCAGAAAATGCTCCAAACATAGCTCTGAAATTGATGTGGATAAATCTTTTTCACGTAAGTTTTTGAAAGCAGAAATCAAGGAGGAGTTTTTATTTGTTTGTTTGTTTTGTGACAGGGAAACAGACCACAGGTATGCAAAACAAATACATTATTAAAGCACTCCCTACATATCTCCCTATCTTTCTCAAGCCATTCCAACCAAAAGCTTTTGTAAGCGTGTGGGGGCAGCACTGACCTTGTAATTCTGTTTACATGATGGCTAGAAAAAAGAAATCCCTGGTCGAGGAGGGCCTGAACTCGTGGGAGCTGCCTCAAGACGTTTTAAGCAGCTCTAACTCGAGGTGTTTCTGCAGGCAGCAGCGCTGGCACGGCACCTGTGGGGCTCTCCCTGGGCCGGGGGAGACACAGGGACACTGACACTTGTCCCAGGTGACTTAGGAGAGGGACAGTGCTCTGTCCTGTGTCAGAGCAGGACCCCAGGGCTTAAACCTGGCTCAAAAGCTTGTCAGACAGTTTGGCTTGTGGCAGCTGGAGCCCAGCACCGGGGCTGGTGGTTGGGCTGCGGTTCCTGGGGTGCTCTCAGTGGGCTGAGGAGTCTGGGGGGTGCTCGCTGCATCCAGAGCGACCTGAGGGGCTGCCCAGGCTCAGGGCAGCGGCTCTAGGCTGGAAGCACCGAGGTTTGCAGGATGGATGTTTCGGAAGCACCCTGTGCTGCACCAGGCACCCTCCCGCCTTCCACCAGCCATCCCTGGCTGCGCCATGCCCGGTGCCCGGAGGAGAATCCCTGTGCCCCCCTGGCAGGAACACACCCGGTGGCCCCGGAGGAGAATCCCCCTGGCAGGGACACACCCGGTGGCCCCGGAGGAGAATCCCCGTGCCCCCCTGGCAGGAACACACCCGGTGGCCCCGGAGGAGAATCCCCGTGCCCCCCTGGCAGGGACACACCCGGTGGCCCCGGAGGAGAATCCCCGTGCTGCCCTGGCAGGGACACACCCGGTGGCACCGGAGGAGAATCCCCGTGCCCCCTGGCAGGGACAGGACCTAGAGGAGAATCCCCGTGCCCCCTGGCAGGGACAGGACCTGGAGGAGAATCCCGGTGCCCCCTGGCAGGGACAGGCCCGGTGGGCCCGGGCTCAGCGCTGGGGTGGGTGCTCTGTGGCCTGGCTGGTCTCCGGCTCCCCTCATGCCGGGGCAGCCCCACAGCCCCCGCTGGAGTTGGAGCTCACTTCCTGATGGTTTTGCTCCCCAAAGCAGATTGTGTGGAAGCCTCTCCCCCAAGAGACATCTACAGCCGTGCTGCAGGTCCAGGGAGGGTGAGGATGCAGAGGTAATACCCAGCAGCAAAGGAAAAGGAGGGAAAGACAACGTTGCACTTGTGAGGTGAGTGATTGCAAGGTAGTCGTCGGCAGGCAGGAGTGGGGCCATGTTGGTCTCCGCTCTGTGGGTCTAACAGCAGCTTTCAACACATACATGCTTTTTCGTCCTTTTTTTCGCTTTTATTTTTAATTTTGTACTTTTTTTTTTTTTCCTTGAGGCACTTGTTCTTACATTAGTGGACAAAGATAGGGAGACACAACCTCTCCTCAGAGATGTGATCCTGTGTGGTGCTGAGGCACTGGACAGAGCCAGCCAGTGCCCACTGCTGCCATCGGTGCCGGGGGAATTAAGGGCATTTCACAGCTTTCAAGCACAGAAACAAATTGTAAACTGCAGTGTTGCATCCATGTGTGAACACACACACAGACACACAGAATGCCGCCAGCAGCTGATGCTTCACACTAATCACTCTTATAAATGCCTCTAATTAGACTTATAAATACTTCTAACTTTCCAACAGGGAACAAAAATGCCCAACGGGCTTCATTTAAACTGGGGAGGAAAAAAAAGAGTTAAAAAGATGAGTAAAAGCTGTTTTTAAAGGTGGCAAATCCTACACCAGCACTTCAGGCCCCGTAATCGCAGAGCCCCAGGCCCCGGAGCCCCCCAGGCCGCGGGAGGAGGGGGAGCGCAGCCGGGCAGAGCGGGGGCAGCGCCGGGAGGGGCCGCAGCCCCCGGCCTTTGTAGCCGGAGGGGGAACATCGGGACCCTGCCGAGAGGGAACACAGAAACTCTCCCGGCGGCGAGAAATGGGCCCGGACAAAAGCCCGTTACATGGCTGCAAATCACCCCGCTGCTGTTATTTTATTTACCGCTGCCTGCGGGAGGATTGTTTGCTCCTGCAAAATTTTAAGCTTCCCCCTCCCCGTCCGCTTTTCCTTCCTTTGCCCCTGGCTGCTGCCGGCAGCAGGTGCCTGGTCCCACAGTGCCGCGTACAGACCGAACCCACCTGCGCTCCCGGCCGGGGGGGCTGCGGCTGAGCCTCCCACCATTCCCGTTTGGATGGAAAAATAAACCCTTTCCCCAGGAAACAGCCCATGAAAGGCTTATTTTGATGTCGGGGTGAGGAGCACAGCCCAGCCAAGCCACCCTGTGTGTTTGTTGCTGACGGGCAGAGGCTCTCGCTCCCCCACGGCGTTCCCTGCTGCGACAGGAAAAACTTCCAGTGGTTATCAGAAAACTTTTTTCATTTATCTTTTTTTCAAAGGATCTCTGTATTTTTTTTTTTTTTTGAGGGTGCAAGACAGAAGAATAAAGGCCTCTGGAGCGCCACATTTATTTCTTGGATATTTGTTTGGAAGATAAATTTCCCTTTCAGTGACTGCAGGCCCAGGGAGCCCCAGTCACCTTTCCCATCCTATTCAGGCTTTGGACTTCAGGATTTTAACAACCACGGTGAATGCCAGTCCTCGGTAAAAACAACCTGTAGACGTTTATGCTTTGCAAAAGTACTAATATGGACAGGGATTTGCTGGTGGTTCCCCCACCTTCAGCTTTAGGGTCTGTTAAACGCTTTTTACATGTTAGGTGAAGGAAGGAAGGAAGGAAGGAAGGAAGGAAGGAAGGAAGGAAGGAAGGAAGGAAGGAAGGAAGGAGCTGTAGATGTTATTTGTGGTGATGGCTTTGACGTGGGGGGGCACGGGGGGAGCCCCAGCGAGGTCCTGCTGCCCCAGTCCCCTCTCAGCCGGGAGTTGAGCTCTCCCTCCTCTGACAGGTATTTACAAGGGGGTTGAACAGGTAATTAGCGCCCAGTCCTGGCTGCGGGAAACCCTCCTGGTCATCCCGCCCAGCACGGGCAGTGACGGGAGCGCTGATTTTCGACGGCTGATTGAGCCTGAACAAAGGCCCCAAACAGCACCGAGTGCCCGACTCGGGGATGGTAACTTTAGAGCCAATGGGCTCCTTTCCCATCAGTTTAAAGCAGTGTTATTTTTTCCAAGCTGATAACATTTTAAACATATTGCAAGACGGAATTTTCCTGGGAAGCAGGGAAACCCTTGGATTTGCTATAAAAGAAACTCCTGTGAATAAGGAAACCCGTTCTGTGAATTCACCTGTTGCCAGCCAAGGAGAAATGTTTGGTGTTTTATTTCAATCAAGAATTTGCTGTGTATCTGGTGCTTTATCTAACCTCAGTCTCTGAAAGATTTGATGTTATGCTTGGCAGAGCTCTCAAGCTCAAGCTGCTTTATTATGCTGTGCTCTACAAGTTTTAACATTTTTGACTGATGGCAGTGAGGGAATAAAAATATAGCCTGAAATCGTCACAGAATGAGTAAGGTGCATTTCATGTGGCCCAAATGGGTCTTGAATTTTTTAATCAGGTGTTTATACAAGCACTTAATGCCATTGAAAAAATAAACCCCACCACTTTTCTTCTATAAGCAAAGTCTTAGAAGTGAGCACACCTGTGGCTATCAGGAGATCATTTCTGGCCATAACCAGCAACTACATCACCTGCATGTCTGCAGGTGCAGAAACCCAACAAATCCTCTGTTAGCAGTCTCTAGATGAGGAAATTTGACATGGTGCTGTTAGTATAAAACTTTTTCATATCCTCAGTGTTGGTTTAAGCTGTCAGTTCAGTGCACTTCTCCTGGAGTTTGAGCAATCCAGCTAACTTAAGTGAAACACCAGAATGGACAATGTCAGGCAGAGTCTTTTTCCTCATCCCCCATTTTACCAAACCTTGTCTCCCAGCCTTTATTTTTAACTTTATACAGAGATGTCCTGTAGCAGAAGAATTTGATGGGGAGTCTCAGCTCCTCAGTATCTGTTTAATGCCATTATCTACATGGATCAGCATCTGCACTCTTAACCACTTTTTCAGCCCACTGCATTTGAGGAGGTCACTCCCAGGTGGGGTGAGATGGGTGTTGAAACACGTGCCCATGCTTTGGCCATTTCTTCATTTGTTTTTCACAAATATGAGGTGTTGAACTGCACCATTTGGGGCTACCCTTTGCCTCAGGTGGTGGCAGCTGCCAAGGAAGGTGCAACATCAGCTGGCTCTGGACAAAACCTCTGGCATTATCCCAGCTGGAGCCACTCCTGCTGTATCTGTCATAGCAATGGGGCTGCCCATACACAAAACAAATTAGGAGTAGTGCAATTCACTGGTCAGTGATGGACATGGCCCAGTTAGAACCTCTAACTCTGTGTCATTACATCTTGAGCAAAGGGGTAGGATTTTATTCTTAGGGTGTTGAATGTTTGGGCCTGACAACAGTCATCACCTGACTGCATCAGCTAAGGTTGCAAATAGGAGCATTTTCTGCAGTGAAGACCCTAATCTAATGCAATAGATCCCAGCTGTGATCATTACTGAGAATATTCATAATACCTGCTTGCTTGCAGTCACTCTCTCTGGGCCTGGTGGGAGCTCAACACTTGCTGTCTCTTATAAAAAACATTTAACTTGTAGGAAGGTTTTAAATATCTTGCTGAAAGCTCCTGGACCTGGGCTCCCAGATCTCTCTCTGCAGAGCACACTTTAGCTTTGGATGTACCTTTAAAGACTTTAAACAGCTTGAGACTTGTAGCGTGCCGCAGGAGCTCAGAGAAAATTCCTGTTTCTACGTTTTAAAACCTGAGCTGGAGTACAAGAGCCCTCCTCAGAAAGGTAAGGAAAGGCGTAACAAGGTCATTTTGAACCACATACATTCAGGTTGTACTTTCAAAGTCAATTCTAAATTTAATTGAAAGCTGAGGGCAGGGGAGGAAGGGTAGTGCTGATGTGCTGGCTTATTTTGAGGCATGTGAGGAGCTGTGCTGTTGAATGCTCGATGAGCTGCAGTCTTAATAAAATGGCACTGGGCAAGTTGGCAGGGAGAGGGGCTGGGTGGGCAGAAGGAGGAATTTTGGGGTGGTGCCTGGTGATGTCCATCTGTGCAGGATTTCCCTGGGGTCTGGTGTTTTCTCAAGCTGATGGCAGCACTTGATCATGTGAATGATGTTGATGAAGTTGCCTGTGTGACCAAAACCTCCAAAATAATTTTGTGGGGAATTTATTGTGCTAGCAAAGTGATGAATGAACAGAACACCCAGATGTGGCTGTTTGAAAATGGAACTGAAAAAGGGAATAATTTCACTGAATTTTTGTGCAGCTTAATAAAACTTCTCCCATCCATTTCTGAGATACTCAAGAGATACACTGGACACAAAGAGGTGACAAGGCTTCACCCTTGTTATAGATGGAGGTGCTGAGGAGTGCAGTGCTGTGCCTCACATCATCCACAGGCCAGGGGCACCCTGGAGAAGTTCTCTTGCTCAGGCTTTTTTAGCAATAATAGCTGATACTGATCTGACAGAAGAGCATCTAATAAGGGAATTATGGTTCTTGGTGGTATCAGCAAGTATTCCCTTTGCTTGCTGTTTTATACCAGAATAATAATCTCTCTGCTAAGAGAAGGAACTGCTCAGGCAGTGCTTATGTTCATTCCAGCCAGATGCATCCAGACTGATCCCCCTGGGCTCCTCTGCCCCAGTCCATGCCATGCTTAAGGTGGAGGTGTAACCAAAATGAGCTTTTCCTCTTCTCTGGAACTGTCTTTTCCCCCTTAGTCTCGCTCTTTGAAAGAGGGAAGTAATGTTACCTATGGTGGTTTTATTGGCTGACAAAAACTTGCTTTGTGTTGCTGTAGAAAAGATGAATATTGTGGTCTTTTGTGCATGAGTTTGTGTTGCTTCAACTGCCTCTCTGGGCTAATCCATGGCTGAGCAGTGGGCCACAATATAAAGCCTTGCTCTACTGGCATGTGAAGCAGAAGTTGCTTAGAAGTATGATGGATAAGAACTGAAACCCTGAAGAGAAATATATCTTATAGTACATGGCTGTCACTTTAAACTCTTGCTATTTACAGCTGTCAGATGTTAAATTTTTAAAGTTGCTTAGGGTCTAGGAAATAATGTACTTAAGAGTGTGGTGATATCAATTTTTTTTACTGTGATTTTGCCAGCAAGTTTCCTGTTCTCTCTGTTATTTAAAAATGAGAAATAAGTGGAATTCATAAAGGATGCTTTCTAAGTCATAAGGTAAATATTTTTAATCTGTGCACTACAGACATGCAGTTACTCTCCATTTGAGTGCAGTCTTTGCTTTTTTATTTCAGAAATGCTCTGAACAGCCACCACCACCCATCCCAAAAGTAGAGTGCAGCTGCCTCCTCTAGTTTGAAGTTTCTGAGAATTGTTTCCCAAGTCAATCTCATTATTTATGGAAGATAACTAGTCCTTTCACCTGCATTACATATTAATTCCTCAGCCTCTTTAAGAGGAGATGTGTATGAGTTGTTAGTCATGTGTTGACCACCATGGGGAATTACCTGAAATGCAGCAGGCTTTTAAAGCATAGGTTTTGACACCAGAAATGAAATTGTACTGAGCACAAAGATTTTGTGCTGGATGTTCCTAAACATTGATAAAAAGGGATAGGAGTGTGATCTCTCCTGTCATAATTCCTGCAACATTTGGCATCTTCTTGCAAAAGTTTTGCTTGTATATTTTTTCTTTTGGAGTTTAACCCCAGTTCTTCCATTAACATTCTTAGTGCAGGGTTTTTTCCCTTTATTTCCTTACCTCTATTGCTTCCTCATTATATATGTAAAACAAAGCCCTACAATTCTAATTTAGCAATATAGAAAATTGCACTAGATAGGTATTTGAGACTGACCTTTTTGGGCAGCTTTTGGTGTTATCTCTCCAAAATGAAAAATGCAGTTGAAATAAGTATTCTGACTTGTCTGTTAATGATCCAGCTGCTCTAATAACTTTGCCCTGGGAAAGGTCACAATATTTGGGGGTTTTTATGGTTTTCTTCTACCAGGGATTTGGCTTTATCTGTTTTCCACACCCTTCAAATTATTTACAATTATAATATCTCAGGATAATGTCATGGGGCTTGTCCCTGTGGCACTACAGTCACTGGAAGCCAAAAGTGTGTCTGCAGAGTTATCCCACAGCCAGAAAGGCACCCAAATGTGTAGACAACCAGGCTCATCTTTGTGAAATTTATCTTGCTGTTATCAGTCTTGAAAATCAAATTAGTCCAATTCTGCACTTTCTGAACATATTCCTGTGAGCTTCTGATTAATGAAGTATATTGTTATCCTGGAAACAGAGGGGAATGTTTCTGTTCTTACTGAGGTATTTAAATGCAGGTATGAATGTTTTGGAAAAATTGAAGACGGCTTAGACTATGACTTTTTTTTCTTTCCATAAACCATAAATCATTATAACAAGATTAGCCTTTTACAACCTCTCTCCCAATTTCTCCCTAAGGCAGGTTTTATTGTCACTTTTGGGCAGAGCTGTCATGTAAAATCCTCTGCTCTTCATCTTGCTAATGTATATGCTTAATCATCTGTATTTGAAGTTTGGAGAATGAATTAAGGGAATATTTAACTCTGTTGAATAAGTGAAGTTACCCAGTGGTACCACTGATGTAACATTTCCTTTCTGTTGATCCTTGTTTTTTCTTTTCTTGTGATCCAATATTGCTTAAATCAGAATAAATTAATTTGTGTAATGCCTTAATTAATATGTTTTTCAGTGACTAAATATGCAATTCTTGAGGGTCCTGGGATCTAACCAGGAAAAATTGTTTTATCTTGAGAAAATGCCTATGATATTCTATATTCTACCAATTAAATAAAATAATCTAGCATGTTTATTTGAAAAATATCTTCAGTAAATAAGTTTTGGCAGTGTTCTTGGCAATAGTTAAGTATATGCTTAAAGCTGTAGTGCTACTTGAGCTAAAGAATAGCTGGACTGTGCAGAGGATCAAGGGAGCTGTGAAACAAACTTTCCACTGGCATGGTTGTGTGGTTGGTTTTTTTGGAGGGGGGAGGCTAAAGGAGGGTGGGAACCAGGTTTCATTGTCTTCTAAAACACCTGAAACCCATAAATGAGTTAGCCCCAAATTCAAGTTGGTTTCTACAGTTCAGAGGAACTGATCCAGGTTGTATCTGGCTGATGATTTGGCCCTTGCCAGCTATCATAGGTAAAAAATACTGTCTGAAGGAAAACTATTTTTGTCTCCTGTGGGTGTTACATACAGCCTGACAGAACGTGACAATTGTGCTCTGTGGTTGTGAGGAGCAGGGAAGGTGGCTCTGCCCACAGAAAGCTGAGCCAAGCAAGGAACTTGCATCTGTGCTAGTGCCTTGATGCTTCGCAATCACCTACAGGCAAGTTTGAGTGGTTTGAATTTTAGATTAATAAATCAGGTTTTCAGGATTCCTTGCTTTTATGATGCACAGCAGGGGAAATCCTGAAGAGATTTCTTTCAATTCTTTTGATATGGTGTTGGTACCCACCACGTCACCTCAGTTTATTTTATGTGGTGAAATGATCCAACAACAAGGAAGTAAAAACTTGAATCAAAGCTGTGATATGAACCAAGAGCTGTTCCATGCACACTCCTCATCCAGCAAAGGATCAAGGATTGTTTCTCCATTTGGAAAATATCAGCCTGGCTAATTGCATTAATTCTACAAGTAAGAATTTTGGGTTTGCCAGTTAATAAAGCACTACCAATTAAGGTAATACCATCTAGTGTTGCCTACCTATGGTTTGTAGGGCATCTGTACCCCTTCATTACTTGTGGAATTTTTTTTTTTGGTAGTAAGCGCTGTGATCTTTTCTTTGGTTTTCTTGTCTCTGATACTGCCAAGCTAATTAATATTTGTGGTGTTCTTTAACTATCAAATGGGGTTGCAATCATAAGCACATTCTTAAACCTCTTAGTGCTGAAAGGAAGACCTAAATAACTTTTAAATCTGCGAGACAATGTCAAGAAATGTACTTGCTTAAATTTAATCCATCACTTTGTGCCAGCAACACATATAGCTGAAAGGTCAGAGAATCATTGAGAGGGAGAAAAACAATTAATTTGGTATCAAAAAGGTAATAGGATAAGGCCTTGCCAACCCTCTGCTATTGTTCTGCTGCATTAACTTCGGCAGGTCAGATGCCACTGGTCGTTGACCTCAGGCTAAACAGGGTCAGCCCAGGCTGATAACAAAAGAGATGTGTTTGCACTTATCCAAGTGTCTCCTAGAAAACCTGAAGCCACATCTGTGTTGTTCCTGGGGAGGAACACACAGAGGATAAACATTTTTCAATGCAAATATCATTTAGAGAATCTTCTGCATGAAGAATGGTGTCCCCAACATCTTTTATGCCTAAAAAAATGTTTTTATGCAAGTATTCAGTAAACCTCATGAATGTAGTGGGTGAGAGCTAGGCTTCATCATGTCTTTTAAATTCACCTGTCTGTGCCCTTGGGATCTGCTCTGTGCTCCTCCTGGGGTCGGTGGTGCTCAAGTCATCCCACTTCTTTTAGGTGCCTTAAGGGGGAGTGACTTCTTGTTGGTGCTGAATTGGCTTTGTCAGTGCTGTGTTGACCACAAATTGGCTTTTGAGTGCAGTTCTGTGCAGTTAAAGCCCAGGTCAGGATACCTGCAGTCTGTCTCTCCTTTCAGCAAGTTCTGATGCTTTTGGTTGACTTCAGCCAAAACCAACCATCTGGTAAAGAGCTGCAAGTTTCTACAAGACTTATGGCTGCAAACTATGAGTAGGGCAGAGAGACTCTGGAAGTTTCCTAATCAGGGGTGGTAAAAGGTGGCAATGTCACTTCCCTTTTATGGTGAAGTAACTTGTGGGGGATGGTGCAGAGAGAAACTGTGGCTGACAGATCCTGATTAAATGCACATGCCTTGTTTCTGTACCTTATAGCAGACTGCCCCATCCAGCTCGTAGCTCTGCAGTTCAGATAATTTTAATAATTATGAAGCTCTAAATATTCCAGCTGACCGATATGAACTGAGTATCACTGTGTTGTAAAACCACGTGAGACTAGCTCTAGGCTAGAGACAGTTAATTTAAAATAACAACCCTCCCTCTTACATGTGCTACCTACCTGCTAAAATTTTAATGGGGTTGCTCCCCTAGATACACTCATCTAATCTATGGATGAGACCTTTTGGAAACATTTGTATTACCTTTATTGCTGGTCTCAGTTCTGTGAAGTGCTGGGCCTTCCCCACCTTTGCTGGGGAGGTTTGATTTTGAGCACCAGTGTTTCTCATAGAGATACAGAAGGCTCCTAATTCTACAACTTTTTCTAGGAAAGTGAAAAAGGAAAGTGATTACTGCTAATAATATATAATATTTAGTAAAGACTGAGTGCAGTGAAAGGAGCAATCAAACTCATTTAAACAGGAACCATTTACCTCTTTAAAAATATTTAACTGCAAGAATGCTCTTTTGCTTGGGATCATGCTGGCAAAAAGCATTAATTGTACAGTTTCTCTTTTACTCTAGAGGGTTGCTGAGCTTTATTTTGTGTTGACCAAGAGCCCTCTGTGCTGCTCCCACATTTAAAGCCTTCCCTCATGCAGTGCTTCCACATTTGAACATTGACTGGTCAAGAAGAAAACGTTATAATTGTCCCAGGGTTGTGCCAGTGGGGCTGTCCCACTGTGCTGGGGGCACCCAGCTATGGGCATTTCCTCATCAGGAAAGAGCAAAGCACACGTGTGTGCAAAGGCTCTGCTCAGATGGCTCAGGAAAAGAAAGGGCAAAGGGTGGGAAATTAAAGTGCTGAATGAAAAATATGTTAGATAAGTGGAAAAGTAAAGGAGGATTTTGCCAAGCTGAGACTGTCCTGTGGTGTCTGTCACTTAGAAACCCAATTGCACGGTCAACTGCAATAGCATGAAAGCCCATCAGGCCAGTAATCTCCAGCTTGTAATTGATTCTGTTTCTACAAATGTTAGCTAAAGCAAAAATCTGCATTAAGGTAAGTGCTAAGCATCCATCAGCCTGACTGATTAGCCAAAGGAGGAATTGCTGGAGAAATGCATGTTATTTGCCATCAGATTAAGTGAAGTTTTGCTTTCCACAGTTGGAGAGCTGATAATTTGCTTGTGATGGGATCAGTTCAGTTTTCAGCTCCACTTGCTGTACAAACCTCAGTATTTAAGGGCACATCTTCAGCCAGAAAGGCAAAATAAAAAATATTTTCTGATTAAATAGATACAAAAAGAAAAGTCTCCTTTTTTGAAGAAAAGCTTGAATTGTAAAGATTGAACAACTAAACTTGACAATTAACAGGCCAAACTCTTTATATAAAAAGGCTAAAATTGATTTATTCATGGATTGTCTAAATCTTCTTTGATATTATTTCTTTTGTCCTATATCTGTTTTTCTCTGCTGTTTTCTTTTCTTGAAGCTTGATCACCTGGTGTTAGTTTCCATGAATTCATTAAGGTAGCCATGCTTTTGTGAACTGAGCAACTACATTCCATAACTAAGAATGCATCTGGGGTCTATATGCGTTTACAATATAATAATTATATTGACTTAGCAGGGAGATAATACTGAGCTTGAGAAACTCTTATTTTTTTTAAGCATTCTGTAATGATTATGTGTGTCCATACAAAAATTATTCCTGGTCTGGGCAAAATCCGTCATTTGCTGATGCTGAGCAATTACGTGGCAGATGGTATTAGTTTCCTTTCTAGCTTATGTAACTCCACCAGACATCATGAATTATGAGTTTTATAATATTCTGTTCATACTTTAATTGAACATTTTGGTACTTAAACTCAAAATTCACTTATAAAAATGTTCTCTACTAATCACAGTACTCTAAAGCTTAGCAAAAATTAATGCAAAAGCGCTATAAAGAGATTAAAACTTGGTTTCCTTTGTATTCAAGCAAGTACTTGTGAATAATTTTTCCTCTATTTGCTTGCCTCAGAGGTAAGCATCTTGCAAGTGCCTCACCAAGAAATCCCACACAGAGCAAGTTTTTAGTTCAGCAGAGGTCCCTTCCCTTGGAAAAGTGCTCTGGGATTGCTAATGGCTGCTGGTGGCCAGACTCTGCTTTTGCCACCATCAGTGGCCATTGCTGGGTGTGCCAGGCTGGTAGGTGGGATGGAAACAGAGCACACTTCACAGCTACCTGTATCAGTGGTTTGAGGCTCCTTCCTCAAAATAGCCAATGATTAATCACCTTGGAAAGCCCTTTTCCTTCCAAGTTCTCAGAAAACATCCTCCCCCTACCTACTGATGGTTGGCCAGGTGATCCCTGAGGGGTGTGCTATTTATCAGCAGAATGGGGGAACTGGACTGGCTGTGATCACATAGGGCCAAGTCATGCTGAGATCCTAATAAATGTCTGAAGATATTTATTGATTTGCCAGGTATTGTCCCAGATGCATCATGACTTAGCAGGCTCAAGGTCCAGGGAAATCAATGAAGCAAAAAGAGCATTCCCACAAGCAGAAGGAATCTTGAACAGATCTGCCTGCCTTGGTGGGACTCCCATGGGAGCCTCAGCTCTGTCACAACCCTTCTTTCAGGCAGTTTCAGCTCTTTGCTGAGCAGGTGCTATGGTTCATTTTCTTTTTGCATCCTTTCTGTCTGCTGGGATATTCATTTTATTAGAAGTGTCTGTTCCCTAGAAACCTGTAAGGCTGCTGTTTCCAAAGAACTTTCTCAAAATTCATTGAAAATGCTCCTCAGGCTTGTAAAGAGCAGATGACAACAGGAAGGCCCTGAGTGAGTTCCTCCTGCTTGTTTGTGATCTCTTGCACAACTGGCAGCGCTGTTTCATCTCAGACTTGCAAACCAATTCTCTCCACCAGGCTTTCCCTTCCCTTATGTGTAATTTGCATCTCATGTGCGGCTGGGCAAGCCAAGTGGGAGCAGGGAAATGCAGTGGCAGGAATTGTGTTTGTGATGGTTCTGTCTGCACCAGAAATGGAAAGAGCTGTATCCTCAGTATGGTAACTCTCTTTGGTGAGAATTACAGCTGATTTTTTCTGGCCCAAAAAGGTTGATGAGACTTTGTGTAAGTACCTAAACATTTGCATACATGTGAAATAAATAGAGCCGCCAAACCACGTGCAGTTTATTTGAGGTTAAAATAGCTTAATTTCTTAAGCATCCTTATTAAAAAATGAGGAACAATTCAGCCTTTAATACAATGTGGAGCTGTAATTCATAGTTGGTGGTAGGAGAAAGCAGTGAACTAATTGCTTGGGTCTGGTCAGCAGAGAGTGAAGCAGCTCCCTTGTCTGTGATACCATGCCCCTTCCCTTTCTGATTATTCTCCAGCAAACATCCTACAGCCCCATTCATAAAGTCCAGTAATGACACAAGAAATGTCAGGAGTATCTGCTGAAGGAGTGGGAGGCTGACAGAGCAGCACATTGTGAGCCTGCAGAGCAGCTCTGCATTTCCTCTGGGGTTGTTTTCAGTTCTTTTGTCAGCTGATTACATGGTCTTTTATAATTTCTAATCTACAGAATAGAGCTATTTGCTTGTGGATTATGTGAAAATCGCGGGCTTATGCAAAAGAAAAACAAAATAATCTGAAAGTGTATTCTCTTGGCAAAAGTTAAGCTTAATTTAGGTGTTTTTTATCAAAAGAGGAGTTTAAGGGTGTGCAGGAAAAACTCAAAACTTCTGTCAGTCTGAAGTTTCAACTTCGTGATGTTAGTTCACCAGCGCCCTCATGGAGGGGACTTAAATTACTTGTCTCTATTCAGCAAAATGTATTTTGTGCTTAAAGTTGTGCAAAATGTAAATGTGCTTAAAGTTGTGTTGGTTTTTGTGCATTTTGATGAATAAGAATAGTGTTAAATAGTGCTAAAATGCTTGTAGAACCACCAAATCATGGTGCAAGGTTGTTACATTTACTGTCTCCTTTATTTAATGAGAATAGCATATATCTGGACTTTTTTTTTAATGTCAGTCTGTGAAAGTGGGCACTGAGTCTGCAGAAAGAAGGAACTGTGAGATTGGAATATGAACAATGTGAGCTGTGAGATGTCTTTATATTGGTCCTCAAAATTGTCCAGATAGATTTGCATTTGCAGTCTCAAGAGAGAACTCTGTGTATAAATGCAGACAAGAATGTGGTGAAATAAGATGAAAATGATGATAAGAAGCAACAGAGTTTCCCGTGGGTCTCAAGGTTGAAAGTAGGGCTTTGAGATGGGACCTGGTGGAGACAAATGAGGTTTTTGGCAAGGGTAAGAGCTGAACTAGTGTGAGGGATCTGAAATTCCAACATGGATGGAGGAGGGCAGGGTTTGCTCAGCTGTATGTAAAACCTCCCTGAGCTGCCTGCAGATGTGATGAGGTGTGTGCAGATGGCTGCTGTGATACACTCAGGATTTATCAATATGAACTTTGGAAGCTGGCTTAAGTCCCTCTCCTTAGCACCTGCAGCTGGCCCTCTGCTATCTGCTGTGCAAAGTGGGCAGATGTATTTCCAAGAGGCACACTTTATTTTTCTTGGGTCAACATTTCACATGGAGTTGTGGCAGGGTAGTTTTGTTTGGTTTTCATTGAGCCCCTTATTATTAGCACACTTCTGTTGGGGGGTGAATAGTAATGCCAGAATAATGGGATCTGCAGTGGAGGGCTGGGACCACAGAGTCTGGCCTCCCAATAAACCATTCTTGTGCTCCTGCAAGGGCAATGTCAGAACAGAATAAACACAACCAGAAAAAAGCAAGTGAGTGCATGATGTGCCAGTGTAAAAGCAAGTGGTCTTAGGGATAGAATTTGGATCTGTAACTAGAGTGAATGGATCCCAAGCCCAAATATTCTGATAGCTTGTTTTTCTATAAAAGCTTTAAAAGAGAGGGAGTCTTGTTGGCTTTGGTAACTCTAAATGAGGTGTCTCAAAAGACATCTCTGCTTGTTGAATTGATGTATTGGGACGCGTTAAAGAAACTTCTGCATGGCAAAACTTAATTTGCGCAAAAGATTCTCAGTTCTGGTTTAAGATTTTATGATTTGGATAGGAGTCAAGTTTGTAAGGTTTGTGCTTCTTGTTACAAGAGTACTGTCTACTTAATATCCGTTTTGTCTGTAGATTATCCAGAATAAACTCTCTCATGTCACTAAAATATGAATTTGATAGTTCTCTGAATACTTCTGTTACTCTGGAAATAGGGGAGCTGCCCAAGCCATCTAGATGCCTGTCCTACTTGTGCATTAATCCAGCATTCCAACAAGAACGTGATTCAACATAAAGAAATACTCACCTTGTTCAAACATTGTACAAAACATCTTCCATAACTGCACTTGGGGGGAAAAAAAGGATCTGCTTGCTTGGGGATGCACATAACTTGTTTCACCCAGTTAGAATGGGTTGTTTGACTTCTAAGGGCACAAAAAAAAAATCTGTCATGTATATTCTGCTTGCACTTCATTTTAAATGCTTCTCTGAGTTTACCACTTATGTTTAATAGCAGGTTCTTGTCTCCAAGATTACTAAGTGGTTTACAGACTGTTTATGTAGGGATTACTGTATTTATTTCTGAGTTGATTCTCAGAATTTGACAACTGTGTTCCACAGTAATGCGTAACTCTTTTTGCTAAAAAATTAAGCTGCGTTATGAGGATCTAGTTCATAAATCCAGACTTGCTCATGTTGTTTACGTGAAGTCACATATAGGTAGGAGCTTAGACTTGAGCCTGGAGCAGAGAAGTCTATGCATGTTTTGTCCCAAGAAGCAGCTTATTAAACTATTGGTTGTTGGGGTTTGGTGGGTTTGGTTTTTTTTTTTTTTGTTTTGGGGTGTTGTTGTTTGGTTTTTTTGTTTTGGTTTTTTTTTTTTTTTTTTAATTTCCCCCTGTTCCTCATTCTTTACCCTCTCCCCTTAACAGTGGGTCTGGACAAAGTGTACCTGTGTAAGACTAGATGCACCCTGCTCTCTGACAGACATTTTGGCCCTGAATTCTGCCTTAGTGCCCTGTGGATCCTGAGTCTGACTGGCAGCCAGACACATGGTTGGGAAATGCACTGTCCAGGAGACTCAGTTTTTGTCACTGTTGAGTGTAGGTGGCTTTTGTAATTGTCTATCTGCAAGATAAGAAATCCATGTTTCATTCTTAGCTTAAAGATGGATCATAAGTAACAATGCACCATTGCAACCAACCCTGGAAATTTGGAAGTGAGTTGAAAAGTAGGAGAGACTTCAGATCTTTTTGTGCCTGTGACCTTACTGGCTTTGCTTCTGGCGGCTGTCTCATATGGGGTGACTTGCATCTTAATTTTTATACAGAGCTAAACTAAAACCAGAAGAACAAGAGAGTTAAGGATTAACCTTGTTGGTCCTCAAGATGCTCATATTTTCATGTCTTGTCATTTTATATTGAATTATTGTGGTGAGGAAGCTCACCAGTCAGACCTTTAATGGCAAGCTAATTTGATATAAAAGTATTTTAGAGCTTAAAAATATCAGCATATTTATATACACATACTTAAATATACACTTAGTGTTATTTTTCTTCCTCTGTTACCACACCAGGTTGTTTTTTCTGCTCAGGGCAGGTTGCTTTGCCAGGCTGTCCCTGTACAGCCCTTGTTTTCTGTCGGGCCAGTCAGCTCTGTCTCCTCACTGGTCACATCTGTGGGAGCCTGTTTTGTTCAAAAAACCTCCCTTCATCTGAGAGAGGAAAAGTTTGCCCTGCTTAGCAGAAGCTGCTCTGCCCCTGCTTTCGTTTGGACTTGTCCTCTAAATCCAAGAGACATCAAAGGTTTCCCCCATGTGATGGAGGCTCCCTGGCCTGCTCTGAAATGAAACAATGGCTCCCCTATATTCTGGGATCTGTGCTCCAAAAGCATCTGTCTGCCTGGCTAATGGGGCTCGGCAGTTTCTGCCATAAAGGACTGGTTGTCTTTTGCATAACGGGCCGGGATGGATATTCTGGGAGGGCACACCCTGACACACAGGGTAAGGCAAGAGAGTGCTCATTGCAGCTGTGAATGTTTTGTTTATGAGATTAAAATCACACACAGTATTTGAAGAAAAAACAAAAAGGAAACAGGAATGAGCTGTATAGTGACAGTATTGGTTACAAACAGTGTTTTCTCTAGCACCCAAGGGTGATGCACAAGTGTGAGTGTACAGCATTTGCTGAGGCAATTTTAGCTAGAGCAGGTAGCAAAAGCTTGAAGAACAGATTTCTTTCAAAAGTAGGTTGACCACCTGAATCAAATCAGTGGATCCAGGTGATCTTGAAATTCATAGTTTTTAAAGCAGAATAAGCAGGAATGCTGCAGCTTCACTGCTCTCTGAACTTGGAATATATAGAGGGAGCTTGTTTGCAGACATTCTGCTGGCACTGTTCTCTGCTCCATTTTTAGAAATCATGCAAGTCCTATTTTTAAAAAGGAAACCTACTTTTGAAAACCTGATTTTGTATCTCTGGAGCCTGATAGATTGTGCTGATGGAAAGTTCTGTTGTAAGCATACCCATCTCAGTATCACATATTGCTGTTGTCTGACTTCCACCACTTTTCAGCACAAGCATGATCTTCAGAAATGTGGGGATCACTTGGATGGGAAATGCAAAACTAATCTGATGACAAAGATGTCTTCTGGGTTTTTTTAATTACTTTTGGAAGTTTTGTCAGGACACCTGGAGTTCTGCAGATAAGGAGCTTGTGGGGTATTTTGTGTGCAAAGATCAATTTTACAGAGCAAATTAATATTATTTCGCAAGTTTTCCAGCTTAAAATTAAAATTATTTGTCTGAAATGGAATAAAGTTAAATCTGAAGTGAGAAAGTAGGAGAATAAAATTGGGAAGGATAGTATATCTTTTGTTGTTTGAGAAAGGACTTTAATAACGTGTGCGTCTCATGCATATTCCATCAAAAAGGGATGCTTACAGCTGAGACTGATGCCTAGATACAGGCAGATTTGCATCGAGGTCTGGTGTTAGATCACTAAATATCATCTTTTGTGCTAAGCTTGTGTTGCCTTTTTTGTTGCTTCTGTACCTGAGGATTTCTATTAAACTGCAAAGTCATTGTTTCCTCTGTAGCCTGGATTCCTTCCCACAAGCAGAGATGCGCTGACTGCGGGTGCTCATGGAGCCACGGCTGTGTCAGCTGGGGCACAATAGCTCACATCATCACGTACATTCAGAGCCAGAACATTCCTGCTTGGCCGACTCTGCCTTTGACAACCTTTGTTCTTTTTGTGTGTGCAGGATAGTATCACAGGTAAATAAGGAAAAATAGCTTTTTAATAATAACTGTATGAATTGAAATGAAATATTGTCCAAATTCTGTTTCAGTCACCCTGAAAGAACAATCCCTCCTGTCAGGATAGTGACAACACACTCAGCTAATGAAATACAAGATGCAAGGGTTGCGTCATGAAAATGTTCCTCAACACCTAAATAACCCCAGGGAAAGCCAGAGATATGAAGCTGCTTTTAGGAGCTCCTCAACTTTCTGCTGGTGTCCTCTAGACTGTTATATCCTGGAAAAATATTTGTTTCCTATCATTCAATGTCTTTATTTTCAGATCACTTTCTGATGACTGTTTGGATGAAGGTTGATATTGCTTCCACAGGATGGAGATAAATCATTTCTCTCACCTCTTTCATGGGGAGCACTATCTGAAGTTATTCTGAGTTGTTGTCATAATTCACAAGAGAAATGTGTATTAGCTTTGGGGTGTTCTGCCTGAGCATGTGAGGGAATGTAAATGGCCTGGGTGAAAATGTTTTCTGCAGCAGAGCAATTCTATAATACCTTTAACTGCTTTGATTGCTGCTTCTTGGATACAGTGATGGCAGCTATTCTAGAAAATTAAGTTGGAAAGACAAAAATCGATGAAGGCCCTTCACATGTTAAAAACAGCTTCTTAAATATTTCTGAGGCATTTGGTAATGCTTCCTTGTTTTTTGTGTAGGCTTTAAATAAAATCTGTGTTAGGTGCCACAGCCTTGATGCAGAACAGCTCTGGCTTTTTGTTTGCTTGTCAGTGCTAGTCAGAGGGGAAGAATAATAATTTATTGATGTGGTACAGAAGTGGTTGATTGTTGCTGTAGGCAACTGGTCTGTTCTTACCTCTCACTATAAATGCTATGAACATCCCCCTGGTCCTGCTTTGGTCCAGTAAGCAATATTGTGCTAAATGGCAAGTTACCAGTGCTTTCTTGCCTTTGTGGTCTAGAGGACACCAGAGCATTATGGGCCTCTCCTATCTTAGCATATTGTCATCAATGGCTGGTGTCCAAAGGGACAATCAAAGCTATCACTTTTAGGCTTCTTCATCTAATCTCCCCTCTCAAAATATTTTGTGACTACAAAGAGGTAGAAGAAACCAATTGTCCCCAAACAGACCAGACAATGTCAAGGTAGAGAATTAGGATTTGGGATGATGTGCTGCTGGAGTGTAAAACAGGTATTTTTCTCTACCCACACTGCTTATTGAACTACTTTGCAGAACACAGGCTTGAAGTTTGCCAGCTCAGTGTTGTTCTCACTTCCCTGAGGCTCAGGAACAGGACGTGGAATACAGGCCCCTTCAGTTTAGCCACCCAAAAATTAGGCACCCACTTTCAGGGAGCTGGGTGTGCTCCCCTGGCAGTTGGAGGACTGACCTCCTCTAGAGAACCTGCAAGCATCCAAAATGAGGTGAGTCCCACCCTGATCCTGCCTTTCTCCAAAGGGTTTGTCTCCCCCATTACTGCCCCCTGGGCCTTGCTTGTTGCTTTGGAGGTAGGAAGTGGTTGAAGCCATGTGTATGGATTAAGTGCAGGCAAAAGCCACACTGAGCTTGGGAGAGAGCACATCTAAGGGATTGGTTGTTTAATTTTGTGAAAGTGGTCCTAGGACAAAATATTTTGCCTTTGGAAAAAAACAATTTCTGATCTGAGCTTTTATCATCTGCTAGTGTAAACTTCTGCAATCCTAAAGAGTGGCCCCATTTCAGCTTTGGCTGCATGAAACTGTTTCTTTTACTCTCCTTTCTCCATCCTTCTTGCCCCTTTGCTCTGGCATAAATGCTTGTCTTTGAACCAACTTGCCACAGCCCCAGAGCTCATCTGGCTGAAAACCAGCCCACCCCAGGAAGGTGGAGGGAGGGCTGTGTGGCAGCTTTGGGAATGTGGGGCTTGAGAATGGAATCCTTGTCCTCCTGAATTCACTCGTGAAAAAAGCCCTGAGGGGAGACTGTTGGGATCTGCACGGGTTTAGTTGCTAGTACAACTGCTTCTGTTGCAAGGAGCAAAGTTTGCATCCTGCCTGCCTGGACAAAGGAACCCTTCAGGTGATGGTAACAGGTGTCACCAAGAGCCTGCACAGCGGCCATCAGCCGCCTTGGTCTGGTGTCTTGCGTTGCTCAGTCTCTGACATCAAAGTGGAGGCAGAACAAAATGGCCACTGTGTTTTCTGAGGCAGGGAAGCCAAAAGTCTCCAGAGGTAATGTTCACTCCCCTTCTGACTAACCAGTAGCTTGTGTTTATAGGCATGTTTTTCTTCCAATACTCGATGATGATTCTAGCACGGTGTTGGAGTGGTGTCCCCTGGTCAGTGCTGAGGGGTGAGGAGGGATGGAGATGTGAGGCATTACTTGCACTGGTCGTTCACTGGCCTTGGGCATGCCAGCCTGCAGGCTTCCTTAAATGCAAGCTGTTTGCTGAATTCTGTGTAGCTTTTTGTAGTCTGGTCTAGCCAAGAGGTGTTTTGTCCCAAGGAGGAGGGAAAAAAGCATCTGCAAAGTCTGCAGGAACTGTTATGGAGGCCTTGACTTCAGATCTGCCTATACCTGTCACAGGGTAAACAAAGCGCCCTGGGAGGACTCGGGGTTAGCTGAACACCTTGGTCACACACTGAGCAAACTATCCCCCAGGTGTGCTTGCAGAACAGACTCTCCATCAGCGTCCTGTCATGCACAAAATGTTTATCCAATTTGTCAAGATAATCTTTCTTCAAATAAGCTCAGGTCCTAGGCCTCCGAATAGACCAATTTCAAGCAGTATAAAGTAACTATTTTTTTTCCCCTCCTTTGCTTGTGCTCCCCCCCTCCTTTTAATCACTGTGTCAACTTTTCCTTGGCTTTAAGCAAACTGAAAGTAATTATATCACTCTCAAGTGAGTTATTTTTTGACTGAGTTAGATGATTTGTGAGTTACTTCAAAATGCTCCCAAGTTGGGGTATCCCTTTCCAAACACACGTTCTCAGACACCTCATGAAGTTGAGCTCACCAGTGACCCAACAATATATTTATACTGGCACATGTAATTGATCAATAATGATAACTAATTCAGGCTATTTGTAAAGAAGTATAATTTGGCTTTCCCTCCCCTCTCCCCTTAATGGTAGCTTCACCTATGGTTCTAGATTTCCCTTAGGAGTTTAAAAGAGCCTGCACATTGTCATTTTCTGCTTGAAGATGTCAATACATTTTAAGTCTATTCTGAAGTATGGATTAATAATAGATCAGGTGTTGCTGCCTAAGACAATTCACTCTTTCTTTTGACAGACAACAGACTTTCTTAGTTTTGCTGCATACCAAATATTACTTCTGTGATCGTTCAGAACTGTCAGGCAGCAAGTAATTTGTGGGGTTTTTCCCCCAGCTCCCACAAAGAACTTGGTGTATGTGCAAAAATAGAAACATAAATCATATTTTTATTTTCCTCCCCCACAATATGTTTCATTCACTGATTTCCTTCTCCCCTTCTCAGCCCAGGTAAGATGCCAGAACCCATCATTTCCTTTTTGCTTAAATTCAGATGGAAGTGAACTTTATCTATTTCCTTACAGTTCTTTGCAGGTAGTATCCTTAATGTACTTGCTGTTTAATTTTTAAATTTAGTGGGTAAAATACTGATCCGGGGCCAATGGCAATGTTTCTGCGGGCCAGATGTGGTCGGCGGGTTCTTGGAGAAACTCTCAGAAGGAGTTGAGTAGGAGCCGTGGATCTTCTTGCCTTTCCTCTCACCCCAGGTCAGGGCGCGCAGAACAGCTGGTTTTGAGCTTTGCACTAGAAAGGCTGCGTTTAAAACCTGACTTTTAAAGGGTGTTAAGCGGCACCAATCATTATGATAATGATGCTTATTGTTTTGGGGAAAAATGCCGTGTTTAAGCAGACTGGTGATATCCTATTTATTGTTTGTGAAGGGGAAATGGTAAAATTTGCCTTTAAGGCAGATTGTGAATTGGAAGAGGAAAAAAAAAAAACTTCACTTCGTTCTTCATAACAGCCATATCCCTTTGTTCCCTTTTCATGGATTCTTGCTGCATTTAATTGGTCAAACTTTGACGAGCAGTAGCCCCCTACACACCTCTGACAGAGCCAAGGAGATACAATGGGTAAGGAAATTTGGAGTTTAGATACAGTGGTCTTTCTCCCCCATCAGTCAGTCCTAGATATTCATAAAAATATATATTTGGACTACACTATGGCAAAAAATAGGGTTATAAAAATGTCTAGAGCTGCTATAAATATTGTTATCTTTACAGAAGAGAGGGTTGTGATAGCCAATAAATACAACTTTATTAATGAAGATTGCCATTATGCAACTGAGGACCTTGAAGTGCTTAACAGTTCATTAAAGCCTCACAACCCATACCCTTCTGCATTATCAATAAATGTTATGATTATATACCTATTCTAAAGTAGGTAAATGGAGACCCTGTGCACTTGACTGAACCTTTTTTCCTCAAGGTCACATAATGACTTGGTGATAGAATTCAGCAATCTTTACATTACCACCTGAGACTGCTCCTTAGAAAATTCATTTTTGGCAAAGAGCGGGGGGGGGGGAAGGTTATTCATGCTGGTGTCAATACAGCTCTTCTGTCTGAGGAAGTATTGTCTTTGGTTCCTGTAGAGTACATATTGGATATGCTGCTCAGGGCTTTTTTTGAATGGTAAATTCGTCTTTTCTTGCATTGCCAGTCAACTAATTGCTGTCTGTGCAGCCTCACAACTGTTCTAAGTTTGTTCTGCATAATTTTATTTCTGCTCATGCTCTCTTATGCTTTTGTTTGTGTAAGTTGGTTTGCACATTATACAGCACTTGTCAGACTCACTTGCAGGGAAATAACTGGAGAATTGTGCTGCATAATATTTTGAGTGAGAAGAAGTCAGTCTTCATCTGGTTGATTTGATAGTCCCAGGAATCACTTTGCTTGTTGCCAAAGAGTGAAATCCAGCCTGTAAAAGGGTGTGGGCAGGCACAGGCTCGAAAGCCTGTGCAAAATTGAAAGAGCAGCATGTCAGAACTAAATTTGGATTTTGCAGAGGTAAGTTGCATATTGCCTGAGTCATCAAAGGCAGCAGGAACCTATTGCTTTTAGCTAGAGCAGAGGCAGCATCCTCCTTCCCAGGTACCTCTAAAGCTCTCTATAAAAGGCTCCCTTTCTGGGTGGCAGCATGGCAAGGTTCATGTTACTCTCTGACAGACTCCTTTGTTGGCCTCATGCAAAGAATCTGTTCCACTGCCCCGTGAAAATAATGATCAAGTCTTCCCAGAAATCATTAGCCAGGAACTATTTCTGGCAAAAGAGAAGTGTTGCCTGAGTCTCTCCTTAGGTAAAAAAATTGTCAAATGCACATGGCCAACCCCAAATATTTATGATTTATGAGTCAGATCTTTCAAAACAATGGAAAGAGATTTAAAAATATTACTTTGTTCACATCAGTGAGAATTGAAAATATGTGTCTTGTAAATAAAACAGGTTATTAAATAACGCCAATATTCTGGAAACTGGTGTGCTTATGAAAATGTTGTAGGTTTTTATCAGGTTATCACAAATACTAGAGTAAAATTCTAAGCTTTGGCAGCAATCATGTTGCTTTGTGACTGCTCAAAAACCCCCCAACTTTCAGGCCAATCAAGTCTTATACATTTGAGGCCTTTTTCAAAAGCAAGAGTTTATTTCTGTGTCTTCTTTTGCAACAGACCAAATTGTGCTTTTTTCTCATGTGTAAAAAAATACTCTCCTCCTGCAATATTTCCAGGTTATTTTTATTGGAAATGTAGCCTTTCAGTTTTCTGCAGCTTTAGAATAATAAGGACACGTTCATTTCCTGAATTTTCCTTGCTAGCCTGGATAGAATGTGCTGCTATCGACCTGTTCCAATTAAGGCTTCGCAGTATGAACATCAGCATTTCATAGTCATGGCAAAAACAAAGCTCAATTCTGCCATGTGCAAACAAGCCATACAGTTGCCAATTGTGCTGAAGAAAAATCTGTGACCTGTTGACTCAATCAGGGTTTGAACAGTTATAAATTAGTCTTGCTCTAATGGTATATGGTAAAATTGCTAGCAGTGCTCATTGGACAGCTCTGGACAAAACATCACAGTACAGACATGGAGCTTTGACTCTGACCCATATTTTGTGTGAAATTAAACTAAAGAAGCTGTGGTTTCTGTGAAGCATTATGACAGGAGAGTGTTTAGACTTTCCACTTGCATATTCATTTTCTAGAGCAGTTGGGCTCTGTCATTTATGTCTGAACTCTGCTTAAATGGGAGGTAGTCATATGCTGTTAGAATATAAGGAAATGCCCAAACTTTTCATTCTTGCTTTCTCCTTCTTCAGTTAGAAGTGATTTTCATACTAGTATCTAGTCATGTTTGAGGAAAATCAGTATTTCAGATTTTTTTTCCCCTTTTACTGAATGTGTATCACATGAGGAACACAATCAGACAGCAGTGGTTTTCTGGGAAAAGATGAACCTCATTTTGCAGCCTCAAGAAGTTCAAATAATTCCAACAGCATGCAAATGTTGCTGCTTAACCAGGAATTGTCTCTGAACCTTTATGTTCATTGCTGCTTCTTGATTGAGCATTCACGTTGTTGTATGGTAGAAGAAAAGGTTGCAAGATAATTCCTTACCACTCTGCCAAGCTGTGATCTGGGATGTAGGGGGAATCATCTCCCTTATTTTGTCGGTGTTACTCCTTTGAACTCCTGGCTAAAAAACTTTAATAAAGATCTGTCTCAAAAGGAAGGTCATCAGCCAAGTACAGAGACTTCAGGAAGTCTTAAGCAAATCTATGGAGTCTTTTTGCCTTTCAATTGCTCCATCCTGAGCCGGGCTCTTCCTTACTGGTGTATTCTGTAATGAAAATGCCAGAGCTGTTCTAATTCCTGCTGGTCTAATGTGCCTCTCCCTGGCCCTTGCACTGAATGCTGATTATTCCCTCAGTCGTGGTGCCTTATGCTGTGAGGAGTCCTGGAGAAGCAATGGTCACAAAGTCTGAAGGAAAACGTAGCTCAGACAAATCCTAGAGGCAATTAGATGCTGGATGGGAAATATTATGTTGGAGAAGATGAAAATGTAGCAGCTCAGTTTGGCCACATGCTTCAAACCCAGATGTTTGACAGCTTTGATATGGATCCTCCCCCTTTGTAAAATAGCACTTTCTGATACTTCTGGTTTATTTACCTGGCTGTTGCTACTGGGAGCCTGTTACAAGGACCATAGGGCACAAGGGTTCTTTTGCTGAACTCCACAACAGAGGATACATTAAAAATGGCTGGTGTAGAATGAGAGAGAGAACTGCATGGAAGTTTAAGTGAAAGTGTTCCTAGAAGTCTTTCTCATTAATTGTCTCAAGGGCTGCAGCTGCTTGAAAGATGTGTCCCGAGGGCAAACTTATTCTCTAAGAAGACAACAGACTTCAGATCTTGGAAGGTGATGTGCAAGCTCTTTAGTATCTGCATTTACTCTCTACGTGCTAAGATGAATGTTTTCTTCTTAATTGTTAATGCTATCTTTGGCAGAAGCTGACATAAAAATTGAAGTTACTCATGGAGTTTGGTGCGAAGTTCAGGTGCACAAGGTGAAATCTTAGAACTGATTGCATAAAGCTAAAGCATAATCCTTCTGGGTGAGAGAGTTTTGGCTGTTATGTTCTCCAGCCAGTGCAAACACACAAACTATAAAGAGCAACTTTTTGATCACGTGTTGTTTCTGTAAATTGCCCATTGGCTTAATGGTTTTCCAGGAACTCTTTGGTTTTTTGTTCTTTTGATGAGTTGTTGGACAGGATCTGTGCTCCTGAGGCAGTGAAAGGCTGGACTTCAAGTGAAAATATTCAGATTTGATTTCCACCCCTGCCCTGTATTGTTAAAGATTTGAGGAGTTATCCAGCTTTCTTGAGCTTTCAGAGCTCAGTATTCTGTCCTGTGATGAGTTTCTTAGAGGTCTGTGGTGTTTCTGAGGTGTTTTTTTTTTTTTTTTAAGGGGGAAAGACTTTTTTCTTTTTTTTGAGCATCTGTTGTGTCACTCACAATTATAGCAGATATCAACAGGGGCTCATAATCATTATATGTGGTTATTACCTCTTGAGGAGTGGTCCTCAAATGACCTAAGAAAAGCGATTTGGAATAATAACTGTTTCCGTTTCACTGACAGAAGTTTTAGTCTTGCAGAAACAGAAACAAATATCTGGTTTGGCATCAGTAGTTACAGTACTGCCCATAGAGGAAGCCGTAATGTGGCCTCAACAAGAAAAGAAACCATGCAGTTTTAAGCAGATTAGATAATTGAGATTAGCCCTCTGTGATCTTGCTGTGTTTTCATTTATTTCAAAACAGTCTAACACAGAGCATGTTGAGCAATCAGTTGAAAATCACGTGCAAACACTGCCTAAGTACCGATAAGGATCGTGGAGGTAAACAATGAATTCCTACTAATGGCTAAGTCACCAAGGTAAGATCAAGTCTAAATACACACCCTTAGTTAAATATAATTTCATTAACTCAGGTTACATGGCTTTAGTAAAGGGTTTTCTCCTCTCCCTGCTCTCCACTTTCTGGTGCTTGTCAAATGAATTGCATGCAACCAATCCATCATTTTCAACTTTGTTTGTCTGTACCAGAGATGTGTTTTGAGCTGAGCAATAATCCAGTATAGTTCTGTAAATCTCACAGCAAATCAACCCTAGATGCACATGGCAATGCTGGTTAGGCAAGAACTATTTCAATGCATTTTGTGTATGACATTTCTATATCTGAATTCTATTAAAAAACTAGCTTATTCTAATTTTAAAAAATGGTATGCTGTATTATAAATACGCAGATTCCCATTATTTCCCATTTAGAAGGCATGCAGGTTTTGCTAGCTTGTTCTGATTGCAGGGGTTAAAGGGTTTCTAATCCCCAGTTAATATTATGCAGTGTGTGCTGTGTTCTTTATGCCATTCACTCATCCCTTTTCACCATCTCACTTTCCAGAATTCTACAGAGATGTGTTGAGATTTTTGTTTATGTGGGCCTTGGTGTTTGGTTGGCTTCCCCGCCCCAATACTTGACAAGCAAGTTCAGGTATTTCAAGTATTAACAGTTTATCCCTTATTTAACATTTTTGTGGAAAATCCTAACTTGAGGTGTTCAGCTGGTCTTTATAGCTCAGAATTTAGCTCTCTGTGTAAGACTTGCTCTTCCTTTTTGTGATATCTCATGTTCTTTCCTTTTTTCTTCCTGTGCAGTCATTTCTTTAGATCAGTTATCTTTGGTTTTCTAGCAAACGTTCTTTCTGAAACATTTAGATTCCCTTTTGTGAAATAGTCTTCATTTAAGCTTCTAATCAGCAATGCAGCAGGTGAACAGAGGCAAACAATGTGAGGACTCTTTTCCATAGGGACTTCTTGCTTACATGTGATATGTTTCTAATTTAATATTCCTCTCATCCTCCCTGTTAAGTTCCACAGGACCAGTTTTCTCTTTTTAGCACAACAGAAGACTTTTCACCCTGATCAGCACTGCCAACCGGTTCAGCCCCAAGGAGACAGTTAACACGTAGCAGATGACAATAAATAATAGTAATAATTGAAGCATCCATGGCAGTGGGTTTAGAATTTATTGACTCATTTATCAGCCTACATAAAACAGGTTTCCTTGCTGCCATAGTAGTAGCCTGACAAGGGCCAGTAATAGATTCTTCAGAGGGCATACAATAAAACCCATAGTGAGAACATATGGGCTCCCCTGACTCAAAAGAGAATGGGAAAAAGAGCTGTTAATAATGATGATGCATGATTTGTTTTATTTCTTGAAATTATGGAAGTTGTATATGCCAGTGGTATTTGTGATGATGAGCACTCTAAGTGCTTATTCTTTGTCCAAAGGCTGGACCTCTTTGTGTTAAGCAAACACAGAAAACAAAAAGTGAATTGCCTCAAAGAGCTTACAACCTTGGAAGAGAAGAGCAGATGGATAGGGGAAAGTGGAAGAATGTTATGAGATTTTATTGAACAACACAAAAAGTAATGGTGAGGCAATGTGAGTTATCAGAGCATCATCTTTGATTTTTGGTGAGGTGGTTGGGAAAGGATATGAAGGTGTTAACAGTCTTACAGGAGCTTGCAAGAAAGGCCCACTGAATGCAGATGTGGTGTGGTTAAAATCATGAAGGTGTGTATTTTTTTTTTGGTCGGTTTGTCACCGTAGCAAATGTTTTTCACACTGGTATAGTGGAATGATGGAGAAGCAGAAGATGGGGTAAGGTGTGAAACACCTTGCCAAGCAAGATAAGCTTATGTTTGATGTAATAGAAAAGATGGTGGTATGGTCAAGAGTGAGGATAGGACAAAACTGTGAAGGGAGAGAATTTAATCCATCTGCTTTGGATGTGGTGTGGCTATTTTTTAAAATAACTATCCTTCATAGGTACCCTAGCAGTAGAAAAGGATTCAGTTTGGAACAGTAGGGAGATCTGGAGTAAAGATGTGGATTTTTAGGGCCATGATGATATGATGAATTAGAGAATAAGACCTTCTGTGTGAAAGGAAGGCAAGGCAGGATAAAACCTACCCATCTCCCAACGTGTCACCATGAAAGCCGAGGGGGGAGTAAGGACAGACTTTTCCATAGCATGCAGCAAACTATGCATTTAAACATGTATTGTTTAGGTACACTGCCTTTTAACTTCAGTGATCATCTCCCTGCTCTTGTATTGGAGGAGATGTTGTGTGAAGTACCCAGTTTAATCCTTTACAGTTCATTATGTCTTAGTTTTTATTTGCTTTTCTCTAATCTAAAGAGCAATCATCTCAAGATGGCAAAGTAAGAAAAGCAATTGTGAACACTGTGATACATAAGCAGTGCATAGGAAGGGGCTGAAGGCATCCATTATTGCTGGTAGTTTGGTTTGTTTCTTTAATATCTTTCATCTCTTTGCACTCAGTGCCCTTTTCTTGCTTGGGAAGCTGGTAGTTTACCTTCTAGATCTATATTATAACAGCTACCTGCTGGATATTTTCTGTTCAGAGTTCTGGCATGAGATATTAAGATTTCTGGGTGTGTTGCTATTACTGTCCAGAGAACATTCTAAACCCACAGCAATTCCTGTATTCCTGTGAAGTGTGATTGGAAAACAGTTTAGTTTTTGCTTGTATTTCTGTTTGCAGCCTTTAGTCACTCACTGAATCTTACAGTTTGTGTTGGCACTTTCTGTGATGCCTTGTACTTTTTTTTTTAACCTTCCTGGCTGGAATAGAGAAATGCCCCCTTGCTAACTCTGCGCTGTGGCTGTTAAATATGTTAAAAAAAACCATTGGGGATGGATCTCCTTGGGGATCTGGCACAGCATCTCCAGGGAGTGCAGTCTCTGACCAGCTCTGCTGAGCAGCAATGATTAAATAAATGCATGGAATGTTAGCAGAGCTCTGTCTCTCTGTGACAGAAAGGATGCAACCAGTCCCCTGTCCTTTGTCTGGAGCTGTGTTGTTCTACCTGTAAGAGCAGAGTAATACAAATAAACCACTTGCCTCCTTTAAGGCATCTTGATTTGCTTAGCTGCCTCTCTCTGGATTGTGATCTGTCTGCTATTTCCAGGTATTACTGCTTCTTTCCCTTCCCAAAACCAGAGGCAGGGTTAGAACAAAAAATAATGCTGGGTTTGATAACAAATTGTGGAAAGTTTCCTAGGAAAGCAACAGGGGCATTTAAGACCACTTTATTTTCAGATGAAATTAAAATCTATTCTGTTTGCATTGAAATAAGGAGAAAAATACCTCTTTTTAAAAAATCTGTCCAGGGGTCTAAATGTGATCGTGAATCCCAGCTGTTGACTCCACAGCTCAGGCTCAAGAGGAGGCAGTGTAGTATAGGAAGACTTGGAGTGACAAAAATGTGTCTGGGGAGGGATGATGCTGCACATTGCCAAGTGCTGGCTCCCTAATACCATGCAGGAAAATACCATCAGTGTGTACTAAAAGCAGTGTGAGGGTCATGTGATGTTATATGCCAAACTGCACTTCATGAAGTCATGGAGCAGGTTTGTTGTACCAACAACAAGCTGGTGGCAGTCCAAGCCAGGCAGGTGGCAGCTGTGTCTGCTCCAGGGGCAGGGTGAGGCTCTGACCTGCTCACGGGGTTGGGCTGGTTTGGGATTTGCATCTGAGGTCAGAGGCAGTGGTGTGGTGCATCATGAAGTTTGGCCCCCAAGAAATTGTGGTTGATCTTACATGATGGATTTCAAAGAAAGCTTATTTTAGTGGCATTTTTAGTATTTTTGGATGAAATTGGTAAAGGACCCATTTGCAATTAAATCCTACCCACCAGGACAACCAAAAGACCTGAGGTTCTCTTTCAGTGGTTAATCTCATCTCTGATGTCAGATTGCCTAATCCTCTTTATAAATTCCACCTGCCCAACAGCACACAGTTGTTGTACAGCTGTAAAATTCAGCTGTATTGCTCAGCTCAACACCTGAGGACACTGGGGAAGGGGGACAAGTTAAACGATCAGCAATTTTGGAGCCAGTTTTGGATCTGTCCAGGATAAAATGGAGGATGAGTTGGAAAATCATGGTATTGTAGAGCAGCTCAAAGCTTGGCATTTGAGAAATGACAGCCAAGTCACTTATTGTACTTGCCACCACTGGCCAAGTCAGATTATTATTGTATCCATGAGCACCTCTGCAGATATGCCTGGGTCTTGTGAACCTGAGGCTGTGGGAGCAGGAAAGGAAAGTTAAACACCAAAGAGCACCCAGGTGCTGTCCTTAGCAAATGTTTCCCCAATAATTAGATCACCCTGTAGTGGGGATGGTGGAGCCAGATGGTGCAAGAGAGAGTTGACATTGTTAAAAACTGACAGGCAATGCACTTTTACAATAAATTTCACTTTCCATGTCTCATAACTACAAGTTTTTTTTCCTCTCTTTTGGTGTTATCTTTTGGCAATGCTGACAGTTTTCTTTTATTCTTTTGGAAGTATTTTCAACATTGCATAGCTGTTTATTTAATATGTCTCTAGTGGCTCAGCAGATAATAGTAAGTCAGAGTGAATATTTACCTTCTTTCTGAAGCACTATTCCATTCAGCACTTCTAGCACTCTGGCAGTTTGAAGTGAGGAGTGTAGCATTTTAATTTTTCTTTACTTTGGACATTGTCACTCTAGAACAAGACTATTGCTCATGTTCTTTCTCCCGTTATTTTTTGTTTCTCAACCAATTATAAATATCTTTATTACTCCTTCCCACCAATTTCAGATTTTTCTTTGACAGGTTGCAGTGACACAATGGAAATTTCCCCTTGTCCTCCTCAGAAGGCTGCAGAGTGTCACAAAAGTACCTCTGGGTTTTGTTATGACACTTCTAGTCCTGCCACCAGCAGTACCAATTAGTTGGAAAGAGGACAGCAAAGTCTATTAAAATGAAGAAAGAGGAGCCCCAAATACTACTTCCCTGCTGTGAGAAAACTAAGCTGTGTTTATTCCACCACTCATCGAGGTGTTTGTTTAGGGATGGATTCCCAAAACTTCCTGGCACTGCTTCTGCCAGCATCATAAATCTAATAAACTTCTAGTGAGTGCTGAGCACTGAAACTCTGCTATGGAGGTAGTGGGGAAGGCTGTTCACAGCTTACTTAGTGCTTGTGCAAACTATGTCTCTCTGAAGAGATTAAGAAATACTTTCCTTACTTTTCAGATGCAAAATTTAGCCCCAGCTGAAGCTACGGTGTTTGGGTGTTTGTTAAATGTCAGACTTTTTCACAGCATACTACTTCAGACCTTAAGTATGATCATAAGAATCTCTTCTGGCCCAAACAAGATAGTTTTATTTTGTATCTAAGCATCCCTTCATTTGAACCAGATCAGGAATTCACTGTATCTTGGAGAAGAGGTAGTAAGGGAAACATTCTTCAGATGGCAAGGGTTATTTTTGTACTTAACTTGGATAGTGCACATTACATCAACCAGAGCATTTCTGTAAAGGTCTGCCAAGTCCTAAATTTTCAATAATCCCACTTCCTTCTCTTAAAATTGAAAAGGTAGTGACTCCCCTGGGAATGCATGTCGTTTCAGCATTCCCGTTGGCTATGTATTCTGAAATGCTGCAGTCTGTTTGCTTAGTAATCCCCTTGTCTGTGTAAGTTGTTAGGGGTAACCAAAGGCAGCTGATTACTTAATTGTATAAGGCAGGAAATGGGGTTCTTTCATTAGTTCCCATAATGTTCTTGAGAGCAACCAGTATTCTGCCTGACTGAGTTTTCGATCCTTTAATTCAAAAGATATACTTTCCCTTGGCACACTCAGTGACCCTTTATCCTGATAGGCTATTTACTGAATAAATGGAATATTTTAGTTAAAAAAAAAAGAAGCCTAAACTTTCTAAATAAAATAAAACATTATCTTTTATTCTAAAACAAAATATGTTTCAACCAGAGAAGAAATGCAGCATGTAAGATCTTCATCTCACTTTGCATTTTTGTAAGATCATTGTGCTGTGTTGGGGTGTTTTGTTTTGTTTGTTTTGGTGCGTGTTGCTTGGACTTATGGGACCCAAATAGCAAAAGAAATATTACTATCAACTTGTCACAGCTTTAAAGATCTGCTTTTTTCAATGTCTCATACTAATGACTTGCTTTCTTTTGCTGAAATTACAATAGAGAGCTTGGAACCAAATTCTGCTGTTTCTGTGTCCACTGGCAAAGAGTTGTCAGAGGGTGGGCAGTTCCCAAGCCTGTGCTTTCCATGTGTTTGGGGTATGTACACAGTTCAGGGCAGCACTGGCGGGAGCCTGTGGCTCAGGTGCGTTCCCTTCTCCTATGCCAAGCACACTCAGTGAGTGGGCGTGTGGAGCTGGCGCAGGGTATGTGCCCTTGCCACCCCTGTGGCTGTGAACAGCCAGAGAAGAGAGGTACAACAGCCACCTGATCTTTAGGAATATCTACTTTTCTCATTAAGAAAGAAATAGCAGGACTTCTTAGTTTGTAGGTGTGGGTTTTTTTTCCTTTGCTCTAACTTGAGTTTCCCACAGTCACACACATGTATTAGTGATTTCTGTAACCTTTCAATAAAAATGTGGTAAATGTGGAAAGGAAGCTCTTGTTGCTTTGGATGAGAAGGAAGGAACAGTTATCTTCATTATTAGCTTTCCAAAGAATTTCAATGATATTTTTCCAGTGCCTTGTTGCAAATTCATTCTTTTCAATACGTTTGTATGTCCTGGGTGAGATGTTGATGGAGAACAGAAGCAGCAGTTGTCCTCTGCTGCCATTCTCCAGGTGTAAATGGTGTTCCTGTATGTCCTTCTGGTTCAAATAGAAAAGCAATGGGGAAATCTGGGAGCTATCCACGTGGCTGTGGATAATTTCAATCCTAGGTGGCCCGTGGTTCATGCTGTTCAGCTGTGAGTTGCTTGGGAAAAAAAACAAACTCCAAACCCTTTCTGCCCCAGATCCCTGCTCTACCCCTTTGCCTTTCCCTGTTAGCCAGTGCAGGGGCTTGTCCAAACCAGATTGCGGTACTGTGTGTCTGCACTGGTGCTTGATGTGACAGAAGACATTTTGGGCATAGGTTCAGGAAGGACCAGTGTTTCCTCCTTCTGTCACACATCATTCATTATTCCTGCTTCCGTCATCGAAGGGATGTGTTGTGTTCATAAATTTGCAGACTTTTAAAGCATGAAAAACAAACACATCCTGATAAAACATCCATGACTCTCTAGGTATAAATGTCTCTTGTGAGATTTTCTAACCTTTTGGACAGTTGGCCTGCTACATCAAAACCATGCAGGTGGGTGAGTGTTGCAAGGTTCCAAGTGGAGATGAATCTAGTTTGCACAGAGGAGCCTTAATCACTGAGCAAAGGTGTTCTCCAAGGTTGGACTGATGTGGGAACAATCGTGTCTGTGTGCTCTGTGTCTCAGTGGACGTGGAAAAGGTGAAATGAACTGTGAAAGTGTTTGCTAAACACGCAGAATTTCAGTGGACTGTGGTGGTAATTCCCTTCTATTGAGTCAGTATTATTTTCCCTGGATTTGTAAGAGGACACTTTTGCTGGTTTTGGCCCATACTGACAGAATATAGAAGACAGATCTGTAATGAGGTGTTTACTTTGGATCTGATTTTAAACCTCGTGCCAGTTGATGAAAATCATCAGGTGGCTTTAATATCCTTTATATAAATACAACAACCATTTTTTTTCTTAAAGAAAATGTAAGGATGTCTAAAAGAGTAGACACTGTAGAACCATGTGAACACATTTAATTTGAGTCTAATAATTTCAAACAAATATGTGACTCCAAATTAATTGGAGGTTTCTGCTTCTAACTATAACATTTCTTATCGTGTAAAGCATTAAGGCAGCATAACATATACAAGACAAATATTAAACAAAGGTATTATAGATGGGAAATTCCTAATCTAGCTCACTATGTTGGTGCAGTGGAAGTTTCTTAATCCAATATCTGATGAAGGAACAAGGAGAGAATTAATTTACTGCACACTAATTACTGAGGAGTATGCACTGTATATACAGTGAAAGGCGCTGAAATGAATACTTGATAAACAATATCTGGCAAATTAAAAATCTGAAATGTTAAATGAAATGCAAATTAAAAATCTGGACCGTTAAATTAATTGAATGCAAAAAAACCCTGACATTAACTATCATCAAGGGTCGAAGTTATATCAGCAAAAGCAAAGCTATTCAGAGTTAAATCCTGCTTCTCTCTGTGATTTACTTGTTGTGAATGGGTGGGCACTAGAGGAGCCCCAAAGACAGGGATGAATTTGCATACATGAGGAGCAGTGCTTTCTGCCTGCTGTGCAAAATGCTGTCCTAGGAAATGATGGGGATGCTTTGCACCTGAAAGGTCTGCTGAAGGGAATGGGTCTCTTGGGTGCATGGAATTCCTCATGGTGAACAAGTTTTAGTTCAGAAGAGATTTGATTATTGTCCCTTGCATTATGTTTTAAGCCTAGATCTTTCTCTCTCTCCTTCCCCTCCCTTCCCCCCTGCCCACATTTTGGTAGAATGGAGAAAGAAAAACTGCAGTATGAAAATGTAAGATGTTTTTAATAATTAAATTACAGGAAGCTTACTAGTACTCAAATTAATATGCATGTGTGTGTTTATATTATGTTTTTCTCTAAAATATGCCCATGAAGGATCTAATGCTGCAATTGCTAATTCAGTTGAAACAAATTGAAATCTGTTTTAAGGATCCACCCTGCTTAAATCAACTGGATCAACAAGAAACTGAAAAAACAGGGGAAAATTTAGTATTTAGCTTAAAATTCTGGGACGTGCTACAGGCTGCATTAACAGGGGGTGCTTTTTTAAAATCAGTTTAATATTTTATTTTCCTTCATTTTCACATATATTCTTGATTATTTGTGTCAAGTGTAACCTTATATAAAGCACTGAGTGTGAGAAGAGTTCTTAGCAGGATCCATTCACGCAGGTCCACCTGGCTGAGGGGTGGGGGGGAGGCTGCAAGGACGATCTGGAAACCTTGGAAAAAGTATGGTTTTGGTCAACCCTAGTAAAGTTAAGGTGCCTTCCAAGCACAGAGACAGACATAAACACCAGCCCATACAAAGCATAAAGGAGGTAACAACACTCCCCACTTTAAATATGTGCATAGTGGTATAAAAGTACTTCATAGGGGGATTTGCTGTTTCAGGCTTTCTTTTAGGGGAAAAACTCATCTTTAAGAGCTCTGAGACAAATTGTTTAGGGCACAGATAGAGAGTGAGGCTCACTGCAGGTGCTTGCTGGTGTGATGGGGTTGTGAAGTGAGATGTACTATTGCTGGTGTCAGACCTGAGCATATCTCTGGAGAAGCAAGGCAGTGTGTGTGTTCTGCATCTTTGCACTAGTTTCTTCAAGTGCTGGGTGTTCTTCCATCTGAAGAGCCTGCCAGTGATGAGGGGGATTGATTTCACTGTTTGAAGAGAAGGCCCTCAGAATGGCAGTTTCCATTGATTAAAAGAGGGCACTTTTCAGAGGGAAAGTGATTGCAGTAAATTCCAGGTTAAACTGATATTAGCATTTGAATTATAGGCAAGTATCAGAATTGCAAAGCATTAGGAATTTATATTAAGATTGATCTGGAAGAGAGTACTGCTAGTAAAAAAAGATCTATATATTACCCTTGCAATGTAATGTCATGACCCAATTGCAGTGTACGACCACTTCAAGGCTGGAAAGAATGCACTACAATTAGTTTAACATTTCACAAATCTGAACTATCTAGCACTATCTTTTTATTAATCTTTGCTTGTTCAAATGTGTTTTAATAGATTTAGATATGTAGTAGCAGATCTATTGCCATTAAAAATCAAAGTTCTTGTGTACCAGTAATGTTTCCCTGGAGGTCTAGTCAGTCTCCACAGTAATGAAGATGTAATTATACTGATGTAAATCACTGCACCATAACTAGGAGGGATTGGCCTTTCCCCTCCCTTAATTCATGGAAAGATTTTATCTTTGACAGGTACTGTCAAACAGGGTGATGGGCTAGAAGGCAGAATGCTTTTTCTGGTAACTAATTTGCTTCGGAAGAAAACGTGGTTGTTCTATTTGGTTTGTTTTGTTGCTTTGGCGCTTTTTTTCTTTCCTTCTTTTTTAAGATGACTTGAATACTGAGATGATTCTCAAGTCCTGCATCTCCCATTCTGGGTAGCAGCAATTCCTCTAGGCTTCCTAATAAAGCACAGACTTTCTGCTCTGACTCTGCTGTTCTCAGCCTGAGCATAGGAAAACATGTCTGAAGGCAGCTTGTGTGTGCATATAGGTAAATGAAATGTATATTTAAAAAACCCTCAAACCTTAACCAAAATCAGCATCAGGTCAGGGTGATTTCTTACAAAAATCTTCAGGTGGTAGTTTAACTTATGAAATTTTTTTCTGTTGTTGTATTGGACTGAAACAGCACTTAGTTTTCCCCATGTCCATTATTGAGCAAACATCTCTCATTTTCTTTCCCTCAAGCATCTCCTTGGACATGCACATGTGTTCTATCACATTTTGTGTGTACTGTTGAAGCCCACAACCAAAACACTAAATTAAGCCCAACCAGAAGATCCACTCCTTGTTTTATTGAATGGCTGGGACATGATGTCTGAGAAGAGAGATGTCCCTGCAATAAGAGAATATTCTGCATGAAGCCCTATCTGAGTGGTTGCATTTTTCAAACACTATCTTGGTGATCTGATAACAAGGCAGGACACAGAAATTAGCTAGTTGTACCAAAGACAGGAAGGCTACCAGAGAGGATGTTCAACATGCCATCATGATCCTGCTTCAGGCCAGCTGATGGCAGTGATATGTTCTTTGTCATATTGGTTACCAAAGATTTTGTAGGACTACATCAAGGCTCTACCAACCTCTGACTTCTTGAGCAATGTGGGTTTCTAAGGACAAGTGAGAATTTCTCCTGGGAAAGATGTTATGGGCTCACTTCAGACAAGTTCTCACAAGACAGAATTCTCCCTCATCAGTGTTAACAGTCAGGCTTAGGACTAAGGCAGAAGTGAAGGAAGGTTACTGTTATACTACCAGGAACAAATGCTACTTTTTTCCCCCCATCACTTTTCATGGGTATATAGTCTGAGATTTTCCACATCTGTTTCTCATCTCTGGCAGTCAGCAGTTGACACCTTTCTCTGTAATAGAAATGGGCCTTAGGGACATGGCAGAAGCCACAAAATGTCCAGGCCTGTGGATGAGTAGGTGCTGCTGACCCTGAGGGTCTCTTTCCAGGGGCAGGCACATCTGTGGTGCCACATCAGTGGCGTTGCTGTCTGAGCTGTAAATGCTCTTGGGCTTCAGTGCAGAGTCTGGTGCCTTTCTCAATTGCTGAAATTCACTAAGGAGAAGATAGAAAAATAAAATAAATGTCTCAGTTTTATTTTCCATTGAACTGACGTTTCTTTAGAATTGGCTGTTCCACATGTTACTCACCTTGCTGGCAAAAGCATTGGTGATCAATGAGGACAAAGTGATTCTGACTGTCAGCTTGCCACGTACATCCAGAGCAAACGAACACATCAGAAGCTGATTTTGTGCAGGGCCTGCTTTTGATTTGTGCATTTTTCTGGCAGACTTGGGCTATGCCCTATTACTTTCTTACAATAAAAGGGAACGTTTCTTCTACTGGAGCTTGCAGCATGCAGCTGCAATAATCATAGGGGAGCCCCAGGTGGTCTGATTTATGGTGTTTAATGTGAACCCCTGAGGTTCTGTCAGGAGAGATTATATAAGGTATAAAACATCTTGCAGAATTGTTTTGCCACACTTCATTTCTAACTTGCAGCGGGCCTCCTTCATTTATCTCCCTGCTCCAAGACATCTTATTTAAATGCATGTTTATTAAAGAGCCCCCTAAACCTTGTTAAAGTTGCTTCTGAAAATATTCTGACTAATGGTGATGTTGTCGAGGGTGAGTCATCCCTGAGAACATTGTGCTCATCAGGACAGTTTCTCAGCTGATGGGATTTGGCAGATTGCCATGCAAGTTCATGGCACTTTTCTGTGGATTGATGCTGGGCGAGGACTGATGTGCTGGGCAGGTGTTGACTTACAGAAACTCTGATGGAGCTCTGTGGATTTGTACTGGTCCAAAGCTTGTAGTTCATGAAAGGAAGCCCTGAACTTAAATATTTTATTGTACAATCTTCATACAGGGAATACTATTTATTAAATGCAAGTGTGCTTCTGTGAGGATGTATCTGCAAGCTAGGCAAGGCACAAGGAGCTATTCATTTAACTTTGCTGCTGGTATCGGGGCTCTGGCTACAGGTTTCATTGTTGTCCTTCTGAAAAGCAAGCTGGAACAAGCTGGGCTGGTGCTATCCCCCACGCTGGAAGGCTGCAGTGGGAGTGGTACAGGAGGTGCACTGGCTGCACCCATCCATGCAACTGCACTGGCACCAGAGGCAGGGAGTGACTGCCTCAGCAGGCTAAAGGGATGTGGCTGGGGCTTTGGCTGAGTTTGCTCAAACGATAGCTTGTCCAGAGAAGGAGACGGATTTCCACCCTGGTATAGCCCATGACTCAGAGTCTGTGCTGGAGCTCTTCTCCTCAGTGTGCTCTCTGTAAGCAGGATTGCAAAACACCCTGACAGACCCAGATCTCATCTTTCTTTGCTAGCCAGGCAAACTTAGACTCCAGGTTTAAACGCAGGTTCCTTTGTACCTAGAAATTATTTAGTTGCATAGTATGACAAGCACAAGATAGTCCTGAAGGTGGAATTCATGTCCTGAAGTGTTTAGTGAAACAGAATAAGACAGTAGCTGAGGAAAGAAGATACTTGTTATAAGTTGATGCTTGCTTGATGAGGAAGTGAAGGAATGAAATCAGAGTCAGCTCTGGATGGGTACAATGACTAAACTTGTACTGGATCAACCACAGGGGGTTGGTTTTCTTTTATTAACCCTGTGCTACCTAAAGTGAAACATCCTGATTTTTTTTTTTTTTGGCAGAGGACAGATCATGTTTGTTGATACAGCACTTAGTTTCAGCTAATGACAAGTAGACACAATCTGTAATCTTGTCTATTACCTGTCCTGTATCACACCCTTTCATTTACTACATTGAAGTACCAGTAAAAAGCATTCCAAGAGACACAATGAAGCAGCACAGCAGCCCCAACACAGTCGAAGGATGCATATTATATTACAAAATGAGTATTTTTTGGTGGGAAAGGAGGAAGATGATGTACCAGTTTACAGGAAGGTTGGGCAAAAGGTCAGGGAAAGTGCGGCATTATTATCGGCTCTGCTGGGGCCACGCCTGTGTGAAATGTTTAATGCTGACACAAGAATGAACTTGAAGCATGTTTGGAACGTACAAGCAGAAAAGAAAATTAGAGAACTTAAACTGGAATTGTTAACTGCATAACATTTGCTATAGGATGAGAGACCAAAAGCAGCCCACTGAGACCCAAAGGTGTAGCTGAGGCCATTCTAATCTCTCTAAGAACATGGAGTACATGGAGGTTACAGAGCTTGGCATGAAAATGGTCCCTCAGGAGTAGTCTTGGCCAAAAAGAGCTCTGTTTTAGTTTGAAGGGAAAATACCCTGCTTGTAAGTAGGACAGACTGTAACTGTGGTGGGACTGCTGAATTTGCAGCCTGTAAACTGTGATTGGCTTTCACTCTTGCACACCCATTCTAATGAGAAGCAGGAGCTGCTTTCCGCATTGCTGCAAACCTGCTTAGCTTTGCTGCCATCAGTCTGTGACTGTCTATACCAGTTCAGACTTAATGCCAGTTGCAGCTTGCTCACCACTGCTGGCTGGAATAGAACTCGAATCTGGCTTCTGTATTTATGCTTAACCACAATACCCTCCTTCGTTGTCTCCTCTGAAAATCTTGCACTGTAGATATTGAACCCTAAAGGAGAAGTGACTCTCAGCAGACATAATTTTGTATGAGTAATTGACTTTTAAAGCTTGGATATATTCCATCTTCCTTGTGACTAATGGTACCCGAACAGAACATAATTATATAATCATTTTCCAATTGCTTAACAACTCATTTTCCTTGTTTGTGAGATGCTGGTCTTTAGCATTTCAGATATGCGAGGACCTGCATGTGGTAATGAGTGACAGACAATTGTTTATTTCTCAGAAATAATGCAATTAAGGAAACCTTTCTACATCTAGAACCCTGACAGCTGGCCAGACCCTGATATTCTGACTCATCTAAACCCAGTGAAAGGCTTGCTGGCAGGAAATTATTCCACAGTTTCACGTTCTGCTGCCTTTGGTGGCAGTCCTCACCTGGGGAGTCCCAACCCCACCACTTCTGCCTGCTCATCGACACCTAAAAACCAGCACAACACAAAGCCTTGGGGCTGTACTGTGGATGGAAATGCTGCAGCCTGACAAATATTTCTGTTGGTCTAGCTGGTGGAAAGGCCATGAAGGAATATCTGGGAGATGAAACGTCTCAAGCTGGGTTTTCTGCTGGAGTGGGAGGAATATCTTCTGTAGCTGGGAAAGGCTTGCTCAGTTTAGGATGTAATGTTGTTTCCAACTGCTGGACCAGTGAAGTAGAAGAAACTTACTCAGGTAGGAAAGGGCCGGTAGAGGAGGAGGAGCAGAGGTACTGATTAAGTAGGAAACATGTGAAGGGTACATAAACCCCAGAAATTTCCTAAAGAATATGGGTTGAGATAGAATGGGACTAAAATACAAATGCCATTGATTGTCAAGGGCTGTGTTATTCCAGCTAGGACCAAAAAGTGAGGTAATTTTATACTGTAGTTACAGGCATAAATGCCCAAACCTCTGCTGCTCTTGGTGTTTCAGTATCAAGTCTTGATATGACTGATGTGAATTGATGGAGAGTTTGCTCAGTAGTGTCTCATCTTAGATTTCTAGAAATTAACAAAGAGAAATTTCTTCACAATATTCTGGGATGTGATGAACCTGAAAACAGAGCTCAGACCAGGTGATGTTTTTGGGCATTGTGACTGAGGAGAGAAAGCTCTATGTGTATCTGAATAGCAAAAGCAATAACAAAGCAAGGCTCAGTTCTGGCAAATAAATGTCACCATCTTCAGAGCTGCCAAAAGTCTACATTTAGAAGTAGAAAAATGTGTTAAAGAGAAGAGAGATTGGATTTTTCAGGAAAGGCACGCTTGAAACTCTTTTGCATCTGTCAATGGGTTCTTAGCGGTTGCCTCAGCTGATGTAGGTGGTGACACTGCAAAGTGAGAGGATAACAGAAATGTTGGGAAAAATCAATACTCAATCCTGCATCGTACCAGAATACTGCTTCTCAGGCTCCAGATAACTGCCAAGATGAGCAAAGAACAAGTTCAGCAGTTTGAATCTGTCTTCTCTTCCACAGAGTAGCTGTGCTGTTGATTTTTGTCCATGTGATGATGTTTTTTTGGTGGTGTGGGTTTGGGGTTTTTTTCTTCCCCTAGGTGTTAAAATATCCCAATCACATCCTAGAAACCTCAGTTCCTTCATGCATGGGGGCTTCTGCAGATAGTCCTAGTGCAGGATCAGTGCATTGGTTTTGTTTCCCATTGGAAATAATTTTTTAGCTATAATTTTTTTTATTGTCAAAACATGCTATAGCAGGCTGTGTTCTCTTACAACCCATTTCATGTTGAAATGTAAACCCATTGCAACACAGTCTGTCTGGCATATGTTGTCATAGCTTTTAAAAAGTTGCCCTGCTTCTCTGTTGGCGTTGAGAATTTTATTATATAAGAGTATTTATTTTTCCAAATTCCCCTTGGGCAAAAGCAGGTAGAAAACAGATACCTATGCCTAATTATAACCTTATATTTCACATTAATCTCTCTTAATTTTCTTTCATTCCACCTCCAGCATGCATTCTCTCATTCATAATTACCACTGGATAATTTGAAGTCATTTGCTTACTCAGGGCTTTATGCCATACACTCATGGATTGTGGCAGATGAATCCTTCTCAAAAAAATAAGATGAGAAGCTCATTCTTGCTGTTCAGGTAGGTCTCTCCCTCCCTGTCCCAAAGTTACTGAGCAAATTGTTGCTATTAATTTTTAAATTAGTGTACTTGTTGCTCAGGGAAAAGCTAAGTGTTCAGGTGAATTTAGCAGTAGACTCAAGGCTGACTTTGCCTCTTCAGGAGAGGTGTTCCATGCTATGTGTTGGTTGCAAAATATCTGGTGTGTGGTTGCTCCTTGGCTGTTGTTGTGGGAATTTTGTTGTTCCCAAGGATCATAATTTTTAAGGGAGAAAGGATTGCTCAGCCAGCTCAGTCTTGGTCCATGAGGGATTTTGGACTCAAGGAACTCTTGACTTCTGTATGGATGCTGTAGCTGATCTAAGTGATGAGTACAAGGGTGTTGCTTTTCCACTTCCTCCTCTCTAATCAGTGTTGCTTTTCTCTGCTTTGTGATGCACTGCTAATTATCTTCAGGATTTTGGGGGTATTTGCTGTATTTGGAAGTATTACTGCTTCTTGAGAAAAAAAAAATCATCCTAAACCAGGAACTCTGGGATCATTCAGAGTGAATGGAAAAAACCTCTCAAGTTCCCTGGTATGGTACATGAGCTCCAACTTCTATTTCATTAATGTATGTCTTGATCACAAGAGATTATTAGTGGCAGTTATCCTAAAAGAGATACAATTCTTTTCCTAGCTAACTGTCCTATTTCTATCTCCCTTGAATCTTTCTTTTTCTACATAGTTAAGTCACAGAAATCCTTCAGTTCCTTAGATATGAACAAGCAAAAGGAGAAATATACTTTCAGTTCTTAAACCAGCCCTGTCTTGGGAAAGGCCTGCCCCAGTTTCCAAACAGACTGAAGTCCTTATGTAGTTTTTTCCTTTGTCTTTCTTTAGCCCCACAGCCCACTGAATTGGGCAGAGAATTGCTCTTATTGTCAAAGTAATGTGTTTTAAGAAAAGGGAAGTGCCAGCAAGGCCTCTCATGCCTCAAGAGGAAATATTTCCACTGCCTTCTCTCTTGAAGTTTGGTCACCAGTAGGTCAACCTCAGTTTACCTTTCTTTGCATTAGGGAACATGTTCAGGGTTTTACTTATCCTTAATCATTTAAGTCCCAGTTAGAAAACATGTTTTGGTGACCCACTCTCCTTTTGGTTTCAGTGAGAAATAAACCCCTTACTACCACAGAGGGAAAAGTTCTACACAGCATCAGGGTCGGTCTGAGATGTTATATCCTGTATTTTTCACAAGGCAAATGTCATCCCACTGGGTTAAGCTGTCGTGGACATATTGATCTCTTAGTTTGTATTACTTCCTTAGGTCAAGAAATATGCAAAACCTTGGTCTCCTACGCTGGGTAATATTTTCTGCTATCCATGCTTCTTTCAATCCATTTTATACAGCCTCTTTTTTTTTTTTTTTTGTCAAAGTCTTTGATATTCCCAGTCATTTATCTTATAAAACAGCTACTTAGTTGCAACTTCAGTGTTAAGAATTTACAGTGTGATAGGGCTGGGGAGGGGGTGGCTGAAAATCAAACATTATCGAGCAAAAGCACATGCCATTTCTTGTGTATCTTATTCTGCAATTCTTTGAAGTTTAATCTTTTCAAAAGAAAAGCCTTTCAGCTACTTTGTGGCAACAACTTGGGCTTGTAACTTTTGACTGCACAGTGCTCCTAGTTCATAAACTGATCTCATCCTTTTCTGACAATTAATACTAAAGTGAATTTAAATTGGATCTCCTCCTGCCACCGCATCAGCTGTCTGGAACAGTTTGCCTACCTTGGTCTCCCACACTAATTCTCTCTGTACCTTTTCAAAATGCTGCTAAAAATCCTGACCTCCTTTAAGGCTCTACCAGCCAGCAAGCTGTGAACCAGTTTCTTTCCACGTGCGGATTTGGCTGCACATCCTCTTTGCAGAGCTGTAGAGAGCTACAGAAGAGACAGGATGGCTGAGTGCTGGGCAGAGATCAGGATATCAGCTTAGCAGTGCCATAAGCCTTTCAAGCCACCTCTAACCTCATGCTTCAGCTGCACGAAGATGCAGCCCAGAGCAGGGAGCAGTGCAGCCTCACACATACCCTGGGAGAAGCTTGGCATGGCCTTGTGCTTCTGCTCTCCTTCTGTGCAGAGCTGTGAGCCCATCACTTCATCCCTGTGGGCTGTGGGAACATCCACAAACCAGCACACAGCAATGCTCTTGTTGTTATAGAGAGGGCCAGAAAAAGAAGAACGCTTTGCATCTTTTTCATGCAAAGAAGAAGCATTCACAGGCCGGCTCTCAAAGCTCCTGTTTATCTGAAAAGCAATATCTTGATTGCTAGGTTAAAAGTTGAAATATTTTTACAGTGTGATAAGATTTTTTTTTTTATAAATGTGGGCTAGTAAACAGTGAGTATAATGTCACATTGTTTTGTGGTTTGTTCTGCGGTCAAAGGAATAATTATATGAGTGTGTCTTAATCTTATTTTTTCCTCCCTTTAGCTCCAGTTGTATAGTAGTTCTTCTAGCACTGCATTATAATAGAATTATGTTTATACCAGGACCTCTGGGACATTCTGTGTACAGAAACTCAGAGTTATGACAAAGAACTTATTGAGTGTGACAACATTTCCCATAGCAGGTTATACATTACAGAGCATTCTGCATCCTATTTTCAAAAGCTTATCACTCGCAGCTGAGGCCAAATTTTCAAAAGGAAACATTTTGATGTAGAACTTGAAATAAGGAACAGTGATGAAATGTGGTCACTACCTATCTCTTTGGAAAACCTCTGAACTTGTTTTTGTTGTCTTAACAGTACCTTTGCTTAAAGATCTATATTCATAAAGACATCTTGACCTCTGTGAACTGACTGTAAATGTTTCCTAAGGACATTACTAAACTCATACATGCCACTGGCATAATTGTTTCCATGGAAACAATTTTCATTTTTAAGGAAAATAATAAAAAACCCAACAGAGGACACATGAGAACAAAAAAGAAGCCATAGCAGGTTGGAGCAAAGGTCTACTGAGATGTGTGTCCTGTATGCATCTGTGGTCAATGGAAGGTACTTGGGGAGGTGCATCAGAACAATACAAGCATATGGCAACACTGCTCCAGAAATTCTTTCTGCTTAGCAGTTTTGGACTCAAAGATTTCCTGAGCCAAAGGTGCCAGCCTTACAAGCAACTTTTTTTTTTTTTTTTTTTTTGCTACCATGAAAAGCCTTGTACAGCACAATGATATGTCTTTACGGTCAGGCTCTTGCAGCAATGCCATTTCATAGAGAACATAGGAGTACTTTGATTGTCTTTAGCTGTTAATTCAGTCATTCCTCTAGGAAAATGCCTCCTAGTTTGCTTCCTTAAATGTTTCAAGACTGTCTAGAATTCATCATGGAAATATTTTTCTGGGGGAAGAACTGGGGTCACAAGCTTTCCCTCAGAATGACAACTGGAAGACAGCAGTCCCCTTTATAGCATGACACTTTTATCCTAAGAGCTAATAATGTGTTCAATTCTTTTAATATCACATGTCTAATATAAACTTGTTCACTTCACCTGCCCTTTGTCCCTGCCTCTGTCCATCTCTAGCAGGACACCCCTTTGAAAACAGCTGGTTAAAGCAATGTGCTTCCTGGCTGCTTTAAGGAGGATTGCACACCTTCACCTGAGTTTGAAGTTAGGCTTTAAGGAAGTGTGGTTTCCAGTTGTGCAAGTATGTAAAATGTTTTCTATATGCATTCCTCAGTGCTGAGACTTGGAGTGCCATCTCTGTGCATGCTAAATTGCATGAGTGAAAAGCCTGCATTGTAGTTGGTGACAAAGCAACAGATGTGTCTGTGTGCTCACATGCAAAGTGCTTAATCCCAGGTGATGTCTGTAATCCTAATATTCCACAAATCCGATGAGTTAACAGTGGTTTGATCATGCTCTGTTGCAAATCTTCAAATTTCCAGAGCATGTACTGTGTGTTTGCCTATGTGGGCTACTGAAATATTATGCTGGGAAAAGTCCCTGATTTATTCACCTTGTTGTTTAAAGTCCATTTTGGGTGTTAATTGGAATCTAAATTCAGGTGTTAACCTCTTTGAAGGAAAATACATGCTGAGCAATTACAGGAAAGAGGCCAATTTCAGGCACAGCAGTAATTACTGAATTAGTAGAAAAGTTCAAGAGCAGCTTCAAATTTCATATCATTGCTAAGGTTTCTGAAGAACAGCTAATCCTGAAGTGACTGGGCTCCTCACACCTTTATATGTTTGAGGTAACTCCACTTAAATTTCAAAGAAATCTCTGCATGAATAATTCCAGAACCAGATGTCAACATTTCTTAAAATGCTACTTTATTTTCAGATGCAGAAAATTGTCTAGCAGCCTGAAATTTGTGATTAAGAAATTGGATTTTTTTTTGTTAGGTAGTATTTCTTTTTATTGTTTTCAAACTTAGCAGCCTCCTGCTTGATTCATTTAGGAGGAATCCTGTAGTGTTACATTCTGCCTGCAGTGGTGTGCCTCATGTCTTCTGCTCTCCAAATTTTCCTTTCTCAAAGAAAGTCTCCACAATATTTAAATGGCCACATCAAATAATTTTTTGATTTTTTTAATAAAAGAAAAAGTGTATCCGGTATATAATATCATGCCCTGCAGGATGTTAATATTGTTCATACTACATATCTTGCACACATTAATAATAAAAATAGAGTTGTAGGGCAATTAAAGCTTCTGCTTAGAATGAATGATCCAAACATTATGTTGAAGTGTTTTGAATGGATTTGGTAAAGTTTCAGGTGCATCTATCCAACTTTGTGCAGCCAGTATTTGCAATGGTGGCAATAGGAGACGATGACTGTGTGAAGTTTATTTATCAATTAATAGACACAGTTTTTAAACTGTTGTTACATTTTCCTTGTCTTATACAGTATATCAGGCATTGAAATGAAATAGTGAAATGGAACTGAGGGGAAAAAAGAAACAGGACATTACAAGTTGGTGCTTGCTCCCAACATCCACAGGTGTCTTCCTGAGAAGTCCAGGAACAGAAAGAGGATTCTAACACTTGATGTGCAGAATGGTGAAGTTTGTTGGGATTAAATGGTACCATCGTTTAGAAGTGGCAATACCCTTGGTCATGTTGGTGTCTGTGCTGTGGGACCTGGCTGCCAGTGTCAGAATGATCATGGGCAGGGCCTGGTGTGGGATGGTGCTGAGCAGTCTGTTCTGCTCAGGGATGGCTGGAACATGGCTCAAAGTGATGGAAATCAGGGAGATGATAGCAGTGTGGCTAAAGCTCTGAAGCTATTCCTTTTCATGGGCTTTCCAGGGAGCCAGTCTGCTTTGCACTGGTGAGGTCTCCAGATGCTTTTGTGGGTGGTCTCTTGGCAAGCCCCTGTTGGCTCTGAGGCTTCTGTAAAGATTTAGTCCAACTGCACTGATTCTCACTGTGTTCCCAGACTTGCTGATCATTCATGTTTTTCTGGTTCTGTGCTTGAAAAAAAAAAAAAAAGGCAATGGAAAAGGGGAAAATCCATAGGATAATTAAGGACAATAACTCTATGCCTGTTTATTTTATCCCATCTTAAACCTTTCTGACATGTACTGATGTCTGTAATGTAAGTGCCCTAAAGGTGTGTGGGCTGTCATATTCTTTGGTGGTGTTTGCTTTAGGAACATAGCTGTCTGAAAGTTTTGATATCTCAGAGGAGTGCCACGTTCTGGCATGATGCAGCTTGCAGGCTTCAGGGAGAAAAACAAGCCCAGCAATGCAGGCACTAGTCCCCTTTTAAGCTGGTTCAGGTAAAAGCATGGAAGTTCAGGCACTTAAGATGTCCATACTGAATGTAAAGAGATAAGTGATTGTATTGGTAAGACCTCATTCAACCAATTAATGAACCCCTGTACTGAGCATAGAGCAGAACTTGTTTGGAAAGGTTAATGGCAGGCTCCCAGACAGCTCAGTTAAAGTTACCTTTTTGCACTCTGCAGGAGCTCCCTGAGAATCTTGTCATAAAATCTGCTAAGTGAAGCAGGTAAAATAATACAATAATAATGCTCTGTATCTTGTAAAAATCCATCAGAGGATCTTCAGCCACTTGGGACAAATTAGTAAAGTCAGTTCAGCTCTCTTCTTTGCTGGGTAGACAAGGACTATGTTCTTTGGCAAGAAGGGGTTTTTTTTCCTGTTTAAAAAAGTCTACTTTTCTCCTTTAACAAAAAATAAATTAAAATATCCTTGAATCCATTTATCTTGTTAATGGTTGCAAAGCAAAATATTCTCAGGCTACAGGAGAGAAAATGGCAATAGAAGAGTTTAAGGCAGAAACTGGTTCTGAGGTGTGCAGGAATTGAATGCAAAAGTGCTAAAAAGTCTGGACAGGATCTAGTCTGTCCTTCTCATTTAGCTGAGGCTAAAGAAGTTTCTCAGGATAAGTCCCACCCCAGCTGACACCAGTTGGTGGCCATTGGAATTTTTCCATTTATTTCAGTGAATGCAATTTTGTCACCACTATAGGTTTCACTGAGAACAAACTTAGTTCTTGAGGATGGGGAAGAACAATGGAGGGTCTACTTCTGTGTGTTTGTTTCTCATGAAACTTTCTCTATTTACTCCTTCTCACACCCTTTCTAAAGATTATTTTCATTTTGATTTTTCCTATCAATGCAACTGTAGTTTCAAAATCTCCCACAGCTCTAAGCAGAGGTTTATGCCTTGTGAATAATAAATACTCTTGTTGTGAAAATAGTTATTTTTTTTTTAATCTGGCATGATCAAGTTAAGGTTAAAAGAACACTGAGTAGTCAAGGAAACTCACTCCCACATCTTTATGGTTATATTTGTTTTTAGAAGGCTTTAAATGGAATGAACCATCTTCTTCCATATCTTAGAATAACTTTAATTGGTTTAACAGTTGGATAAAAAGCAAATTAATCAATTAATCACACAAGTACTTTCAAAGAAAGAATTTGTACATAGTAAATATTCAGCTGTGAAACAGTCATCTGTTATCACAGTTCAGGCAGCTAGTCCCCTAAGCAGAGATGTGGCTGTATTTGAGCATCCTTAATATTTTTCAGTGCAAAGTAAAAAGTGTCACTGTTTCAGCTGAATTGCTGTTAGTAGTTTGTGACTCTGGTAACTGTTTGACTACTATGTGCATCTACATATTACGTATGAAAAGTGTCTTCCTTAGTAACTAACTCACTAGAGCAAGATCCAGTTTCTGGAAGTAGTCAGTCAGAATCAGTCAAATCTCCCTAAATTTGGGAGCTGTAAAGGTATTGAACCAAAGGAAGTCTCTTACCAAGGAAGAAGAAGAACTTTACCATGTGCCTTGTCCAACTTGCAATCCATTTAAAGCCAAGGAAAACACTGCAGTGGGTGTAATGAGTAGGAACTTTTGAATTGGTGGCGTTTTTCTAGAAGATGCATTATCTGCCTGAGTTTGATTTCTTGTTTGACAAGGGAAATTTTTCAAATGGTGTTTTTAATGAAATGGTTAACCATGGGCTGTAAAGGTTGAGAACTGCTTCAGCTCTCTCAGTTGCTGTTACCAGAGTGATCTACACCAGTGCAAATGCAGCTGTCTGCCTTCACCCAGGGAACCCAGGGAGCAGAAAGCTTTCCACACAAGCAATGGTTTGCACTGAGTCCCAGGCTTGGCTTAATTCTGCTGTGACTCCATGTGCCTGAGGACATGTGAGAAAAGGTGAGCAATAAAAGTGTCTCAGATTGAAAGTAAGAGGCCCATTTTGACCGTAACAATAAATACATGAGAAAAGATCACAGAATTCTCTTTCTGCCTATAAATCTGGCCCTGAGGCTTGAGGCTCATAGGTTTCACTCATTCTCTTTATGGTCTGGAACAAATCCAATGTCAATCAAGGTTTAAGAAGGGGGGGAACCCTGTTCTGGGGAAGTGGCTGAACAAGAGCCCCTCTTCCTGGGGCTCTCCTGCTTCAGCAGCAAATTGAGGTACTCCCAGTTGGTGTCAGTGCCATGAGGAGAAAGGTGAGGGGCTGGGAAGGTGCCTCAGGAACCCTCAGACCCCTCTCTCTCTGACAAGAAACCTCCAGGTTTTGGGTCAGTCCTGAGTATTTTGCACTATAAGGGGGTTTGTTGTGAGGAAGTTTCCTTGGGGCCAGGGCAGAAATCCTCCCTGAGGGTGGGAAAGGCTCATCCTCAGCCAGCTGCATCTCCCTGCAGGAGGGAAGCAACAGGGCTTTGGGTCACGTTCAGAGCCTCAGTCCCCACCTCACCCTCAGAATGATGACATGAAATCCCCACAATCTCACAGCTTGCTGTGGATTTTTCTGCCTGGGGAGTAAGTGGTCCTTATTCCCACAGTTCTGCCTCTGGTAGAGCTGACCTGCTGTGACACGGCACTGATGTGTCTGGTCTCTTGTGAGAAGAGACCATTCATTCTCATTCATCATTCTCATCATGCTTGTCCTTACAGGATTTATGTGAGCTATGAGTCTCATTAAATTAATAGCCTTCATCTTTTCAGCATAGGATATGTTTAAAAAGGTCTGGTCCTATATGCTGGGTATCATTATCCAGAAATGAAATTACAGGGTTGTGAACCTCCTTTTTCAGCCCTGAAGCAAGTAACAGAAATGTCAAACCCCATGGTCCCCTTCATTCAAAAGTGCTGCTCCTTAGGGTGCCTCAAAAATTACCTTCCCCTGGGTATGCAGCCATTTCCCAAAGCTGGCCATGGGGAATGTGTCAGGACAATCTGTTTCTGACCAAAGCTTGATGGCACCCTCTGAACCTGAGACCTTGAAAAGCAGCTGGACATGAGCACAGAGCTGCCCCTTCTCCAAACTGCCAGCACCCTCAAAAAGGTATAACCAGAGTGAAACACTCCAGCACAAAACTATCCCCTGCTCCTCTCAGAGAAGGCTGTCTCTGTCAGCCCTTACTCTGCAGCATTTGCTGTTGGCTTTGTGGCTCACACCATGCAGGAGAGTTGGTTGCACTAATTGTATTGTGTGGGAGAAAAAAATGTACCTGAGATGTAAGGGTATGCTGCTGACTGAGGTTCAAAATTGAACTATCTAATACTGATTTGAGAGCTAAGTTAGGAGATTACTTGAAAACAAGAAATTTAAATGTTTGCTAATAAGGGCATTTGGAGTCTGGCTAGATGAGATGATGTTTGCCAAGAAACTTTTTCATGATATATAAGTTAAGAAAATGAATAGGTAGCCCCAGGAATGAAAGAAAATAAACTTATTGCTGGTTTGAATTTCTTCCCACTGCAGTTACTTAAATTCTTTATTTTGTTTTCATGTGATTTGATTTAATGGTTATGGGTAAAAAAACTTATACTCAAGAGCTTTGTCAAGGTTTCCTAATGTTTTGGGATTTCAGGTTTCATGGAAACATTCATATTGTTTGAATCTAAAAGAATTTAAATTACAGGAGCTGACAGTTAATTTTATACACGATGCTGTTTGTGTTGTGTGCAATACTGTGTGTGTATTTGAGGGTGATCTTGTAACTTTTCCTGGAAATTATAGTAAATGTTTACTAATTAAGATTTTTGAATTGAGCCCAGATATTTTAGCCAAGTTAGCTGCAGGACATGCTTTATAATACTGAGCTGGAATTGGAAGGAAACATAGTGTTCACAACAGAATCTTCTGCCTTTGAAATTAGTGAGACTGCACTTGGTTTCCTTCTTAAAAAGACTTCTATCACCTCCAAAAAAGCTTTAGTCCAGAGTTCAGATGCAGAGTTCTAGATAATTTTCTATGGGAGAACTAGTGGAAGATATCTGGAAAGTAGACTGAAACTGCTTACACATTCCCTTCACATTCTCTGGTGGTGTTTTCTTTGCAGTGAGCTTGGTTTTAGCACAGAAGAGGGAGTGTGTGTAGATGTATCTGAGGTCATCTATGATTCACCTGCAGCTGGAGTGATCTCTGTGGAGAATGTCTCTATTAGCTTTTGCTTTTGCTCCCAAGTAATGCACTTTTTATGTGGCTGTGTAAACTGTGGCTGTTGTTCTACATGCCCCCCCAGAGTGTCAAAATTCAGCTCCTATGAAAGGTCTGCCTGCGATATGAGTAGTGGAGAATGGCAGGAAGAGAGGGATTCTGGAAACTGCTTAAGTGAATTACCTCTTTAGGGTTTTCTTTACTGTCTTAGTGACTTTAAAGAATGAATAAATCTCCCTCTGAATTTGCTCTTCATTTTTTTTCTTCCTCTTCCTCTAGTCTCTGACAGGAAAATGTCAACAAAAAGTATCTGGTGCAGGTGTGGTCAAGTGGGTTTGAAATATGCAAACAAGATCACCCAGGCTTGGACCCACACTGTCCAAACTCTCTTATCTGTCTGTGTTGTAGGATTTACTTTTGTGATTGAGGTCCCTGGAGCAAATGGAGCCTCTGACCCAGATAACCACTACTGTATCAAGTTCATGTAATGTAGCCCATTAAAATAACATTAAACAGTTAGATGGGATGGTCCTTTTACAGTCTTCTTAACAAGAAAGAAACTGATGCCTAAGGCACTGAGCACTGCCTGCAAGTTGGATAGAGCCTTAAATCATTGCTTTCCATGTGTATCTAAATTCTGAGCAGCTCAGTGTCTTGCAAGGATGGGCCCCTAACAGAGCTGTTAAATGGACTCAGCTACAAGGGTTGGTGCAAGTGTGCACCTGTCTGGCGACAACAAGTTAAAAGATAAGTGCTTGAATAAATCAGTCAGCAGGTTTTATGAAAGACTTGGGAGGAGAGAGAGGACAGCAGAAAGTAGCTGTTTGTAATGCTAATCAGGAATGAAAGATGTTCTAAAAAATATGTGAGAACAGGCCAATATTAGCAGGTGCTGTAAATGTCCAGGCTTAGACCAGAGTTTGAGCCATGCTGGGTAAACTACTTTCTCTTGGGTTAAACTGGCCTGAAGATGTTAGTTCAGCCACAGAGCCTTGGTGAAGGAAATAATGATTTAGGGATGGATGACATATCATAGGCTCTGCTTGATTTCTTTAATACAGATTCTTCCCAGGTCTACCCTGGACTCCCCACACTACTTACACTACATAACATACTTGAGTGTTCCCTCTTCAGACAGTTAATTTTTGGGGCAAAATCCTGATCTTTCATCACCTTTCCCAGCACCTAGACTAATCTAAGTTTCTTCAGTGACTGTTTCTATTGTATTTCAGACCATCAGGAGTGGTTTCCAAGGAGACTACCTCCTTGTGGGTTGAATCTTCAGCAGGTGCATATTAGCTCATTTCCAGTGAAGTCTGCAGGGTGAGTTGTTCTAGTTTATTTATGGGATTAAGTTTAGTAATCAAACTGTTAGCTGTACCCAAAAAAAAGAGAAAAAAATGCACCTATTTTAATCTTCTCTGACTATTCTTGAGGGCATCATTGATGATCAGTCTGTGGTTTCAAAATAAAGAAGCTTATTTTAGCTACAGAAAGTAAAACCCATTTGCAAACTATTTTCCACCATGGGCTTGAGATTTTTAAGAAAGCAGCAAGTTCTGAGAAACAGTATGTTCACATGTGATTTCCATAAGTCTTAATTTTCAGAGCATTAGGAGACCTGCCTGCAGCCTTCTGGTTGCTTTGTGTAAAATCAGGGACATCAGGATTCTGATGAGATTTTGCAGCTTCTTTTTCCTCCTTTGGCTCTTCACTCTGTGATCGTGTTACAGGTGGCAACTGTGAAGTAAAGCGGACTTAATTTTTCCACTGAAAGCTGAAAGTTAACATTTGCTACAGGTGATTGCTTGTCTCCCTCAGCAAGTCTCATACTGGAACCAATTGAGTTCCTGTTTGGATTGTGTGTTCTTGGGGGAGGTATGTGCTTTTTACTTTAATTATCAGTACACTAGGCTGGACTTGCCTGTGTATAACATTAGAAATAGAAGAAATGCTGTAGGCAGTTTATGTCACATTAATTTATGGCTTGGATAGGATCTGGATAACCATATGAATTACTTTACCAGTGGACTTGACCTTTACATGTGGTGGCAAATTGTGTGAAAGAGAGAACAGCAACAATGTATTTAAAGAGGGGTGGAATTTGAATCTGAATAGTCTTAATTTTGCAATAAATCAGCTGCAGAATAAACATGTCTCTTCCCTCATCCCCCCACATATGGAACAGTGATTAGAACCAGGACATCAAAAAGGTCACAGGAGTAAACAGATCTACTTATGACACTTTTTTTGAGTATGTTTAAAATACTGACTTTGTATTTGTAATCTCTTTCAATCCACATAAATCAACTATATATTTTAATGGTAAAAATTATATCCTTTATAATGGTAAAAATATGTTCTTCATAAATAAATTGTGGGTTGGTTCTTGAATATTTGTGGCACTTAATGAAAGATATAACACTGCATATGCCTGTCAGAGTTTGTATTTCTAAGGATACTGTTTATGCATTTCTGTCCTGGGAGGTCTGCTCTTAGTTTTGTCCAGCAATACAGTAGTGGTAAAAAATACAGTAGTAATTCAATATTCCTTTATTATTATTAATGCAAGGATTTAGCACCTTTTCCCTTTCTGTGCTCCTCAGTCTTTTAATGCTTCTTGGATCAGGAGGACTTTAGCATAATGTGTAGCTTTGTTGAGTTGGGCTGCTTGAAAAATGGCTTTGCAGCTAACTCAGACACATCACTGCTGTTGTTTTCATATGCAGATTATTGCAGCATCAAATTTGCCAAGAAAGCTATATAAGGAAAGGTGATTAAAAAAAAAGGAAAGAGGAAAAAGCAAAAACCTAGTAGGAAGTAATTGTTTCTTATAGGTTAACAAATGAATTCTCACTTATGAGGTTTGATTTTGGGCTGAATTGATACAAAGACATTTGTGGATTGTGAGTTGCTTGTGCAGATTTCTAGTTCAGGATAAATTCATGGGAGCAGATCTAATAACACTTCAGAACAAGTTGCTGGATGGGAATAAGTGAGCTACGAGACAATGTGAATCATCTTCTAATTACTATTTAAAATGTAAGACTAGCATCTCAGAAGGATGACTGTTTCTCATTAAAAGTCTTACCATACAGTACTAGAGATTAAACTTCCTGATTTTTGTTCAAACCAGCATTAAAAATCTTAAAGACTCAACTGGAGCCTCAAAATTTTTTAAAGTAAATTTGGCTTTAACTCATGTGAAATGTAAATCTTTCAGGTGTCTAAGCCACTCAGTGCTCTGATTCACAGGGCTTGGTATGGAACTGTACATGTAAGTGGATTCTTGTGCAGTAGCATGGCTTTTCCCTCCTCCATGCTATTAACTAACTGTTGAGCATCACTGCAAATACATATTATGGTATGACAATTTCCTACTGTATTTGGGTAAATGTTGTAGAAAACATAATGCTGTAACGCTGTTTAGTCAGGCTCTGTACAGATGTAAGGTTAGTCATGGATCAGACCTCGTTTTCATCTCTCCTTCTGCTTCATTGCCTACATATGGGGTTTTGAGCATGAATTATTAATAATTGAATCATTTTAAATGCTGGAGATGCACCAATTGTTGTCAGATTTTAAATTTGTTCCTTTTAATTACATAGTTACCATTTAATGCACAACATGTGTCTATGGAGTTCTAATTGTTAAAGAATATTTTTCACCTCTCTTGATTGGTATGAGGTAGATTAAGGGTATGGAAAAAGCTCTTCATCAAATGCACAGGATTTTCTTGTCAGTGTGAAATTGACACAATATGAAAGTAAGAAATTACCATGAATAAACATTTTAGAGGATGTATGCTTTTTAATCTGTGCATTCCTGTACAGTTAATAATGCTGGGTGACTAAAGTTTCCAATTGTTTTATCCAAGCTGATAACTGTAGATAGTATAGGTAAGATAATAGAACAAACACATAAACACACACAGACATACACAAAGTAAGGATTAATTACTTCATATGGATGAAAATCTGAAGTCACCCTGGAGATGCTATTGCATCTGTTATCACTTTGCTTTCAGCGGTTGGTGCCGATGGTAATGCTCCATCAAGGGCCCTGGAAAAATTTGCATGCTAAATACTTGAGGCTTGGCTTAATAAAATGGATTTTTGAATATGCTAATCATGCTTATTTTGATCCTGCTTTACCCAGCAGTTGATTGGGACCTCTTGCCACCCAGATCTTAGATCAAGGAGGTTCATTTTGGAGACCATTCCCCTGAGATTTTCCACTAGAAATTCATACAGAACTCATCCAGGATTTAAGGTCACCTCCAGAAAAAGTTAGCTGCAAAGTGAAGTTCAAATTCAGCATCTACGAATACTCCCATGAACTGGAAATACACACATTAACTTTCCCTGTTTTTCCTCAGTGTTTGAACATTTATTTTTCTGATCTGTTTGTGGGTATTCCCATGGAATAGCCTAAGGACAGGTGAAAAAATAAGTTTTGTGAGATTCTAAAAAAACTCTAAAAAAATGTAGGCGTGTGATGAGCTGTGCTATAAATAGGTAAGGAGTTTTCTTTTTTCTTAGGTTTACCCTCAATAGAAAGAGTCATCCCTGTCCTTTCTGTGCTCCTCAGCCAGCTTCTCATTGAGGTTACAAATAAATAAGTGGAGGAAAATCAGAGTCTGGGAAATCCAATATGTTTAATTTGTAAGGGACATCTTTCTGTTGAGAATTAGGCATTTGGGAAAAAAAATGGACTTGGTTTGGTTCACTCAACAGTAAATGTGTAATCTAGGATGTGGTTTCGTACCTAGTTTGTGATAGCTCTTCACAAAACTCTCATAGCTAGAAAGCCATTATTAACAACTGGTAGAGCTTTAAAATTAACTGCTTGTATCATTGATGTGAAATATTTATTCACTGAGTTCAAATGAAAGTGTTGCACAGGGAAATGGCCTCTTACAGCTCTGTCATTATCATGTAACTTAGAGCATTGGTGACACTGCATGATAGCACTGAGGTTCAAGGATGGGACTCTGTTCTTCAAGAATGTTAGAACATTACAGTTAAGCTTTCAAAAGACTTAGAATCAAAATATTTTTTTCTTTTGTGGGAAACAAAGTGTGATAACAGAGGACATTACTGGTTTATTTATCTTAGGCTTATGACTAGAAACTTATCCAAACAACCCAGTTTTGAAAAGAATTATTGCTGAGGTGAGAAATCTATACATATGGACGAGAGAATTGAGAGGAACATCCTTAGGTATGAATAGTCTTGCTCCAGTGTACTGAGACAGACTCTGTAGAATCACATCAGGTTTTGCTCTCAGAACAAAGCTGATACCTCATAGGAATTTTTATCTCTTCCTCCTCCTTTTTTTTCTATCTTTTTCTAATGATTTGTTGAAACTGGAGGAGTCATTTTAGCTTTACATAGTATGAATTCCAAGTCTGTTCTACTGGGACGTCTTGTGGGTATAACATAATTAAACTATTTCAATACTGCAAATGATCTCACTTTTCTTTCACCTTGCCCCAGTATAATATTAACTTCTCATCATTTACATAGCTAAAATAAGATTTTGAATACCAAAGAAGTCAGAGAGTGTATTATGAAATCTTAAGTTTCTCTTGCATTTTCTCCTGAAGTTGGTTCTCAAAAGTTATACAAAATCTCCTATAATTTTAATCTTATAATGCCATTTAAATATCAAAATAATAACATCTAAAGTCACACTAGTGTGAGATAAGAATCTAGTTCCATGAGTTTAGCTCTGAGCTTAGCACCATTGAAGTTAAGATTCTCCAGGATTACAAGATACAAGATGTGGTTGGGATCAGGCCCTCTGGAATTAGAACAACTGGTCACACACAAAAGGACTGTCAGTGTAGGTAAAGGTTTTCAGGCCTGGTTGTGAGTCTTCCTTATAGCCTATTTATAATTTTAGTAAGAAAGCCTTTTTTTGCAACTTTTGATGCTTAACCAATTTCCAAATTCAGTCTGAAATCTGGTAAACTTTGCAACCTGTTGCAGCTTTGAGATTTTCTTGCTTCTTGCTGCTTTCATTCACCATATGGTCTCCTATTCACAAACCCTGCCCTAATGAGAATTACTCTTGCAGGTAATTTTCTAATGATTATCTTGGGATAAACAAATTTTTCATACTTGTTTTGCTAATGTATTCAAGTAGGTTCACAGGGGAAAAGATTAATCATCTAAAAAGCAAGCCGGTGTTTTTCATTATGCTAAAGGATCCAAAGATGATCAGAGCAAAGCCACTGGTTGCTATGACAGCAGATACCTTTTTCTCTCTTTGTGAGGTAAATGGCAGCTCCCAAGCTGATTGGCTAAAATGAGCTTATCCTGGTGACCAACCATAGGGAGTTAATTTCATCAGAAAGAGAAAATGGTGGGAAATCCTGCCGTGATCATACAAAGGAATTTTCATTAGAAGCCAACAGAGTCAGGGGCTCTCTTTCATTATAATTAATATGTTCCATCTAATAAAATAATTTAGGAGAGGCAGACAATGGAATTAGCCTATCTATTATTTTGTATATCCACATAAGCTTTAATCTGTTTTCTGCTAAGACCTACACTCAAAGTAAAGCAACCCTTATTTTCCCCATAATACCTCTATTACCGAAGACTGTCATCATGTACCTGTTTATATAATTGGAGATAAGCTAATTGCAGGCAATACAAAAGGGCTGGCATTCTTACAGGCATTTGCTGGAAACAGTCATGCTCTATGGAAATAATAGATGCAATAAACTTTAAATAGGAACATTCCACTTCAGTTTATGGTGGCAAATCACATCATATTTCTCACTTTCTCCGTGGAGAAGACATTTACTTGGGGCAGATTCAAGGACAGAGGTTCCAAGTCAGTTCACAGGTGAAAAGAAGGGATTGTAATTAGGGTTTACAGTTCAGTAACAAGGAAAGGACCTGTGCTACCTTGCATGAGTCTCATGTCCTGTGACCTTTCAGCTGTGTCCATCTCCTCCAGCCTTTCAGGTAGAACTTCCCTTGAAGGGGTTGGTTCAGTCCCTTCTGTGCAGCTGGCAGCCCATTACACATCACAGTAATTGAGTAATTGTCAAGAGGTGTTAAGAGCTGTAAATTACGCACTAATGATTGTGTATAAGTCACAGGATTTAAGTTGTGCTGTTTTACCTACTGTAGAAATCCTGCTTTTCTTTTTACTCTGTTTTTAACTGACATTGGGTTAAGTTTAACTGTGGGACTTTAGCTTTGCAAGGGCCAAAGAAAGCAAATCATATCTCAGAGAATACTTCAACTCTCTGAACCTGGGTCTCTGTTTATGGTTGCTTTGCAGCTTATTTATTAGGGCCTAAAAAGGTTTAGAGCTGTTGTGTTATTGTTATAGTTCTAAGAAAATCATGTAAACTGATGAAGAAACCAAGCTCATTGAATACATAGTAGATTACAACTTCCTTTTTGATTGTTACTAATGTTGATAAAATATCTACCACCATAGGAGATGGCAATATCTCCATTATATCAAATTAATGTAACAGGAAAACTTTTCCCTGAGAAACTAATTTCTAATATGAAATTATCTTAAAATTTCATTGTCTTAGTGACATCATTAATTTTAGTTGGTTTTATGTAGTGCCTACACTGATGGATTAATAAATCTGTCATATCCTCTGCAGCTATCATTGTATATCTGTGGGATGAAAGAAGAAATCTAGGATCAAGTAATGTAATAAATTTCCTGTTCTTGGTACTTTAAACTGCAAAGAGCAGGCAGTAAAGTACCAGCTCTTATCTTTATTTACCCTTCTCATACATAAAGGGAAAAATACTGGGCTGTATCTAACACAAGTAGAAAACCAAGACAGTGGAAAGTTTAATTACTTGCCTAAACCCACAGTGATTCAGTTGCACAGATGAGATTACAACTCAGGAGCTCCTGGCCCTCTGCCCAGCCTCTCTGTGCTGTGGAGCTCTTACCTTACATGTTGTTTTATCAAGACATTTCCAAGCCCCAGTTTTCTGCCCTGTGTATGTGTACACATGCAAAAACATGTATGGGTAAAACTTACATGTGTCTTTCTATTTAATCCGGCTAAATGCATATGCAAATCCTCTGATAGGCAGTTTCCCTTCCTCATGTGCAGTTGTGGCAACTTGGCAAGTAAATTGGCCATGCAACTGTAACCCACCTTTTTGCATCTGCAAATCTGGAATCCTACTGTTTGATTTGCACCTCAGATTGGTGTAGTGGAGCTAATTTACCCAATTTGTAAGCAGTGATATGGTATCTGAAGTAAGACCAACCAAACGCTGTCCTGCCCTCTATGTGTTTATCTGTTAATAGGGGAACAAGGTTCAGGCTCAGCATTCAATGTCTTCATCTGAGATATTGAATCTTAATTGCAAGTTCATGGAAGGCATATAAGCAACTGATTGATTGGGTGCCCTGATGTAGCCACAACTGACAGCCAAAAAAAGAATATTAAAAGGCAGGTGCAGTCTCTCCTAGATGATTAAGTCTTCATCCTTTGGGATGTGTTTATCTGTCTGCAATCCTAATAGTCTGCCCTGTATTGAGGTGGATCTCTGTGGGAATGTAAAAATGTCAAAAATGTCTCACAAGGAGTTAATGCAACTGCACGTTTTCAAGGACCATTTTTAAGAGTAATGTGAGGATATGTGCTCAATGGGATCCTGGGACAAAGGTGTGTTGTTACAGGGCTGTGCCATAGGCTTCTAGGACTTGACTTTTGTGGGAAGTCTCCTAATGTAAGAGCTAAGTAAGCTCTTTGAAAGTGGTTTTGTGACTCCAACCCTGAGACTCTCCAGAGACTTCAATGCGGTTAACTTTACAAAAAGGGCTGTTACATCAAATCCATCTGCTTCTTTAGTTCTGGCATGTTTTCTTGTTTCCTTCTCTAAAAGGTGGTGTTCTCAGGTGTGTTAAACCCTGCTGAAAGTGGCAAGTTTAACCACTGCCCTTAACTTCCATTAACAGTAAAGAGAGTTAATCACTTGTTTCCACTCTAAACAGGGGCAAATGTGTAGGAATTCCAGCCCTTTCCCGAAGAGGCCCCAGTGGATGTTGTTGCTTGGGGAAGGATTGGTGTGCAGAGTGGGAGAAAGGCTGAAACGGCTTCTAGGCACACGGTGTAGGTCTTGGTGGGGAGTCCTGATTAAATTCCACCCTCGAGGCTGCTGCAGGAAACAGGGTGGCAAACTGTGACAGGCAGACAGGAGTGAGAATGGGTGGGAGATGGAGGGAGGGAGTTTCCTTGATTAAACTTTCTGTGGCTGTGGCCACACAATTATGCACTACTTCCCCTTCCAACAGGAAGCTAACTTGGAGCCACTTGCATAGAAAACTTTGGAGTTTAGGTATCTGTTCAAATCTAAACTTGTTTCTCATAAAAATGAAGTCAAAGGAAAACAAAAAAAGATGGTTGTCTCTATGTCAGTTCATAACAAACTTTTTTTTTTTTTTTTTTTTTTTTTTTTTTTTTTTTTTTTTTTTTTTTTTTTGTAAATGGTTTCAAAATTTACAGTTCTTTGGGTCTGAGGTTTTGGTTCAGTCCACAAGGATAAGTACCTGACCACAAAGTGTGGATCAGAAGCTTGGATTAAAATTTATACAAACACAATAAAAAAATTATATAATGTGTTTTGGAGCTGCCTTGAGTGAAAGTAGAAATTTATTTAGTAAAAAAATATTTTTAACTTCTAATATACCTTTGATTTTCATTTTCAGAAGCTTCAGTAAAAAAAACCTGCAATGGTAATTATTTCAGAATGAGGTGGGTTTTTTCCAGACAAGTTCAGACTACCATAGTTTCTGAGGTGAGCTGCAACTTAGAAAATAACATAATCAATAACAAAACACTTGTTTCAACTATCTCTTGTCTGTAACTTTCAGGTGGGAAAGGTATTTAAACATACACCTACAAATGAGCTGGCTTTGAATGTTTTCTCATAAAATGCACTTATGTGATACAAATGCTGCAATGGAGCTGATGTTGTTTTGCTTTGTCTAATAGGCCTATTAGAGCTACTGCATGATTAAAATGGTAGGACCTGGCTTAAGAATTCCAGTGCTAGTCTCAACACTGTGCTTTTCAATGCTTTTGAACTGGGTCAGAATGTGAAGATAAAATGTACTATTGTGGAAACAGAATCCATTTACAGTCTGTGCTGTCAAAACCTGAGTGATGACTCCCCTCCTAAAGGTGGTGCTGATGATGTATGTTCTGACACAAAACAATTTCTATTTTTGACTTTTTAATTCTATTGTTGCATATCTGCTCAGTGCCCTTCGATTTGTATTCAATCTCATTGTACTTTGCAGCTGTAAATCTGTCACAGGGTACACTTGGAGCTTTCTTGTAACTGTTCTGACACACTCATAACAGGTACAGTCTTTCTTTGACGGTGCATGCTGTTTTTATCAGCATGTGAGCTGCTGCCAGTGATTTACAATCAAATGTTAATGAAATTTGTCTGTTCCTGTACTGTTTGTTTAAGCAGCTACTCTGAGTCTTTTCATGAGTTGCTCCAAATAAGATCAAAGGGTTCAGAAAAATGTTTGTCAACCTGAGAAGTTACAGCGATGGTGTTCTTGTAAATGCAGAAACCTGAAAATTCATAGCAGTAAAGTGCTCTGCCCACATGATTAATGACTTAATGGTAGATGACAAGATAGAATACTTTTTGGTAAAGTTTCACTTTAAAAAACAAAGAGTAATCTGTTTCAAGCTGGGGGGGGTGGAGGGTGGAGGAGCCAGTGTCAGGCTAGATTTTCCCTATAGATACCACCAGAGCTTCTGTCCCTGCCATTGAACACAACAGCTGGTAAGCAGCAAGCAACTGGAGAAAAAGACCTGCCTTTAATCCAGTACAATGTTTTCTTGTGCCCATTTTACTGTAAGTCTCAGTGGCAAGGGGACAAAGGCTGTTGACTGATCTATGCAATTACCTCCTCTAATATTGCTTTCAGCTGTCTGCCCAGAGTGACAAGAGTGGATGAGGTTTAGTTAAAGTCTGGGAAAAATGTCCTTTTAATAAATAAATAATTAAATAAGTGTCCCTCTCTTTTATCAAGCTGCCCTTTCAGATCTTTGAATCTGTTTTGGAAGAGTACAGGTGATGTGATTGAAAATTAGAGTGAATCTGAACTCAAATAACAGCGATGCAATCAGTGTTTCTTACCAAATACCCCTAGTGTTGTGTGCAGTTTGCACTACAAAAGAAAAGGTTTCTTTCCTCATTTTTCCTTTTTCATTTCCTTTCTGGTGCATGTGTATGTGGGAAGTGGTACCTTTCTTTTACACAGTGTGACTCAGAAGGACACATATTTAAAAATAATTGTCTGGTATGCTTTTTGTTTGGAGGTTTTATCTGTCCTTGATGGCAAAAAATGTGATCCTTGAAAAATAAATAAACAAAGATAATCCAAGCTGCTGTTCATTTCTAATGTGGAAGACATTGCAAAGTTAAGATTGTGTTTAATGAACTGTAGATGGAAGCCTTTTCCTTTTATCTGAGGAAATAGCATGAGGTGGCACTGCACATACCTTTATTCTCTGAATCAGGGCAATGGAGCCTGATACAGAGGCCCTTTCTGTGGCACAAGTGTCTGTAAGAACTGGTGCATCTTGGGCCTTATTTTCTTAGATGTTTTTGTGCAAAAGGTGCCAAGTGTGTGCTGTATGCAAGGGCTTGATGTCTGCTGTGGCTGTGCAGCCCTGGTGATGAATGCACCCTGGAGTGACAAACAGGCAGCATTTCAGTAATTCCTGGTGTTCATCACAATGATGAACGTGGTGTAGAGCTGAGTGTTGTAAGGTCCTTGTGGTACATGGCAGACGTTCTTTTTGGTTGTGTGTGTCTTGGCCAGATCCTTGCATGGATTTATGGCACTTTGGTGGGGTGGAGCTGGAATCAAAGGCTTTAACCAAAATTGCAAAAGAGGAAGGTGATTGTGCTAGTCACCTTTCTGTTTTTCTCATGCTTGCAGCCAGGAAGAGGCTGCAGAGGGAAAACGCTTTGCTCCTTCCCTTTTATGAATCCAGGAAATCCAGGAAAAAACACCCACAACTGAATAGCTTCAGAATTGAGCTGAATGAGGCTTGTTTTCTTGAAATATGAAGCTGCAGCATTTGGAATTCAGCAGATTGCACTCTGTGTCAGTGCACAGCATTGATCACCTGCTTGCAAATTTCCTACCTAATGATACTGCAAATTCTTGTCTTTATTGAGTTATTTTTATCAGCAGACCAGAGACCATCAATTGTCTTCTAAAATGGTGAAGAGGAAATGCTAGTGGGAAATTTATTTAGATTTCATTTTATGGCCCTTCTGATTATAGCAGCAGAGTAGGAATTGGGGTGAGACCACCAAATCCTTGCAGATATAGCATCAAATATCTTCATTGTTCAGTTCATACCAGCATCTATTGCATAATGCTTGTATATTATGTGATCACCCTATTTTTTCTACTAATATTTAGTCTCCTGTTCAGTATGTTCCAACCATGTCTGATTCACATTCACTTTGATGTATTGCATCCCATTTTCAATCTTCATTTTTTCTGCTTAAATCCCCCCAAACTAAAGAATATTTAATTTAAATTTGCTCTCCTCTTTCAGTAAAAGCTCTGAGATCATTATGTAGCAATTCCTAGATTAAAGCCTTCATTTTGTTATGGTGGTTTAATGTGTCACTAAAAATTGGCAGTGACTTTCTGTTTGAGCATGGTCTGGAAAGATGACCTTGGTATAAACGTTCTGCTATGCTGCCACCTCTGATCCTGGGTAGGAAGTATTTGTACCACTTAGTGAGTGTTGCTCAGTTAAGGACTAAGTTTCCATAAGGTAGAACTTTGCACAAGAGTTCTGCTCTTGTTTCTGCAGTGAACAGAAATCCATGTTCAATCCATCCCTACTTCAAAGTCTCCAATTTTTTAGTCACCCTTGCTTTGGTGCCTTTTAATTCTGGGCTTTGTTGACCATTGCAGTGTCCGGGAGCTTTGAGGACGTGGCTTGCCTGGATCAAGCCACACTTTGGTAATCATGCCTGTTGAAATGACTGTAGAACACTGATATTTTAACTCTGGACTGTGAGACAGCTGTGTAGAACAGTAGCAAGAGGAAGAACCTACTTGTGATGACTTCATATTCCTTTATCTCTCCAGTCTATTTGTTCTGTAAAACTAAGAGAAGCAAAAGCCAGCACTATGCATTTCTACCTATTGTTTTAGATGTAACTGTATCCTAATGCTAATTTTAAAGCTTGATTAAAAAACCCTCAAGTTTTTCCTGCCTAAAAATAGGAAAGGAAGCAGAATTTATGATTTTATTTTCCTTTTGTGTTTCCTTAACAGTGATTCATGAGAATTAATCTGTGTAGAAATAAAATAAGAAGTAAATTCAGAAATACCTGGTAGGCTTCCTGCTGTTTTTTCTTTTTGGCCTAGCCTGCTTGAGTTACCAGATTTGCCCCAGACCCTTATTTGGGTTTCATTTGCATGGACAAAATGTGCCAATGGTTTCCTTTATGCCCTCAGTGTGAAGAGGCTCAAGTAAATGCAGCGCTGTTTATTTTAGCATTCCTCTGCATCAAGTGTGTTGCTGCTGTCTCAAGCAGTATTTGGATATAAATCCCATTTTGAAGTCTTTTCCCATCTTGATTCCACCTTTCACTGAGTTTGGGTTTCACTTCTGCTGTTCCTGTTAGAAGATGGCACCAAAGCTGCTCCAGCCCTGACCTCTGAGAGCCCAGCTCCCCGTGTTGTTTGCCTGGAGTTGCACAGCCCTGGGCAGTCCTGGTCTGTTTGTGTCCATGTTTCTTCACCCCAGAGCTGGGCTAGAAAGGAGTTACCAGATTGCATGTGGATTCTCTCTGTGGATTATGGGAGACCTATTTTATATTGAATTTCTATGATTTATGGAGAGGGAGAAAGTATAATAACCAAAACACAGCCTCCTCCTCTTTCTCTGATCAATCATGTTGCAGTTGGGGTTGTCCTGGAAATTTCTAAAAATAAGATGCCTGAATTACAAGTTTGAATAGTGTATTCCACTGGGGGAAATCCTAGAGTGTGGTAAATTTTTACAAGACAGAGACTTTTAATAGAAAAGAGGCATTCCTTTGAAGTGTTAGATGAGGAGAGGAGACAAATCTCAGAAAGCCAACTCAACCAATGCATTCAGTTGGGTTTAAAAGGTTCATTATTTGTGGAATGCTAATGAATTTTTATACTAGAAAGTTATGAAAGGGTGCCTGAAGTTATCCTTTATATTCTACCCATTCCCTCTTCTGTGCAAAATAAATAAATAATAAAAAAAAGCAAACTTACATTAGTGTGCTCTAAGACTAACACACAGGTGGGCCCTACTAATGCTTCTGTACTTTCTCATATCTGATCTTTTCTGAGGAAAGGAATCTCTTTGCTGTCACTGCTTAAGCACCTCATGTTGCATAGGTGTGGTGAAATTAAGCCTCTTAATCTTTTTGGGCTCTGTTGGGGTTTTTTTTTCACTTTTTTTTACATATCTGTTGGTTATAAATTTCTGTTAAAATTGGACAAAACATTCATATAAAACACATTCTCAGATTCAGAGAGATGGTGGTAAACAGCTGCACTAAAAGGGAGCATATATGTTAAGGAAAAAGTTAAGCTCCAAGCATGGTGCAGTCTTTTCTTTGTGATGGGTTTTTTTTCCCCCTCCAGGGATACAGATCCAGTTGTATATAGTGGTTTAAAACCCAATATATCTGGTCCTGAATTTCCTTCACAATTTCCTTCTTATTGGCTTAAAAGAAAGTGCATGGCTTTGATTTTTATTAACAAAATTCAAGACATCCTTGATTGAAGATGATGTTGATCTTGTTTTTTATACCTGTGTGTCCCTTCTAAGACTGGGGATCATGAAAGAGGACTCATTCATGATGTTTTGTATTCCACTGATTTGGAAATCTTCAAGTGCCAATAGATTAGAAAAGAACACATTAAAACTTTGGTAGCACTAAATAAACTAAATTTTGTCTGAGGCTGTTTACAGCTATTTGACTAGACAAAAAGGAAAATTTTAAAAATGCCACCAGTAAGTTGAAAACCAAGCAAAATTCCTGGGTCTCCAGTGGGAGATCATCTGAAGATGCTTGGACTGGCGCTTCTGTAGGAGGCTGAGATTAAATTGCCATTGTAATTTCCACAGGCCTGGCCTTGACACCCTTTTCTGTCCTTCCAGTCATCTAATAACATTCTATGTCCATTTCCCTGTTATGTGAATGGGTTTAATACTTGTAAAGCAGAGGAACATGGAGACCTACCACTTGGTCCTTTCTTCCTTTCAAATATAATGTTCCCCAAATAAAAGTCAGTGTTTATTTACAGAGGCTATGTGCCCTTTAGAAATGATCTTTCAAAGGGACAAATTGGGTGATTTAATTTTTTTCTGGGCCTGTAATGAAAAAAAGCCTTCATGAAGTTCACTACTTATTCCTGGTTCTCAAACCAGATAAATAACAGGAAGTTTCCATTCTACATTAATCATTTGTAAGTGAATGTTGACTGTATTGGCTTGACTCTAAGAGTAAATAGGGAGTTCTTGGTGGGGTTTTTTTGGTTTGTTGTTTTTTTTTTTTTTTTTTAAGGACCTGTCAGGCCTGTTTGACCTTGATCCATCAGCTTCATTCATTATTCTTCTGCAAGGTGTTGGTTCATTTCCTACATCATGGGGATAAGTAGAAAGGGACTAGATAGCAGAGGGTTACTCCTTGCTTCCTGTTAGCTGGTCAGATGTCAAGCTAGGCTTTCTGTTCTCTAGCTTGATTGATAAGCTTGAAGGAGTCCACAGCAGGTATGCAGGTCAGGGGGATAACAGCTGGAAAATATGCACCCAGCAGAGAGACCACACAGAGAGAGACCAAATTCTTTCTCACTTATCTCTGAACAATTTCAGGATAACTTGGTGGTTAACACGACATGATTTGACATTTGACGCAGTGTGTAATCTCTGGATGTAGCCATATAATTATGCTCTGAATTCTACTCAGCTGATAAAATACTCTCTTACAAAGTGGGATGATGCTAATTGTTTCTTACTTTGATTTTAGCTGCAAAATAATATCCAAGACTCAGCAATGACTGTCAATATGCTGCTGGATATTCAGAGATTTTACACGTAATTATGAAACAGATACATCCAAAGGGTTTCACAATTTCTGCTCTTTACTGGTCATAGAAAGAAGAGCTGCTAAGTACAGGAAAAGTTTGTATAAAGTTGTCCTTGCTCAGAGGTAGGGAAGTGTCAACAAACGTGTACTTGGATTGGAGCCATTCCAATCTGGCATCATTGGTAATGGAATGCTCCTGATAAGAGAGGAAAGAGCCCTTGGCATGTTAGAGAGGCTCTGTGATGCAGTGTGTCTAAAGGAACCATGGTGTTGAATTATCTTCGACTTCCTCATGCCTTCCTTCCATGGGTACCCTGCTGGTGGGAGACCTTGGGTGGACACAGGATACACAAAGACCTGGCCAGTTGCTCTTTGTTTCCACTGTAACATCCTCACCTTGACACATCCTGTCTCTCTCTCTGGTAGACAAATGTTGAGATGCTTCTTGCAAATATTTTGGGTGCTGCAGCCATGCTGATGTTGCTACAAGGGTGAATGCCATGGCTGGAGCAAAAGAAATCTGTTTAGTCCTGAGGTACAGAGTGCCCTGGAAAGGAGAGTGCCCATGATCTGCCCTGCAGTAGCTCAAGGTCACAGTGCTTCGTTGTCTGTCCCTTCGCAAAGCAAGGAGATGATGTCTTCTCTTTCCTGTATCAACATTAGGTTTCTGCATTTTCTGCAGTAGTTAGAAACAAGAAGTAACATTAGAGAATAATTGATCCTGGGGCTCAGTGCTGCCTGAAGAGGCACAGGTTATTGCCAACCCTTCTCTAAGTTTTGCCTTTAAACTTCAGTTCATAAGCTGGAGCTAAAACTGGTTTGAGGTGACATCCTTAGCTTTGATGAATGGATGGATCAGAAGTAAATAACATCAGCTGAGACCTGAGTTTTGTCAGTTTCCAGAACAAGACTTAAAATAATATTAATAATGAGATGAGACCCCATTCCTACAAAGAATTAATCTGAAGTAAATTTTAAGAGAGGGAATAGACAGTAGCAAACACCTGCTTCTGACATTCTCTTCTACATGATTTGTACTTCAAGACAGCAGTAATCACACACAGTTTGGGGTTTGTGTGCTCTTCTGTTAAAACTAATCACTGAAGCATAAACATACCCTACAGATCATGTTTAGTTATGGGTGGTTTAGGGTGCTCTCCATGTTCAGAAATAGGCAATTGTCCAACACAGGCATGATCCAGCTATAGGAGAATGTCAGAGATTCATGTTCTCATTTCACAGATATAATTGAAAAAAAGGAAAATCAGTTAGCTTCACTTATTCAGGGTGCATCTGTGACAAAGCAATACTTTAGTATTTCACCAGTATTTCTGTACATTTTGGTAACAGAGATTCAGTGGCAAATTTAACTTAGATTTCCGAAAAAGTAACTCTTAGGAGACCTGAACTCTTGTTTTGAAACCAGAAGATTGATTTCTACCAATGGGACCTGCTCCACTGAGTATTAAACAAGCAAACAACTTCACTGGGAGTTGCATAGGAGTGCTGGTTTCACAGTCAGGTGTTTATGTGCCTGTGGGTAGCAGGTAATTCTCCTCCCCTTCAAAACATCAACCTGGTCTTTTAACTGTGTAATTCCACCTCTTCCCTTCCTCCATGTCCCCTGTCCTTCCTGCTGCAGCCCCTTTGCAGGTGTCTGGTCTGACCCATCAGGTGGGTCTCTGTTTGCCTGTCAGCCCGGAGCTGATGGCCTTACGGAGGCACGGCTGATTGCACAGAGCGGAACGGAGCCGCTCTGAGCTGCAGGTGTGAGCAATCGCCAGAGATCTCTGCTAATCCTGGCAGAGGGGAGCACCCTGGGCTGCAGCAGGCGTGGGCAGAAAGGGCTAAATGAGGTGCAAAAGGGAAAAACAGAAAAAGTTAAATGCTGAGCTTTCCTTCTCCCAGATGGTTTGAGTTATTTAGCACTTGTAAAATGAGTTGCTCTTTTTTGGCAGCCCATGAGCATGGAGTTTTGGAACATGGCTGGGGAGTTGTTTATATACACACACTATATAGCTATATATATATATAGCTTTATTGGGAAGTAATTTTCTAAGGACTTTCTGAGTCAATTCTGAGAAATTCCTACCCACTTTAAGAATTTTGGGTTTGAACAAAAATTGAAGCTCATTTATACTTTGTTTTCCTTGGCACCTGTGGAGGTCAGGTAGCTGAAAGCATGATTCAGTTTTAGGGTTTGTCATACTTGGTGCACAAGAGCTCTGCTGGGCGTTAAATGCATTTGACAGGCCTGGGAACAAAGAGGAATGGATCCACTGGGAGATTGTCTGCTTTGGCATCTGAAGTGATGTGCAGGGGAAATGCTGGAGACAGCTGGGGTACAGCAGGCAGGGGACATGAGACACATATAACAAAATGTAATAGGGTGAAAATGGGTGTGTTGCTAAAGAAATAAAATGGAGCAGGGAGAAGGGGGGGCAGTAGAAATGTGGAGGTGATGTATCCCTTGTGGACTGGATGCTTTTGATCTGCTCAATAAATATTGCTTTGCGTTATGAAATTTTACATTCCCCTCAGACTTCATCTTCAGTACCCTCCTGAAATCTTGTGAGTTACAATTCATATTTTTAATTTTTATACTGAACTTGATTCCAGATGCTCAGATGCTGTGATTAAAAAAAATTAAAAATCTATATATCTAGATTCTAGTATCACAACAGCATCTCATATATTCATAACATTAATTTGCTGTTCTTTAATACTAACAATCAATAAATCTAACAATCACTGAAGGTTAAGCTTTCTTATAATAGGGAAAAATTTCATGTAGAAATAATATACTACAGCTTAAAGTCCAAATTCTGCCATTTAGGGAAAGGACTGCAGGATACAACCCTTTATTTGCAAACAGGGAAGGGCAATTGCACTAAGTAAAGCGTGCCTTCAAAAACCAACAAGAAATTGGAGAGGTAGACAGAAGATTAAAGTATTCCTCTGCAGAGGAAGTTAATCCAATTTCTCAGCACCAATTTTTCTGCACTTAAAAAGAGATTGTATTCTGCATTCCTGATCCGTCAGGTGTAAGTTAATTTAATACAGCAATCACCTGTTGCTTGATATTTATTTATCTCTAGGTGCATATTTTGCAGAGGGTAGTGTGATACAGGGATACAACTTCTGTTCTTCCCCCCCCTTTGCCACACACAAAGTCCAACTGACTCTATAGCTTGTGTTCTCTGAGACCCAAGAGACCTTGCTTCAACTTTTATTACCTCCCTTGCTGGCCTGGCATAATGTCACTTTGTCACACTTAGTGTGCTTGTAGTATAACCTCTCCTTTGCATTGTGGAAGCACTCCTAAAACACAGATGCGTAGTCAGGTCCCTACCTCTACAAGTGTAAACTGAGAGGACAAAAACAGACACAGAGTAAAATAAAGGTCTGTAACATGTGAGTAAAGTGACCAGAACAATGACTGGATTGTAGCTTATTGTCTGGTTTTCAAGTTAAAATCCCCAAGAAAATCCCTCCTGTCAATTAAACTGGAAGGAGGTGGGGGGAGAATGCCTCTCTCACTTTCTTCCTACTTGCAGCTCTCTCTCTCCAGTCTAGAAGCACAGTCTGCAGAGGAGGTGGGTTTGAAATCAAGGAAAACTTGTGTATTGACCCCAGGATGCCTGGGTTGGGCCTGTCACTGCCCATTTTCAAAGGATCTGCTGAAGTAGGTCTTAGAGAAGGGTGAAATGCTTGAGGACAGAGCCCGCCAAAGAGCAGCATTAATGCTGAGCTATCTTTAAAAGACAATTTTTTTCTCCTCTTCCTCTTCCCCTTTATCTAATTCCTCAATGTGAAATGGATGCAGATGTGTGGAATGAATTCATCCGGGATTTAGAAACACGGTTTTGTGTGTGTACCCACCCACATAATTGCTTTCCTTTCACATTCTGCACTCCTGTGCACACCTGGGGGATGTTGGCAAGACCTCCTGGATATTAGATCTACTGAACATATGACCTGTATAGTTTTCATAGTATGGTAAAATTACAGAATTACACCTGGGTAGCCTTGCTGGGCTATGTTCTGCATCCTGCTTTCACCCTTCTATATTCTTTTGCCTGTAACAAGGCAATGTGATGGGGATCAGGACTAGTGGTTTGTCCCTTGTGGTTTGAAACTTCGTATTTTTATTTATTCATATTGTAAGATTCAGTTGTAGTCAGACCATTCCAGTTTCTGGGATTCACTTATTTCTACAGAGAGTTCTAGGAGTTTATTATTCTCTCTGTGAGTAAGTGCACTCATGAATAAAGTAGGGACAATCCTTACCTACTTGTTGATTTTCCTGTGAAGATCAAGTATTCTTGAGAGGCCCTGGGACAGGGCAACCAGGTTTCTTGCAGGACATTGCAGAGAATTCTGTCATGTTGGGGCAGGTGGAGGCCAGGCAGGAGACAGCATGAGGCATCTCAGGCTGCGTGCTGTGGCATGTGTGTTATACTTGCACATTTGCAGCTGTACAGAGTTGCTCACCTTGACTCCTGCTCCTAATTCTCTGAGGAAGATCTTTAGAGGTTGCCAAGTGTGTAGGATCCAGGACTGTGTTATTTGTTTCTAGGAACATCAGCTCTGCAGAAGGGCACTGCACTGCTTTGGGGAAGAGGTTGTCCTGTTCCTGACTTACAGGAAGAGCGTCACTTACTGATATACCAGCACCAGTTCCTTAAGTGCTTAACATTTTCCTTGGAAAGTCCTTCATTGAAATTCTGATAGCTTCTAACCTTACTTAGCTTTCATGGGTGCTGGTGGAACCACAGTTCAAAATATGTGTTGGTAGCACATTATCAAAATGCTGTATAGTTATTTTGCATAATGACTAAATATCCCATTTGTGGGGTGTTTCCATCTACCCCCCTGCCATTTTAACTTCCCACAAAGATTTACTTCAAGGAAGGAAACATTCTTTAACCTGTGTATGTTTTAGAGATTTGGACTATTAGCAAAAAAACAATCAAAAGAGATAGCTAATTTCCCAGAGTTGTGCAAATCACAATCTGTAAAGCACTTTCACACCAATTTTCAAGGCTAGAAAATGCTGGTAACCCCACAGCATGGGGTTCCTGGGACATGGGCTGAAATGCTAACTATTTCTGTTCTGGTTCTCTCTTCATTTGGTAGCTTAGAGCTTGATTCTTCCTCCCAAAGTCAATGACCAAGTATAGAAAAAAAAATATAGACTTCCCCAGGGAGCATATGAAAGGAAATAAAACAATTTGCTTGCAAATGGGAGGTAATTGGTATGTTAATTAAAGTCAACTTTACCTCTCTTAATGTTAACCTCCTGATTTTCTCCAGTGTTTCAGGTAGGGGAAAAGAATTTATTCTTTAGTATTCTCAAGAATGAGATTGGATAATAGACACAAATGAAGTCCAAACCTAGTACAAAAAAACATGAGAGGATATGTCTCCTGGCTGCTTTCCTAATACAGCATAAGGAGGACGAGATAGTTATCTGAGCAGTCACTCCACAGCTCAGACTTCAAATTATAGTAATTATGACAATTTGTGCCAATAGCCATGAGGTGGGTTTTTTTGATGTGGTTAAAAATAACATCTGTAAAAATCCAATAAAAAAAAATTACATTTTGCTAATTTTCTGATAAGATAATGTTTAACTGTACTGTGTGCCTTCTACTGCCGTTTTCAATTAGAGTATTTCCTTCTGGGCTTTTACCAGCTTGTCTCATGGATCCGATTCCATCCTGAGCAGTTCATTTGTTTTAACTTTCTTAATTAATTGTTTTGTGTAGGTTTTGCCTTTCAAACTGATATCAATCTTCCAGACTTATTAACGTGCTGATTGCTAATGTGTGATACAAAGCACAACTCAGTTAAATTGTTCTTTCTGTCATATTAAACAGAGTTCCCATATTAGCCTGCTAAACAAAATAATTGTAGATAATTTAGAGGGTAACAAATGACAGGAGTCTCATACCTGGGAGAGTGAAAAAAAAGTTCTGTTTGCAGTTTCTTTGTGCTGGCTTAGGGTACAATTTGGAGCCCACATGCACAGGTAGAGTAAGACAAAATAATTAACTCCTAAGGAATTGTTGCAGAGTTGGTGGAAAATGCTTTTCCCACATTGTGAAGTTTTTTACCTTGAAGAATATGGGTGACAAGAAGTAGGATATCAGACACAGCTGATAACTTCCCTTCTGAATTTTCAGGGGATTTTCCCTTTTGTGTGAAATAGTTCAATTTTACCATTCCACATTAAATAATGCAGATAATGGAATTTTGAGGGAGCATGGCATTTTGTCCTTTCTACCATCCTCACATACATCTGCTCCATGTGGCTTTTCTGAGAGGACAAATTGGAGTCATGGTTGCACATTCTAGTGTTTAACTGATGTATAACATGAAACACTCTTCTCTCAGCACAAGGACTGTCCTTGAAGCTCTACAAGTGGCCTGGTACAAGTTCAGCGTGTGGCAATCCAGGAGAATTGTTACTCAGAAAAGCCACTGATCCTCAGACTATTTGAATTCACCTGGCTTTGTAAGCAGAGCCCACACAACAGGGAATTTATTGTTGCTGCTATGGTATCACTACTCTTCCTGGCCAAACTGAAGTCTCATGCTGTATTTTGCACAAATGATTTCTGGATGCGCTCCATGATTGCAGAACACTGCTGGAGATTTTACGGCTGATGTTGGTGAGAGCAGGCAGGTGCTTGAGTCCTCTAGGCAAATTCTCATTCATAAACACTACATTAAATGATAGTATAAAGAATGAAAGAGATGCATAACATCAGGTATGTCCTCTTAAGACTTTAAAAGACAGTAAGGGCTAAGAGGACTCTTTTGGCAATCATTGTCTGCAAGATGCACTTTAGATAGGAGTCTCTGAAGCATGCATTTCAGTATTTAAACGAAGATAAATTTGTGCATTATGGGAAAATAAGATAGTTTACCTTATTAAACTTAGAGTACTCAGCAAAATTTATATTTACCTGGGATTTGGAGGCATGTTTTGATTTCAATTTCTTAGGTACAGGTGTCAGTGATAAAACTTGGGTGTTGTGATTGATGCCTAGAATGGCTGATCTAGAACAGAGACTAGACAGAGCTAAATGGACTAAATAGGTATTTATTGAAAGGCCTTAAAAGGATGCAGCATGGGCAGTACAAGAGCCTGGCCAGGGCTACACCCAGATTGAATCCAAAATGGATCCCAGTCATGAGTTTTTACACTTTTATATGTTTTGGTTCATTCATTTACATATTGGGTTCAATTGTCCAGTTACAGCTCCAGGTCACGAAGTCTCAACCCCCTGGCTTGCCCCCTTCTTGTCACAGTTGTTTATACTTTCTGGGTAAGCTTGTCCTTGATTCTCTAGCTGGGAAAGGATTGTTTTGTTGAACTACCCTGTGAAGAGAACTTGCTAACATCTAATATGAAGTCTCAGAGTTACATACCAGGCAGCAGAAAATCTGAAAAATATAAAAACTGAAACCCACGGCATCATGAAATGGCAAATCTGTAATCAATGAAGAAGAGCGATCTGACACTTTGCAATTTGTTCTTTTGTATTTGTTGATGTTCCCTAATGCTTTTGTTATTTGTTCCCAACTTTTCCTTCAGGCTCTGCAGAATTTTGCCTGCACTGGACCTTCTGCCTTTTTTTTAGCTAGGGAAACTTCATCTGCTCTGCTATTTGTAGCCTCCCTTTCCCACCTGTGCTGTTTTTCTCTAGGTTTATGTGCAGTACATATGTAGGGTGTATGCTTAAGCACATTTTACTGTTCTTGAAGTGGGATATCACAAGGCCAATATTGCTTTAAAGGAATTGCCTTTTAATTCACTATCCCTAGTAGGTGCATTGCAAATTATTGTGACATACTTATGACAATTTACTTTTTCTGGAGATTTTGTCTGCTGGAGCCGGTGCAGCCTCTGCCAGGGACTTCAGGGCAGCGCTTGTATTGAGCACTGTTGTATGTGGTGGCTGTAGAGGTGTTTGCTCTTCTCACTTGGTGAGAACTTGGCCAACTCCAGTGCACACAACCTCTAAGCTGCACCAGACCTCGGTTGCTGAAGGGAGCTCACAAGATGGTACGTGTTGCCAATCTGACCACAGACTGATTCAGAGCAGCTGCACAGCCTGCACTGGCTGTGACTCACTTAGAAAACTTTTCTGTTTTAGGGTAGTTCCCTCCCATTCCTTGCAGTAAGAGTTTTCTCCGTGTTTGAAGCAGAAGCCGGAGATTAGCCTCATCAAAAAGTAGATCATTTCCAGTTTTCTCCTTGCAAAAGAAGTCTTTGTGCAGTTTCTGTAGCATTGTAGCCCTCTCCTTTTGGAGTGGGGTCAGATTTGTAAGGTAGGAATGAGCATCCTGGAGCATCTTTATGCACAGACAGAGCTGGGCCATTGTCAGCCCAGAGCTTCCTCACTTTTTTATACAGGAGCCTACATCTGCTACCACAGATTTCTCATCTCTGGTGCTAAGTTGCTAACAGAATAAGAATAGAAAAATGCTAAGCATTTTCCTTGATTTAAATTTTGCAGAAAACCAAAGTGGAATGAACTTTGGCTCCTGTTCAGCTGCAATCTAGACATGAATTAACAGTCGCTTCAGACTTAAATTAGACGAGTCAACCATTGAATGTCATTCAGCAGCACACCAAAATAAATCCAGATGACATTTATGACATATTTCATTGTTTCTATAATCTAAGTAATACAAAAGGTGTAAGTCACAGCACAATACTTTATTGCATTTCTTTTTGAAACACTGTCCATGAATAAATTTAGACTGGAAATTGGAAGATTTTCTACTGTCAAAGTGAGAGGTGTATGATGTAGTTGCTGTGATTGCACTGCATCGCAGCTGCCCATATTAGACTGGAGCTCGTGATCCAGTTGTACTCTAGGCTGGTGACCCTTGGTACACAAGACTGAGTTCTTTGAAAATATATGTCAGCATCAAATGTTTTTGGCTTCCTCATGTACCATTTTTATTCTGGAGTCATCAGAATGTATAAAAAGTAGAAAAATTGCGATATTTAAAAACTAGTTTTTAAAATTTCATTTGTGGTCTAAGGAAATACGAGTATTTGTGATAGAATCCTTGACTTGAGTATCTTTTCTATGTGTCAGATATATTTAAAACCCCAGACACACCTTTCTCAAAAAAAAAAAAGAGGAATTGGGATATTCCCTAGTGTAGTCCACAGCTGAAAGATGAAATATACAATGCATTTACTAATTAGACTGCACATTTTCTCTGGCCTCTCAACTGAAACAAATATATTATGCATTTATTCATGTAGTGCCCACAGCAGATCTAGTGAAGGACTGGTGGCGTGCTGCCATTGGGCAAACTGCTTTCTACTGCCCCCCTCAGGTGGGGCTGTTAGGGAATTGAGCTGTACAGTGGACAGAACATATAGTGGTGAACAGGATTGGGCCATGATCTCAGTATCCATACTGGCTTCTGCTCCTTGTGGAAAGATATTTCACACTGCTGATAGCCCCAAGGTAACAGTAGCCCTAGATACATTCACTATCGCTGGCCAGCAGGACCAGGAAAGGAAGGGACAGTTCAGGGAGCCATCCATATCAAAACACATGAAAATCAAGCTGAAAACACAGGAAAAAGAAGTACATTTAAATATGATGGACTACAGGAAACATATATGCAACAGATAAAATAAGATCTCAATGACTGATGGTTTTACAGAGTAATTTTAAGGATGAACTGTTCCTAAACAATTTTTCCAGTGTATTAAGCACTAAGAGCATCAGGCATGCATGTCTTGTTCCACTCCTTTTTTTTTTCTTGAACAAACAAGTTGAATGTGACCACTACAAGAAAAGAGCCCACTCCCCACTTATGTGTGCTCGTTCCTTTGTCCTCTTTCCAATATCCCCCAGTAATGATGGAGCACAGGATCGTGTTCTGCTCTAATGTCTTTCTTGTAAGATTCGGAGGGTAGTGCCGTTGTGACCTTCGGGAGCAGTTTTTTCCATTTGGAAGGAGGCGGGGGAGAGAGCATTGAATTTGAGATTGATTTTCCTCCTTTTAGCATGTGGAAATTCAAAGGAAGCTCCTTGATTCACCAACAATGACTGCATCTCCAGCCTTAGAGAATGCAAAGGCATCAGTGGGAGCAGACTGATGAAGTTAATACCCTCAGACTGCATTGTGAATGTGACCAGCGTCCACTATGTTGTATGCTACAGAAAAATCCTGGTGTTATTCCTTGCAGTGACTGGTCACAGTTTAAAAACAGAGAATTTTTATCTGAGGATTAAAGAAATGGGCAGCTCCAGCAGTTTCAGATATAACGGTGTGTCCACAGTTTCTTATTAAGGCAATTATGACCTCTATGTTTGTGGTGTGTGTTTCAGAGTCTTCCAAGGAATGCATCCAGCTAAGGGCAAAATGCAAATTTATATTATCTCTGGGGGTTTGAAAGATGAGAGTTTTCCCTGTTACCCTTCCTGCAAAGGACTAGTCTATTCATCTGAAGTTCTGGGACATGTTGGAGGTGAACAATTATCTGGTGTGAATTTGATTTTCAGTAAAGAGCAGATTGAGTATATGTGTAGAAAGTCTTTTGGAGAGTTTCCATCCTTCAATAGGAAATCCTGGGAAACTGCACTGGATGCAGGCCAGTAAATCCTTGAATGTTCCTTACAGCCACCTTTGACTCTGAGTTGGCCAATCCCTTCTGCCTGGGCTTCAAATTTATCTTTGCTGATCAGGAGAAAGGGCTGTCCAGCTAAAATTTCAGCAAGACTTGACACTTCCTGTTTTTTTTCAAGTTTTAGAGAAACAACTGAGTGTGCCCCTCATTTTTTAGAGGTGACATTTCTGCTTCAAGCTGGAGCAGCACGTGTGCCATCAAGGGAGGATAAGGTTGTGTTCCTGCTCATGTTTCCTCTTGACAAAATGGTGCTTTCACCATGCCATTTTTGTGATGAGAAAGGTTTCTCCATGGTACAACTGCTACAAACTGAGCTGTTTGCTCTGAAGGAGCACATAAATATTGTGGCATATTTTAATTATAAAACATGCATTCCTAGCTGAAGAGGTGGTATCCTCTATTGTGAAACGTTTTGGTCATTCAGAACACTAAATGCTGAAGTTTGTACTTAGGAATAAATATACAGCCATATTTCCACCATGTTTTCTATTGTAAGGCTGTTGTACTGTGAATATAAAAGACTGAAAGCTTCCAGTTGTTCCCCCTGTTATTTTTGGGCTTCTGGGTGGAACTTGTTGTTGGTGCTGTAGGAACATACTTAGATGTTAGTGAGGGCACAAGTAGATGGTACTTTGAGCCAGTGGACACTTCAAAGTATTAATTTACTTCCAAAACTGACAGAGGAAAATACATGAGGACCTGTTAAAATTTGTGTTTAAAAGGCTTTAATTTATGTGTACTTGAGAATAAATGAACCTGTTCCTCTTTGGATCACTGGTTTGAGTACAGTCCTGAGAATTTGTGGATGTTTGTGAATTAGAACAGATTGTATCCAGAGAATACCTACAGTGGGTGAGCATGAGTTAACAATGTGGTGGAACTCAGGTTGCTGGTAGAAGGAATTATTTTATCAATAAGGTCCATCTTCATTACGGTTGCCATTGATGAAACTCAAAATGCAATTTAGCACCTCATGTTACTGTGTCCATTCTACTACAAAATTACTTTCTCTTGCTCTCAGTAAATTACAACTATTTGAGTTTAGCTACAGAAAGGCTCCTTTATTGTCCTTCTTATTGCTTATGAAATCTCTTTCAACTGTGTTGTTTACTTGTTGGACAGAGGATCTGAACCTATGCCAAGTTATTTTAACCTAAAGAACAGATTTGTTACTTGCATTCCTCCCTTATACCTATCTACCTGCAGAGGGAAAGGAATGCTTGTTGCTGTGTGTCTGCATAAAAATAGATGAATTCTTCTCAAGAATATATTAGCAAATAAATACATTTGTACGTCAACTTTGATACCTGAAGTTTAAACCGAAAATGGAGCATGTTGCAATATTTCCAAGTATGTTCTTGCAGTCATCTCTATTGGCTGGTTAATATTGTATGCAAGAGATGAAAATAAAACATTCGCAGAAGTCTCTCCAGATGCTTTTTGCTGTCATCATAAAAAACAGATCTTGAGCTTCTTGATGAGTTCAAGTTACTTGCAACATAAATTGAAATATTTCCTTTGCTTAGCAATTAATTTTAGGAGAGTCTTTACCAGGACTCAGGTGATATTACTTAGACATATAATCAGCACAAAGCTTCTGGGTTATCTGGTTTTATTTCCATTGAATTTCAGGCCATGTAAATCTTAATTCTCTCAATCAAGAACATGGTGTGTATGTATTATACATGAATGTGCTGGGGTTCAGAATTATCCTTCATATGGATAATCTTCTTCTGAAATGATGATAATTTAATAAGTAGTTCGCATATAAAATAACTAGCCTTACTTCAAAGCATTGTGCAAGATCAGTGAAACTGGAAAGAATTCAAACAATGCAGTGAAGGAGTGTTTTTCATGTTTGTGAGTCTGCATTTGAGAATTTGGAGACTTGTGTGCCTAGAAATAAAGGGCAATGTGAGTACCTTATGAGGTTTTGGATGAGTTAGGATTCACAAACTGTCTGTGTGATCTTCATCTTTAATCTGCTGAAAAACTTGTATTGCTCCCTGGATGTTGAAAGAGAATGTGGGTTTAGAATGTTTAGAACACTGGAAAAGTGTTAGTGTGCTTTTCAAATTCTTCCACCTGCAGAATCATGTGCCTGGCTTGCTGTAGCCTAAGTGAGGAAGTCTCAGGATTCATTTGTTTAAGCTGTCTGTAAGCAGCTTAGAATAGCTATTGTAGAGGTGAAAATATTGCTGCTTTAAATCTCAGCTTCCCACAACCTGCCAGGACTAGGAGCCAAGTCTGTGGTCCCACTGAAAGAGTGAATCTCCCATTTCTGGTAGCATATTGTTCCAATTTCTCGTCCTTTAGTAATATTCCATCTAAATGGAATTAGTAATAGTAATTCCATCTAAATGAAGAAATTGTTTCTGAAATGGGGACTGAGGGTTGCCAGAAAAGCTGCTGAATCTGGGTCTAATTCTCATAGAAAACATGATGTTTGGAAGGAACCCCTTTCTCTCACTACTGCCACCATTTCTGAAGCAATTTTTTGGTTTTTTAGCATCACTCTGTTAGGGAAGGTGTTCAGGACATTGACACGCTGATTGTAGTCTTAAGGGACATAAATCAGTGAACACAGGACCCAAAAGCAGAGATGTATCATCATGGTTCCACAAAATGTCATATAAATCTGCAGCTTAACTGAGATGTATTGTCTTATTTGTGCCAGGTATTTACAGTATCAGTATTCTAATTTTGTGCTGCTATATGGTTAGTTCCTGCTGTTAAAGTTGTTAGTTGTTCTTGTCATGCCTATTGCACTTAATGCCACATGTCAAGCTGTGCACATCTTAAAATGAAATGGCAAGTCCCTGCATACAAATCACCCAGGAAGGTGTCTGCATTTTGGGCAGCAGATGCACAAGCTCTCTCCAAGCTCAGACTGTTATCCTGAAACACACAGAATCCTTGCTCTCCCTTTAGCACACTGAGGTTTGACTAACTTCTACTTTTTGCTTTGAAAAGTCAGAATTCTTGAAAATTAGATTTTTCTTTTTAGGTCCAGATGTCAGGTTCTAGGACTTAAATGTTATGAATCTTTGACATGTGGAAATATTTAGATCATAACTATGGTGTTCTTATTTTCTTTAGTTATAAATCTATTTCTTTACTAAGTGAAGCCTTATTGATTCTGAATTTTTAAAAAACACTAGATAAGGTTAGGCTACTCATTTTGTTTTCAAATGTGAGCTTTAAGAAAATAAAGTGATATCATTGTTATTAAAAAAACACATAATTTGGATTATTTGATCTTTTAGTAATTTGTAGTCACACTGTGATGTCCTGGTGTGGTCAGCATTAGCCAAATTCTGCTCTGACTGAAGTTAGTGATTGCTTTCTTTGGATGAAATACTAGGTGTTTTTAAAAATGTTATCCTTTAATCTTCTTTTTTTCCTTAGCTTTTAATATACGCTTTTGTTTCTCATAAAGGCTTGTTTCTGAGGGCAAATGTCAGGTAGCATGAGGATTACCTTGTTTTGCTTTGCTGGAATGTACTCAGAAAGCTCAAGTTATCAGATTAGTGATTGCTGTTGCAATTAATATTGTGTGGTGCATCTATCATCAGCCTGTAGAAAGCCTGGTGCTGTGGACAGAGATCCTTCTCCACGTCTGGGAAGAAAAGAGCTTTTCACCTGCAACTGCTCCTCCCTCTGGCAGGAGCTGTGGGCTGATTCTGTACATCATCCTTCAGGTATTTCCTCCAGACTGAGCTGGGTTGCTGGGGACAGGTCCAGCAGATCCCTGCTTGTCTGAAGATTGCCCCGAGTGGAGAGTGCTCCTCGAGTGCTCCTGGGTGCTGCAGCACTGCTTGGGCTGGAGGGATGGCAGCTCTACCAGGAGTGATGGCAGACACCTGGAGGCAAGCAGGCCACTGAAAATCTCTACAGTTACTGCTTTTGGCAGAGCCCTCAGCTGTCTATACCTGGAGATGTTTTCTTTCCATGAAGTCCGAGGAAAAATTAACACCAGCATTTCTGAAGTTTGCTGAAAACGCTCGCCGGAGAGCTGGACATACGTTCATTTATCCCCAAAACTGAATTTGCCTTCTTAGTGCTAACTATAACCAAAGTGGCCTCTTTCACCTTTAAGAAAAAACAAAGTGTTTCTCTTTGGAAGGACTTCCTCCTTCTCTTTCACCCCCAGCCTTTTCCATGTGGCACAAAAAGCAGCCATCAGGCCCCACGGCAGCTGGTACCGCATAGCTGGTGTGGCTGTGTCATGCAAAGACCGAAGAGGTATGGAACTAAGTCAACAAATTCTGATTTGTTGGTTCAACTGAGTACAAACTAACTAAGGAAAAACCAAGTTGGGAATGGAGAGCAAATATATGTGAGAGGCAAGCCACAACTTGCAGTAAAGAAAATGTTTGCAGAAAACACCAGCATTACAGGTTTATCTAAGGTGTGGTCTAGCTTAAGCTGCAGTAATTACCCAAGGTACCATAGCTGTGGCTGGAAAATGAAGTGCTTTATAAACTTAACCCATTCATGTCTCCTGAGACCAACCACAGTGTTATACCTAGGCCAAGCCAGGACATTTCCAGTGCAATTGAAAATTCCCAAGATCTCATTCTCATTCACTTACCAGCCAAGGCAGCTTTGAGGCTTTGAATTCTCACAGCATTTCAGTGTTACAAAATAGCAAACAACACAAGCTCATTTATTTTACTTTTTAAAGATGTTTATGATTCTATCAACTGTAACCAAAGCAGTAAAATGAGAGGAAACCCTTAAAAATACAGAAGAATTAGGGGAAAAACATTTGCTGGGTAGTTATACATAGGATTGGAAATATATGGAAATAATGCTGTGTGATAAGGGACAAAAAAAATCAAACTGGCTATACATTGGATGGAAGTGTCTATGTTGAACTATCAGTGGTAGAAATACTGCTATCTTGAAGAGAACTACAGAGACTTTGGCTGGTTTATTCTGTTCTGAGGAAACAGAAAATTATTCAGGAGGACTGCAAAATATTTAAGCAAATTTGAAGTAATGCCTCAAAACATGGCACAGATCTGAAGGGCTTTGTTTATGAGGAAAGAACTCAAAACCCCTGAGTAGGTGAAGTTTGGCCAAAAAGGACTTTCATGCATTTGAACATTTAAACTGTGAGTAAAATAGATTGTCTATTATGGATGAATTCCCAGGAACTGGCTGAAAAGGAGGACACTAAAATTTATGTTCCAAAGCCTTTCATTCACGGATGTGCAGAGAAATGGCTTTCAAAGAAGAGATCAAGAGTTCACCTAATTTAATATCCTCTATAAATGCTTCCAAAGGATCTGATTTGGGACCAATAACTTCTCTTTTAGTCAAAACATTGTGTGTGATGTTTTGACCTGTAAAATCACAGATGAGTCTTCTGCTTCCCTTGCTGACATGTTCCAACATTTAATCTTCTTGAATAGCTCCTGTGGGTGGCTACTCTGACCATGGTTAATCTTCCCTGGCTAGAACTGGTATCTTTAGACAAATTCAGATTTGTCTGGTTTCACATTCAGGGAATTAATCTGGATCTATTAGTTGGGGTTGGGAAGGGAAGAAAAATTTTTTCTTGGCTTACCAAACACTATAATTTTTAGTGAGTTTTCTGGTTGGCCAGAATGAAGCCCACCTACCCACCAGCCCTTGCATCTTCTGTTCTTGGAGAATCTTTCTTGTGAAGGAGGCTGTTCTGGCATGTTTTCATGTGTGCTACGTTTATATTAGAAATGTTTTCCAAAGAGGCTTGGCAACAAGAGTTGAGACTGTCATTACTGTGAAGAATGGGAAAATAGAAGAACAGCTGGTGTGTTTGGTGTCCTGAGATCTGTCACTCTTAGGATTCCCCCCTCCAAAAGTAAAATCAAACTATGTATTTGTTCATCTTTCATCATGTATAATAAATTACAAGAAGCTGAGAAAAAAACCAAAGTTGACAAATGCCCACTGGCTAAGTACATTCCTAGTAATATGGGAAAGGAAAGAAAGTGGTAGGGCAATCTTCATTAAGTTTATTACCCCAAATTACTTAGGTCCTTGTTCTTAGTTTGCATAGGCTGTTGTTGTTGCCCTCACTGAGAGGTGCAAGACATCCAGTCAGGAGCACTACATCAGCTTCAGGGCAGGCTGATGGCAGGCAGCAGTATCAAAAATAAGTGTTAAAGCTATGGGCAGTGGAAGCTGGTCAGGCATTCCAGCTGGGCTAACTGGTCCTGAGGAGGAAAAGTGTAAGGATCTGGACTAAGCTTCATGTGTTGCCTTGTGTAACATGGATTTACCTTCCCTCCCTGCCAATGGGAGGGCTCTGTTTCTTTGCTGGCTTTCCTGATTCCCTCCCTCAGGCTGTGTCACTTGCTCCCCATGGCCTTTCTCTGAATGGTCTTTGTTTATCTATTTATTTACTTCAGAAAATGCTCTGTATGTTCTCATTTCACTTTTTTTAGTCTTGATAAAATATCTTTCTAGGTGTATTCTTCACATCCCTGTGTTTTCCTATGTAGAGAGCTACAGGGGGAGAGGTTTGCCTAGGAAAGGGCTGCAGAACCACAGTGTCCACTCTAAGCCCAGACAGTACAAATCTCTCCCTGACACTGATGGACATACATGTAATCATACATGTGTGTCTTATTTTTATAAATAAAAAGCAGAATTGTGAATTCTGTGAACCGTGAACCCCTCTACAGAACTGTGAATTCTGCTTCCTTTGAGTCTACTTTCTAGCTGATAAGATCCCTGTCATCTCTAGTGATGTTTCATAGAGAAAATGTTTATTGTGGTGCTTATAAAAGTTATTTGGAAGTATTTCCTTGTGCTAATTGATTTGTTGTGACTTATTATGAAGAGTTATGTGAAAGCAATTTGAAAATCCTGTGTTTAAGAAAAATATATCACTTGAGGGAATGACCAGTTTTTACTTTGTCGGCCAAAATATTGGTGTGGCTATTCTTGGCAGAGTTTTCTGTGTAGAAAAAAAATCCACCTGCACTCATTTGTCTTGTCTCTCGGCCTCCATATCTGTCTTGAACTTGCTTTTCTAACATTTTTATTTGTTGTTCAAATATTTGCCATCCTTAGAAGAGCAGAGGAGCTTCAAGCATTTTGAAAACATAGAAGGGCTCCTTAAACTCAAAGAAAATTACTGAGATGTTGCTTCAAAGTGCCCTGCTTAAATAAATTAGAGAGCTCTACAACTCTTAAATGCCCAATAGAGACGCAAGAGGCACCTAAAATAATAGACTTGGTCACACTTAAATGAATCTCTCTTGAAGAACGTAAGGGGAATAAGAGAAACTGGCTGCACTAAACCACAAAAGCACAGATAATAATAATAATAATAATGATACAGTACAGCTCCCCTAAATGAATCTCTGTTAAAGGAAGTGACCAGGCAACAAGACTAGAAGAAGAAAAGGGAAAAAAATTAAATTATTTAAGTTGTTGAAAGAATCAATTTTTCTGAGTATTAAAGCAAAATATTGCCAGCTTTACAGATAGTTCTTCAGAAGCAGAAAGGCTTTTTAAAGCATTTTCTTTCATATAGAAGCATTTTGTAGACTAAATATAAAGATTAATATGAATTTACATGCTGCAGGTAGGAAGTAATAAAGTGCTGGTTTAGAGTGCAGGTTTTTTTTCTTTTCCTGTAACCTCTAAATCCAGGGTTTAACCCCAGACAGTGTCAGAATATTGTTGCAATCAGATTTTTGTCAACAGGCCCTGCACAAATTGAGTTTGGTGGGTTCGTCAAGGTTATGTAACAGCAAACATTTGGAAAAATTGGGCACAATTGTCAGCCTTTGCTCTGAAAGGGCACAGGATTAAATGAGCATAAAAATTTAATTGTCCTCCCACCCTGAACAAGGCTGAGGCTTTCCATATTAGGGTCGGGCTGGCTAGTTGAGCAGCAATTTTTATCTGGCCCCTGGATAAATAGATGCATTCAGCCTTCTCGGTCCTTCAACCTTCATTAACACAGAAATTAATCACATAAATTAAACATATATATTTTGCTGGAAAAAGTCTTAACAAGCTGCATCCTCTACTGGACAAGAGAAAAGAATCAGGCATGTGTACATATTTAGCCTGACAATGCCAAGATTTCCAGAGTATGTTTAGGTTTCTGTCCTTAATTTTCAAGGAGCAGATTGGCAGCTGGTGTAAATTGTCTACACTAATCACAGTGGAGTTAGGCCAATATATACCATGAGGGAGTGGGGTTTCAATTTGCTTGGAGCTCTCAAATTCCCATTCTCAAGGTGTTTTCTGTTTTAAACTTCGTTGGTGCTTTTCTGTAATTCTGTTGCTTTCAGTGAAGGTTTGTTGGTGTGTAATTGGAATAACTGAGCAAAGGATTGGTCCTTTAGATCTTAGGAGGACAAGTGTATTCCTGAATACACTTGTCTTCAGGAGTGAACCATAATGCACGTAAAGATGCCAAATTTGAGATACATATTACATTTATATGCTCTCTTTCATTCTTTATATTCCCATGGACATTTACAAGCATTGTAATGGCAGCAAACTATGTCTGATTTTCTTTGACTGGAGCAGTTGATCAGTAAAATAAATTATGTTAAATAGCAGAATAATGACTGATAACCTGCGTGCTTACCAGAGTTGAGGGGGAGTTGTTCTCCTCAGCTTCCCACTGTAAATGACAGTGTGTTATGTGATAATGTTGACCATAAGCCATTAAAATAAGGCAGGATTTGCTTAAAAGCAAATGCTTTGTACTTAAGGTTTATTTTTCTCATGTTCAAAATATGAAATTTCAGAGTAAAAGGAAGTGGTAAAACCTCCATCCTTCAAAGCCACGGGAATGTATCCGCTTGTTCACACATGCTCCATAGTTATTGAAAGTGTGATTCTCATTTTACCAGCTAATCCAACACTTGGATGTGTTTGGAGGACAGCTTAGTCCAACCCCAGTGTTTTGATTTCCAGGTAATTACAAAGAAGAATGTACCACATCATTCCTACCTTTTATTTGTGTTGAATAAAATATTAGAAGTGCAATTACAGGTAGTCCAAAAGCTGTGTGTGGGACACAGAGCTCCTTTAGATAACTTGAGTGCCTCTTGTGAAAGATGTGTATGGAATTTGGTGGGTCTGTCTTGTGCACCTGGGTCTGTGGGATGTGCTGATGCACAAGCTGACTTCAGTGAAAATGAATTGTTTCCTGTCATGGCTACCAGATCCTTCCACTTCTTCCTTGGCTTGCTCTGCTCTCCCACCCCACTTGTTAGCTCTGAGATGCACAGTCTGATGGAATGGGGAGCAGAGGGATTCAGGGAGCTCTGGGCCTCCACTGCTTTACAGAGCAGGAGATGCTGCACAGCCCTCTGAAATGCCTCTGGCACTGCTGAATTTCACATACTGTCTGCATTTCCTAAATCTGGCACTCGATTGCAGAAGAGCTGGCAGCTTTCTACCTTCAACTGGCTGGGAATTGGACATCTTTTCCTATGGAAAAATAGGCAAGGTTTTAAAATAGCTTAAATGATGAATCAGAATGAAACACTGGGGGGGGGGAAAAGCCTCTAACATGTGTACTTGTCTATGTGAGTGGGTGGCCAGGAGCTTCTTAAAGAGTCCAAGTTTTAGGATAGCAAACAATAGAGCTTGTTTATGGGATCTTAGCTGGATGTCTGGAAACCCCTGTCCCATTTTAAATTTTACAAAGCTGGAGAGGGGAGACAGGCAAGGAAGCAGAAAGATAAGGGGCACTGGAATATTAAATATGAGCAGGGAATATAAACTGTGAAAATTGGTATCAGAAAATATTTGATAAAAGATTTAATTAGCAGAATGAAACTTCTAAAAGAAAATAGCTCATGTGTTCCCACTGTACTTGTACCTCCATTTACCCTTTCTGTTTAAGCTTTGTTAGAATTTAGCTTCAAGAATCTTAAATGGTAACTACTTTGATTAAAGCTATTAAGTTTGTCATTAAGTTTTAATTTTGCTTCTTGGTACATTGTGCTTGCCAGAATCCAGTTGCCAAGTGAGTTGATTCAGGAGGTTTTTCTCTCCCTTGAAAATGGCAGGAAGAAGAGGGTTATCCATAAAGCAATGTATTATGTCTCAGAAGTGAAAGTTGGGGAAGGGAAACGAAGGTTGCCATCTCTCAGACCTAAAGGATTTCAAAGGCTGCAAGTGTAACAGAAATTCTTTTAATTTCCTGCCACCCATCTTGTTTTCATGGTGACCCATGAAAATTGACACGAGACAGTAGTATGCCAGCATTTCTTAAAGGAAAATCAGCTTATTACTAGAGCTTTGAGAACTCTGAGAAAAGCCATGGGAGCAAGCTTTATTTCTGTCTTTCAGCCAGCTGAAAGTTCCCCAGGTTTGAGCTTAAAGTGGAGAAAGATCTGTGTGGTACAGAATGCACTGAGAGATGGCTGGACCCAAGGCATTCACTGCCCTGTTTTGGGATAGTTCATGACCAGGCCAGGCTCAGTACCATCAGAAATCCATTGCATTTGTATTGGCTGTGCTTTTTCCCTGCCTGCTCTCTTCCCTCACTTGATTTACTTAGAGTGAAACAAGTAACATGTGATGATAGGTAGTGCTGTGCCTGTTCCAAGTCAGACTTCTTATTTCACTTGAGTGTGTGTATGTGTGTGTATATATATATATATATATACACACACTCAAGTGAAATTATATATATATATATACACATATGTATATAAATATTATATATTAAAATTGTATCTATTAAATATATATTATATATAAAATTCATATATTTAATATTTATATTAAATATTATATATATATAATTTTTTAAAAGGAAAGCCAGTAACTTCCTGGCTAATGGGAAGAAGGGATGGATGGAAGAAATAGTGACACTTTTCCACCACATTCTTATAGCATCCCACCCTGCTCTGGGCCCTGACCTTGTCTGTCCAGGCTGTTTCTTGTATGTGTTATTGCAAAGACTTTAGGGCAGACCCTCAAACCAGGTGTTCATTTGAGACTTAATGCTGCTTTGGGTGCAGCTCATCCCGGATGGAAAACAACAAGGACTCACTTTTATCAGTTTGTTCCTGCGCAAATCCACCTGAAACTTTTGCTAGACTGGTATTGCTAAGTACAGAAATCGGTATTGCAAGTACAGAAATCTCCAGTGGAAACAACTCACAGGTCTCTCTTCTGGAGGTAGCAGGCACTCTGAACTGAGGGACTGGTTTTGCTATGTGTGGAATGCAAGAATTTTCTAGCAGCTTACAGCAGTGCAAGCTGACGAGCAATGCTTAATGCTGAATGCCTCCACTTTTCTATCCCATCCGCAGTAATAGAGGGTGCTCAGGAGCACTCTGCACTGCAGAGGATCAAGTCTGTCATCTCTTCTGGTGTTTTCAGAGAGAAAAAATCACCATTGAGAGCCTCTGAAAGCCTCTAGTTTTTAATGATCTATCTGTACCTTTCCATTGTGTTCTGCTAGAAAAGACATTTAATTTATTTTAAAGGATCTGGGGGGTTCAGTGAGCCCAGTTTGCACTTTTTTTGTGACATATCCAGCATTCCCAGCAAGGACAACTTCTTGGCGTGGCAGGCTACAGAACAATGCAGCTTTTTCACTTTGCCCCTCTTTCTCCCAAGGAATACAAGTCTTCCAGTGAAGAGAACATCTTTCATTATATAAAAAAATAAGTGTGTCAGGTTGTGTGTATCATATAGGTGGGAAGTACGAACTTTTGTAGAAATGAGCCATTCTGGACCTGAGTCTTGTAAGTCTAATGACAAAATTGATTGAATTCATAGCTGAAAATGCATGAAGGAAACAAGTGTTTCAAGGTGAAAATGAGTCTGTTCAATTTAAACTGTAGAGAGATTGCAGCTTTTATACTTTAGTGGCAGGAGATGGCTTGTTGTGAGGTGTGTGAACCATGCTTATATGCACTGGTGCCTTACTCCCTGGCACAAGCTTGTTAGTGCTGCTGCAATAGAAGAAATAACAAAATCCTCTTTGTCTCAAGTTGGTATCTACAAATTCTCACAGGGAGAAACAAAACAAAACAACACAAAACCCCCAACAGTCCAACATGTCAAACCCTCCACTACTTTCGTATGTGAAAATCCCCTGAGAGAAATATTGTGTATCGCTACTGTAGATAGAGTACATGTACTCAAGAACAAAGAGGGCTTAAGAAGAAGACATGGTGAATATATAATAACTCTGAATAAATACCGTAAGTCCTCTCTTGTTTCTTTGCAAGTGCTTTTCAAGAAGTGAATAATAGTAAAGCTCTCCAAGTCACTTAGGGTCTGAGCCTGCAAATATCTACTCATATGAGTACTTCTTACTCATGTAAGTAGTCCCATTGAAGTCTGTAAACCTGCTCATGTGAGTAACGCTAAACAAGTTCAGGGTCTAAAACACTGTGGGGGAGACAAAAGCATATACAAGTACAGCCCTAAGACTCTTCAGACATGGAGCAGCAAAAGATTTATCTGAGGCTTCCAATGTAAAGCCTTGTAAATTAGTACGAAGATCTAAAAAATCAGGCCGCCGCTGCATTGGGAAGCAATGGAGCTCTCTTAATATGGGGATATAGGGGTAATGTGATGGAAAGACTTAGATGCAGCATGTAGTCTAGCAGTTGTATTCTGTACTCCTCACAACCAGAGCAGTGGCTGGAAGTCTAGCAGGCAAATAATTATAGTAATCAAGTCACGATGAAACAAAGGAGAGGCTATTATTCCAGCAACTGGCCAAGGGAACAAAAGGTTGCCTGGCTGGATTCCTGAAGGAGAGTGGGATTTGCTACGTAACGTGAGATATAAACTTTGATGTATTTAAATTGTTTTACAGACTTGTTTGCTTTTACTTTTTAAATAACTATTGACCAAAAATAAACTAATAGTTGGCTATCTATCTAGCTGATTAAATCTTGGGCAGCAATAAATGGAAATCTGCTAAAAGTCAGGGCTTGATCGTTTTCTAGACTTGCTAGTATACAAGTAATCTGTGATAAAATCCTTTTGCCCTGTACTTAGTCTTGAAGCAAGGAATACAATTCTTCCCATTCTAAAGCTAGAACTGTAGAAGTAGCAAAGTTTTCTCTCATGGACCTTTTTGGCAGGCACAACTCTGGCTCTATCTTTGTGATCTGCAGCTGAGAGCAGGGTAAAGTGTGAAGAATGCACATTGCAGCCACGTGGACCACAGTCTGTGTGTGTGTTGCTGTCCCTTGCAGTTAGTGAGGCTTTATCCATCACAAAAAAAGCTTGGCCAGTCCTGCCTAATATATGCTGAATATGTGACGCAGCCTCAATATATTTTGAGATAAATAATTCACCTTGTCTGTTTTGCATGTAGGGTGAGTTTGGCCATGTGAATATAAGATGGACATGAGGATGGTCCAAGGGTCAGTTTTCTTCCAGTTGGTAAACCTGTGTCTTAATCTCCATTTTGCAGGAAGGGAAAGTGAAGCTTAGAGAAATGAAAGTCCAATGTAATGAAAATTAATGGTGAATAAATGGAAGATGGTATCTGGGGCCGGGGGGAAATCTGCCCCCACAATTTCCTCAGGCTAAAAAATGAAGTTTCTCTGAAAGATGGAAGCCCATGACACCTCCTGATGGAGATCCACATCTTGTTTTGTTCTTTACTTAGGGTTTTGCTTAGCTTTGAGTGGACTTGCTACTGCTTAGTGGGCTGCTCTTGAACAAAGGTCTGTTAATGTTTGAACATCGGTGGAAATGTTGGGAAGTGTTAGTGGACCTTTGCCTTTACTACTGCGTTATTTTTAACTTGCATAAATTTAAAAATCTTTAAGTAAGGCTGAGGGAGTCTTATGCTTTAGCTGAAAGTGCCAAATTACTTATTGCCTTATTGCTTCCCTCACTATTCTGCTGGCTGTGTTCAAGGTTGCTTTCTCCTGGTCAATCAAATTGTCCTGAATTTCCTCTTTCAAAATGAAAGTTCTTATGAAATAACCTGGATTTTTCTGTGAACTGTGACTGGGCTTGAAATTTTGTGATATATTTGGATCCAATCCCAGTACCTTAAGTACTGAGGAACAGCTAGCAGAGACACTTCTTGCAAAAAATTAGGAGTAATAAAATTACTGTATTCACACTTTTACTTGGAATCTAAATAAGTTTAGCTGCCTGATCTCTAATGCTGTAGATTGGATCATTGAGACTTTGATTTGGCCATTTTAAAACCAGTAATGTTCATATGTAGCTAATGGAGTTTCTACCAGTGCAAAATCTGTCCTCTACTTTTCAACTTTACGGAGAGATTTCATCTTTGTGCCTTTTTTTTTCCTCTGGGGAAAAAAAAACCAACCCCATTTGAGGGGGGAAAATAGAGATAAGAAAGCCCATGAAGAAATACTATTTCTAAGTAATGTATTTTTTTCAAAGACAGCTTAGTATTTTTGTTAAACGGCACCACTTTCAGCTTTCAAAAAGGTTTAGCCAACAGTGCTCACACTGCTTTCGACAAGGCAAACCTTGCCCACCTGTTATAACCTTTAGGTCATTCCAATCATGTTATTTCTCCCATAATGCCAGAAGTAATGGAGTAGGCAGGAAGTGAAAGTAGAAGTTATACAGCACTGCTCTCCTGCCTTTTGTTTGCTTGTCTATAACTACCTTAAACTACTTCCTTCTCATCATTATAACAATGGGATGAAATGGTTCTTTATAAATGGCCATGAAGTAAAGGCAGGCTGCAAAGGCTTCTGTAACCTATTATTATGACCTTTCTCTCATCAGTAATTGTTTAGCAATTTGTACCTGAAAAATCCAAGCTGTCTGTAATGTGCCACACAAGGTGTGGTGAAAGGGCTTTGGAGACAGCTGGAATAATTATTAAATACTGATGTGGTACAAGGCAGCAAGCCTAAACAGCATGAAAAGGCATTGGAAGGTTGAATAATGAACTCACCTTAAAATACATTCGGCCCTGGATTGTTTTGGTGAAATGAATGTGTGTGATTTAACACAGAAGGTGTTGATGGCTGTGCTTAGATTCACTTCATTAAGAAAAAAACAGAACAACAAAACAAAACCTGAAAGAAACCTGGTGTAATTCTGCCATAAGTATCTGTAACAGATACCAGACTCCATAAAATCTTGGTGTCTCACAGAACTGGCAGGAGGATGATAAAATCCTGAAATACCCTCATCCTTTACTCATGAGCTACAGGGTCTCTTGTAAGCACCATTTTGGTATCACAGCCCACCTATTTGTTTAGATTAAAGCAGCCTGACCTTCTCCAAACTCCTTCAATTGATCTCTGGGGCAGAAGCTTTATCGGTATTTTTTCACTAACTTTTGAATGTGGCAAGTAATAGAGTTGTCCTTGTGACTAGGGATGACTCAGAGCCAGACACTGTAGGGAAGGGTGAGTGTAATGCAAGATGAATATCAGTGAGTGTCTGCGGGCTACGAGGGCTGCTGGGGCTGTGGGAGTGCAGTGATTGCAGGGAGATTTTTGCGTATGCTTTGGAATTGAAAAATAAAACTTTCGAAGTGTCCAGTGTTTGCCTTGAGCCAGATTGTTTGTGGTATTTTGCCCAACTATTCCTTGTCCTAAGTCTGGCCACCCACTATTTTGTGTAGTTTGTCTTTTGCTGGCCCTTTTCCCAAACCCGTTAGTGTTTGCCCAGCGAGTGCCAAAGCTTTCATTCTTCCTTCCCTGAATGGCTCTAAATTTGCATCTCCTGCAAACAGCCCAGCTGTTAGAGTCACACTCACAGTAAATGGCTGACACACTATTTATACACACTTCTTCTTGGGTAGGAACTTGCTCTGTGTTTAGGTGGAGAATATAATATTGCTTGACTTTATTTTTCACACTCCTGTTTTTAAAATTCTCCCTCTTAAAATATTTTGACAGGCTTTCCTAGTTTCGTGGCTTTGGCAACAGCAGATATTGGCTTATCTTTTAGTCTTTTCTTTTTCCATTATGATTTTGAGCACAGTCTGGATGGCTCACAAGGGACATCAGCACACAGAAACAGCCATGAAGATGGGAAGATTAAGTGGCTGCCAAGCAAGCAGTGTCGCAGGGAGCTGCCTTGTGTGCCCTCTCCTGGCTGGAAGCAGCCGGCTCAGGCCGGCACGCCATGCTCCTGGTGCTGCTGGCTGCTCCAGCAGTTCAAGCAGCAAGAGATAATGTAGGGATTTATGCCACAAACAAGACTAGGCTCTTCCTCTGTAACCTCAGCTGTTGTCACTGCGTGTTCCTCAGGAATGCTTGAGACTTCCTGCCCCCTGGGCACGTCTTTTCCAACCTGCTTCCTTCAGCTCTGTCCCTCTAAGTCTGGCAGAAGCTGCTAAGGCAGCCGATGGGGGTGGATGAGGTCGTTTCTGTGCTGGGCTGTGGTTCATGGGATCCTGCTGCCCTGTGGGTGCTGACATCCTCCCTCCCGGGACAGGAGGTTCTGGGCTCTGCCTTGTCCCTCCTGAATTGGAATCGCTGTAGATGGATACATTGTGGACTTGCCACCTCCAGCCTCATTCCCAGGGGCTTTGCAGATCTTCACCTGGGCTCTTATGTGCCTTTTCCAGCTTGCTCCTCCTCTTGCTTCTCTGGGATGATGAGTCCTTAAGACCTTGTTGTTCAATGGCTACAATGTGGTCATGTGCATCAATAAATGGACTGTCACTCTCTTTTATTCTTTATTTTATGATGACAGTCAGGTCTCAGGGTTCTGGCCCTGGGCCTTGAGGTGAGATGCCAGACCTGCTGTTGCAAGTCCCCATGTAAGGACTTTTTACTACTCATCTTACTACCACAGTTGCTGTGATGTCTGTATATTTCTTTAGTTCTTTGGAGAAAAAAAGCTGTATTTTTGTACACTAGCATATTATGTAGTTATGTAACCTAATCTGTCCAATGTTGCATTGTATTTGGCAAGGGAGGAGCCAGATAAATGTGCAAGCTGAGCATATACAGATGTGAGTAGAGCAAACCTCTACTTTCTCTCTTTCCCTAGTACCTTGTTTATAAACCTTTAACACTGATTTTTTTCTGTTTTTTAAATCCTAAAGGAGTGATGATGGTGAAGGATTTTCTGCTAAAGGGAAACTGAGGCCCCGATTCTGCATTTTTTTTTTCCTTGGGCTTTAATTTAAAATGAAGAATGTTTATCAATCTTAGCAAGATCAGAGGACAATTTATCATTTGGATGAGTCCATTAAACCACTTTTCAGTAAGATAGCACTTTTCTTTCCTGCACAGATGCAGTAAGAGCTGCCCATTTAGCTAGGTTGTTGTTTGACCTCTTTTAGTTTGTTTCCTGTTCATAAGAAAGTGGTGGAAATGGTCCCCCTATTTAATTTTAAATTTGTGTAGGAATTTTGATGAATTCCTTGAAATTCAGCAGAAAGCTTAGTTTTTAAGTTAGGCATTATGAGCATCAAATTAAGCTGTCAGCATATGAAGTGATACAGAAGAAGATATGTACAAGTACGAGCACAAGAACATGAACACACACAAGCATCTCTTTCCTCTCTGTGCTGACTGGGAAGTCTGAACAGCAGAACTAGAGGCTGGGAATTACATTTTAGTAATTCTTTTCTAGTTATGTCAGATTTCTAGCATGCTATTAGAGACATATGTGTCATCCTCACCATCACCCAACATATCATTGCTGTTTCAAACTGTTACCAGAGCTGTTGACACAGAATATTGTGTCTGTCGACAGCTCCAATTAGTTGGCGTGTTTGACTACTGACAGCACAGTCTACTTTTGTTTATGAAGACGGTGTGAGCTGTATCTCACTCTCACAACCTCCTGTGGCAGACAGATGGATAGAACTATATAATCATCAACGGAAGCGGGTGATATTCTGTCTTCACAAATCATCATGTGGAGCAGAACCAACGGCCTTTTGTCTGCTTTCAGAAATGACTGCAAGATTCCTCCCATCTGTCAAGTTATGAGGATGAATATGTATAAAATACATCAGATATATATGCAGGGTTTTGTATTGTGGGGTTTTTTTTGTTTGATTGGGGGGTGAGGGGGGGAAGGGGGGAAAACTGCTTCTTAATTTTCACCAGATGTTAGCTATGAGACATGGAACAGTAGAGGGAGAAGCACAATCATTTTCTCTCTTTCTAAACTTTCTTGAGGTTTTTTTTTTTTTTTTTTTTTTAAGGAATGGACCCAACCCCTCATCATTTGCAAGTGAGGAACCCCATTGATTTCCTAAGGTCGTACAATTGCAACTGAGCACAGAATTTAGTCTAATGCACTCTTTACAAGTATTTAATCCTCTCTATTGTGTGATTATAAAATCTTAGCAGCTGCCCAACCAGCGATGTACTGATTTTCATTTAATAGCAGTTACAGATACAAACTATTTTCAAATACACAGCTCCAAGTTGCCGAGTGGCTCCTCAAGCACAGTGTGCACTGAGTTCAGGGAGTGTTTGTTCTGAGAATAGACACCCACCCCAAGTAGGTAAGTAGTAGAGATTAGACTCATTCATTCAAGCAAAATACCTTAGTATTTCTAAAAGTTTAGTATTTCTTAAAAGACCTAAAAATTAAGTGTGACATTTGTTTTCTTAAGACTGTTAAGATTAATTGCTATATGCAGATTTTTTGTCTTTAAAGAAACAAGGCTTTCTTTTCCTTAGCACGTCAGAGCATCAAGATTTTCAATAGAACTTTTGTTGTAGCTAGCAAATTCTCATAAAGCAAACAAATGTGCACTTGAAAGTGAAGGGGAAATCAGAATATGAATTGTATTTGTGCATATATTTCTCTGCCTAGTTTTCTGCTCTATGGTGTATAATATTTTTCAGCTTTCCTCTGTTGTAACACATGATTTAATATTTTAGTGCTGGTCCTGACCGCTTAAAGTTAATTACTGTTTATTGCTGACTGAAGTGGAAGCAGAACTGGAGTTTTATGCAGGAATTAAAGAATAGAGATTCACTTATTTGCTGTATTTCATTATAGCAAAAGAATAAATGCCATTTTCTTACTCTTGTAAGAAATGAATTATAATCTTGGAAAAATGTTCAAACTTTTCTTGCAAAATGAGCAGGATCTGCTGTATAAAATGTAGCATGTATTTAAAGACCTAGACAAGAAAACTGGAGGAAAACCTTTTTAATTTTGTATTTTACTTCAGGACCAGATTCCTACCAAGACAATTGGAACAAAACTAGTAATAGCCAGGTTAGTTTTGATTATTCCCACTTCTTTTTCTTTTCCTCTGCTCTGTATACTTTGCAAAAATAGTTACCAATGAGTAAAATTTAGCTGGAAGCACAAAACTGCCTATTAGATTCCATGAATCTTCAGAGTAATCTGTTGGAGTTGGAAGGAAAACATAAATGTTTCATTCTGACTGATTTCACATCCCTATTAATTCCATAGACCTTTTCTCCATTAGTAAAAAGAACTTAAAACTGTGAAGGAATGTTACTGGGCTGTTGGGATACAGCCTAGTTTCCAGTGTGTTCAATGCAATAATTATGATAGGTGAATCAGTAATATAAGAACATTGTATTTTGTTTAGAACTTAACATTTTTTCAAAGATGTGTGGTTTTGAGTTTTGCAAACACTCAAGCAATAGGACTGTACATGTTAAAATATGTTTGACTTGGAATTTTTAAGCAAATGAATTTAAAATTCACATGAACTCACAGTAGCACTCTAGTATCTTTCAGTTGTGGATGAGCAATGATATAATGAGATTAGGCTGCACACTGAAATTCAGCTGAAATTTTGAAAATTGCTGTGCAGGCCACAGAATAAACATATTGAGACATTTGCTGAACTCCTTGAGTTCCAAGGAAATTCTTCATGAGCTCCTGGCTAATGTAAGAACAAAGGAACCACCCGTGTTAGGTAAATGAATAATTACTTTTTGATTCTTCACTCAACAGTTCTAATTCCTATGACCCAGTTCTGAAACAGCCAGGGATCCCGGTGAAAGACACTGTGGTTTTCAAGCATTTGTTCAAATGAAAACCCAATATTTAGATCACAGAAAACATGTGGGTTACAGTAAGAGATACAACCTGTTGACTCAGTCTTGAGCCCCTGACCTTTCTGTTTCAAGGCTGTAAGGACAGAACTATTCAGAGCAAAGACGGGCTGGAGTAGCATCAAGTGTGTAGCCCCTGGCTCTGGGACTTCATGGACACAGAAGTGATTTAGTGGGAAAGTTCTTTACTCCTGCCAGGACCCGCAGGCTCTTCCCTCCTTCCCTGGCTTGCACAGCAGCAATAAAGCACATCTGGCTCAGAGTGAGCCCCTTCTGGGATTCAGATGCTGGAGAGGTTCATGGATGACTTTACCCAGCTACAAAAATTTGACTTTATCTCAGATATCACATTCACAAGACTATCACTAGGAGAAATGCTCAGTCTTCTGGGACATTCTTCCCCTCTTCAAACACAACTCCTTTTCTCATAATTTTTCCATCTTCTTATCCCTTGTACCATCTTTTGCAGATTGTTAGATTGCCAGTCCCAAGGCTAGTTTTGTTATTTTATTGATTATGCTATGTTATTCTTAATCTATTTTACCTTAAAAAAAATAAGTAGTACCAGTACTTGGAAGAACAAATGATGCCTCTGTGTACTGAAATAGGAACAGAGTTACTTGAGTAGTGATTGTTATTTATGCCCTTGAGCTGAGCTGGAATTTGACTGGTAGCTGAGGGCCCCATTAACACTTGGGTAGCCATTGCCCAGAGGAGGCATGGCCAGATACAGCCCCTGTGGCCAAGGAGAATAGGCAACCAGATAAAAGAATGGCTTTAACCCATTTTAACAGATAAGAATTGAAGCACGTGGATATTGGGTTACTTATTCAAGTCTATGGTATGAAATAAGATTTTTACCTCCTGTATTCCTGTATGTGCCTTAACCACAAATTATCCCTCAGGCAAATTTACCTGTCATTTTGGTAGTTAAATTAGATTTTCTCTTGTGGTAACTTCTACAAGTTTAAACTTGTTCTGAGAACACTTCAGAAAGGACAAGTTGTTGCAGATCCATTCTTAAAGGAGAGGGGTACATAGGACCACCAGCTCCTGGATTTTTTTACTTAAGAATACATGAGCGTTTCTCTTATTTAGACCAGTATGGTTGCATAGGAGATATTTCTTCTAGAAGCAAATTCCACAAATTGTTTATGTTAAGAAAATGCCTTGGTTTGAATAGAGTTTAAATTCAAAATAGAATTTTACTTCAGTTCCTTTCAAATGTGGAACCAAATCCTGGCTTCTGTAGTTGGCTCGTAAACAGTGGGGTTTCAGCCAGAAAGAATTATTGCTCATGTCTAATGAAAAACACCCCTTGTAGTTAGGTAAATGAAAAGGAATATCCCCATTTTGTAGGAGGAAACAGAGATATATTTTTTACAGTGCTGCACCCAAGGCTCTGCATATTCAGAGGGCCAAGCTCCTTTAAAGCGAGTTAAAAGACAGTTTTGTACTGAGAACAGGAGCCTATGCCACTGTTTATATGGCAAAAAAACCCCAGCAATGTAAAACAAGTGGGTTTTTTGTCTTATTTTGCCTGGCTTGCTGTTTTGCCAGGTGCTAATCCTACAACCTACCTTAAGTCTCATAGTCCTTCTCCTATTTTTCATTGCAGGATAACAAGTATCTTGACTGTAATCTATTAATTGAATTGAATAAACTTGTTTCCCTAGCAGTGAGAGCATATTGTTTGCACACAGTGTCATCCCAGGCCCTCCAGCTATCGAAAGATTGCCAGATATGTTTATTAAACCCCCTGAGCTTGGAAAGAACACAGAAAACTGTCATCTAGAGCAATACGAAAGTGCCTATCTCAGCTGGGGATCTGGCTGTTATGAATAAAGGAAGAGTTTGTGGTAGAGTTTTGAGATGTAAAGAGAAAAGGCTTCCCTATGGTGCAAATGTGTTGGAACCCTCAGGCGAGAAAAAAAAAATAGAATTGTTGCTGGCAGTACAATGTAATTATTGAGTTAGGCTGCAGCAAGGCCTGCGAGCTTCTGAGGTAAAGGCCTACTGACTTTGTTTTTTCTTTTCTCTTCCTCCTCCCCCAAATCAGGACAATTAAAATTTTGCAATTCCAACTTTTTTCTTTTCTCCTTCTTACTAATAATTGGACCACAAATATCTATGAAATTTCCAATGATTTTGTGGGATGATAGATTTCAAGGTTCTTATTTGTAATCTGCTTCCTTTCCTGTTTTGTTTTGAGTGCAATGCAAACTAGTCAATAATGAAAAGATGTAGGGAACAGTAAAACCTCTAAACTATGCATTACTGCAGCTGGACTCTCAGCTAAGCTACACCTGGGCTTTACTGAGCTTTTCGCTGTTGACATCAGAATTTAACCTACGTGCAACAGAATCAGAGCTAAATCTAGATTAAATTGTCTCTGAAGAATGTTTCTTTCTATTAACATGAAATCTCATATACCTCAGGTGTATTAGATTAAAATATTTCTACATCAGCAACTGCTAAACTTTTTTCATCCTACTTAGAGGTTGATAATTTACTGTAAACTTAAAATTGAAACTCAAATAATATTATAAAAAGGGAGATAATTTCTGTTGGTCTGAGGACTCCACTTGAAATTGTGATGTGTCTTTGGGAGCTGTTGATATTTCGAGGTATTGTTGATGCCTTATACTTATTTTCCTCAATCCTTTCCATTAATCTTTAGAAAGTCCTTGCTGGCCATCTTGGAAAAGAGACTTCTGTTTCATATTAATTGCACTTACAACTTTTGTTGTTCACCTGTACTATTGTCTTATTTTAGTGCTTAAATAGTAATAATATTATCATTATTGTGTATTTAATATTATCACTATTGACTTTTTTAAAAAGGAAACAAAAGTCTTACAGTTGCTGATTTTGCAAGCCTGAGGTGCATAGAGTATGCTCCTTTAATATTTTATGGTAAGAAGACATGGAAAATGTGTTGTAGTAAATAACAAGTGGTGAGGTAGAACTCAAACAAGGGCTGATGCTTACCTCTGGTTCCCATCAATTGCCCAAGGCAGGGGGGATCTTTCCACTGACTTTGGTGAGCTGTGGATGAGGTTTCACATGTCTATATCCAAAAGATGTTGTCATTGATTATTTATGTTGTTGTCATACCCCAAGGCTCCAGTCCAGATCTCTGGTCCCATTGTGCTGGATCATTATGGGAGCACCCAACTAATGCTGCTCCTGAAGCTCTTTCAACCCAAAGAGAATGGCTGTTTCATGGAACAGTCCTTTTCTAGAAAGAGTCATTTGAGTCACATAATGACACATGAGAGTGAGCTGCCTATGGTTTTGGCTACCCCGATTCTATGTTACAATCCCTGCTGCTGTTGTCAGTAAGCCAAAACTAGATATAATTGGGTTTTTCATTCCTGAAGCTGAAGGAAGGAGTTTATGTTTACAGGCATGTACCCCCTTACTTTCTGTTGTAGTGAAATCATATTTTCCTGGCTTTTCCAAGGGGAATGCAATTCGCGTGAAATTGCTGTTGTGTTTGCCCTTATCCATGAGGTTTACATAAAATATTTTTACTTGTTGTTATCCAAGGAGAGGTACCATAATGTACCTGTGTTCTGTTCTCTTTCTTGTATCTTTTAGCAGAGGCAGGCTTATTTCTTCATATCACTAATTGAGAACTCAGAGTCTTGAGATTTTAAGATTCAGGTTTTCACTGCTAACCTTGTAGATTAGCAGTGTAGGGGAGAGGAGATTCTAAATGTTTGGATTGGTTAGGGACTGAGGACCATAGCTTTAGACATGTTTAGTCATGTAGAACTCGGAGCTTACACTGTCTTAGGCAGAGCAAGAAGTTGCAGCTGCAAGATATCTCATGAACACAATATACCCTTCACATCCCTCACTATGAGCTCCTTAGGTAGGAGGAAAACTACTAAGCTTTTGTATGCAGTGTTTTTGCTCTGTTTGTGGTGTTTCCCGAACATGGGTTCTGGGGCAGCCACCTGTCTGGCTACCAGGAGGCTTAAAACAGGAATAGGTCTCACTACAGCAAGGAATTAACTCTGTGATAGCATTTTTGGTAGATAGGAGCTGTGAGGATGTGTTGGTACTCAGAAGTGATGAAGTCCACCTATTTGCAACCTGACCTGCGCCTCTCATTCATTGTTGCGAAATTTATGTGTTCATCCACTTCATCTCGCGAGATTCTTTGCTGATATTGAAGCCTAATGGAAAGGATTAAGTGGATGATGTTCTTCAGAGTTGACTCACAAGGGAGATAGTAGCTCTTTGGTTTCAGCAGAACCTCAGAAAAGTCCCGTTAGCCCACCAGTCCTCACCCAGGTTTAACCTCGCCTCCTTCAAAGCCCTCACAGTGCCTTTTGTAAAATAATGCTGGATTCTGCAGGTTTTCTGTAAACCACACAGACTTTCTCCTGAGCCCTCGGACAGATGGGAACATGCAGGCTCTTATTATGCTTTTCAAGTGATACCACTAGGAATGCGTTACCTTGGAGCTAAAGCTCTTTTGTTCCATTTGTGATCTGTTTGCAGGAGTTTCCCCAGTTTGGAAAATCCCACCAATTTCCTCCTTTTCTGCTAGTAACTACCTGCTTTGTTGTAATTAACATGACACAGTCTGTAACTATTTCTCTGTACTCTCCACCAATAAAGGAGATACTCAGCTGATCCAGATGTTGTTCTCAGCTGGCTTGCTGGCCTGATATTGAAGGCTACACAAATGCCCACAACTTTGTGCCCCATTGGTTTGTTTTCCCCCATGCCCTCTGTGACCTGTGCTCACACACATGAGGAACTATCTCTTATGAAACATCAACTCTGCAGTACAAGATGCATTTTCTCTGAGTGCTTGCTACTCAGCTCCTTGCACGGTTGACTTCAGATATGTGATTCAGGCTTTGTCATTTAATAAACATTGTGCTCTAAAATAAGTAGTGGTTAAAATCAAGCAGTAGATTACTAAAGGTGCTTTGTGTTCTTTACAGTAGTATGAGCTCTGAAAATACTAGGACACAGCTTTTACTAGGAAAGATAATAGTCCTTGTGATTCTTGAATATCTGAGAAGCATTTTTTTATTTCTCTGCTGGGGAGTTGAGGAGAAATTCTGTAGCACCATCTGTAGCTCAGGGTTTTGCTTGCAAATATAGATGCGTATTACAGCATAAAGCAATTTTCAGTTTACATAGATGTCATCTTGAACATTTCAAATGATCTTTATATAAATAAAAGCTTCAACAAGGGTTTGGGCAATGCTCTTGGGCACACAGTGTGACTCTGGAAGTTGTCCTGTGCATGGCCAGGAGTTGGACTCAATGATTCTGATGGGTCATTTCCAACTCAGCATATTCCATGATTCTGTGACATACATATGTATAAATTTTGCTCACCTGAATTTGGTAGCACAACTCCCAGAGGTTTCAGTGGGTCAGAGCCTTTTCTGGTCTCTCTCTTTCACCGGAGATTTTGAGATTTCAGTTTGGCTTTTGACAATGAGTTGCCCAGTTTAAAACTCCTGATGAAGGAATATTGTAGGAAAAACATTTTTTAATTAAAGCTTTTTTCTTTGATGTCTTAAAGTAAACAAAACAGATAAAATGCTTTATTCTGAAAATAAAAATAAAGGAAGATTTCCTGCTGTCGAAAAAAAGGAAAAAATCTGTAACAGATTGTAATGAAATTGCTGTGAAATTGATCCAATTTTTTTAGGTCTTATTGTAGAATGAAGATGTAGGACTGTCAAAATATTTGTTACCAGCTCTAGATTTCATTCCAGAAATTACATTAGTTTTGCTTCACAGGGTATTTCAGTTTTACTCTCAGATCTTGGAAAATGAAAAATACCACAATAAGTCTTTGTTAATATACCATAATACCTGAAAAAATATTGAAATATTTTAGGTCACAGAAAGCCAAGTGATTGCTTCTTATTCTTTAAAATATTTAACTTTCCTTCCAGAAAATCTTACACTATTTTAGGTGTTTTGCTCTTTCTGTATGACTTATCTTGCTGGGGGAGGAAGGATAAACCAAATGAGTTGGATGACTTTATAGTAAAGTAATTTTTTCACAGGTCTTTTACCCAGAATGACAGACTGTGTTCCCTATTACCCCTTTACACAGTTTTCAGTTGTTATGATATTGTATATATGCATTAACAAATAAAGGAATGCATCCACAACAATTATGTTCCTCTTCTGCTTGATTTAGTTGTCAGCAGGCATTCATGGCTCTGTAAAGTATCTCCTTCACAGCCTTGTCAGACATACCTTTTTCTCCCCATAATGTCAACTTAGTACAGCAGGCAGGCCAGGTGAGCTTGGCTCACTTTCAGGTTTTGTCTGTCTCTTTATCTGAAATTTTTAAAGGGGGATGTCAGAAGAGGTAATTGCCATAAATTACACACTGTCTGTTGTAAATTGTGATGAGAACATAATTGAAAATTGAGCTGAGAGGCACTTCCTGGATTGGAGCCATGCGAGAGCCAGAGGACAGCCCCAGCAATTTGCGGTGGGCCTGCAAAGTCATTTCTTCCACCCCTCTCTCCAAAAGTGTAATTGATTCCTGTGCTGTACGATTACCCTCCTGTGTCAAGGGTTGGCCTGAGGGTCCTGGAGAGGGTTATGGAGATGATTCTGTGGGGCTTACACAAATAATTGACTTGTTTCATTTGAGTACTGAGTGAGGGGAATATCAGCTTTTTCCAACAGGAGAAGTGGAGCTTGACTGCTTGTGCAGAGATGTCACCGCTCAGAAAGGGACATTGTTCAAGGTTCTCAGGCATTGTTTATGTCTCTGGTATATTTGTGCCTCTCTCAGGTACTGCTCAGGTGGGGATAAATAGTAGAGTTGGGGGAGGGGGAATAGTTAATTTTACTCTTTTCCACCCACTTATCCCTCCTCTTTTCATCTCAGCTAAATAAAAGCATGAAACACTAAAGAACAAATCAACTTAAGTAGGAATTATTGTTCACAGCAGAGACCCACTGCTGGAAGAGCTGTGACTGAAATGATAGATACAGAAATCCCTACCAGGAGAGGAACGAGTTGAAATTTTCCTTGGTCACTAAACTTTGCTGATGCTGGCCCAGTTCAGCATCTTTTCCTTGCTCTCCAGGGTCATCCTAGCTGGCAAGAGAAGAGCTCATGGATCTGAATTCCTCTGTGAGGAGGAATTCAGTGTAGCAACCTTGGCAGGGAACTGACCCACCAAGAGTTCACTAGAAAGCACAATTACTTTGTTCATGACAAATCCCAGCCCAGTTCCAAGCTATGAATTTGAAAGTTTGGCCCCATTTAATGGAAGCACTACAGTCTTGAACAAATTTAAACTTTTAGGTACATTTGCATTCTTTTAGATGTCTTTATATGTACTATCAACCCAGAACAACTAAATCTGTGAAAAACAAATAATCCTCCTGTATGGGAATGTTAATTGTCATATTGCATAAAATAACTGTGATAAAATGGATTTACTAGAGTCTCTCAGCAGATGGAATTATGAAAAGCTGATGGTACTTCTTTCATACTTGTGGCCTATGTGAAAATAAATGTGTGTATGTGTGTGCACTTAAACAGGAATATTTGCCTTGTAGCCAGTGGTTTTCAGCCTCTTTCTCTGAGGAGATTTAAATAAAAAATTTCATTGCTTTGGGGAGAAAACCGTCAAGCTCTGAATCCAACTCATATTTTGAGTACTTCTCACCCCATTGAAACATCAATAGTGCTACACCAGCCTTTTGTAGATATAATTTGTTGATGGTATTTCCCAAGAGGGATGACCTTTTTTGTAAAAGCCTCAGGAACTCCTGGATAGGGAATAAGCAGTAGCAAAGAGAACAACCCTCTGTGCCTGGAATCCTTGGTTCCACACCCCTGGGCTAATCTTTACCTGACTTAGGTCCTTAGAGAATTCCCCTGGAAGCTGACTTGGGAGAAGAGTGAGGCAGAGGGGCAAGGCTCAGCATGAAGACATACAGTTTTGGACCTGTACATTCCTAGTCCTTTCTTTCATTTCCTGCAGAACTAGAATTTCAGAGACACAATATCTCATAAGCAATCACGAAATATATGTACAAAATATATGTATTAGACCTTTCTATAAACTGTAATTAGTTGCTTTGCATATTTAGAAACAGTGTGTTAAAATATTCCATTCCATTGTAAAGTTTAATGTATGATGGAAAAGGGACAGCTTTACCAGGCTTCTTCCTCAAACAAAACAGGCAGCAGGACTCTGCTGGGCTAAGGTGAGTGGGTACTCTGAGACAGCAAAGATGAAGGGATTTTAGGTCGCTGTAGTTCCTGGTGATTCTCCAAGTTCCTTGTTGGTTACTGCACAGATGCAAGAAGTGCTGCTGGTGGGTTACGTTACAGACCTGATAAAATGATTGCCTTGGCTGAAAAATGCTGTTTGTAGGAGAGCTGAGGAACAGACTGGGTAAAAAAACCAAAACCAGACGCAATTTTAATGCGACTTTTTTTTAAAGCTGGGATTTTTTTTTTTTCTATTTTTGACCTTTACATCTAATTCCAAAATGAACAAAAAGTACCTGGCACATACTTTGATGGCTTTATGTGGACTGTTGCAGTGGGTACATGGCCTTGGCCAGCAATGGTGAGAGCAGCATTCCATGCTTGTTAGACCTGATGATATCAGGATTTGTTCATCCTGCATATTTGATGGGGTTTTTTGCAGTTGTTGGGTTTTGTAATTAATTAAAATATAGCCCTCCAGGAAAAACACCAAGACACAGGTTTCAGTCCTTGAAAAATTGTTGAGATGCCAGTGAGGTGAGTCTTTGGCTCTCCAAGGACACAATTTTCTTTTTGTTGTGGTTTTGAGACATGTCCCAGAAGTACTACAGAACTATTCAAGTTTTGTACAAATAACTGTCACAAATCTGGCAAACCTTCAGTTCTCAACTGGAGACTGAAAACAGCATGTGAATAATTGTGATACTGAGGTACAAACAGGAAAACAGCACTGTCTTATCCTCAGAAGGTTAAATTCTGGGGAAGGGTTGTGCTGATGGGTAATTGATGACCTAATTTTGGGTCAAAGACTTAACATAGGAGATTTTATGGTTTAAATTGTGGTCAGCATGGTATCTTTTCTGCAGAGTTTCTCTGGATTTAAGTGCTAATGACATAAGTGACTTGGTCTATATTTTATGTCACTGCAGGTCTGACTAGTTGTTTCATTTAATTTAATTGGACTTATATAGTTAAACAGACAAAGGAGGAGTTAAACTGCCGTACTGGAAAATGTGGAAATTACAGTCTTTTGTTTCAGTAAACCAATTGGTTTTCTGAACAGAAAAACCCAGACATCATGTCTTGAAAGCAATACAAAGCAGATTATATTGTGAAGAAACCTTCATGTCAAATAACCTGTAAAGAAAAAAAAATCTTCCAAGGGCAACTAGAAAATACTCAAGAGTTTTCTTTTACTTTAAATGAGAGTCAACAAAAATAGACAAAAAAAAATTTAATCATGTTTTATTTGAATACATGTTCATGGATTGCAGTAACATTTGGACAAAAAAGGTCTTCTAAGAAGCTGAGGTTGATGGCAGGGGACACAGGAATTTTCTCTTTATGCCCTACTCTTACTGAAGCTGGAATGCTGAGTAAATTAATCTTTTCAATACAGAGGATTCAACAAATAGATAGAAGAATATAGCAGAATAGATATAAGATTAAAAGCAGAATAGATATAAAGATTAAAAAAAGCGGAAGTAAAAGACGGCACACAGTTTTCCTCTAATCAATTGGTTATGAATGAAGTGATAAAACTCCTTTGCTAAGACAGGAAAAATTGCTACCAAAAATTCCCTGGTCTCAGGATACCATCTATTTAGCTTATTAGGAAGAAGACTGGGACGCAATTGGATGTGTAGTCATCTTCTTGGAGGGAAAACTGCATTTTGGAGCTTGGCTGAAAGAATTTCTCTGCCAAACCCCACTTGGAGTGGGGTAAATTTCTGAGGTTTTGTCATATGTAGGTCATACAAGAAGTGTGTGTAGCAGCAGACCTTTGTTTGTAGTCTAGGTAATTGTTAATGTTCTGGGAGCATTTCAGATTTGGATTATTTAGCGAGGACCATTATAAGAGTCAACAGAAAAAAGTTGTAGTGGGACAGATACACATGTCAGGAACAAGGTTTGTGTTTTTTAGTATCATGGACAGTTAACTGTTGGCATAAACTCCCAAGAGAGAGCTAGGCTTTTTCATCTGGGGAAGATGTGCAATCCAGAGATTTGTTGGCTCAGTAGAGGATTAACTGGATACAATGCCATAGTCTCTGCTGTACTTTATCCCGCAACATGGTATCTCTTGGCCTCCAAATTATTTGATTCTTCTAAAACGGGACTTAAACCTCAGGTAGCATGACACATGCTCTATATTGCTATTGATTATCCCAGCTGTAACAATACAATCTGGTTATTAAACCAGCTGTAGGAAGAGCTGCCCTGTCTGGCCCTTCTCTCAGGTTGGTTTAACTGATGGTTTAGGTTCCATTTTGCCTTTCAGACCATATAAATAATGGGGAGTGATAGTTTCAGCTCCAACAAAGTATAACCAGAGCATATAAGACATATGTTTTAGGGTTTGGTTTATTTTTGATGCAGGATTTTAGAGCAACTTTTAAATCCTTTAGCTCCAAAAGCAGGAGGCTTCACTTGCCTTTTTGAACAGCACTATTAATGCCCCTGAGTGACGTGATCTTGACTTTTGACAGAGGACAGTGGCAACACGTCACATGGATCAATCTGTGTGGCCATTCTGTGTGATCAATGCTTCATGGTGCCTTTTCCCATAATGCTCTAAATGCCTTTTTAGTATTTGGCTAAGCTTGTGGCACATGTTCACCTCATTGTCTAACTCCAGGCATGGCAATTGTTCTCATTATTCAGGAAGTTTTCCTCTTTAATGATGGGAAGAGTAGTAATGGGTTACAGGTGAAAATAAACACACAGTTAGCACAGTCAGACTCAGGGTGTGTTGGTGCTGACTACTCCTTAATCAGTTGCAATTAACACTGGATGAGTGTTTACTCCTCATGTAATTGACCACAATAACAAATTTATGTCTATATGGGTGCGGAGGGATTTTTTGCTACCCAAAAGATCACTGAGATTTATAGAATATTTGGTGTCTTGTGCAGATATCTCACGTAATAAAGCATGAAATAAAATGTAGTAGCTTCAGCACCTGCAGAAAGCAGGTATTTAAAAACCAATGCATTTGGTGTGTAAACAGCTTGACAGTTAAATACCTAAGGCCCGTGGCAGAAATTAGGCCTGAAAACTACAAGTTACATAGTCTAGAATGGTTGCTTATTGTGGATATTTGGACTGAATTCCTGCTTTGTCACCAAATGTTGTATGAACTTTGGCCACGTGAATTTGTCTTTGTGTCTGTTTCTTTTCTGTGGAAAAAAGAAAAAAAGTAGTGGGGAAATAGTGCACTATCCTGTTTCACATGAAAAGAGTTGTATGCTAAACACAGAAGCAAGTTGAGACCCCGTGGACACAGTAGCACTGAAGGTGGGTAGAAGAAGATGAAAAGGTGGATTAAAGACACAGATGCAACATTCAAACTCCCCTCTACCCCAGTTTAATTGTTGTGGTTTATTTGCAATTTTCCTATTTGAGTTAATTGCTTAAAAATCTTGTAGGTATGATTGTAAAGTGAGAATTCGTAGAGATTAAAAATAAAGTAAAAGTGCTTGGTTTCCTTCATAACAATGGGCAAATTTTCAGCACATTTGTCTTCTTTCCTGTCTCCATGCTGAGGGGCAATTGTAGCTGCCTTGTTCTAAGGGGATTCTCAAGTGCCTGGGTGGCACTTTTGGGACTGTAAACTCCAGGTGTTAAAAGTTGTATCTACAAAAGCAGTATGAGGGTGTTTGGTGCTGGGGACCTCACATTCACACTGTGTTTTGGGATAGACTTTGTTTGAAACTCCCTCTAGCCTGGCCATGTTTATCTGAATGTCCATGAACCGTGTGATAAATCTGGATAAAGAATTAAAAATTGAATTGGGAGTAATCGTGAACTACTTCTTCTAGTTCAGTCTCATGTGAAAGAAAGTTTATATGCACTAAGGTCAGCATGTTGGGAACTAAAGCACAGCAAATGAGGACATCAGGAGTTTTGCTTCCTAAACACACTCTTGACCTGAAATTCTATTGTAGATACTGCCACATAACTAGTTAGTCTGGAAAGAAGTGATAATACTCTGACAGTTAAGGTACTCCTCTCAAGGTTATTTTTTTTTTCAATGTAAACATTGAAACCAGTATATTTAAATGTACTGAAGGATGAAGATGGACAAAGAAATATCAGACCACTTTGTGCTGGACACTACAATGGTATTTAGAGAGGGCCTGCCCCAAAGGCTTTCCAGTTTGAGAGCCTGAAGGGGCTGATTCAGTGGAAGGAAGCAAGTATTTACAATTCCTAGCCTTGAAAATTACCTTCCCTGCAGCTTTTAGTTCAGATCAGTGTTGATGGGTTTAAATGAAACATGAATAAAATTCCAGCAGCAGAGCTTTACCCCCAAGTCTCTTAGCTTCTAGTCTTGTGAACTGTCTACAATACCACAGTGGACAAATTTCTGTATTTTTTTCTCTTTATGATCTATATTTGTTTTTTTTAGTCCTTGGTTTTTTATTTGATACCTGTAAATAAATGCATAAAAATGGTGCGCAGCAATGCTTTTAATATTTGGCATTATCATCAGCAAGTAATGGATATCTGAATCTTGTCACTGTGTGTCTAAATGCCTACATTACCATCTGCATGCACTACCACAGCATTAAAGAAAGGCTTCAGCAAGGCAAATACAGCAATTCAGAGGGGAAATAGCAAACAAACACTACCCTAAGAATTGCCAAGTATAATGCTGTTTATGCTGCATGGGAGCCCCAGGGGTCAGAAGCCAACTCCTTTTTGTGCATAGCATTCACAGAGGTGATCAGCAACTGCCATGGTTCAGGTGGAAATTGCAAACGTTGTCATCTGAAGAAGCAGCTTCAAGATTTTCTTGATCTTCCAGTGCAAAAATTCTGCTTGATAATTTATAAAGGGACCCTTTCTCAATCCTGCCAAGATGGCCTGTGTCCATAAAACACAGGGGAGAGCCTGGAAGTTCACTTCAGCAGAAAATTAGACCTTGTGTCCTCCAGAAACAGCTGCTTTAAAAGGACTGGGAAAGGGAATGACCACAGTGTACCTGGAATAGGAAGGGGTCATTATAAATGGTGATAATTACATGGCAGATTTTTAAATAGATTTTTCATCTCTGTGCACACTGAAGACTTGGAACCTAAATAATCCAGCTTTCATTCCTCAGAAACTGCCACTATCCTAGTTGGGTTATTGGATATTTTGGCCCTTCACTTGGTACCCAACAATGTTTCTTGCTGGGTGGTAGCAAACAGCCAAAATATCCAGCATTGCTTTTGGGTGGGGATTGATAGACACAGCCCTCCAGAGCAGCTGTAGTACCTGTTGTTCTGGCTCTACATATGGTACCAGATTTTCCCATCTACTTGTTTTATTATTTCAAATTTATTTGTAACCAAATGCACAAGCAGATTCATTACATTAGTTAATTATCCCTCTCTTCAATTCAATTTCAATTCAACAGTGTAATGAAAACAGCAGAAACTGTTTTACCTTCCACACCAAAACATAAATCAAATATAGATGTATTTTTCAAATTAGTTAAATGTTTAATTTTTATAGACCCTTTGATACCTCTTCATGAAAGGCATTTGGGCCATGCAGCCTGGGGTGTATTCTGTGGCCCTCTATTATTTGTGAAAGTGTGAATTAGTGGCAAACAATAGCAAAAGGCTGCCAGAAGACCTTTTGTTTGTACATGTTGTCTTGTTTCTCATAAGAAGGGTTTCCACACACTTATTTTCTGAATGCATGCTTTGTCTTTATAATAGGAATGCATTCTTGTTTTGTTTAGTTTAAGAAACTAAATAGAATAAATTGCTTCTGCTTACATGTTTTCTTGACTTGAAAAGCACTTCAGGACCTACTACAAACTGTTAGAAAAACACTGCAGTTAAAGTGAGGGTGGAAAAGAGGGTGTTTGGGCTTCGATTGACTTTTGAGTTTACCTGTTCTTTGTTATCCCTTTAAACACTTGGTGCTGATCCCTTCAGTGTGTGCACCCAGCTTTGCCCTTGGAATCACAGAATATGCAGAGTTGGAAGGGACCCATCAGGATCATTGATGAACTCCTGGCCTTGTGCAGGAGCTCTGTAAGAAATCAAGATATTTCTTTCAGCATTTGGCTTAGGGACAGTTATGGTATGCTGTGTGTGTCCACTCCACAACCAGAAATCACCTCAGTTCCCCCTCCTGGCTGTGGGTCACAGCTGCCTACAGGACTGCCAAGTCCAAGTGCTAAAATATCTATCAGTGGGATTCTATATCTCTCTGATGGCTTAAAATAGTATATACTTCTAGTTTATGGTCTTTTCCTCTCTACTTGGATTATAGTTGGTGGGCTCAACTGGGTTTTCAAACTTTTCCTGGAAAACTTGACCCCATTCTAAAGTGGAGGGTGAAATTGTTGTCTTTCATAGTCATGGCTGTAGAAGAATCTCAGCCAATCAGAAACTGTGGTAAAATTGAATGGCTTACTGATACTCAGAAATTTAGGCAGCATTACTTGTAAGCAAATTTTTATTTGGTGTTGAGATGTTATGGGAATATGCAACAAGAAATGACATAAAAAGTCCCATGGTGTAATTGCATGGGTTTCTTCCCTCTCATGCTCAGTTCTTGTTCGCCCAATAACCGTGGCATTCCTAGGCAATTAAATATTGTAAGATAAACTCAGGTCATGGGTGTGTCAGAATAACCACACCATGTAAAACCAAAGATCCTCTAAGTCAGTACAAATTATCTTTCAATTCATAATCTGAGAGGTATGAGGAGTTAGATCATATAGTGGATCTTGTCCTGGTGTGGTGTCTCACAGTATGTCAATCAGCAACTGAGGGATTTCCTCAGACATGGAAGACATCCTAGAATTATGAAATACAGATTATGTTCCTGTAGCACCCAGAAATCCTGGGTTGTGAATCAGAAAACTATTGTGTTCAGTACTCTAATTGTGAAACAGAGAGCCTGTCCTGGTTGCAGTTTTGAATCTGTTGGGCTCACCACAAAATATCATTTGTATAGTCTGATAGAAGCAGATACAGAGCTAGATTGTGATTTTGCAAGGCATGACCCGTACATTGAACTGTATTTGAGGGGTTAGCCCTGCAGCTTTCACAGGTGCTCGTGGGCAGCTGCAGTCAGAGGGATGTCCCTGGGTTCATCCGGTGCTCTGAGCCTGCAGGAGGGCCCTGAGGACACAGCCACTGTGTCACCTCAGCTGTGCTCACTCTAGATCTATGCCCCTTACTCAATGTGAGCACACCTTTGTAGCAGGGGAAACAAATTAATGTGAAAACTTTTGGGAATACTTAAAAAAGCAGAGAAGGATAAGGCATTCTCCAGTATATTTCTATACAAGAGCTGGGGCTTAAATTTCAATATGCCCTTAAATTATTTATGAAAATGAAAAGAAAAGCCATTTCAGAAATGTGTATATTCAACTATTATTAAAATAATAGGTAAGACAACAAAGAAGTATTTTTTCCCATATTTATATCAGGATGCCATTAAAAACTCAGTAATTAAAAATGGTTGTATTTCCATAATAGAAGTACTTTCTTCTATGGATCATTATTTGCACTTGAACTGTGTTGATTGAACTAGAGCTTTCCTTTTTTGCTTATTTTTTTTCCTTTTTTTTACCTCCCCTTCAGGAGAAAGACAACTTTTCTCTTATGAGACCTCTCTTGCCACTTGCTTCCTGATTTATTCTTTCTTGGATACTACTTTCACTGCAGGAAAAAGGTAGGAAAACATTTCTTTAAGCAGCAGGTTGCCATTGTAAAATGTCACAAAAATAAAATAGAAACTTGATGTGATTTAAAAATTAATAGTCCCAGAGCTAAGCAGCTAAAAAGGTTAACCTTTTTACTTCCTCCATTTTTAAATTTTTATTTTTCTTTAATTTTTGCCTTTAAATGGCAAGAAGGTACCCTTTAAAATCTTACCCTTTAAAAGAAAATATTTTTTTTGCAAAGACACTATACTATATAAGACTTATTTTTATATTGAATAAAAATTATAGTCAAATAAGATAATTCTTGGTATTACCTTGCAATCATTTAAATAGGAGTTATGTTGTTCTTACAATACTGCAGCAGTAATGCTGAGAATTATTAAAATGCATCAGTATCTGTAAAAAATCACCTGTGTGACTTTCAGTGAAGGAGGCCTTTTGTACAGGATGAGGACAGGAGCTTTTGCACTGTGATGTGATTATTCAAACTACCACAACACTGTGCAGATGACAGCGACCTTTTAGCCTTGACATCAGTAGCAGTCCTTCTTTTTGAGCTTCAAATCCTCTGTTGTTGTTTGGCTTGCAAAACAAAATGTGCAGAATCAGTCTACAAAAAATTCTGCGGGGCTTTTATCAAAATGCATTTTGAGTGTTGATGATCATTGTATGTTTGCACACTAAGAATGGGGGATATTGTGCCAGAAACTTGTAGGCCTGTGCTTTGCAATGAGTTTCTTCTTTCAAATCTAAAAAAAATTCCCTGTCATGGAGGTGTTTGAATTTCTACAAAAGGTTCATAACTCTGTGATTCATTTAATTGTCTCCTATCTCCTTTATATTTGTTGTCATAAGGGTAGAGGCTTTGCAAATAAAACTAAAATCAGTACAGGGAGTCAAAACCAGCTTGTCCCTGGAAAAGACTTATTTTACTTTAAAGAAAAATATATTTTTTAACATTTAAATAATAACTGCTTTTTGTGAAACCTTGCAAAGACATACTTAAGCATGTGAATGCTTAATTTCATTCACACATTAAGCCCAGGGGAGTCCTTACAACAACTGCTCTGCAGAGACTGGGACAGGCTAACAGGAGAGAGGTTATATGATTTAAGGTTGAGGTGTGGATACTGGGGTTTGATATCAGAGATGGTTTTGTCTGTCATGTTGTCAGTTGTGTCTGTGCAGCACTTGTGTGGTTTAGCAGTGATGAAAGTCTGTGGAATGAATAGGAAACAGCTGAGATTTAATTTATATATTGGGACTTCTGAACATTTATCCCTTGCTCACTTTTATAATTTGAGTTCAGAGCAGAACAGAATGACATAATAGGGGAAATTCAGATATTTTTTAAAGGGGAAAAAAAAAAGAAAGGAAAAACAGCAATAAAGCAGGAGGAGAGAAAATACCTCTACAAATGCAACAGACATAAAAGTAAGTAAAGGAAAGTTAAAAATTACCATAGGGCAGGCAGGACACCTGCTAAAGAACCTTCTGCTGCCTCTCACAGCTGGAAAGAAAAATGAAAGAGATGCAAACAACTGTTCTGGAAGCATGAAATCTGCCTTTTGTCTTTTCACCCCTCCCTTTCTGAACAGTTACAGTATGCAAAATTTAGGGGAATCTCAAAGTCTGCAGAGGAAAAAAAATTCAGCAGGCTCTGCATATAAAAAGCTGAGCCATGGAAGTGTGCCTCTTTGAAAACAGGAGCATGTTTGGGAGCTTCCCGGTGCATTGAAGAAAGTGGTAATTAATGCATAGTGAATGACTTCGAATGGAGGTTGAATAGGGGCATAACAATGGGAAGTTTTTTTTAGGTTAAAGTGTTGGAAAAAGGAAAGCTGTTAAAAGATAGCTACTGTGAAGCTACAACTTCAATCCTTGTCTTCTCTGACTTTCCTTTATAGACTGTGGTGGGTTTTGTTTTGTATGGGTCTCCAAATACAATGAAGTTAATTTGCACCAATTTCATTTTGTGTATGCTTTGGGAATTTTTTTTTAAGTTTTTTTTTTCCCCCTCTTTTTGGCAGGGTTTGGTTCTTTGATGGTGCTTTTGAGCAAATGGTTTGCCCAAAGTTCAGATGATGTTAGCTCCATCCTCTTTTTCATTTACAACATCAAGGGGATTACAGAGAATAACTTTGTTGCCCAACATCAAGGCTATATCTTCAGGCTACTAGAAAGGTAGTTCTCAGAAAGTGTGTCTTCTAATATTTTAGAACCTCCACAGGCTTCAGATAAAACAAGTATTAAATACAAAAAGCTCACAAGGATCCCAAGGAAGGTTAAACTCACACAACCTCCTTCATGTTGAACACCTGAAATGTATTTTTTAGACTGTTGGAGTGTTATCATAGTGAAGACAGCAGTGAAGTCTTATATAACTGAGGGCAGAAAGAATAAAAACCAGCACCTTGTTTAAAGACAGGCAATTTTTAATGGAGCCTAGGCTAAATATAATCTACTTTTGCTATCGAAAAGGGAATTTGGAGAGTGAGCAAGTCATTTTGGAGGGGTCTTGGGGGCTGATTTTTTTATGGGATCATAAGGTAGTAGATCTGCAATTCTGCTGTGCTTGATCCAAGGCCAGAATTTATAAAGCTTGAGGACAGAAGGAATGAAATGTTTTGGAGAAATAAAATAGGGAAGCTAGTGGGCTCAAAATAGTTTCAAATATTTTCTGTTGTTGGTAGTTCTTAACAGGACTTCTGGCCTGGAGTATTTTAAACTCAGCATCTCAATTCCTATCACGTAAGTGTTTATTTTTTCCTAAGGAAGATATGAACCTAAAAATACTCTACAAAACCCCCCAAATAAGTTTTGTTTTCCAATTCTCTAGGGGCAGGCTGAGAAAATTTAGTATTTGCTGCATACAGCCTAGTAAAGCCCTTTCTCTTCCATCAGTTCGTTTTTGACAGGAAGGTGGGTCATGCTTAGAATACAAGAGTATGCAAATTTGATTGAAAAGTTATCTCCTTTTGCTGCTTCCACAGAGATGTTCCACCTGGTCAGGTGCATATCCTTTCCCACTACTTAACTCCCGCAGGTGTCTTATTACCCTCCTCTCCTTAATGATTGTAAATGGCCTGTGAATTCTCAGGTTCTGGAACAGTGCTCTAAAATGACTATTGTCAAATATTACAGTGATAATAATGATGTTGTTTTAGCTGCATTTTTATTCTCTTTCCCTTGTACACACATGTAAACCAGAGTTTCTGACACTGAAGGAATACTTTATCACTCTTCTACTTTTGCTAAATTGAAAAGGCTAACTTTGGATGAATCTTCTGAACTGAAGTCAATGTCTGCATTTCAACATATCTTTTACCTTGTTAAAACATATGTGTATGGTATCAATAACTTTATTGGGCAGGAAAAAAAAGAAATCCTCGACTTAAATCTGTCCTTTTTTTGCAACAGATTTTTCAGATTGTCCAGGGATAAAGTTGCCAAGCCTAACTAGAGTCTCTTACTTGACCTGTGACATTTTGTTTAATTTAGGCCAAGTTCCTGATGTTTTTTTAATCTCTACTTGCCTTTTCTGTCTCTCACTCTGTTGGGAAGCCCTTAGCAGCTTGACAGAGCAACGCATAAATGCAAGTGGTCCAAAAAAGTCATGACCATCAGCCCTAGAGCAGGGCAAGGTGTACAGGAGTCTGTGCAAGCTGCAGGGGAAGGCTGGAACTTGCCTCCCCTTTCCCATCATATCTGAGACTTGGCACGTTGTCCATTAGAGAGAGCAGTAGCACCATGTGGGATGAAATGTGGGTTGGAGTCCTCGTCTCTCCTGTTCCTTTTTGGTAGATAGTTCAGTAAATTGGGAGTAAAACAAGGCAGATTTACTGATGGAGCAGCAGAGGTTGATGCTCAGTATTAATGTGGTGAAGGGATGGTTGTGCATGGATTGTCCCACTCAGTGTCACAACAACTTTTAGTCCTGGTAATCAGCTGTGAGATTTGAGCAATGTTGAAGGGTTTGAGTATGCTATACACAAAATATGGGCTGTTTGGTAATTTTACAAGTCTTTACTTTACAAAGCTGTGAGCTAATATCATCCAAAGCAAGGTAATAAGATGAAGTTATTTAGGTTAATTCCAATGGTCAGAAGATGAAGGGTGCAGGATACTTGGCTATTGAGCACTTTTTAATTGTTCCCCTTGTGAATCTAAAATAGATTTTAGTGATGTGATTCTGTACAAATAAGTTCGTCCTCTCCCTCATTGGATGCTCATGCTGGATGTAAGAGCAACACAGTCATGAGCATACAGCTGTAAATCTGGCACTTTCTGAGTTGAAAAGTCAATAAAGTTATCCTGCTTTTCTAGGCTTGTGTGTGTATGCTACACATCTTCTATAGGGGAAAGAAAATCTGTGTCAGAAAATGTCAGGAAAAGATGTAATGTAAGAACTCCCTCTGCTGTAAAAACTCCCAGCATATAAAATGTGCCATAGAAACATTGTATTTCTGTGACCCAGAAATAAAATGTTTCCTGTGAATTAGAAGGATACAGAGTTGAATTAACTGGATGACATTTCCCCATCTGTTTTTTTATTTAATGTTGCCCTTTTCCATTCTCTGTAATTAGTGCATAGAAGTGACAATAGTAATATACCACACTTTGAGCTACAAGGATGTACTGACATTTTGAGCATTTTCCATTTTTTTTTTTTTGAGGCAATTTAAAGCACATTTTTTGTTTGCAAACAATTTTCAAATATAAGCTCACACTTTCTGAACTTTTACCCAGGGCCTCATAAAATCAATAATTGTCCATTTTCCTCTAAGTGACTTTAAAATTGAAGGTCTCAGGATTTTATATTCAGATCTAGATTTCAGGGTACTCTCCATCAACACTGTTGCTCGCAGGTGCTCCCAAGCAGAATCTGGTTTTTTGCAGTGAGAGGAGATGTTTGGAAACATAACGCATCCCAAGCTGCAGAGAACACAATTTTTCTTTGGACTTTTCTCTACCTTGAATTTAGAGATTATGTTGCTGGATATTTTCTGCCCATGACACAGGGTTGGAACCAGATGGTCCTTAAGACCCTCTACCTCCCCACCATTCTCTGACCCTGTGATGATTCCGTGTCCCTTCCAACCAGACCATTCACACTCCAAGCCTGAAGCTATTTATCCATAAGAAACGATTCTGTAAGGAAAACTGTTAAAACCTGTAGCAAACTTTATATAGAGAAAAAAAGGGAAGAATGTGATATAATTTCCACAAAGACATAAGAGCATGAGAAGTGTGGCTGAAAATTGAAGGTTCTTGTAAATACAGGTACACTAGATAGTCCAAAAATCCATGACTCTACAGCCAAGAAAAAAGCCTAAAAGCCTTTTCTAGCTCAGTGTTGAAGTGAAAGCAGAGATTAGAAATAAAAAAGCAATTTATAATGAATAGGAAAAGGGACACTAACAACAATTGATATAGTTCAGAAGTTATGAAGTGTAGAAAGTTGATAACAGCCACTAAAGCATCCAGGATAAAGCCAAGTGAAAGGACAATAATAAAGTTAAAAATGTATTTTTTTTTATGAAGAGCAACACTGTAGCATAGTTGTGTTACTGGACAGAGATGAGGAAAAAACATCTGTTATGTGGTACATACAAAAGCAGTGGTATTTTTGTCTTTGTTCAGCATAAATGTGATCCCCAAAATAGGATATGCTTATATATGGGAATATTGACAGAGTTTTGGAAGTCAGGAAGATGGTTAATGTTCTGTCAGTGCTCAGGATTATAGTGGTAAAAGCAAGCTGATATATCCTGGGCAAAATAATAGAAGATTGGTGTTTGTTAGCTTGTATTTCTCTGAAGACAGAGCAAAAATTATTTGATTATTAGGTATAATTTCTGATGTTTCTTCATCATTAAAATCTGCTATTCCCTCCTAGCTGTGAATCCTACACAGTGGTCAGAGAGTGGGAACAATGAAATGCATGTTCTAATACAGTGTGGTAGAAAGGGGAAAATATTTTTTAAAATGGCATATTGTGAATGGAAGTTGATTTTTTTTGCTCTAGGTACTGAATATTGGTTGGGCTGATGACAGGTTGGTACTTTCAGGGTTCTGCATCCTAAAAGATATTGAACATTGAGTAAAGAGCCAATGGTATTTAAGGCTGAATAAAATGCTGTGCTGTAGCTACCTTAAAGACCTCAATCAGCAAAGTGAAAGGAGAAACAATTAGATGATTTTAAATTTAAGTATTTATATTTTGTTTCTGGTTGATATATCCAGTTTTGTGGTAACTGTATGAAATATAATGACACGTGATAATTAGGAAGAAATTCTTGGAGGCTCTTCCCATGCTGTTGTTTGGGTACTGGTACATGACCTTCTCTACTGTGTTAAAATGCCTTTGGCTCATGACTTATCCACAAGGTCTGGAGGAGGCACAGGAGCCATTACCAACAAGCACTTTGGCCATGGGACTCCTGTTTCAGAGGGCAGGACAGTCAACGGTGTGTAGAGGGGCTGCTCTTCCTTGGTTGGCCTCAGTGTTAAAGAATTTACTCACTCAGACATAGCCAATGGTCTAAGGTTCCCTTTAAACCTCAAGCTTTAGGAAATAGAAGTGATCAAATGGCACGTCCCAGTTGGTGTGCTCTGATCCTACCAGCTGTGCTCCTCCTAAAAAAGGGATGAAATGATTAAGATCTGATTTATGCTCTGTCGTGGTACTGCTCTAGCTGTCAGACTAACTGTGCCAAGGCAGTAGGAATTGTCTGCAAGTGAACTGGAGTTCATTCTTCTTTTACATATATTGGTGCCAAGTGTTCTGTATCTCAGAGTGTATTTGTCTGATTTCTTTGCTGTTTCTTCAGGGACTCCTCTATATTTAGATTTTTACTTTTTCTGGAGGCAGAACCCATTGAAATGCACAGCTACAAGGCCAGTGCAGTGGGCAATCAGCTCTTAAACCTAGAATATGCATAGTAGACAAAATTGCACAAAGAAATACAGAGGAAAGTTGTGATGTAGTCAGACACATAAATGCTTGAAGTTCCACCCTCACTTGCCATTTTACAGGAGTCTTACAGTGCTTTACAGTGATGAAGGCACTAAAGCTATGGAGACCCCACAAGAGTCCTGGAAACAGCTTTCAAGCACTTTTGCAGTTTATATACTCTAGAGCTGAAGAGTAGTACTGTGCCTTTTAGACCTCATTTTCCAGTAGAAGGAAGAAGATGACTGTAAAAAGATTGAGGACCTCTGGATGGTTTAAGATGAGTATTACTCTTTGACTGCAACTAAATTTCCAAGTGAGGGATATTGCATTAGCAGGGATCTGTAAGAATAGTCTGGATAAATCAACATAATCTTGACTAGTATTTATGTTGAAGTAATCCAAGAATAACAATTCTTCTCTGTCTTTGTATTTCGTAATATTCTTGTAGGTGTTGAAAACTTACAAGGAAACTTGAAGTATAGCGGAGCCAGGAGAAAGGAAATTTTCACATCCAGTCTGAGGCTTCCCTTTAGCTCTACTAACAGGACAGTCAGTCAGAGACTTGTTTTATTTGGGTTTTAGTGGGGAGTTGTGGTGCTTTTCTCAGCTGGGTTGGCACTTACGCTCATGGGTGCTTTTTCAAGTTTCATTAGTGTGAAACTACTGAGCTGCAAATCTCAGAAAAGTGTTTTTCTGTCTTCGTGAGCTTTCAAGCAGTGTCACTTCTGATCCCATTCACAGCTGTTCATGAGACCAAGCTGGGCTTTGGCATTTCCAGGCCTGAATGGAAATTCATTGGAATGAAAGGAAATAGTCAAGTCCAAATATTTAATGTTAAAAAGTACAGATATGCTATTTGTTCTGGGAACACGTGAAAGTGAGAGAACATCCCTCTGGTAAATAAAGCTTACTTTGCCCATCCCTTTTGACAGTGGGGTGAAATGCAGACCGATTGTCAGCAGGAATGCTTTCAGGACATACAATAGGTCATTGGAGACCTACTGAGTACTTTAACAAGTGTGTCAACTGGCATCAAGTGGTCAAGCGTAAGTCCATATCCTGTGATGCAGTAATTTGTTTTGTATGCTGCTGATACGATAGAGGTTGGAATTTGTGATAGAAATAAGCAGTTTGCCAAAGTATCTTTAATATATTTGCCAATAAATTAACCCTCCAAACACACTGAATGCCAGCTGGGACAAATGGAAAGTAACACATCTAGAAGTGATTATCTAGGGCAGAAGTGAGTGGAGCCACAGTTAGGGCAGTCAACTAGTTTAATGATTCCTTTTGTTTAGCTGATTTTCTTGAGAGTTTATCCTTCAGTCTCTGCTCAAACATGCAGTTCTGTTGAGCCACTACCTTCTTATACTTCTTCTTTCCCACCATACAGGTAAAATTAGCCTTTTGACTAACTAAACAACAATTTTTGAACATTTGAAGGAAAAATAAAAAGCAAGTTTTCAACAGTTATTTTCATTCCATCATAGTGACCTTGTGTTGTCCTTGTTTTTCAGTCTCTTTTGCTACCTTTTCAAGTCTTAGCCAAAGATGTGGAGCTAAATTCAGCCCTGATGTAAAACAGCACAGTTTTTCTAAAGCTTTTACTGTGTTCTGCTTTGATCCTGGAAGACTCACTTTTAAAAGGTGGGTATGACACAGTTTCTCCTCTGTAAGGAGCTGATTTTTTTTCTCCCCTGATGCTTATCATACCAGCAAGGAAAGCACAAAATTGCCCTGGGAAGATGTTTCAATAATCAAAAGTCTTTCTTTTGTAAAATTATCACAACTAATATTTTACTTGACTTTGGCTTCCAGAAAAGTCAGTGGGAAGAAACTTGCTTTGTTGTTTGGACCATTTTTTCAGAATATAGAGGAATTCTTATATTAAACACACTGGACTGGTAATGAACTCAGGCAAGATGTCTGCATAATATCCTCTACTCTTCTCAGGAGATGAAGTGTAATATTTCAAAATTAGTAGAAGTTTGTGCAACTGGTGTTTCAGAACTGATCACCAACAGAAAAAAATATGAGAAAAATTAAGGTCCATTGTCTTAAGCTGGTCCTTCCTTGTTTCTGTAACTTGTTAAACCAATGCTTCATTTTAAGGCAGATGAGGTTAGTATCTCTGTCTTCCATACAAATAAATTTTGAGCTGAGTGTAGATGCAAAAATCCTGTTGAGTTCCCTGGGGGATTCCATGAGAAACAATGACTGGCAACAACTCAGTTTTTGATGATGCTGAGAGAGGTGTGGTGGAAGAGGCTGCATAAATGTAAGAAGTGTTAATATGTTGTTTAGATCTCATGTCACTGGAAAATGCTTAACCCTTTATCTCAAAGTTAGCATGAAGATAGTTTGTGATATTAATTGCTCCACTTGTTAATTGGATTACCTCGAAATCTGCATGTCATTCAACAAAGACAGCCAGAAGTGGAATGACAAACCAATTTATGAGTAGAAAGGTATTTGGCAAGACTGCTTTCAGTCAAAATGTCCCTTTAATGAAATGCCATGGGGAGTAGTTGGTTAAGAGAACAAAGTCAGGTTTGTGGCAGGGCTGTCTGTAATTTGAGAGGATGCACATCTCTGGAGCAGAATCTTGCAGAAAGGGTAATTGCAGTAAGTGTCAATCTTACATATCAAAAAAAGACATTGTGACCAAATGCCAGTATCATGTTCTGTGAGGTATCACAGTTCAAGAAGTAGCCCTGAAGCATTATGGTGTGTCAGATATCTGGACCCTTTGATTGGGAAGTGCTAAAATTTCCAAGAGTTCCAAAAGATGTTGCCAAGAGTTCAACTTGTTTTAATCCTATTTGATAAAGATCTAGGAAAGATGAGGACCTTGCCAAAGGAAGAACTGCTGGTATTTATGAATTATGACTTATATTGCCAATAGTGAAATAGTGACATTGTAAAGGAGTACAGCAAAAATCTTGGATCTTAAATTAGTGGGTTTTTTTCTTACTAGTGTCATGAGATGCCACATTCATGAACAAAGTGGAGTACAGCATAAATTAATAGTCTGTTATGGGAATTGGCTTCTGTTGCTGACAGTGATTAATGGAAACTTTTAACTCAGCTCATATGAAATATTTTCAGGCTTATAGAGAGAATGATACAACCACCAATCACACTAATGGTCTTCAGTATTCTTTGTACCCTACAATGGAATTCTTCATCAGAGTTATCTTCAGCATTTTTGTGATTACCTGGTTTAGCAGTACCAAATTTTGGGGTCCTTTAAGGCTTGGAAAAATCATGTGGAAAGAGTTTGGGAACTCTTTCCAAGAGTAATAGTTGGAAAATATTTTTACTGCCCATTCACTTCTTAATAGAAAATTTTATTTTCTATTTAAATGTAAGAAATGTACTATGTGTAATTTAGTTAGCATATACTGATGGTATGTTTATGAAATAAGTAGAGGTTCTTAACCTCTGAATAATGACAAATATGCCTAAAGATGAAGCTGCGTTACATATTCAAGTACTAAGTTTGCTTTTTTCCTCTTTACATATCTTCAGACTGGGAAAAGAGTAAAGTGCTGAAAATAGAAAGCATTAATATTGTTGACAAGTAAACAAAAAGGAAGATTATAGCCCCACAGCTCAGAAAATTGTAGCGAATGCAGCCCTCAAGTTACAGTGCAGATATAGTAGAAATGTATGTTTTCTACAGGAAAAGCTTTGAAAATGAGCATGACCTTTTAATGCACAATCACAATGTTTTTAATAATGGCACAGTATTAAGGTCCACTACTAAATTTATTGTAAAGGAGGAAGGTTCACCATATGCAGGGATTTCTCTTGTCTGATACAGTAAGTGTTGAAATAAGCATTTCTGTCAAAGGAACTTAAGCAGCCACAGAGAGCATTTTAAAAAAGAAGTGTAGCAGAAGTAACATGATTTTGAATATGTCTCTAAACATTCTTTTCCTATTCATTCTGAGAAAAAATGTTTTAGAAATATGTTTAATTTTTTTTCTTGCCCCTTTTTTTCATGGATTTTAGGGGAGATGGGGATTATTTTTGGTATATTGTTTCTTACATTCCCAGGGATTTTATGGATCACAACGTCTGTCAACTGGGTGGACAAATGGTATAGAAATTTGTCCAAACTGGTATTTCAGAACCAATTGCCAACATGAAATTGCCATTGGCTTAAGCTGGTCGCTTCCTCTTTCTGTAACTTGTCCAACTGGTGCTTCAGACTGGTATGCTCAAGTAATAGCCCTTATTCAATGGATTTTTGCAGTAAAAGTATTATTTCTATACTTAGATAATATTAATTCTCATTCTAGGCAATAGGCACTGTCTGCATGGAGATCAAAGGAAGTGTTTACTTAAATTGGAAATTCACTTGCATTTTTATTCTGGAAGGAGAGGGGAAAAATAAATACTTATTTTTTCAGACTTCTGTTGACCTGTGACTTACTCTAGCTACAAGGACTGAAGTAAAGGAAAGACAGTGCTGTCCTATGTCTCTGACATTACCAAGAAAGACAATTGTGGAATCTGTAGAACTTGAGAAACTGGCTGTTCCATACCCGAAATCCCATCAGTTCTGACACTTTAGAAGGTTTTTAAGTATCTTCCATTTCATAGGGGATGAATATTTGCATAAAATTTTATCACCTCTATAGTAATTCAATTTTCATCTACAAATTAGATAATCCAAACCATGTCTCCAGTGGATTGAATTCCCTGCACTCACATGTGCTGTCATCTCCTGCTCATGGGTGGTGGAGAAAAACTCCTTGGAACTTAGTTGGCAATAAGCAGTCATGGATTATTGTTACTTATGGGAGGAGCCAAATTGGTCAAGAGAAACCCTGTTGTCAGACCACAAATGGCATTTTTTCTGCTGGAAAAAAGCCAAAGCAAAAGGCTCCCAGCCAAATCCTTCTATTAACCAAAATCAGTTCCCCACCCACTACCTCTCTGCCAAAATAAAACCCCACAGTCTGTTCTTACTATGATGCCACTGAAGCAGCAGCATGATTGCTAAATTTTGTAACCAATAAGCGAACTTGGAAAAAAAATCCTTTTGGATTGATGAGAGACCTGACAGAACTGAAGTATGTGCCAAAGGTTTGAATAGGCCTCAGAAGAACTTTTTATATCCAGCTGTCATGACATTAGGTTTTTCCTGGTGAAAATGTTTCACTCTATCAGGCCAATATTAAACAATAGGATTGAAAAGAAAAAAGCCAACTCGCACCTGGAAAATGAGAATGTGGGTATTTGGGCCATGGACATCATGGTGCATAGGCAGTTTCCAGGTTTTCCTATCTGGCATTGATGATTTTTACCTATTTTTTTCCCCTTTCTGTTGCATTTTCTTCCTGTGGGTGGCCCCATTTGGGTCATGATGCCTAATTTCAGAATTACTGTACTGAATGTTTGGATTTTGTGTTTTTTTTTTTTTATTTTTAGTGTCAGCACACCTGAGTAAACTACAAATGTTTGAAAAGTAAATTGAGTAATTAAAACCCAACTTACTGTATGTTTAGAAAATTTTTGTCACTAGTAGATGGTAGCAAGGGGGGAGGGAAGAAAATTATTGAGCAAGAAAGGGCTTGTCAAGGAGAGTAATGAGTTAGGAGATGGATAAACACAAGGCAAGTGATGAAAACAGTGACTGGTAAGAGTGTTGGCAAGAAATGAGCAATACATCAGCGAAAATGTTTCACGCAGAGGGATGGACTGATTGCTCAAGTTTCTGTGACTGTGTGACCTGTCACCCCAGGTATCTTCCAAACCACAGAAGATAGAATAAAGAGTTCTATTTTGTGTTTCATATGCTTTTTAAAAGCAAACAATTTTTTTTAGTTATTATTTGAATATTAAGGAAATGTATTTGATAATCATCTGTCACTTCATCTGAATAATTAAAAATGCTTCATGCTTGAGCTGTTGGTGTGTCATCACTTTTTCAAATTATATCAAGTATAAATAAATTATATTAGTTACAATACGATGCAGTTTTTGTTTTGATGCAAAAGACTGAAATGAAAATTAAAGGGGTGTTGCTTGACTAAAAGAGTGGGGTGCGTGTTGGTCTAGAGCAGGCACTAGACTTGAACAGAGAAAGTGATAGTGAAGCAGATCAATGGATGTTAATGCTCCCTTTGAGAGACTCCTCATAGAAAAGCACATCCCTTTTTTTCTTTTTCAAAAGTTTGTCATTTCAGTATCATGTAATGAGCACCAACTTTTCAATGTGTCTTATCCTACTTAACTAACACACAGCCATTTTGGATATCTGTCTGTAAGAGGCATAGTAAAAGATCTGGAAATCTGAGCCTTACTGTGGAGGCAGGATGGTGAAGAAATTCAGTATTTACCTGCTATAAGGGTATATACCACAAATTTTGTTTTCTTTTGAGGGCTTCTTTTCTTAAGTTGGGGTAACATTTTCATGGTAGTGATATACTTCAGCTCATCATTTTGCTGTACTATAGCTGGAGCAGTGATTGTGTTGTAACTTTTTTTTGTCCGATTTTTTTCCATTTATTGTTCTCTACCTCAACTTTCTGAACTCAGAGTATCTGCACTGTCAGTTTTGTACCTTTCAAACATTATTAATCAAGTTGTAGCTGACTTTGAATCTCAACATCTTATTGTTGGTATAAGAGGAATTACGTCATCTATTGTTCGGTAAATGCTTGAACTGCAACTTATTCTCAAGGAGGCAAAATAATCCAAGGGATTGGGGTTTTTTGTTTGCTTTTTTATACAAAAATCATAGTCACAGCATACTGGCAAATATCTTTCTCTTGGAAAGAGTTATTTTAAAACATACCTTGCTAACATCAAAACATTTAAAGCAATTCAAAGCTTTGTATCTTGCTTCCCCTGAGACCCAGCTGGCTGCAACAGGTTGAATTTCTCCAGGTTAGCAGTGTGTCTTTGTGAGCCTGGGGAGTCTCAGATGTGGTACCTGACAGAAAGCAACAGTGTGAATCCAAGGTGTGATGATGTGGAGTAGCAGCATTATTATGTTGAAGACATCTGGTTTGTCCATCAGCCTCAAAGGACACAAACGTGTTCACATTGTTCCTGGCTGCTGCTTATCCACACTCTCTGGAAGCCATGTGGTGGTGGAGGCTCCACAACAATCAGGTTTAGTACTTTGCTGGTCTCACCCCCTCAGGTTTTGTTCCCAAAGGTTTAAGGTGTCCCTTTCCTCACTGCAGCTGCTCTTGTTTCTTGGTAGGGCTACCCGGTCAGGGAGAGCAACCCATCCATTTCTGGTCTGCAGTAACTTCAAAAGTGTTTTAAGGTGAACTTCTGTATCTGTTTCCTCTTCTGAAAAGCAATCTTGGTTCTACCTTTCCACATGTTTTTCAGATATCTGAGAATACTTTATTACTCTGAAATCAATAATCATCACCATCTTGTGTATATACATTGAATTTTATGGCTAAGGAAAACCATGCATTCATTTTTGCTTTCTAGTCCAGGATGATGCAGTCTTCTGGAATGTTGTTTTTGGAAACCTCAGCTGCAGCAGACTTGTGCAATAGAGCTGAGTGACAAATGATGTGTGGGGAAAAGCAGTGGAAGGATGTCCTGTTGGTGTATCCCTGAGAAAATCCCCTTTTACACATGGGCAGCTGCAGTGTCTTCCCTCCTGCATGTCAGTTTGTAACCAGCAGAACAATAGAAGTCTGTCAGTGGCTCTGAGCACAGTAGGTCAGATACTTTGATAAGCATATATCTGCCTTGGCTAAGTAACAGCTACATCCTAAGCATTGAAATCCTGGTAACATGCACAGGAGGTGCCTTCTGGCAGCAGGGTAGAGGGATGAGGCCCTAATGCTGCCCTTACTGTTCCAGAGCTGTTGTGGCTGCAATGGGGCACCTGGCTGAGCCCTTCTCAGGCTCTGGGGTGATGAACAGGCTGTCCTGAATGACTCAGGCTCTAATGAGGGGACAGTGAGAAAAGGAAGATTAGAAGACTGCAGCTGAAGTGGTGTGCCTTGTCCTGGTTGTTGAGGAAGCAGACAAGAAAGTTGCAGCTCTGTTCAACCTCTTGGTTACCTGTGTATTATTCTTCTCAGATCACCAGCCTCTCTATGCATGCGATTGCTCCCAGGTCCACTTATCCCCATATGAAACTAGTTAAAGCCATCAACCCAAGACATTTTTATTCTCTAACCCAGACTTTTAAGGCACAGAGGCACTACAGGAGAGGAGCAGAGTGGTGGTTCCCAGGGCTGCAGCCTGGCCACAGCACCTAAACCACTCTGCTGACCCACCAAAGTGGAGAGCAAAGCCCAGCTTGCCTGTCCCAGTGCTCCTTTACTGATGGCTATTATGTTAACGTGAGGGCAGAACTCTTTCCTCTACATTAAAAAAACCCCTTCCCCCTACATGCCTCTCTCCTATTTAATTTCTTTCTATAAAAACCTCTGCAGTAAAATGAATGCAGCAGATGTCTACTCATCTGAAAAAAGATTATGCTTTGAAGCCACACAGTAGCCTCACTTTTCACAGCATTAATGATGTGGACTAAGCTTTGGGAATTGTATTTAAAAAATACTCCAAATAGAAGAGGTCTTTTCAGCTGCTAAGCACACCCATATTTTTAATAGCTAACGTGAGTATGTACACACATACAGAGAGTTCTTTTCAATCTTTCTTTTTCCTAGGTGTGAGTATAGATTTGAGCACAGGCCGATTTCTGTTCCTTTTTTTTTTTTCATTTTACAGCTTGAAATAACCAGAAAATTTTTTTCTCGTTTGACATATGCAAGCAGTTTGCAGTGCTGAGACTTTCTGGATGCTCCCTGGAGGATGTCCCTGTGGCAGGAAGGGCACTGCTTTTGCTGGGAGCTGCCTGGTGCAGTCTCTCCTCAGGGACAAGGTGTTTACCAGCAGCACCACAGTGCCACCAGCATTATCTTCACTAAACCTGCACTCTTGTGACCTTTTTTCTAAGTAATTGTTTTTGTGGGATTTCAGCCTTTGATAATAAAAACTTGATATTTTCAGGCAGCATTTGGAAAGCAAACACTTCCCAAACAAATGATGTCGATGGGTCAGTGACTTGATTTGGAAACTTTTCCCAAAGCTTGGACTCAGCTTGCAGGGTTTCTTTAACTTCTGTGTTTGGCAAGTGTCTTTCCTTACTGGGAACCTGAGGGTCCTGTCTTGTGCTTTATTTTGCTGTCATGGATGTTGGTGCTTTTTCACTGTTGAGGTGATATGCTTCAGAGGGGGATGAAATCATCTCTGAAATCAGCCACTGTATCTTTGTGAAGGTGCTCTGGGGTCCCTGAGGCTCAAGGCAGCCCAGGGACCTCAGGGTCTTCTAAAGTGAACTGCAACATCTTTTTGACTTATGTTTGGAGAAAGGAAAAAAAACCAAAACAACAAAAAACAATCTCAAACTGAAAAAATAACATTTGGAAAGTGAACCTAAAAGTTTTCCAGGGTGATAAAAGAGAGCCCAGTTACAAGTATCTGTGCTTCAGGAGTGGCAGTTTCACTGTATCTCAGTGTCCTCACTAAGAGCCAGAGGAGACAAATTCAGTTTGTTCATAACTGCCCTTTGTAAGAGAAAAAGAAATGTAATAAACTCACAGAAAATATAATTTATCTTCATATGAGTCCATTTATATGAAATAGAGGAAAGCCAAGCTTTTTCGTGCTGTAGTATCTTTGTAATTCTGTAGCAATTGACCTAATTTTCATGCAGAATAGATGAAGTTAAAATTAAATACCAATAATTTGCTTTTGTATTGGTTTTGTTTCTCTTTAGGAGGCAATGTTTTAATGCCCTAAAACAGTTCTGTCTGAATGTTAATTTAGTATTTACAGGTTCTTTGGTCTTTTGGATTTGTGTCTTTCTTGGTTGCTTTTATTTTCTTTTTTGTTTTTGCTTGTTGATAGTGCCTTTATAGATAAATCCTTCCCTCTTATTATTTACATTTTTTCTTTAAATCTGACTCAGGCACGAAAGTAGATGGCCTTAAAATGTGAATACTAAACTGTGAAGCTTTAATATATTAGATACAGACTACATAATCTCATTCCAAACAAACAAAAAATATAAAAATAGAAAAAAATCTAAAGTTTGTTCTTTCTACTAAACAAAAAAAAAATCAGCCAGGCTGTGGACTTTTGAAAGCTTTGGGTATATGATCTTTATGTATTCATATTTCCTATATTTGATGATACATTTTGCTGTTCTGTTCTTAGAAGTTAACAGAATCACATAGGTTATGTTTTAATTTTAGAGGCAAAAAAATCATTGTTTAATGTAGGCTGAAATTAATACAGTAGAAAACTAATGAATAGTATAAATGAATAATAATTTCAATGACTGTTTTAAACCACTCATGGTATTTTTGTGTGTTGTAGAATCCAGTGTTCAGTTATGTGGATGTTAGACTTGGAAACTCAATATTTTGCCCCACATATTAATGTAGCTAAAACACTGATACAGCAGTGATATAGTGCACAAGTGGGAGGTAGCACTAGTGGTTCAATAATTTTTTAAATTCTATAATTTTTCAGCAAATGTATGTTGCATAAACTTTAAGTATCATTTTTCACAGTTGTGAACATTTCTGAATAGACCAAAGAAGTTTGAAAAGTAAATGAAGCTCTAACATTTCACTAATTACTTCTAAACAATTTACCCTGTGGTGCATACAACACTTAGTGGCAGAGTTTTCTGGTTAATCAGAACTTTTACAAATTGGATTGTTTGTCTGTAGAAAGCTGGCTATGTAACTGCAAGTTCTGCTGGTAAGACCACTTTAGACCTCCTGCAAAGGACTTAGGGGTGACCTGAGGGCTTTTTAGGAAAGTATTTATGCAGGTCTACTTCTTCAAAGCCAAATAATCTGAAGTGCTTTTGGGACAGAATTCGGGACAGAATTTGGGACAGAAGTTGTTGAAGGCAGTCAGAAGCTCCACTTGGATAAATAGTTTTGAGCAGTCTCTGAAATGCTGGGGAGCAGCATTTGCATGTAGGCTGTTATTGCCTCCATTTGAAAGGGATGCACTTGTTTGTAAGAGCTGCTGGGCTCGGTTCTGCCAAGCTGAGTTCTAGGTAACCCACAGAGACTTCCCAGAAAGTTGAGAGTGTGTTTCTTTGTTCCAGGGCATTATGAAAGGGAATCAGCAAGGGCCTCTGGCTAAAAAATGTAAGCTGACCTGCAGTATGCAAGTGCAGGAGGTCAGCCATTTGATGTGGGATATATCTTCGGGCCATTCGAATAACTTCATAGCTGGGTCTCAAAATGTGACTTCCTGCGGCTGTGACCCATGGACCTTTCAAGTACAGTGGAAGTCTTGATAGATCAGTCATGCAGTTCCAGGACTCTCAAAAATAATTTGCTTCTCAGCTGGTTTTCTGGTGTTTGAAACGTTAAGACAATCATCTAGCACTTTTCCTTCTCTTGTGAAGTGAAATGCATTTTATTAAAATACATATTTTGTAAAAATTTAATAAAGCAGCTCATACTTTTTCAAGGCTAGACAATACTTTGAAAACGGGTTCCAAATCTCTGGCCTCAATATATGAATACTAATTGTATCTTATCTACTGTCGGTTATTGAAATCCCAACCAGTAGGAAAGCTAATCTGACATCTCCATTCACATACACCTTCTTTTGAGCCTCTTTACAATTCAGTCAGTGCTATCAATGATTAAATATCCCAGTCCCTACAGTTTGAACCTTTTTTTTTATCCCTTAACTTTTCTTTTTTGGTTGTTACCTTCAGTTAGTGAACAGCTCATTTTTGAGCAAAGACATTGTGAAATTCACTTAAAATGACTGTTTGAAGATTTTATTAAAAATATATCTCTGTGGACAGACTCTGTCCTTCATTACAACAATAGAAATCCCCATTGTCTTCCGCACTATTGCTCCAAATTTGCAGGAAGTTTAGAATCCAAACTAAAAGATGTAAAATACTTTTGAATATGTGAGCCATCAATTGAGAACAGCACAGGTGTTTGTTTTCACTGTGACTGATTTTGCTCACAGCTAACATATAATTACTGAGTCCATTCTTAAGCAGATGTGTACAATCCTTTAAGAGATCAAAGCAGATGGACCCAGGTCACTGAGATTAGAATTTGACCCTATTAGTACAATAATGGTTAAAATTATATGTAGTTTGTTTGCATTTTCCAGAGCTTGCATTTCAATGGGTTTATACAAGTTATTTCTAAATTGAATAATTCTTGCCTAATTTCACTTTCTGTGTTCAGCTTTAAGTGCATTTTACAGCATAAGTGCAAAGCTAAATTGTCCACAGGCCTCATCTTTTCACAGTCAAATCGCAGATTCAGGCCTAGGACAGTATCAAAGTATATGCTGGAAAGTTTCAAAAAATTACTATAGCCCTTGAACCCTTGACCCACTGGTGTGGACTTTGCAATGAAAAATCCAACCAGCTATATCTTTTCTGTTTATGTGACTTTTTTTGACTGTTTGTCCACCCTGTATTTATATACTCATTTTCAAGCACCCCTAGTTTTATATCATGGCAGTAAAGAGAGGAATTAAGTTGAACAGAGACCTTTTTGCTGAGACCTTACAAAGGAGCAGGTACTTGACTCCTGCATAGGGAAGCAAGGTTTTCTGTTTCTTTGTGATGACTCACTGTGTGTCAGATAATGGAATCCTATTAGTGCCACCACAGGAGCATTAAGAAGGTTTGAGTGGGGAGAGAAAAAAATGAGGACAAAGAGATTTTTTTTTTTTTAAAGAAAAATCAACTTTTGAGAAATACTAGAGGAAGCCTTTGTTTTAAGTTAAAGTTAACAGTGAAGATGAAGGCTGGTAAATGGGTGAATTTGGACTCTATCCACTCTGTGTGAACAGTTTGCTCGGAACATGGAAGAACCCCATAGCTTACAAGCAATTTGAAATGTGTTAACTTACAGCAGGCCTGCTAATATATAGGGGGTTGGTTTGTTTGTTTGTTTAGCATTTTCACTTCTTAACCATGAAGCATCAAAGTCCGGGCTCCAACCCGGTGTTTTGGGAGCCAAGCTGAAGGAGTTCGCTTTGTCTTTCATCACATACAACCCTGCTCTGTTTCTGCAGGATTTACCTCATATGTCTGCATGAGACTGAGATGCATTTTTCCTGTACAAGTGCACCAGTGGGTGCACAGTCAGTGTCGTCAGCTGTGGGTATTTGTCTCTCTGAGTTTACAGAATAACTCAATGTTTCTCTTCAAGTCATAACTTCTGGAGTCATGTGTTAACATGACAGTCTGAGCTTTCATTTAATGAAAGTGGTGAATTTTTCCATTTTAGTTTCCAAGCAGACATTAACCAAAGAGAATCTGTCATTGTAGGTCTTAGGAGTTGTAGGAAAATTTTGTGACTTCTGGTAGACCTAGGTCACGATATTTAAATTTCAAGGCAAGTGGTTCAATGTAAAACAAACTGGTCACTCATAGTCAGAAGCCTTGGCTGGTATAAAGAAAGTATTGTAAATCCATGTAAGCTGTGCCAGTTGGGTGAAGAGGATCTAAATTTAGGATACTGAGAAGAGGATCCCGATTTGCATTTTGGTTTTTGATACATGTGTATACTATTAAACTGCAGTACACTACAAATATTTGCATTTTACTTGCATAAGAAGCACACCTAAAGACAGGTTTCAGCAGCCAGATTTGAACTTAGACTCTCTCCAGTTGGACAGGGAACATGTGCATACTGCTTTTTAAAATCTTTTTATTTGACTGTGACTGCATGTTCTGCTCTCTGTTGAAGTATAATGATCACTGTCACAGATTACAGGGCCAGGTCTAAGGAAGATGTTTTTAAATATCTCAAGACAATAAGGGAAAAATATGTTTATTTTAGAACAAGTACCCATTTACAACGTTTTGTGGAAACTGATGATTTGAAAATGGCTGATCATTACAAAATAAGAAAATTAAGATGATCCCCCTCCCCTCAAATGTATAGGAATTTTGCATTTAGTTGTGACTTGACACATGTTCCAAAGTGTGTAATTCAGACTCTGGCTGGAAACATCACTGGAAGCAGACCTGGGTTGTCATGTTTCATTACAGCTATTGAACTGTCGCAGGCGTGCTATTATGCTGTAATGAAAGGGGTCTTCTCATTCTCTTTTCAACTTGCAAATCTAGGAAAGATACCATATGTCATTAGTCCTGGCACAGATTCTGCCAAAAGAAGTTTCCAAAGCACTAAAATATATGCAAGGACTTTTCCCTTGAAAAAGACAAAGGGATTGCATTTTTGTCCTGCTGAACCTCTGTGTTTCACTGAGGTATATAATGGTTACAGGTCAGGTAAAATATTATTTGAATCACATTGCACATTTTGGAGGATGATCCAGGTTAAGGTTGTGTTGATCCATGAGGACAGGATTTGGCCCCACATGCAGAACCAGTAAATTAAATGCTGCCCAGCACCCTGTGAGTGTGCTGCTTCCTGCTGAGCACCTCTGGGCCAGGGGTTCCTAACAGTGGGAAACACCTGGCTGGGATCTTGGGTAGAAAGTAAATTCTCTTGAATTTGCATTTTGCTGGTACTTTATTCATTGCTGTATGTGGGAAAAAAATAAACCTGTGCTTGTGAAAGTACCAAGTGAATCACAGTGGTGGCATTATTGGGCCTCTGAGAGTGAGGTCTAAACCAGCCTCCTTCCTTCAGCCTGGCTGGCAATTCTACACTTGCTTCGACTTGCCAGGGTAATGCCTTCAGTAACAAATGTGAATCAGGCATTAAAATCTCAAATCTTCTTCTTGAGAAATCATTCAAACAGATGGATATTGCAAGGTTGTTTAGAAAAGATTAATATGGCATTCATTTAATTGGTAAAATATGTATGAAACAGATCAAAAGTTCTGGCATTTAGTGTGAAGTACTTTCAAAAATGTAGTTGTCTTGTCAAGGATATTGATGTATTCATTCCTTCTCTTCTGTACTTCTGCAGGAAGTACACTCCTTGACTAACTTTTCATGACAGCCATATCTTCCTGATGGTAAAGATTTAATGATATATTAATCTCTAAGTTTTTGGGTGAAGGGGGCAGTGCCTTCAAGTCTTTTGATGCCTTCTTTTGCTTTCAAAATTCTGCAATATACCAACCTACCTACCTAGAGAATGAGTAACATCTGATTCAGTTAAATGGGACTGCATCCTGAAGAAACATCATGTTGTTTCAGCCATTTGAAACCCAGCCAATCCAGAAGGAATTTGGAAATACACCATAAAAAACTCACTTTGGAATCTTAACTGATAATGAGATAATGAGAGATGATTTTGTGGCCATGGCCAATGAGATTTTATACTGAGTGAGCTAGAAATACTGCTTTTATTGCTGATGGGCTGCAATTTCAGAAATGGGCAAACGCTGTGTTCTTCATGTAGGCTCTCTATTAAAAGCAAAAGGAAAAAAAAAGGCAAGAAAGCCTTTGCAGGGTTACAGCCCTTGCTTTTTGATTTTGGTTGGGTTTTTTGTTGTTTTATTTGTTTGGTTTTTTAAACTGGAATTAAAGCCCCCCATAGGCAGCAACAGAATGTTGAGTCTGTATGAGTCTATGGGTCTGTTTTGACAAAATGCTCACTTTCCCAGATAATTGCCTTCAGTGAGGGTGGCTAGTAGTAGACTTTTAGGGAAGCCACCTCCTGGAAGCCAAGGATTTAAAGAATTCCTGAGATGCATGTTGCCACTGATCCAGTGTGTCAGTCATACTTGACAGGCATTTCTTCACATTAATTTGTTTAACCAATGTTAGAGCCAGCCTATGTTTTGGCTTCAGGAGCATTACATTACCTTGCCACAGCTGAGCTCTGGATATTGATGCATTGGCTGTATGGACTTGCCTTATACGGGTTCCACATTCAAAGGAAAAGATAAGGACAATTCATGGGCAGGAAGGAGAAATGTAGAGGAAACAAATTTAGAGGAATAAACACTGAAAAAATGGTGAATTTCTTATGCTCTAGATCACCAATCATCATCCAAAAGAATACTAAGGAGCAAGTTAAAGTTCTTGCAAGGCAAAACCAAAATTCATTATTTGGCAATGATAGCCCAAAATGGGAACAGGACCCCTGTGCATCCTCATAATTCTTTAGGAGCTGGCTACTTTCAATGTTAATTAAAAAAAATAGAATAAAAAGACAGAAGGGGAAAAGAAGAGAGGCAATCTATCCTTGTTAGTAACACTTTGCTTAACAATGTCATGTTGTCTGATACTCATTTTCAGAAACATTGGAGAATTCACAGCTATAGCACTATATCATGAGGATAGGTTTGACTCATGTGTTAGGATAAGAGGGAGTGCCTCTATTTGTATTAGCTGGAGGAGGATTGTGAACTATTATCTTACTTTGTTATCTGAGCTAGGAGTGTACAAGGAAGTTTCTTCTACTAATGGTTGAGCCGCTCTTCAGATAAAGCTCTCCACAGGATCCCTGTAGCCCTAATTAATCAGCTGTTAAAACAGTAGGTGATAGACAGGCTTGCTTTAAGTTTGAGTTGCCTGCAATCAGAGATAACAGGTGAGTCCCATTTGGCAGTGAGATATGGAAGTAGAAGAGTGATCTGTTATCAAAATGAGTATGGCATTCAAATCAAAACTGAAGTTTGCAGAAGGAGCTAGAGAAGTAAAATAAGAGAGAATCTTTAAAGGGTCAAAATACCTTCACTTTGGTGATGGCTTTAGACAGGTTAGAATCCAATTTGTAAACCTTTATACTAAGTGTGTGCATCATCAAAATAAATCCAGGCTGCTGAAGAGCACTTGTCATTCCAGTAATGGTGGAGTCATTGGCAGGTGGCACTAACAAGGCCCTGCAGCAGTTGCTGCTGCCACAGGACAGGCTCTGGCCAGCACATCCAGCCAGCCCAGGAGCTGCAGGTTAAATGGCTGTGCTTGAGTCAGGAATTTAAGGTGTTTCTTTCTGTGTCACTGCCCTAACCATCAGGCTGTAGAGTAACTTCTTTCCTTACTCAGTTCATAGTTAAGAAATTACGCAGAATAGGAGAGCACCAGTGGTGAAGTGGGAATATTTTATCCTAGAAGGTGGGTCACTTATACCGGTTTTATGGCAACTCTAGGCTTGAGTCCTGCTCTGCTGGATTTACAGCCACAATGAATGACCCTTCTTCACTTTCAGCATTATAAAACAGACAAATTGGAGGGATAATGGCAAACTTTTAGGGGAGTAGGTAGCTGGTTTATTTTAAAACATTTTCTTTTTTACTTGTTTGTACTATACCAATGATCAGAAGCATCTCTCAGGACTGGTGCCAGAGCTAGTTGCTCCACAAATAGTGATAAAATCCTTCTTAGTCTAGATTCAATTTACATTTTAAACTCTCTGGAGGTAACAAGAGGGTACCTGCTTCAGAGGTGTTCAGGGTGCCTGAGAGATGGATCTCTCTAAAAATTACCAAATGTCTTTCAGCCTGGTCATTGTTTGATAGTCCCATGTTCACAGTGGAATAGAAGTCACCCTAAACCAGAAATACTGTTTATGTTCTTTGACTCCTCTTCTTCCATGACCCCATTGTTTAGTCTTAAGACTGATGCCTATCAGTGCTTTAGGAGTTAGATTACCACTTGTCTCATACAGATGAATGCAAGTTGGTCACTGATCATGTAATAGTCACAAGTAGGCCAGCAGCATGGGCAATAGCCTTTTCTTCAGCTCACATATCCTTTTGGTTTTTTAAAAATGGGCTCAGTAGATGTCTTAATTTTTTTAAGATGGGCTCAGTAGATGTCTTAATTATCACTGGAAATCTCTGTAACCATAATCAGTGCATGTTCATTTGCATATTCTTTCTTGGATGTCTCTGTCACTGGGAGACAGAGTTCTGTTTCCCACCTTCCCTACGGGCAGACATTGTCTTTCTTTTGCCTTCCATGTTCTATGGTATGAAACCTTTATTTATTGGCTCTTGCCTCTTCGAGAAAGTACATTCTTCTCCTGCTCTAGTACTTGTCATTGCTTTCCAAATCCGGGGGCTTGTTCAGCTGTCCTTTTTGTGTGGAGGCATGTTTCCACTGGATAACATTCTTTTTTCCTGTGAATCTTTACATGTGCATGCCCCTGCTTTCAGCTATGACTGTAAAATTTCTGCTCTCTTTTTTCCCCCACCCATAAGCCCTATTCCATCTGCAAAGTTTCATTCTGTTTTGGATGATGCTTCTCATCAAATACCTCTATCTGATGTTCCAGAGTTTTAGATGTTATTTTTGACACCTGAGTTTGACTTGCTCCTAATTCTTTTTCACTGATTAAATGGTAAGAAAAAAAAAAGTTTTAACTTTCTGCTTTGCTTTTCATCCCTCAATGTTCAGCTCTCTGTACCGATTCAAGTCTCAGCTCTGCTGTGCCCTCAGGTGTACTTCTGAAAATCCAGCATCCTGGTGACCACTCCTTTTGATGCAATGTGTTTGCTCTGTTTCAAGGTGCTGCTTGGCCCCTCAGATAATCATGCTTCTTTTCTTGTGGAGTCTCTTTTAGGTTGACTGCTTCCTGCATGTATCGCCTACCACCTGGTGGGTAATAATATGAGCGTACTTCATGTTTCTAAAATTAAATTCTCTTTTATTCAGAAAACTCTTTAGAGAGCTATTGCAATTCATTTGCTGCTGCTGTAGTAGCCATGTGCAGGTAAACCAGCTCTGCAGGGTACAGGCCCAGCTTTCTCCCAGGGGCAATCCAGGTTCCACATCGGTCGCTACCCAAGGAGCCCACAGCTGCTCAGGGGCAGATCAGCAGAACACAGCCATTTCACAGATTTCCTCTCCACTTCAATGCACAGTGCTCCCAGGTGTCACTGACTAGATTTTCAATAGCCTTCCTCTGCCTGGGATCCAGTTGGAAGAAGAAGAGTGACTGTACAAAAGTCACCCTGCCTTAATACACAGCAAAGTGCAGGAGGGATGCAGACCTCACTCCTGTGAGCCCACAGGTGTGTGACTGATGTGATGTCCCTGTTCCTACCAAGCATTCAGGGCAGGTTTACCCACTGCTGTCAAAAAATCACACTTTCAGGACTTGTATTTTGCTTCCACTTTAGTTATACACCATGGAATGAAACAGTAACACTTGGAAGTCTAATATTCCTATTTATACATTTAACCATTAACTAGACACGCACATACATGTGTGTGCACACACACAGAGGCTATATTAAAGACATATTACAAGAAACATTTCCAGCACAGGGATTTAGCTGTGTGAATCCCATTAACAATAATGGGAGTTGTTCCCCTAAATCCCCATGTATCTCGTTAAAATATACCTATTAGTGACAGGCTGAAGCCTACAAAACCCAGCAGTTTCCAAGTTAAAACTGAAACTTCATCATTAACTTACCCTATTGTGCCTAGGTAATGCAACACCCTTTAACTTCTCAAATTCAAAGGTGTCTTTTCTCCATTGAACTTAAAACAAATCTTGTCTTGTTAATACAATAGGTTCTGCTATAGATAGTCCACTCTGTAACTCTTGATCATGTTGGAAATGTTTTCTCTCTCAAGAAATACTATCTATGAAGGGACAGTGTTACCAAAATATCTTTAAATCATTTAGGAGAAGTAGAATATAAAATATAAATGGACTAATGCATTTGCTAATAGCAGATCATAACATTGAAGTATGACAGTGATGAAATGTCAGAATCATTATTCTTGGCATTTTTAAAAATAAAGGATTCTCAATGTATAAAACACAAGTCACTCCAGATGAATGAATATCTAAGGAAACCAGATACGTGAAGGAAAATTTATTTACAGTAAACTCATTTATCAATGTCATTATGACAGAAAGAAACCTTAAACTGTGTGCTCCAAGCATTCCCCAGTGCAGTTACGTGCATTCTAGACAAGATGAGGTTGTATCTGTGTGTGATGAAGGTCTGCACTGTCCATGGTGTAGAGCATTCTAGAGATGATGAAGCTGAGGGTAATGAGCTGGCTTGACTGTCCACTGTAGAGTTGCCTTTCCTCAGAGCTATTCCTGAGTTACTGGAGAGGGTGATTTAAAGTGGAGTAGCATGTGTGGAGGTCTGTACTAACGCTGTTGTTTCTGATATGTGAAATGAGCTCACTTACTGTTGGCTCAGGTAACTGCACTGCAGATGTAATAGAAGACGATGCTTTTTTACCTTTGATAATGGTATAACTTTCTCAGCTTTGATAGGAAGCTGAAATAAGAAGTGCCAGCAAAAATAGGACCTGCAGTAGTATATAATGGTGAAATATTTGGAACATGCCTGCATTAAATATAATTTTTTCTGCATTTAGCAGCAAAGATAAAGGGGTTACAGTGAACACGAGTATCAGATCCAGTAAGTCCTGCTTGTTTTGAGTTGAGCATGGCCCAAAAATAGACATCTATGCAGCCCCACTTCTGTTGCTTTCAGTTTTCACTGCAGTGGAAACTGTCCTTTACCTCTGGGCTGGAAGCAGGGGGTGAAAATATCATCCCATGCAAGAAGAAAATACTGTAATTACACTGTATGTGTGTTTTTATTTCCCCCTTGCCTCCTCCAGCATAAATCTCTGTTTTGGCGTATTGCAAATAACTTTTCTGGCTCTAGGGCCCTCGCTGGTCCTTGCTAACCTGTGACCAGAAACTCCAGCTCTCAACAAAATGTGCTCCCTGCTAGAGCAGCACGTGAGTCTGTTGGGTCTGGAGGAGCTCCGGTAGGGCTTCTTCCAGTAGCTTAACCATTAACAATAAGCAGTGAAATGAGTCATCCATACTTTATTTTTAATTAGAGCTGCAGCTTGAGCTCAAGCTTGAGATTGTTCTTGCATGCAGAGCTCAGGAGCTGAAACCAGCAGCACTCCCCTGGTCTTGGCTGTGCAGGGATTTCTGTAGAGCAACATCCTCACATTGTTGTGGATACAAACAGTGGAGCAAAACCAACACAACATACAGATTAGCAGGAGCAAGTTAGCATAATTCCTGTTGGCTTAGTCTGGCTGGAGATGTTTTATTTGCTCTATTTCTGATTTCCCTCTTGTACACAGATACCACCCCCCTTGCGTCCAGCACCCTGGCTCCCACCTCCAAACAGAAGCCCAAATAGTGAACCCTGGATAAAGGGGAAAGTTATTCTTTATATTTGATAGTTGCTTGCTTTAAATATATTTAATTTATTATAATTTAGACAAGCTTAACAAGCTTGATATGAAGCTTTCAAGCCACAAGCTGGATGGAGAAATATCTCCACCTACTCCTGTTGTAGTCAAATGATTTGTTTACATTTTAGCCACCTTTTGTATTTGTTTCACATGCAACCCATGAAGCCTAAAACTTACTGTATTAAACAGAGTTCTGATGAACAACCCCTGCTAGACCCTAAGACCCATTAAAAATCTTAAATGCATTTAAAAAGAGGGGTGAATTCAGTGCTCACCTGAACTGCAGTGCCAGCCGTTGCCAAAACAACACGGCTGTCAATCTGCTGTGTTCATACAGATTGTGCTTTAAAGGAAGATATTTCTTGGAATGTGTTGGAAAGCAGAGTTGAAAACATGGCCTTTTGCATTTTGTTACATCTTGGTGAACAAAAATCTACAATAGAGAGTTAGTTCCATTTTTTATCTGGGTTACTGTTATCTGTAGAGGGAAATCCAACTTGTTAAGCCTGTGTGCTTTGTGATGTCGGTGCCAAGCAGTTGGGTGCTGGCTGTCAGAGCCCTGGACCTAGCTCTAGTGGCCTCTATCAGCTTGCCCACAGCAGCTGTTTGCTCTCTTTCTTCCTCTCCCCATATTTTATTTTGTCTCTTGTTTTGGAAGTTTGTTGGAGCAGAAGATGTGAGATTTCTGAGATGGGATCCTTAATTCAGCAAGCAGGGCCATAGTGAAGGTCACGCTGCTCGTTATGTATATGTACTACACCATGCATTACAACTGTTCTTTTCTACAACTGCATTAGGCAGGTAACGATTTAAGCTTCTTCTTATGATGGGCACATTCATTTTTAGCCTGGCTTGCACTGGGATTTCTTTTGCATCCCTGGTTAATAGGTGGGAGGACAGGTTGTGATGGAACAACCAGTGCTGTAATGTTGAAAGGGTAGGAAGCAAGCTGTGCTGGGCCAAGGACCCAGGCTCTGCAGAGCACTTCAAAGCAGCACACAAAATACTAATCAACAGTCAGGTGCTCCTTTCTGCACAGCCTCAAGGCAGAATCCCTTGTTCTGGTGCAGGCAGAGTCACGCTCCTCATGAGGGTTCTGTGGCTCAGGTTTAGATGGTTCTGGCAGAACTTTTGCTTAGAGGGCAGAGACAGTCCTTGGTGAGAGGGGGAGCAGGGAAGAGCCCTGAACCCCAGCTGGTGCCTTGCTCCTTCTCATCCCTGCAGCTACTCCGGGTGTTCTGGGAGGGAAGCTGGGCTGGCACACATGTTGTGTGTGGCCGGTGATGGTTCCATTCAGGCAGGAGCAGTGGTGTGCAGATCCACAGCAGGGAAGGGAATATGGACAAAGGTAAGAAGAAGCAGCTCACTCAAATGGGGTGGTATTTGGAAACAAAACTGTTGTCTGGACCCCTCATGGAAATGGTGCCCTGGAGTGCCAGTGGAGCACATCAACTGGGGACATGCATCTTTTTGCTGGACTGTGCTAGTTTAGGCTGCAGAAATTTGATATTTCCCTCATAAAGTGTAGTCTTGCTAAAAGACCTCAGTTTGTATCCTTTTTCATGCAAAGAGACACACTGTATAACACAATTACAGAGGTAAGTGCCAATAAGAACAGATCAGAGTGAGAGGACCTTAATTGACACAGAAACTGGAGAAGAGCACAAGGATGGTTAGGACAAAGAGTTAGAGATGGAGATATCACACCTGGTGGACAATACCTGAAAATGAGCACCCTTATGTTGTGTAATAGGACCATGAGGAGGACAGCGCAGTTTGGGGAAAGACATCCAGGAGAAAAGTGAGGTGGGCTGGTTACAAGTCCAACAGTAATGTAGAGTTTTAAAGCTAAGTGGCACAAAAGCTTTTACACTAAGAGGATTGTCTTTGTGTAGGAACCAGACAATATCTGGTTCTGATATGGGATTACATCTTTCCCCACCTCTCTCTTTTGCCCCCTACCTCTCTATGAATATTGCAAGTTTTGGTAGTAAAATCCAAATTACTGAATGGCTAAAAAATTGTATTTGAGAGTATTTATATAGTGACTTGTCATTACTGTAAATTTTTATGTCTTCATATAGTTAATTTAACCTTTCTGGGAGAGAGTTGGTTGGCAGCATTCAAAAAATCAGTTGGTTTTCTTCCTTCACTACTGGTTTGAATTGCTCTAATTGAAACCAGCATTATTTTGTTTGATCTTGTAATTAAACAATGTAATTTATATTAATCCATTAAATAATTTGGCTAATTGCTTTTACGCTGATTTTATCTTAGCCTTTTTTCTTTTAAATTAATATCAGAACCAAGCGGTTATCTGCTGAAAACCAATAAGCCACAAGTGAAGAAAAGATCTCTTTCACTTGTGGGGATTTTATTTTTAGTTTCTTTGATAAAAGCTGTGTTGCAATAGAGACACAGAAGCCCTAATTTAGCCAAATGTTTAAGGATACCATTCCAGTGTTGCTCTGTAAACTTTGGGGCTTTCTCGACTCAGTCTAAATGATGAAAAACCAGACTCTTGTTGGAAATTAAACCTTTACATCTCAGGGAGGAAAAAGTTGGTCTCATACTAGCAAAAGAAGTTGGTTTTATTCCTGTTTCCATATCTTGGCCTTCAGAGAACAACCTTGCTTAGTTGCTCATCCTAAGCCCTGTCTGCTCATTGTGCATGGCTGGGAACAGTCACCACTTTCCAAGAAATGGCATGAGGCAGGAGCAGCTGTAAACTATGCTCAGATGCATGGGGTTCAGGTGACTAATGAAGTACAACAAATAATGCAGAGCAAACAGTCAGCTTTGCAATCTCTCTTTAAGTTGAAATCTATTTATATGCATTGAGATAACATTCATTCATAGGAACACATTTGCAGAGATCAGGTTGTGAACTATTTGAGAACCTGAAAGGTTGGTTCTCTTGTGCTTTGAAAAATCTGTTCCCAGTTCACATGCTTGGGTATAATTGGGCTTGCTGAGGTTAAGATAACTGTGTAGGAATACCCAGGATGTGCATGCCCTAGTGAGAAGTTCACCTGTTGAAGTGAATCTTTCTTTTGTACTTGTGGTTCCTCATTATTGCCTTGCCATATATAATTCAAACTGAAAACCTGCCTGACCACACAGGAAATGCACATATCAAAATAAGCAATGCTGAGCAATAAAATGGTTGAGAATGCATAAACTAATTCTTCAGGATAAAAGAATTTTTTTCTAGATATGACAGAGTTCAGATTTTTTAGGAAGCTCACCTCTACCACTTGTCGGCAGCAGGCCTGTCAGGTTAAAAATAGTGAAAAAGTGACAAGCAGAATGTTTGACAAAGGAGCTAAGAGCAGATGACAGTGCCCACGATGAATGATTTGTGATGGTTGTTTTCCTATCTCTGTTTTATTTACTTCTGTTGTCATTTTGAACAACCACAGCCGTGAGTTGGTTTTGTACATGAGTTCTCTCCCAGGTGTTTGCTTGTGTTACAGCTGGGCTGTGCCATGAGTAACATTTTGCAGCATATTCATTTTTCCTGTGCTGAGTGGGGGAGACATCTTCATGTTGGTGGAATAGATGCATGGTGCAACAGATTTGCATCTGAGAGATTCTTCAAAATGATGTTGTTCTGCTGGTGTTCAAACTCCTTCTGAGGACAAACTTGATTGTTTTACATCCATCTCCCTGATTAGCAGTCCCAGGTCCCTGTGGGCCTGTTCAGTGCTTTGCTTTGTTGCTGATCTTGTCATTTCTAAGGCCCATAACAGAAGGACTGCATGAGTTAAAATTTACCATGTATTTAATGGGTGTTTATTGCTGCTTTATGCACTGCCCTCTAATACCTCTGTGTTGGTGTTATCATAACATAGTTGAATCACACCTATTGCAATTTTCCCATCTGTCACTGATGTTTTTCTCAAGCATTCTTATTCTGTTGATCTGGCCCAGACAGACAGGCTTTCCCTAGCCATCCTTCTATCCATTAAAAAAAAAAAAATCTGTAGTTTTAATTTTACTTCTTACAGTATTTCTGGTAAATTTTAGTTGGATTAGACTAATTTCTTATGGCCTCATTTTATCTTTTTATTTCTGTATTCTAGCACTAATTACTAGTGATGTGATAAATGTTCCACATACCTGGTAACTTTGTTCTTCCTGGTTTTGAGATGATGTTAATTAGTCCAACTTTGAAAACATACTTGCAGTCCTGATCATGTGTCACATTTCTTATTCTTTCTGGAAACCAGAGGCTATATAAAAGCTGAGTAATTAGAGATATATTTATGCAACTATGCTTGAAGAAACTTTCAGTCTAGATATCACTGTCAGAAGTACCAACTGCATTTAAGAAGATGACTATAAGTAAGACTTTTAAACATTTATTTTATAAAGGATAAAAGCAAAGGCTATATTATCATTCCATTGTCTTTTCATAGGACTGTAGTGAGGCATTGTTCAGTTCAAAGGAACAAACCCCACACCATAAACCACAAAAAACTCTACTCTTAAAAAATGTCAGGTTCATTCAGACACATTTTTTAAATGTCTAATAAATATATGAAGTTGTTTGGGGACTTACTGTATTGGAAGCCCTCTGTGTACAAGTATTAAGTTGCATTAAATTGCTATGGTTTTGTTGATTTGAGACAGGGTAAGATCATCACATAATAGCAAAAGAAAATAGAGAAACAAGTACACTGGATGCAATACAGGTAGCCATCCCTTACTATGCTGCTGGAAGGTGACAGGATATGACAAGGATGGAGTTGTTTGGGAACACAGAGAAGAAAGAATAGCAGTTACTTTCAGAACACTCTGGTTTATCTTGCAATGTCTGTTTTCTTTGCAGAATCACTAATGCTCACTATTACTGGACTTGTTAAAGTGACCTTTAAATTGCTTTACAGATATCGACTTGTGGATGCAATCTACCTTTGTACAATAGTCAATTGTCCATCCCAACTTAAACAAAACAAAAAAACAGAGTACATTTCAAAGTATTTAAAGCAAACTCCTTCAAGGATTTTTAAGCATGTCCTTAGCTTTGCAATAATGTCACCCTTTAGACAAGGTTAGGAGTGATTTTTGCCTCAGAGAATGGCTAAAACCTTGGAAGATAAAGAGCTTTCTCCCTCTCCCCTTCTAGATTATGGTAATACATGAGATAGCACACAATTTTTATTGAACTTCATGTGTGTGTATATCTCAACACACTTATGTAAATAACTGTATATCTATAAATACACACAACTTAGAATAGAGTCTAACAAGAACTTATACAGTTGAGGGCAAATCATTTTCTCTTTCATAATTCTGATGCAGCAGCCATCTCTCTACAGCTGGATGGGTATCTGCCCTCTCTCCTCTCCTCAGCTGTTGGTATGGCCTCCCCCAAACCCATCCAGTCAGGTTAGAAAAGTGGCAGATGGCAGGGCTTTTGTCCCCAGGTCACATGGGGACAACCTTGGAGCGCCCAGCCAGCAGTGCAGCCAGCACATCTGTGGGATGTGTTCACTAACCTGTGCACCAAAAGTCATCTCAGGGAAACAGAGTGGACTTCTGGGGGATTTTTGCCCCATTCATAATATTTCAGATTTACACTTCATTCCCAGATTAAAATCTAACTAACACTTCAGTGCTAATTATTCCGTAAATTAGGGTGGGCAAAGGCTTTCCCTACATTGGTGTGACACTTAAAAAAATTTTGGCATGGAATATCATTTCAAGAGAAGAGGTCTGGGTGAATATGGCCTCATACATTTCTTTCCTCCTATGCATTATTACAGCTCTGTATTTTTGGCAGCAATACCCCACGTGCTGTGACTGATATTTAAATGGTATTCTGACCCCCAGCCTACAGATATTAACCCAGATGAATGATTCTGATCAATCTTTCCCCAGCCTCAAGTTAGTTTCATTGTCTGTATCAGCAGAGCTGATGTTAAGATCCTGCAGTGGACTCTCAACACCACATATGGTATGAGTTGTTAAAGCTGATGCTACTTGTTACAGAATGACTGTTGCAGTTATTTATTATTTATACATTGCTCCTGTTGTTTGTGAGGCTTTGAAGAAAATACAGATCCCTGACCTTGAGGGGCCTCAATGTTGCTGGTGGGAGAGCACGGGAGAGGTGTCAAATGAGAGCCTGAAGTGAGGGGACGATGATGTTTGTGGGGAGGATGAGTGTGAGTGTGGCTAAGAAGCACCAAGGAACATTTGGTTGTACAGAGCTCATTTTGATAGGCCAGATTCTCAACCTTGTTCATTGAGATGAGTGTTGGCCTGAGGGCTCTGTGAGCTTTCCTCTGCACACAGGAAACTTCTGATGGGAAGCAGTGAGAGCCCAGCTGATCCCTCCTTTGGAGGGCACACAGGAGTGCTGGTGGAGTGTGCTGCCAGCAGCCCTGCTGCTGAGATGGTCTCCTGGAGCCTCAGGGGGGCACAAAAAGGCGATTGAGCTGCTGGCTGGCTCAACCCCCCCCCTCAAGATGTTTGGGACTACCTCAGCTTTCCTCGGTCTTGTCCTGAAGCAAGTCTAATGGGACAAAAAGCAACTCCCAGTAGTTGCCACATTCCATAGATAGAGAGTGACATTCCAGCATCCCCTGAAGGCAAAGAGTAGAAGCTCTTTTAATGAGAGGAAACAATATACTGAATCAGACTTATGAACTGTAAAGCAGGTTGTTATCAAACTACTTGAAAAATAATTTTTCTCTATGCAGAAACTGAGAGAAAAATAGACTTTTGCTGTGAATATCCAAGTATCATAGGTAGAGAATAATTTTCCTCATATTCCATGGCAGAGGCAAAATGCCTGGTGCAGGAGGATTGGACCCTGTTTGTTGTGTTGGATCTTCAGTATTGGACACAGCAAATGGTTCAGGTACCCAGTCAGGTCCCTGAATGTCAATCTAACAGCAGGCATGCCCCTAGATCCACAGAAAATGCAGGATAATTTAACATTGTTTGGTCAAGACATAAGGGTAGAATTACCTACAGTCTTGCTTATATTTAGTAAATGCAAAATAGTTAATAATTAAAATGTCCTTGTACACTGAAAATGGAAATTTCTCTTAAGGCAAAAGGGCAGAATTAAGAGCTGGTATAAATATATTGAATTCCACCTTTATAGTTCTGTTCACTCAGCCCTGCTTTTGACCCTAAATTAATCATAAGGGACTAAATTTAACTGAATATAAATGTACTTGTATATGCATGTATACATAAAAAGGCATAAAAAGGTGCAGTTAGCATAGAAAATAAAATGCAGCTAATTATTGCAGATCTTTTTAAAGTATGTTTGCAAGTGATGTGTTTTCAAAACAAGCTAAACAATAATTCATCAGCTTGTGTACCACATGCTGGCTGATGAATAAAGTCAGGAATCAGGAAGCAAATGTAAATATGGGGTCTAATTCCCAACTGCCAAATTAGAAGTATTTTGTGCCCACTTTGCACAGGTGCAAGTGAAAACATAAGTTAAAAAACAGCTGGGAATCTGGTCTCACAGTCTGTTGTACTGTTCAAATAATTGAATTCAAAGTGTGGTTACTGACTAACTAAAGCCTCTCCAACTGTATTGGTCCTCGTTTCCCAACTCCAGGCCTGAGACAAGACCAGGCCATTTGAGAAGATTGTCGTTCAAGCTTATCCTTTCAATCAGAATCTGCAGGAAAAAAAAAAAAAAAAGCCAGTTTCTTTCACGGTGGCAGTTAATCTGTCAGGAGCAGATTCAAGTTTTGGCAAAGATCTGTGGTGAGATAAAATGAAAAAGCTGCCAAACAGCATTGTTAGCATGGGGAGGAGGAAGGGAGGGAAGCTGACACGACTTCCCCAAGTTAAATGCCAAGCACACCTACATCGTTTTCAATCAGGCCATGTGAAAACCAGGATATTTATAGCTGTAGTAAGTTTTAGTGCTCCTTTACCCTGGGGGCAGTGTGTTCATGGCAGAAATGGATTCATAATAGATAATTTTGAGAACATTTTTATAGTTTACTTAAGTAAGTATAGCATAACATGCTAATAGCTTTTAAATAAAGCACATCTAAACACTGGTTTGCAGTGCCATGTGATTTACAGCTTAGCACAGTATTCTTATAATTTCAGCTTCATACTTTATTTTGAAATGCATTTCTTTCCTCCCTTGTCATTGTCCTCTGTATTTAAAATCTGGAAAGAATTTGTTGCCAATTTTAGGATGGTAACTCAATTAAGACACTATCTCTTTCTAATGGGACTTAAAAATATGTCTTCAACCCTGTTTAGATGGCTGCTGCTAAATGAAAATGGGTATTTATGGGTATCATTGCCTTGGTGGGATGTTAAGTCAGGGTTTATCTACTAAGTCAGAGACACCTTAGGTTTAAGGGGGGATGTTAATAAATATGACTGTGAGCCTGCATCATATTCAGTACCTGCCTCACCTGACTGTAATTTTTTTTTAATGGGGTCTGGAACATAAACTACTGAAATAATACAAAAACTAAAGACCAGATCAATGTACAATTTCTGTACAGTGTCCTCACCGCACTATTCCACCCTGTAATGCAGGATCCCTGGAGCCACTTTCTCCCTGCCCTTTCCTTGTGTCTGGGGAAAAAGCAGCTCCCAGACAGCTGGATTAGCTATGACAGAGCAGGAGGCTTTCCTTCCCCAGGTTTCCCCTTAGTAACCTGAGCATTGCTCCTGCATTTGAGTCCAGGAAACTTTGTGCTGCCCAGAGCACAATCTGGCTGGTGCTGCAGAGCCTGGTGAGGGGTGCTGAGCCTCCTGCTGTGTGATCCTGCCTCCTCCAGCCTCCATCTGTCTGTGCCAACTGTCAGCTCTGCTCTTTGATGCCACCCGGGGCTTTAGGGCACAGTCTGTTCTTTTGGGAGTGCACCATTGGAAGGGACAATCAGGGTTACCAAGACCACTGTGTTGTAACTGCAAGTGTTTGTGGAGGTTTTTCCTGTGTAGATGACACCTGGTAGGACCCTTGGCCAGAATAATCCAGCTAGATTTATTAGTAAACACTACATGGCCAATTCTGTGTTGCCACACTCTGACTCCAGAGAGATTCACTGGATTCCATTTGCAGTTTCAATGTGATCATGCAGAAGAGCATAGTGGGTTATAGGGGTGTGCTTTGAACATGTGTTTTAAGTGTCTCTCTTCTCACAAGCTTGCATTGTTATTCTCCATTATTTTCAAAAGATCATAGTTTAGTAGAGAAGTGTTTCAGAGATTAAAAGTGCATCCTTAAGAGAGTGTGTCATTGGTGTAGTCATGCACTGAGTGCATAGCTGACATAGCACTCTGCTCTCTGCCTGGGTACCTTCTAATGAGATCTTTTGAAGATGTCAGCTGTTTGCATAAAATGTGAAGGATATCTGGGATAAACAGAATGTTCAGCTTTTGTGTGTCTCTTAGCTCCATTTTCTCTTCATAGTCTTCAATTTTTAGGCAGCATTTTTTTCCCCTAAAACTAGTAAAGTTTATTTAAGTCTGTATTTCTAGTGAGTCTCAGACAGCTTGATCAATTTTAATTACAGGAATGAACAGACTTGGTTGTAACCTTTTACTGGGTTTGTACCAGAGAGAAAATCCCACCAAGACTTCCAAAATCTTTTGGGTGTGGTAACTATGCAAAACATTGTCTACAAGGTAAAATAATGAAAAGGTTAGGAAAGACTTTTCCTTGACCATGGGGAAAAAAGTTTCTATAATCTAAGAACAAGTAGTTTATGTCAGTGGAAACATTTGGGAGTTCATACCCAGAAGAGGTCACTTATAGTAGGGCACAGGTCAATGATCAGTCCTGAGAGAATTTAGACAGTAAGAACCTTAAAGTAGGAACATGAAGTCAAGTGATAACATTTGCCAGTGACACAATCTTGTGGGGAGCAGGTTAGCATGAAGTCAAAAGATGGTAAAATTCAAAATAACTGAAATAGACTAATAAAATGGGTAGATAAGTGACTTAGAAAAAAAAGAAGATTCACACAGCTACCTGGTGTCCTGCACACAGGATTTTTCTCCTACCTATGGCAGCTGGGTCCTTTGTAAACCTGAAGCATAAGGAGTAGACGAGGCTGTGTGAGTTTAATCTCCAGCCACACCAGGAGCAGTGAGTGGGAAATGCTGTCAATGTAAATCCCAAGTGACTCTTTTCCTGCATGCAAAGGCTTGTTGGGAAACATCTGGACACTTGGAAGAAGCTATTGAATTAGTTGCTAAGTAGAGACATCACTGTGAGTTTCTTGTAGCAAATGCATTTTCAGTGGATAGAGATCACTATCCCTTGTGCAGAGTATACTGCTGTGAAGAGGGATATAGTAAATATTCTTTACTGGATATTTTAGTAAATATTCTTTACTGGATCCTTTTTTTGTCGTGAAGAGCACAATAGATCTAACATTGATACACTTTGAAATATTTCATAATGTCTGTTTAACAGTAGCTACACATAAACCCATTCCCCTTCAATCATTGCTCAGATTTTCTAATTACAAATTGACTGTTGATCTTGTGTTTTTAATTTCAAAGCTGCCTTCTACTCTCTTTTTTTTTTTTTTTTAACTGCCATACAGTAAGATTGAGAAATTGAGTTGGCTAGGACTGCTGAGTAACCCCATGAACTAATGAAGTAAACATTTGCAACCACTGTGACATGGAAATCATCCAGCTCTCCCTGGTGTACACCTGCAGAAACCTGTGATTCACCTCTGAGTCACTCTGCAAATGTTAGAAGGGCAGAGCTGACAGCCGTGTAGAGGGCTCACTCTGCTGCCAGTTCTCTCCTTCTCCCCTGGAATAATGACATTAATGATGCTTCCAAATGGCTCACGGGGTTGCAAAATGAGAGATCTCAAAATCCATGCAGCAGCTTGATTTCCTAATAGGATGCATTAAGTATAACATTGCATGTTTTACAGGCTGAAGTTGATTAGAAAATAAGACTTAAAATATGTCACTAAAGTGGTTAGAAAAATGGTTTTGGAAGCTCAGATCGAAGCTTTACAGGAGGGTGATTAAATAAATAAAAAGTTTAAGCCTAACTGAGCAAATAATTGCACATCCTCTGAAAAGAACTGTTCACAGGGATTGATCAAATGTGAGTCACCCCAGGCACAGATGTCTTTCTAAGAATATTCCATTTAATTTTCTTAATGTACACCAAAGCAAAGAGATACTGGTGCTGATCAGTGAATGCTCTTGTTTGCATAAGGAAAAGCTCTTTAAAATAAAAGAGAATGTAAAAAATCATAAATCAAGTAACCACCAAAAAAGTAATTCTGTTCCTGTTGTCTAACAGGGATAATTTCCTCTTTAGCAGTGATTTACCCCACTTATTGCAAGATGTGGGATTTCTTTTCCTTGGTGTATACTAGAAACCCACAGCACGTGCTCAAAACTTAAAAGAAATGTAATTCGCATTGCAGACTTTGTTCTTAAGAGTCAATTTTTCCTTTCCTTTGGAAACATCAGCCTTGGGAGACTGGTAAGAATCTTAGAAGCAAAAAGTAAATACTGAAAGTTCACGAGGTTCTTATTGTGCATGATTGTCTGCTCAGGTAAGGATGGGGTTTGAGTACAAAGTATGACAGAGGGTGTGAAGATGATATCTCTAGAGGGGAATGACATTCCCTGGGGACAGATGTTTTGGAAAACCTTTCCCATTCTTGCTTTTGGCATTTGTTTTTTGTAAATCCACCTGCAAACCCCTGTCCTCTGCTGAGTGTGTATAGAGGGAGGCTGCATTAATGTTACAGGTGACAGCCTGGCAGGGAAATTCTGCCCTTCAAGGTTTTGGTGTGTGCTCTATTTATTGCAACAAAGCCAGAATTTCACCTTTGCTGTTTCTGAAGGACAAAGAGTAACAGCAGGGAGCTTGGCTTCTTCATTTCTCAGACCTCCTTCTTACACAGGCAGTGCTGATGGAGTGAAGGTGGGTAACAAGTAGGAAACAAGTAAGACTCAACAAAACTGAGGTTATGGAAAAAAGAAATCCTAAGATCCTTAGAAATGAGCTCTGTGCACAATCCTGAGAGACACAGCATTGTCCTGTTAAAGGTGCCATACAGATGTTGGGTACCTCATTGACTGGATTCTAGTCCTTATTCAAACACTTATGTTTTGCTTTACTTTGCTCTTTGAGGACCAAGGTGTTAAATAAGGGAAACACAAAGGAAATGCAGGCTGCTCCTGTGCTCTCCTCTATCACACCCTTCATGTCTCTGCAGATTGCAGTAGGCATCTTCTCATTGCTCCCAGCAAACTAAGTGGTGGGACTGGAGTATCCATTGGATGGTTAGGGCTGGTAATAAAATAATGACTATTGGGTTTCACTATAATGAGTGCCTGGGAACCATGACTAAATCTGCTTGTTCTTAATAACAGAGGACACCTGACCCTCTGTCTTGAGCTCTTTTACTTCGTGTAATACCTAATTTCTGAAGGCAGCTGATATTTTCTCACTACACCCTCCCTTCTCTCTTCCTCCTTCACCTTCATGTCAGGCATTCATGTACTTGCATTTGGCATTAGCTGAAATCTAATCCGAGGGGGACAGTTCAGAAATTGTCTTGCTGAAGGGCTGTGTAGGTTTTGGTACATCTCTGGCGTCCCTAGCATGATTGCCAGCTCTAGGATAACTGGCTAGGCCATGTGAACTGTGATTTGTGAGCACCTTTCATATATATTTCACAGCTAATGTAGAAATATTCCTGTTATAATAAAGGAGTCATTTTGTAATTTGGACTTTGGGCACCATTTGTGATATTCAGTCGTGTGGAGAGGAGTTAAATAATGACAAAAATGGGAGTGAATTTCCCACTTAGTGGATTTCCAACCTTCGCATTCAGTTTGAATTACTTACCTTTTCATTTGGTCCCTATGCTCATATTTAATGCCTGTCTATTTCCTCCTGTAACTTATATTATCTATTTAAGTTCTGTTACAATCTTGGGCTGGAGAACCAAGGGCTCAGTAGAAAGTGTGACTCTGTGGCAAAACCAATTTGCTCTGTGATTCAGGTTGAGGGGTACATTCTCTTCTGTCAGTGGAGAAACTTTCCTTTATTCAACAGCAATTTGCTTTTATTGGTGATTAACACTGTCATTTGTGATGTGTCCTTAAAATTGTTACTTTCCCATTCTCACCTCTGAAATTCTCTTTCACTTGGGTGATGTAAACCTTTGATGTGTGCTCATATAGAAAAGGGCTTCGTCTGATGTACAGAGGGGGTGAAGGGCATGCAGCAGCTCAAGGTAGCTGCCTGATACTTTGGAAAATCAGACACATTATGTATCTGAGCATCTAAGCAATTTCTCCTTGCAGCTGGGAAATAAATTTATAGCTTGGTATTTCTAAAAGAAAAAATTACTAGTTCTGATTGAAGTGCTTAGCAGTGTAGACAGTTAAAGTAAACATTTTTTATAGCCACACACTTCCTTAATTTTCTTCTTTTATATTTTGAACTTCAGGAAAATGATATTTCCAAAAATGTGGAAGGATACAATTTTTTCTTTTATCTATTCAAATCAGCACCTAGAAAATGCATGAAAATAATAAACTGACATTCAGGAAATAGAAAAGAACTAAACTCAGGTCATGTAGTAAGTGCTTACATGCCTTGAGACAAGGCAGCTACTGGAAAGGTATCAGAGGAAGATTATTGAGTTGTCACTCTACCTTTGGGAAGAATCTCCCAACACCGCCTTTTTGGTGTAAACTTGCTTCTGTGAAAGGCAAGTGTAGTTCTGACTGCCTTGAAATCAGTATAGACCATACATCTGCACAGAACATGCAAATTGAAATGTAAATCTATTTATTTTCTCTGCCATACCTTCACTGGTACCTCATGTCCAGCTTGCTCTAGATTTATACCTATGCTACTGAGCTGAGGCAACAGATAGCATATACATTTCAAACTTTATGAAGAATGAAGCAAGAGATGCTTTATTGAAGATCAGCTTGTTGTTGTAATTTTATATTTTTGGTTCATATTTAGAAGGGATGAATTGAGCATGGCAATCAACTCAGTTTCAAGAGGATGCAACATTAACACACTGTTGTCACGTATTGATATAACAACTTTTCTTCAGAAGAGGCTTATTTCATTACTACCCTGGACTGCAATTTTTATTTTTCTACTAGATGAGAGCTACTTTTTTGTGGAGAAGGTGTGTAAAATGCAAAGGAAACAGGGATTTAGCAGCATCCAATCAGCAGTTAATTAGCTTCTATGTGACAGACAGCCTCAGTGTAGCCCTACTAATCCCTTCTTTGTGACTTCAGTCTAGAGTAAGGCTCAGACCTGTGTAAAAGTCAGTAACGCTGGCAGAGTTCTGTGAAATGTACACAAAGCTGCTCTTGCTAAGTTTCTCTTCATGGGAATGTTCCACAAAGCTCCAAAAAGCCACATGTGTTCTTAACATCCACTGTAATTAGATTGCAGTTTGATGAAATTCTTTTTTATTTCAGAATTTAGTGATGGCACTTTCTGTTAAAATAGGAGTTGGTCTTAAAAAATAAACCCACATCCATTCAGCATACTGTGAGGAAAAGAGCTGCTGGGGTTTTCTGCAAAATCACTAAAAGTATGATCCTTGAGAGGAAATTCACCATGTCCTCAGGATGCTTACCTGGAATCAAGAAAGGCACAGCCTTATCGATGGAACTTTGGACAGCTCTCTTGGTCTCTCTATATTTTGATTTTCCTTCTATAAGCTGGTAATTACATTTCTTTCCTCCACAGGGATGTTGAGATGTGCTCAGATATTTGTCACTGTGAAGTTCCTAGAATTTGATATGAAAATGCCCTCTTCTGCAATATCTCCTGAGCTCTCTGTTTCACTGATAGTAATCAGACATCTAATTTGGGGATGTCAAGGCAGGTGAAAGTAATGCTGGAGCTGAGCATGCTGGTTAGGATTTGGTTTAGAAATTTGCTTCTGTTCCTTTTCTGCATCTTCACACTCTTCTTGGCCAGGAAGTCCTTAAGGTATTCTTCCTTCTCAGCCATTGGTCCCAGGATGTGTGAGAAGGGCTTGGGGTCTTGTAAAGGACTGTCCCAGGACATGACAGCTGTGGTGTGAAACATTTTCATCCAGCTGCAAGAGCAGCTCTATGTTCCAGCCAGCCAAACTCAAGCCTGTAATGTTTGGACTTTGTCCAGTGAGCTGAGGTAAGGTGGTTTCAAGCAGCTTCAAGTATTTTCCCAAAGAGTTTTCCCAAGCGTATTATCTCCTGGTGCATTGTGTTTAGTGGTTATCCTCAAAGAAATTGGCTGCCAATGTATTCTGGCCATTCTTTTCTTTACAATAAGACCTGTGCCATTAAGTAGTTTCATATGACCTACAAATGAGACAATGAGGATCTGAACCCAGTACCAGCCATAACTTCAAACACAACTTTCATGCAGCAGTTCTGGCTTCTCTGGTGTCTGAGCAAAGTGGTTAAGTCTTCCAGCTCCTGACTGGACCTCAGGCTATTTTTGGGTAGACAGATTCACACTGCTAAATCATCACTTGGCCAAGCAGATTATAGTTTATAGAGAGTCGGGGAAAAGCATCAAGACCTGGAGCCAACTTAATTTTCTCCTCAGACCCAGAACTGTCCTGGGGAGGGCCTTGTATGGGGTTTCTTTGGGCAGCACTGGGGTTATTTTCCCAGTAATAGCTGGAAGGCTGAGTTGGGGAATCAGGGAAGTTGGGTCCTGTACAAGTTTAGGTCACTTTGGTTTTTGGTATTTTGTGCCTGATCAGTTGACTTCTGCAACGGAAATACTAAGGACTGATCTGTGAAAAAAGCAGAAGACACAATTTTTGCCTGAAATAACCAAGAACTGAAACTTCTTGCATATATAATTCAGTCTTAGCCTAATTATTCTTAAATGCTGCCCATGCAGGAATAAAGAGAAAAAAAAGGGTGTGAGCTTTTACAATCTTATTCATTTCATCAATGTAAAAGCTTTTTATTTGGCTTCAAAGTGAGTCTACTACTTCACAACAAAATTTCATTGTGTCCCAGATGAGTTCTGTTTAATGGAATCAAATTTCACCTTTTCTAATTATCTTTTGGAACAGACAATCTTTACAGAATAATTAGTAACAGAAGTACACAATGGATCATTGTCTTTATTACTGCAAAGAAATTCTAGATGCTGCACTAAATCTTGAGATATGATCTCACAAAATGTAAAATATCTCACCCCCTTCCTGCTAAATTATATGAAATTCAACATAATTTCACCACAATGGGTGCTAATTTTACTTCTTTGAGAAGACCAGCTTTAAGTTGCTTCTACAGAATCACTTTCCTGATACCAGTCTAATTAAACAAGCCTAGACATAGATGAACTTTTTGTCTTCAATTAATTTTCAAGACTTCTAAATGAAAGTCTTAACATTCTTTTCTTAAGGAGATGAAAACAACTGTAAGTTTCCTTATCTAGCCTCCAGTTTTCCTGCAGGGGTCATTTACATTGTGGCATTGTTTTAAAATGCTGCCTTCCTATTCTTCTAAAATGAAGTTAGCAACCAGCCAAGTCCTGGATTTAAAAAGGCAGCTCCCCCTGCACTGAATGAACACATACAATCATAAAGGAAAACAAACAATCCTGGCACAAGGGAGAGTCATTTGGAATCTATCACCTCTTCCCCTCTGGTTTTGCCAAATGTTCTGAAAATTACTATTCACCTGGTCAAAACAAGGGAGAAATGACTTAATGAGTAGAAAATTAATTTTTTAAAAATGGACTGTTTCTCTAAGAATCAAGGTTGAAACTAACCTCCCATTGATTTAAAATTTGCCACAAAACTGAGAGAAAAAAGAAAATGTACAAGAAAAATGGGATGGGTCCTCCTTGGACTGTTAGTCTTTATAATTTAATTTGTTGAGAATTTAAAATTACATTAATTGTGCTTAAATAACTGACATTATTTGACACTGCAACAACAGAGCAACGGAAATGAGTGACAAACACACAAAAGACTTTTGTTATCTTTGTTTGTCTGCCTGAATAAATCTCAACAAGTAGTTCAAAGATTTAAATTTATAGCATACTTAATCGTCATTAGACGGCCAATCCTATTGACTCTAAACTGCATTTCACTGATATTGAATAGTTTTGGCATCCACTTCATTTTGACTCATCGAGAATCTTAATTTTCAAATCACTGAAATTGTGTAAAGAGAGGTCATAACAAAAGACTGTACACAGTGTTATGCTATATATGTGTTTTTAAAATGTTGTTTGTTTTCCTTTCTCTTTTAAAAGCTGTTTATTTATATTATTTGAATACCACAGTGCTCTTCAGAAATGCAACCTGTGATGAGGAACACTAATAAAGGCTCACAGTTTGGAAAGTAATTAACTCTTTTGAGAGTTACTTACTTGCAAGTGTTGGCTCATTTTTAGTTTATAATACCACTCACCAGAAACAAGCAAGGTTGAGCTTCCCCATTTTTCCAAAATCCCAGTGCACCCTGACCCAAAGATTCCATGGGCTGCGGTGTGAGGAACCTCTTTTAAACAAAATAAATTGGCTGAACCAAACCAGTCATTACAGTGTGTGTGACTCTGCAGTGAGATATGCAGACACTCTGTTGGACTTTGCTGTCAGATGCCATATTAATGCCTTTTGTACATCCATGTGCCTATAATTGTACAGGAAATAGGTTTAGCTAGAAACTCTCTGGCAGCAAAAACCTCTTACAACCAATGTCTGAGATGAAGGGAACATCGAAACACCAAACCGTTTTCAAGATGCCTTGTTAACTGCTTCCTTTTATGAAAATCTCACAAGATAGTCTTAAGCATTGCAAACTCTAGAGTGAAACAAAAGATGTTTTATTTACTAAACCTGGCCAATTTAATTGAAATTATTTACAAATTTATAATGAATTTCACAGCTTTTTGCATGGAAAAGAATTAATAAAATTGGATTGCTGTCGACATTTATTTTCACAGTTTTTAAACAGTTTGAAGGGGATTTGACTTAGTTTTGGCTTTTGTATGTGAAGTTCTAAAACATTTTGTCTAACATTGACCTAAATTTCTTATAAAATACCTTATGGCTTTGTGGAAAAGTGGGAAAATTTAATTTTGAAATGATTTGATTCTTCTCTTCACCACCCTTTCAGTCTCTGAGTTTATCATTTACTGAAATAGCACTATGTACCAAACACCAATGAGTACAACAAATATCCAGTGAAACCAAATCGATGTATTTACTAGACAACATTATGTCTCTCTAGCAAATATTAGTGTCCACAGAATCAGTGGCTCCTCACTCTTCAGTGCAGTTTTACTGCACTGTGGCCTTGAAACTACACAAGCCTTTCAAGTGTTCTGAGGGACAGGCAATGCAATTATTAGTCAGCCACACAAGACCTCAGTCGGGAATTTATTTAGTCTTGTCCATCTTTCCGTCCATACTGGTATGGAAATGCTGGAGCCAGTGCAGCATTGTAACAGAAATGAGAAGAACAAAGTCAGGATCTACCAGACAAAGAGGTTTACCTCAACTAAAATATTCTGTGCTTTTCTATATAAAATTAATAACCAAATTCCTTAATTTTCCTTATTCCAGAGCAGAAAGGGGTTGAAATCAAAACCAGCCTGAGAAGCTGAGTGACATCTGTGTATTCAAAAGCCTAAGGCATTGATGTTCTTAATTTCTTTAGTGATATTTAATTTAATTATTGCATCTTTTTACAACAGCAGCTATGTAAAACTCAATGAAAATTTTGAATTTAGTGGAGCTTTCAAATAGAAAAGAAATAATTTCACCCATCTGGACTGAACACTGATATTTGGTGGGGGTATAGATTCTCTTTACTGTTGACAGTTTAAACACTCAGCTGGACAATGTTATTTCACACCAGCGTCTCTTTATGATTGTTTATGAGATAAAAAAATCAAGATATTCTCCTTCAGGCTTAGCAATACCATCCCTCACTGGTGCAGGTGAAAACTCTCTTGGTCTTGTTTGAAAACAAGCTGCTCTACAAACACTTGCTGTGAACTCATGGCAAATGAACACTTTAGCCTTAGTGTAAGAGGAGACAGAACTGTCAAACCATACATACTGAAAATGTATTTTCAATTTTCCTGTATGTAACAGCAGATAGAAAGGGTTGAAGTATGGCACCTGTCTTCCTGCAGCTCCCATGCAGCTTTCCACAGTGAGAGCCTATCTTGCCTTTATGGGAGGATTCAGGCAGAAAAACACAGTGCAAGGCCGGGAGTATCCAGGCTAAAATTTTGGACAGAAAGAGGAATACAAATGTTTTGCTTTTGCTATTTTGCACCATTCTCCAATAATCCCAAACAAACCATTCATCGCCATTTGCAGGAATAATCCAAATTCCATTATTCCTAGCAAATCCAAAATGCTACGGCCTTTCTGTTCCTAGGAGAATGACAGATTTTGCTATGATATTCTGGTTTTTGATGGGCCAAAATCTCCTGAGATAAGCAACTTCCAGCATCTGCAAGAGGAGCAGAACTGGGACCTTAACCCTTGATCTTTGCATTGGCATTTGAAAGGATTTCCGTTTGAACAGCACAACTGAAGACCCAGCTGGATGCTGAGCAATCATTTCCTTCTGATGATGTAAATAAATAAGTAAAATGTAACACTGGGGTGAAAAAATACTTGCTAGTCCTGGTAATTCATGACTATCTCGTTATTTGTCATATAGTACTAAGGATGTGCTAGAGTGCCTGATGTCTTTGCCATGCTTTAAAAAGGACATAATAGTGGAGAGCACTACTGCCTTCTTTCGAGTGTAGCAGCATGCTATTACGCCGATAGGATCAGTAAACTTCCTAAAGCCTGCAGGATGAATTGATGTTTTTCAAAGACTTGTTTAGGAAAACAAGGGAAGCAGATGCTCATAGTCCTTTAAGCAGGGGGGAAAGAGAGGAGAAAGAGAGAAAACTCTCAACAAGGGATTATTCCTTTGTCAGTTCCATTCTGACAAGAAAAGAGAATGTGCACTGGTGATGTTTTTGCTTTTGTTTAAATACGTATTTGTGCTATGCTGGTGGAGCAGGGAAAAGAAAATTTGTCACATCGGTAGGATGTAACAACCAATGAACAATTTGTAAACCAATCAGTTGCAGGTGGAGACTCGTTTACAGCCTCTGTTTATATATTTCAGCCTTCAAATACAGAAAGGTAGAAACATGCAGATACAGATGATTACTGATGAGTGTAGTGAGGAAAAAAAGTCGTCACTGATAGAGTGAGATTTTTTTTTGCTTAAAATAAAAAAAAAATCCTTAGCAATGATGCATGTATCTGACTGTTAGGGATTTAACCCATGATGTTTGATTTGAGAAACCTTGTTTTTGCTCCTTTTAGCTAAAAAGAAAAAGGGACCCTATGGATGCTTGTTTCCCTGAGGAGGGCAGATAAAATTTAGGGGAGAGTCAAATTAGATTCTTTATATTTAACAAACACCCAAAAACTGATGGAAATTTGAATGAGATGGGATTAAATCCTTGGCATAGCAGCCTATATTAATTTTCAAGACTTTATATTAGCATAACTTCGAAAAAGTTCTAGTAGGAGTCCAAAATTCATCTATAGTGGTTTATAACTTCTTTTTTAATGAATCATTTTCTCTCTTGAGAAGGAGCATTTTCCGTCTTATGAAAAAGATGAGTGAAATGGAGGTATAGTGAATAACTAGTGCAGCCATGAGAAGAAATGAGCAGAGGTTGGCCATGACAGGTCAGGTTTAACTCAATAAGCCTCTCACCATCAGAACAACTTTTCCCCATAGGGAAAGTGGACTAAATCATGTTTTTAAATGCATCTTGACTGGTTTATGTTAGAGATTTTTGTGATAATATCAGGAAACTGGATTTGAAGGCCCAGGGTGGCATTTCCAGGTCATTTTTCAAAATTTGTTTTGTTCTCACTTTATTTTCAGTCTCTATTTGCACATTTGCAGATGAACTCTAGCAACACAAATGTTCACAGAGTAAACACTGGGCTCCAGCACTTGAATTTTTCTGAAACTAACTGTGGACTGCTTACTTAAGTATCAGACAAAATGTTTGGCATTGCATAAGATTATGTTAAAAGAAGACAAGACACAAGGTTGGCTGGACTTTGGGTTTCATACACTATAAGAGTTGCTGTGTAATCAAAGGTATTTGTGTAAATAAGGTCTTTTTCACAGGAGGTGGCTGCTCACAAAGCTGTTGGGCACCTATTCCTGATGTAGGCCTGCCTCTCCATGTTGGCACAGCAGTTTGTGGGAGGCAGCATGCTCAGACACAGACCTTGCCAGATTAAAAATAATCTCAGTTACAGATAGTGAGAGATGTTTTAATTGGAGATCCACTCCCAAGCTGGTTTGTTGTGATGTCCCTACAGTGGGCAGCACAGGGCTGGGAGGAGATGCTGGTGCAGGTTCTATGGGACACTGGCAAAAATAAATTTTGCAATTTATTTACCTTAATCACTTGGATTTGTCACGAAAGTGACTCAAGGTCTCAGTCCATACTGTGCCACTTTTGAAGTCCTGTTAATCTCCAATGAGACCTCTTAGGACTCAGCCCTTTATGTGTCATGTAGATATATTTGTCATTAACCTGATTTAGCTCCCTGAGAGGTGTATGAGGAGACTCCCTGGTTAAAAAGGAGACTTGTAGCATCATTTATGTTCTGGAGACCCTTTCTTATGGGGCTGTAGTGTTCAGTGCCTGATTCTCTCCTGCTTTATATCCTGTGTTTATATTTGTTTATGCTGGTGCTAGTACACAGAATTGTGCTTTTTCAATTTGGAAGCATTTTAAATTCCCACAGCACAGGTGCAAGAATCTGCATGAGGGCAGAGCAAGGAAGCAAGTTTAACTTAATGCAAGGACATTTGTACAAGTTGGGATGCTTAGAAGCACAGAGGAATCCTGTAAATCTCAAATAAAAGGGTGTTAACTTATTTCAAGTACTATAGATATTTACAGATATAAATTTGTTTACAGCTCTATAGTCTTCCTTTTGAATGCAAGCTTTTCTAATTTGCATGAGTATAAAAGAAGAAATAATTCCATCTATATTGTTGTTGTTTTTTAACCTTGCCCAATCTATGCTGCCAGGAGGGAATTGGCCTAAACACATAGTTGAATTAAAACTGAGATTGTGCAGCAGAAGAGTTAACATGTATGAGATTTAGGGCCAGATTCTGACACATTTTCTCTAGTAGATAAATTATTCTTTTGCTCTATGAGTAACTGAAAAAGCAAGATCAACAAAAACGTACAGCTTTCAGAAATCCCCAGCAATTCCTAATGTTTATACTTCTGTAGTCATGACTGTGTATAACTCAAATTCCATCCAAAAATTCCCTTCTTTTTAGTTTTGTTCAGGAAGGAGGATTTCACAGAATTGTATTTGTAAGTGGTTTTGAATCCAGGAGATTTTTTTGCTGTAAAACTCTGAAGAGTCTATTATGCTACTGCCCTGTCTAAAGCAATGTAGAGTGAAGCTATTCCAGTATGAGTAATGATGTGTCAGACTAATTGTTTTGGCTAGCTGGGCATCCTCTGAGCTCGCTGGATCTTGAATGCCGCAGCTACTTTAGGTTTCGTGCCCCTGCACTCTGAGTGCAGTGGTTGCTTCTAACTGTTGCTTTTATATCACTTTACTTTGCACCTTTTGTTACATTTTTGCTCCTCAGTGTTTGTCAACGTATATTTAAAAATATTGTGGAAGTGCCGAGTGTTATATAATCAATGTCTAACACTTAAAGAACACTATTTTGTATGGGACAACCTGCTGTTAGTTTGAATATCAAGTATGCCATTTACATTTTGGTGGGTAGTTCAGAAATTTGATGTTTGCCAAATATGAAGTGTTGAAGAACACTCCATGTGCTGGATTAGTTCACTGTTGTGATCTCCTTCACAATGAGCAGCCATCTAATAAAATTTTGTACGCACAGATTTACATGACTACATTACCCTATCTTGTAGGTGACAGTTCAAACATGCAGTAAAAGGGTCTTTAAATTCCTTTATTGTTTTTTATCAGATGGGCAGAAGATCTTTCAGAAAAGAAAACCAAATGACAATATTTGCCTCCAGCTCTTAAAAAATATGTATAAATCCACTGTAACATACAGATTTAAAAATAGTTGGCTCAATCATATGTGTGTTAATCTATTTTATGGATGTTTATAGTAAATTATTTTTTAAAAATCACTTGGTGTATGCCACAAGTAAAACTTTACGATGCTGTAGGCAGCAGTAAAAAATAATGGAACAAATCTCCACAAGAAGCTCTTGCCAGGAACTGTGCCTTGCCTTGGAGTGGGACAAGTGGATTCCACCAGAGTCCAGTAAACTGAGCAAAAGCTGTGATTTGTGGAAATGCCACTAACATCCTGTTTCTCCTGCAAATATCTCCTCATCCATGAGTTTTGGTAGCCCAGCCCAGAACACCTTGCAGACTGGTAACCCCTACCCTGCATAAAACATAATAAACAGAGCTGGTAGCTTTGAGATTTGGTACAAAATAAGGAGCTTTAATTAATTTTAAATGGTGCTTTTCAGAGTGTCAAAAGCTCAGCCCGCTGAAGTGGAAAAGGGAGTTAGAGTGGCGAGAGCCTGGCAACCCAGCTAATCTAGGCACTCCCAGCAAGCTCATTTCAAAAGCTGACATCAGTCCATTGGCATCTCGAGGTAGAGCTGCCTGGGGACAGCAGCCACTCTGCAGACAGACCTGCCAGGGCCAAGTTAGGGCTCTGTGGCAGCTTCTGTGACAAGAGCGCATTGTCACAGCGTGGTCACAGCGTCGGGCCTGCGCCCGGCTGTTCGCGCTCTGGGCATTGGAAGTAACCCAGGCACACTGGGGGACTGGTGCATGGGGCACGCAAAACCACACATGGACTAGACACAAAACTGGGGATCATGCCTTCTGTCATCAGATATCAGGGCAGTCCACTGCAGCAAACTGTTGCTCTGCTTCCCCAGGGTATTTAGATAGTGATTTTGAAATCAGTGCTTACATGGTTTCTTAAAAGAGAGGGACTGTGCGATGCAATATTCTAGTGCATAAAGAAATGTGTGTTTTGAGCACTTTTGTTGCTCAAAAAATAAGCTAAATTCTTTTTTGAACTTCCTTTATAGAGAGTTTGTTCTTCTGGAGGTTATTCTGGGATCTGTTTTCTAAAGGCTAATAGTTATAAACATAAATACCGTTAAATAAGCAATCAAATATTCGTGGGTTCTGTTTTTCTCTCATCATATTAACAGCAGCTAAAGTATGTTTGTCTATCCAGCCTTGTTTCTCTTCAAATCAGTGGCAGAACTCCTATTGATTTCTACCATAACACACAAGGTAAATCTGTATTTAATAGATGTTAGACAGACAAAAAAGTCTAGAATATGAACCTGGTGCTGATACGGCCGTGCAAGTCTTCAGCTAAAAAATCCTCTCAGACTGTGGTTTTACTAGGCCTCAGATAATGCTCCTTAAAATTAAGCTGGCACTTCATAGTAAGTTCTTATTCATTCATTATTTACAAAGTAGGAAAAAGAAAACCTCAGCACTATTTGCTGAGTACCAGTCAGATGACCCACAGACAACAGAAGCTTGCAAAGTTTTAATAAGTTAGATAATTCCCTTTTATAAACGTAATCTCTCATCTCAGCCACTGGAGCAGAGCAGCTTCAAATTTGTCTTCTGAACTTCTGCACAAAGTGATTTTCTACAATTTTCAGTTGTACCCTCAGCTACATTCAGGTCCAATTTTGTATTTCAAGTTTAATCCATTGAAGAGACCTAATGTGGTGTTGTTATTAAAAAGCACACAAGCCTAGAATGGGACTACTCATATTCTTAAAAAGTCTCTATCTCAGTGCTGCCTTGAGTGGATCCCCCGTCTGTGCTCTGCCCTTTGTGGAATGAGGTGAGGGTATGTAGTTTCAAATCTAATTACCATCCTTATGAGCTGTAGGAAGCTCTCCAGAGCTGCTGTTCATATTTCATTTTTTTGCTGACACCTACCCCTACCACCCCCTCAAAAGATGCCCCCCCCCCAAAAAAAAAGGCAAAAAACCCCAAACAAACAAAAAACAACAACCAAAAACTACCGACACCCCACTCCCCCAAAACTCAGAATTTCCACAGGAAGGCAATCCATCATTCCACTGACAAGGATGCTTCTGAGTGCCTGTCTCCTGTACGAAGCTGAATGGCAGGCTGGGAATTGATGCTGACCTTGGGCACGAGTGGCATGTGCCACCAGGGTACTTGTGCTAATGGGTAACACCTGCTCCCAAAGGAACCTCTGCTGAGACCTGAGTAATCCCTCCAGCATCTGTGTTGGGGCCATGCTTGCATGCTTATCTGGCAATATGTTTTCTATAGGATGTAGAAGTTGAATCCAGGCAGTCCTTCTAAAGCTGCAGTAGCTCCTGAGGTCCTTGCCATGGAATGTATTTAGGATCCATGAAGCAGCCTCTCACTGCCCCTGTGACCTGACTTGATCAAATCGTGCATTTCACACTCTGGGTGGGTCTCTGTGCTGCACAGTGCCTTAGGGACACCTCCCTCCTGCACAGCACTGTACTCCTGTTTTCCCTCTGTGTTTTCTATAGAAACACTTCTCCTCCCAGTCACTCAGAAAGGACAGAGGAACTCTCTTTTCTGCCTGTAGCAATGTCTGCTCATTTAGAGATTTTTTCTGGTTTGGGTTGTCAGCCTCACTGTGACAACATATATATTGTGTAAGAGATGACAGCAAATTGGGTTCTGTGTAAGTAATGAAAGTTTTATCCTAATATACATTGTTTCCTATCAATCTCTTCCAGATATAATTGTTTACTGAATAATAGACAAAAAGTTTCATTTAGAGATTGGTTTTAACCAAAAACTTTCAACGGGACAACATCTGGGGGGATGGATTTTGGCATAAATTATAAACATCCCCTCAGAAATATGTTGGCTTGAGTTTTTGTTTGCTCATGGTCTATCTTGAAAGTGAAGTTTTTCTTCTGTGGTGAGATACCTTTACTGGGAAAGCTTATCTTCTCATGGCTGTGTTCTGGCACTGTACCATGGCTTGTCTTCCCTCTGTAATTAAATGTTTTGATCTGAGTTGTGTCAGATGAAATTTCCTTGTCGTAGGGTGAATTTTTGTCTTAGGAGATCAAGACTATGTTGTGTATAGACTTAATCTGCATTCTGGATCCACACTACACAAAAATAGACCATTGTTGCAGTTTCTCTGCATATCAGGGCTGTGAAGGCGGAACAGGAATATACACAAACCCAGGCTGAATGGAATCTGTACTGGGCAGCCATAGCATAGAATGTGTGTTATTTTTAGCATTCATTCACATCATACAGTGACAGAGCAGTCACTGGCAATTATAGCAGGCTCTGGAAACCTATTGCTTACTTGAAAATATGTTAAATCAGAAAATGTCCACAGACCTATTGGATCAATTCAGCTTTTGCTGCTATCAATTAGCAGCAAAACATCATTTAACATCTCCCACCTTCATTTTCAAATCCGTCCTTGGTTTCTCTACCATACCTAATATAATGATGTTTAAAAAACCCCCATTGTTCAAGTATTTTACTTTTTCTTTTTTTTTTTCTTTCATGTGTTTGCCTTTGACTGGGAAAATCATGACTATAAGCACATTCCATCATGACTATTAGCACGTTCTAATGAGTGCCAGGAAAGGGACAGTCTCGTGGTCAAAACACAGGACTGGAGAATGAACAGAGAGAGGTCTGGTACTAGCTGGGCTCTGGCACAAATTTGAGGCAAATAACTTTCTCTCTCCATGACTCAATGCTTGCCACAAAAAAAAAAAAAAGAAAAGAAAAAAAAAAGAAAAAAAAAGGTATGTGTGGGAGTCTTTTGTCACTGACAAACATTTTTTTGAGATTGTCTGTTAAGTATAGAGATTATTTTCTTTTGGAAACATTTCAGAAAGAGCAGAGGCAGTGAGGAGGTTTTCTGTATGTCTGGAGCTTCATTCAAGATTTTCCCAGACACTCCAAACTCTTGCAAGTGGCTGGCACTTAGGAAGGGATGCTTTTCCCAAGGGATTTCTTTTACAATAAAGTTGCTCTTTAAATATTCATGTATTAGTTAGGACAGAACTTAAGGTTTTTGACAAGATAAGATATTTTTCTTTCTTACTATATGGATGCAAGTGAAAAGGAAGGAGTGGAGGACAGAAATTAAAGTGTCTTTTATCCCTGGAATTAGTTTATTTTCAAATTTTATGCAGTGATTTGACTTGCTATTTATTTTATTGAGCGTAGTTTGTTAATCAGAGATGGTTCTGCATTGTAGAAATACTATGCCACTCAGATAATTGAGATAATTTAATCACAGGGATTATTCAATCTTCATTTTAATTCTGTGTACCTCTCACAGATCTTAATTTAACAACACATTCAGATGAAAGATTTCTGACTTATCTGTGGTGGTGTAAGGAATAGGAACCATTTCAGGGTTATTTCTTCATTTGTTTGCATAAGGCAGACGCTGAAGTTTGGCAGGAGCAAAGCTGATACCAAGGAGCACTGTGCTCTAGATATGCAAGTCCCCCAATGCTCTGAACCAAAATACAAAGCTCTGTTAGCTCAGGGGTGTAGCTGACCCTATCACAGCTGGTTCTGCCATGGGAAGGTGACAAAGTTGTACTGGGTGCATGTGGGGCAACAGTTTTTTTTGCATTTTGAAGCAATTTAAAATGCATTTCTCTGCGTGGTGTGACTTTCTGTAGTATTTCGTTATTCTGTCGTGTTCTAAAAGTGTGAAAGAAAAGTGGAGAAGAGAAATGGGGGTGTTCAGTGACACATCAGCAACTCTAGATGTCTTATAATTTCAATCCATACGTTAATTATGGCAAGAGAGGCAATTTTATGCACGAGTGCAAATCTTATGCAACAGAATGTATTTTGTCATTAACTGGATGGAAAATTTTGTCACTATGAGCAATTTTTGCTAAAAATAAATAAATTCATTTTGTAACCAAATGCATTTATTTAGAAACAAGGGATGTCTGTCTGATTGGGAGGGAGTGGGTGTTTTGAGAAAGAGGTGGCTTGTGATTCAGAACTCCTTAGATCTATTCTTGGTTCTGCTTCTGATTCATTATTGGTTGGATCTCAAATCAGTGGAAAATGGGCCAAACTTTCTGTGACCTATAACGAATCACATCAAAATAAAAGTCATGTTTTAGACAAAGACTTTCTTAACCTGTCTTGCTTACTAAAACACAAGATTCTGATGCAAGAAAGATGATGTGGTACTTCTCCAGCCTCTTCCCTCTGACCGCCTGATTCTGGGCATGCTGTGCACCTTCCATATTTGCTCAGTTTTATTTCTATTGCTCAATCAACACAAAAGTATTTTTTCTAAAATCTGGGACTCTAAATATACCATGAATAGCAACACATACACACATATATATATAGTATGCCTAGAACTTCTTTTCTTTTTTGAGGGAGCAAATCTGGAGCTGAGGATGTCCGTTTTTGTATTAAAATTCTGATTGCAATTTGGTCAAAAGTCTTAATTATGTTTCTTTTTTTTTTAATGGTTATGAATCCTTTTAAACAACTAATAGATTCCACAGGTAGCCAATGAAAATAATTGTGTACTCATGCAGTCTCTTACCGACTTTAACTCTAGCCCTATTCAATGCCTTTCATTTAGGATCACAGAAAGTAGAAGACATTTCCCAGGTTATCAAATCCAGTCCCTAGTGTTCACTGGAAGCTATACAATTAAATAACAGATAAGAAAATTCCAGAGTCCATTATCACAGTCCCAAATAAGCTTTCCATACCAAACTTCTGACCTGCAGTGAGAACCCAGAGCCAGAACCATAACATGTTGCCATAACAAAAAAATTAAGTCAATGCTGATGCCTTAGTTTCTTGCAATATGAGAGAATAAAGCTTTCAGATAAAGTACTTATTTGGCAAATCTACCTTTTTTGGGTGTTCTGCCTACAGCTAGAAGGTTGTGAGATAACTAGAGGGCAATCCTATTTCCAGACTGCACCACGAGGCTGCCTTCCAGCAGCAAAGCAATACTGAACATTTACTTTTCACTCTGGGAAATACTTACAGTGATTGGGGGAGGGTACTTTAATGTGGTGTGTATATCCCATTATTGCAGATGGGATTTTTTGTGGGTGTACTTCAATTTAGATTAAACAGTATGGAAGAAATTCTCAAAGGGCACCATGCTCTTGTTGCATGTAGCATAATGCTACTAAAATTTGGAAGAATTGAATTGATAGAATGTATAAATAGGTATCTCCTTTACCCATCTGCACAGCTACAATGTGTTTAATGTATTAATTAAAACTTTCGGCAAAAAGAAAAATTAAGCTTGAACACTAATCTAAAAACATTCTTTTTTAACATGTCAGGAGTGTAATGTACAAAACAACATCCTTAACAACTTAATAAGTAAGTGAGAAACATTCCAGTGGGTAATGTATCTTCAACGCTAACAGTTATTGCAAATGATTGATAAGAAAAAAAAGAGTTTAAATCTCTTAACTTGTGAGCACTTAGTTGTTGCTGAGTAAAGGATACAGATCTGAAACCTGCTCTAGATTAGGGGAGAGAGGGGGAAAGGTTAGAAGTCCTACTTCTAGCTCTAACACAAAATCAAAGATCTGTTCTTTTGACAAAGAAATTTGCAGATAGTAATGGGGACTGCACATCGAAATCCTTTCTATGTTCATGTGAGCATACATTTCACAAGGTGCATTTGAGGTACATTTAATTAGAGCTAGAGTAGTATAAATGTATTTTAAAGTGTTCCAGTATGCTGACTTCTTTTAATTTCACTAGCCATGAAATGCTATGCAGTGGCAGAATTCTCCTTCCCACTTGTGGGAAAATGAGGACACTTCCCTGATATTGTTGTTATTGATGTAACTGAGAACAATTTGTCTCAGTATAAATAAGCAAAACTATTTACCCATGCACTAGAACTTTCTGTCCTGCAGGTGTTAGCATTTAGTGATGATAATTCTGATGAGCTGCACTGTCTGCCAGGAAATTATCTCCTTGTATCACACATCTACAACTCCTTGGAAAATTAATTTGACACATGGAATGCAAACACATTACTAGTCTTTAAAACTTTTCTGTGTGGCTTTGGAGGTCAGAAATGTATATCCCACATTTCCTAGCTGGTGACCTTTGTTCTCAAGAGATTTTCTGAGATGTGACTACTTCCAATTACAAGTCCCGTTTCTGGAACTGAACTTCTCCTCAGCTGAGTGTCAAATGAGGATGTAACCAGCAATAAATGGTCCAGAGAAAACTGTCACTGACACTGTTTGTGTCCCTCCCTGCAATGTGGAAGTTTCATGAAAAATCAGAAAATCTCAAAATGAAAACTTCTAAGCATAAGGAACTCTCAGCTGTCTTGGTTGGTTTTGTGGGGTTTTTTGGTGTTTTTTTGGTTGGTTTGTTTGTTTGTTTTGCTTTGGGGTTTTGTTTGTTTTTTGTTTGTTTGGGTTTTCTTCAAACATAAGGGCTATGAACTTCTTTAAAAAAGAATGAGCTAAGGTTCTCCTGTAGCCAAATACCTTGAGGAGTTAGGGATTTTTGAAGATCTCTAAACAACACAAGACTGCAGTCAGTACAAAAGATGAGGCAGCTCAGGTCTGTATGGGCTAACAAGGTTTGACCTACTCCTGCTGTTGATGCTTTGCCATTAATTTGGGTCTGACTGCTCATCACTAATAGACACTTGAGTAGTAGTTTATGACAAATAACTAAGAGTTTTTATATCCATCAGCAGGCCATACAGAGAATGATCTGAAAGCCATGCAAACAAAAAGCAGAACATGTATATAAGCTATAGTGCTCATATTGAACCTTTAGTAAATTTTCCAGCCAACAGCATTTTCCTCAACAGTAATATTTGAAAATTATTTATGTTATTATTATATACATGGTGATTCCCCATCTGGTATAACTTATATTATTGATTTTTTTTAATACTGAAATAATCCTGTGTTTTGTTTGTAAAACTGTTTAGCAAACATTCATTATAGCTAACATGGGGTTTTTTTTTGCCACAGCACATTAAAGATTCAGGACTAAGCCTTCAGCTGGTGTAAGCTGATCTGGCTTCCAGTGTAGTCAATTCTTTAACTTTGTGAAGACTTTCAGTCGTAGCCAAGAGAAGAATAAGAAAATCAGTGCAGCTTTTGTATCTGTCTTATTGATCAGACCTTAATTGCACCAAGAAACAAAATGTTTTAAAAATTCTTTTGTTTGAACCAGAGCAGTTTATGAAAAATGGCTCTACTATACTGTGTAGAGGGAGTTTGTGCATATGCTAGGGGGAAGGGTGCAGAGCTGAACAAAACCATTAATTTAAAAAGGATACTTTAATTGAAACTGAGCAAAAAGTGGAAAATTATTTATCCAAACAAACTTTGTATCCCATAAAGGTGTGGGTACATAAAGCACGCAAGCCCATTGCTTATTAGATTATTTCAGGCCTTCACAAGCTGTTTGCTTACTCCAATAGCAACTTGTTGATAATAGGAAGCCTTTTGTGAGAAACGGCCCAAAAAACAATGGAAAGCGTCAGATTTAGTAAAGTGTCTAAAGAAAGTCTTAAAATGACACCCACGCTACGAAGGGAAGACCAAATTTGCTTTTTCTGAAGGGAATTTGTGTTTGTCAGGAAGGGCTCCTGGCGGCTTTGTTTCCAGGCCTTGATGTGTGACCAGGAGCCTCCAGGCCTCCCGTCACCCCTGGCCTTGTTCTGCCACCGCGCTGCCCACCCATACCGACACCGCAGGGGGAAGGGTTTCAGAGGAGCCGGAATCAAAAGCGGAGGGAGGAAAAAAAGTGCTTTTCAGGGTCTGATGTGTGGGAATCAAATGAGAGGCCTAGCTGAAATCCGGTCGCCAGGCAACCATAGTGATATGCTGAGGGAATATCATTAAAGTTGGAAACTAAGCAGTCGCTCTGAATTAGCAAACCTGACCGCCGTGCGGATGATGCGCCAGAGCCACCTCAGCCCCCAAGTGCCGTTTCTGCACGTACGGGGGGAAAATAGCAGCTGATTTGTGGAGTTTTTCATAAAAAATAGACAATGGCTGTCCAGACACGGAGTTGGTGGTGAAATATGGTAACTGCCAGGCTTGCAGCTGGCCCTCTGACACAAGATTAATAAGTTGCCGTTTCCTAGCCGACCACAACCTAGTGGGAACTATCCGGCATTTTTCCATGAATTGTGGGTAACAGCCTTCCCGCAAGCTGGCCTACTTTACTGCTCTGCTTTCTGCGATCACCCAAAGTGCAGTAAACATCTGTGCCTGCAATGAGGTCAGCGGGTACAGTGTCCGGCAGCCGCCACCTGAGCATGGGCCCAGCCCCATGCACGGACCCCAGGGCTGGGCTTATCCCACGCCACATCCACCAAGTGGGGAAGGCACCCATGGCTGTGGGTTCAGCACTTCACAAAGTTTTGCTGCAGCTGGAGCGGGGAGGGGGTGGCGGGGGACTGGGTTCGGAAATGACAATGTGACAAGGGAGCGGGAGCGAAGCTATTGAATTAGATTTAGGCTGCGCTGAATATTATCATTGACGCGAACAAGCAAAGCTTATCTGCTTTTGCCTTCTTGAAAGGTTTAATGAAATTGAATTGCCAACCTCTGTATTTTACCACCATTTGGCTGAAGTGGCTCAGAGGCATACATGATCGCTTAAAAGGAAGCCAGGTTGAGTCAAACTGCAAAGCGTATGTATGCATTTTTGACAGCAACATCTCAAACACAGTGTGACATGGCATAACATTTAGAGGTAATTTGATTACAGACACTGTGTAATGCAAATCAGACTTCCCCAAACATGTTAATTTTTTATCACAATAGCTCACCAACACAGTCAAGTTCAGTTTAAGTTATTGTCAAGCTACATTTTATATTATATTTAGGCTTTGTAATATAATTGTGTGTAGCTGCCCACAAATTATAAAGAGCTAGAAGTTCAGTGAATCCCCTGGGTTCTTTCTTTCTAGGTTTCATTTTAAATTATGATATGATGAAAATATTTCTTTATATTACATAGGTGTTTAAAGAGAATCATTTGAATGTTTCTTCAGGCATAGAAATTTGGAAGGAACAAGTTGCAACTCAAATTCATAGATCATTTTCTGTAGGAAAAAGAGAGAATGCATGTGTCTTTAAGCTTCACTATGATCAATTTATTCACTTAGGGCCACATGCAGCTGAGTTGCAAATAATTTTAGATAATAATTTTGTTGGTACGTAGGCAGGACCTGTCAGAGTAACTCTGAATGTAAAAGTGCAAGGTTTGAGCTTTCTGTTTCTGGATTTTCTTCAGTCCTTCTGTGCAATCGTGAAACAGGTTCCTTCTTTTTTGTCTCAGTCTCCCCAGCTTTATATAGTACATTTAGGTTTTCAAATGAAAAATATCACAAGGAATGATATTTGAATGATAATGTCAGCCTGGAGAGCATAGTCTTAAATTCTGAGCTTCTGTTTTTAGAAATTTCTTCATGGAGCAATATTATTCTGATGATTCAGAGCTAATGAAACCTTCAGTGGTGACAGGGTCCTGCAGGTAGGATCTATCTCTCAAGCTGGAGCACAACATAATTCCCCGCAATGTCTGTCAGACACCAACCAAAAGACTCAGCACTGGCAGGTGGTTGCCTGCTATGTCCTGTGTAAGTGGCACTGGAAATCAGTCTGATTTGAGGCAGCATTGAAGTGTCTCACTTGGAGAAACAGGAGAAACTGATGAGAAGTGGAGAGATGGTCTGGCACAGTTAGGTGAAGTTTGATCAACCCAGTGAATTCAGAATTCAATCTCCAGAAGTGAAGCAGAGCTGACCACAATCAGAGAGAAGCCCAGATGATGAGCACCCCAGGTGACAGCAGAAGCTGAGTAGGTAGTTATTCACCTTTGCTTAAAAGGCAAGGTATCTTGCTCAGTGTGTGTGTTGTGGCTATAAAAAAGAGTTCTAGCATCTACCAGCCATGATTATTCCTTTCCAGTATGTGTGTCAAGGAGTCCTTTTGAACATGTGTAAAGATGCAGATAAAAGAAGTATCCCCGAGTCAGTAATAAAGAGGAACCCAAAACATAAACACAAGTGAAAGCTTATATGTGGTAATCATTTCCTGCACATCAACTGATTTGCCTCAATCTTCCATGCATGTTTTAGCCCTTGAAAAATGTGAACTAATTCATGCTGGCTTAGCCCTCTGCTCTGAGTGAAAGAGAGGAATTAGCTAATTCCAGTTACCTGAGCCACCAGCTTAGAGCAAATGCACAGACAGTTACCATGAATCAGAGGTCGTGCAATAACCTCTTTGTACATGAACATCCAGAGTTTATATGAACCAATCCCACTCAGTTATAATGAGAGGACAAGTTGCCTTGGGCTTTGCATCCACAGAAATATTAGTGCTGTTTGCTGCCTCTGTGTCTTTTTGGGTCAATGTAGCTTTTGCATTTTCTCTGGTTCTTTATATAATCTCCAGCACTTTCAGAACATGCATTTCTCTTGTGAGATTTACCTGGCCTGGAGTGAGAAGAGAAGCTTAACAACATGGGTCCCTTTTATTTATAAGAGCATTCCTCTCACGATCTCCACCTGTCACAGATGTGAGGATTAAATGCAGCTCTGTTTCTTCTACATATTAATCTCTTACATCCCAGTGATTCTGGACCCTGTGGATACTTAGAAAATGGGTTTTCCAAGAGCCTGAATATTGTTGCCTTTAATTCACTAATATCTGTCACATCTTTACGTCCATGAAAACACTCCTAATCTGTCAGTTAAGATTTACTTATACTCTATTCTCTGAATTATTTGGGAGTATAAGATTTTAAGTTTTTTAATAGTGAAATAAAGTAACGGGATAGTATTTTTCAGTTACAGTAATAGTGCTTCATATCTAGTGTGTTGTGTAGTTTTGAACAACAAATGAGTGTTTCCAACAAATTAATTGGTTTAGCAGTCCCATGTGTGTTTTTTCAATCAATGCTGACTCTCCAGCCTCTCTGGTCCTACAGAATCTCTTGATGCTTTACAACTCCTTGACATAGCTGGCTGTTACTACAGCAAAGTCACTGTGCTGTTTTTAATGCCCACTCTTCAGCTTTTCTGGTTTCATTGGTTCCTGGAGTCATTTGGACTCTCTTTCTATTTCTGCAAGAAAGGTGTCACCCAAATGACTGTGGTTTGCTGGAAGATAGAGATCTCCTCAGGCAAGGCCAGGAAGAAAACAGCCTCTCTTCCATCCCATGACCAGCTCTTCAGTTGCAGAGCTGGCTGTGCAGAGAAAGAAGTCACTTGCCTCATTTATGGGATTTTCAATTACTGCAGCGTTAACTCAGATCCATTTCTTGGCCACAGAGCAGACACTTGCTGCTCAGCTCTAAAAATCAACCATTAGTTTGTATCTGTGCCTGTCTGCCTCACTGTGTGCCAGAGGGAGAGGAAAGGGTGAGGCTCAGAGAACTTACTGGTTGTTGGTGTTAACAAGAAGCCAATGTGATCTGTGAGTGTTCTTCAATAAGTGATGAAGGGACATGTAAGCACAAGAGCACATCTTCTTGTTACCTGTGTGTACCTTCCTTGGTATCAGATGTCTGTATTACTACTCCTCCTACTGTAACCTGGGACTGTGATTGTAAACTGAATGTTCTTTATCTATTTAATAGTCTTATATAATCAAGTATCTGGAAAAGTAGAGGAGCCTGATCAAGAAACATTTTCCTCTAGTCCTAAACTGAACAGTACTCTAGTTTTCCTTCACATCTTTATGCGAAATAGTAGAAAAAAATCATAGCAGTGCTGTTCTGAATCTGCAGGAGGGGTAGCAGAGAGTGCCAGTTCAGGTGCTGTATGAAACAGTGTGCACAGGGTAAGATCTTTGATTTTTCTGATCAGATGCTTTCTGATAGAAAATAACATCCCTTTTTATCAGTTCAGAGGGTTTTCTGTGTACAGCATAGGAAATCAGCAGGAGAGTGGCTAAAGTCTCCTGCCTCTACTAATGTTACCACAGAGCTTTCTGTGATACCAAAGCCCACAGTCATCTAGTCTGGAGCTGGAAATTTCTCCCAGTGATCTTTATCCATTGAAATATTTTGTTCAGATTTTCAAATGACACATAAAAAAAAAAAAAAGCCTGGTAAATAATTAAGTAAGCCCAATGCCCTATGCAGGAGGTAATAGATATAAATGTGTGTGCTATCACTAGCCAAGGTTTTATTGTTAAAAGTGTGCTCACTTTGCAAAAGCCAACTTTTGAGACGTAGAGAGTAGGTTTTCACCAAGGGAGAGCTGTTGGATTGACTGACTGAATTTATCTCTGCAAAACATTTTAAATAAAATTTAAATCCTTCCATATATCAAAGAAAGTGGCACTGCGAAAGAAGTAGTCTGGGTTTCATGAGAAATTTACTGGACACACAGTTAAGGGGAATTACCTTGTGATTGGCTTGGCCTCTTCCTGCTGCAAGTGTTATGGCAAAGGCTAATTCCCCGTGCTCCTGCTTTTCTTGGCCACCATTGCAGCGTGCCTTGGGCCAGCAAATTTGGTCTATAAGTAGATGTGATTTAACCCTTATGGTTTATTTTCTGCTTGGCTGTCAGCTGATGGCAAAAGGCCAAATGCTAACAAGCACGATGGCTGAGCAGCTGGACCTGCATCCACGACATCTCAAAAATTGCTTACATACTGTCCCCTTCATTGCAGTGTGTTGATCTCTTCCTGTTTGACTGGTGTGGTGGCAGAAGCAGGATTAACAACCTCAGGAAGAGCACAGGGCTAAGAGGTTTTATTTTATTTCAAGGTTGCTGAAGTAAACATTCTTTCTAAATGATAAATAGTTGAGCACCTTTTCTCTTTAATTAGAACTATAAATTTTGGAAGGATTTCTTCTGGTTATTTCCCTCATCTACTATATTCTGCTTGTTGAATTCCTACAGATTATTACTAAGGAGAAAGAAAATAAATTTCTTCTTTGAGGCAGAATTTACTCATCGTAACATCAGTAATGAACAGGAGAGAGAACTGTCTACTATTACATGAAAATTAAAAAAAATTTATGCAGTAATTTTGACAGCTTGGTGTTTAGTTGGTAGAAATTAAATGAAATTTGAGGTGGTGAGATTACTTCTGTAAAACTAACAAATGCAGTAAAGTAGCCTGCACAACTTATCATATGCAAGAAAAGAAATCCTTTATGTTTCATTTTATTTTAGGCAAGCAAGTGGTTTTGCTGTCAGCACCACTTGTAGCAGTATAATGAAAGTGAATAATTTTAAACAAACCCTCAAATACTCTCTACTTTGTGTTAGGATTATGCAACTGAGAGAGAATAGTAACTTCTTAACAAAAAAGTAGCATTATGTGACATTTTGTCTGTCAGCACTGGTGAAGTGGAATACACAAGCTTATTTAAAATTGAGTTTTACTTCACGTAATGATAAAATAATAAAGGAAAAAGAAGTGACTTAGAGTATAATGATCCCAAAGCACCCAAGCAAGGAATATTACAGACTCAGTGAGGAAGATTATATGCAAGCATCCTGTGAAGAATAACACATCTTGATATGGTTTTCTATAAATTATTCTTGATATTGTGGAAGTGGGCATTGAGGAATCCCACCAAGACTGGTAAGCATATGATGTTACTCCTGTGTAAATTGGAAAGGATCAGGCCCTGTATGAGATGCATAGTCTTCTTTTGGAACTAGATTAATGTGTCTAAATTTAAGCAGGACAGAGGAATTTTTAAAAACACTTAATGTTAGGACTTCTGCTGACCTAAATGGGAGAGAACTTGGACAGCACTGAAGACTTTAGAAAATCCTGGGGTTTGTGTACAGGTTATCAAATCCTTAACTGCATGCTATATCAGCCTTCCCTTTTGATTAATGGCTTGTTTAATGGACCAGACTGAAAACCCTTTGAAATTTATGGAAAAAATTCTGATTATTTCAGAAGGGTTTGGATCAATTTTGGAATCAGTTTTGTTTTGGATGAACTTGGTGTGTTTGTGCAAAACAGTCAGGCAAAGGGGATTAGGACTGAATGTGTTGATTGATACCAGTTACACATTTTAAACTTGTGGCATTCAGAGTGGAATTCTTTTTGGTCTGAAATTTTAAATAAAGGTACAGGTTTTTCTGAGATACAGATACAAATTAGAATCAGCATTTTTTCACTGCGCAGAGTCTTTATAATTTATTCCACTACTTCTATTGTTATTAGAGGACACTCAATCTCAGAGAAATGCTCCTCCAAGTAGATGGATATTATTGAGGCTGAAACAGAAGTTAACCAGGAAATGTGTTTTATGGTTCACTGTGTTTAATTCAGTGCAACACATCTGGCTATAACTTGATTTCTTTTCCTGCATATTTTGGACTTTTGTGCTCAGTTGTGATGCAAGCAGAGGGAGGAGAGACTAGACAAAGTGTGTTTCCTTGAGGTGCAGTATTGCTGTGTGCAGCAATCCCCTGTTCTGCCTGATCAGTCCCAGGCTGGCCTCAGCTTCATGGTATACTTCCAAATTAATATCAAGGAACCTGTTGTTATTCTTGGTTTTGCTACCTGTGAAATTCAATATTGGGCTGGTGAGGATCCGATTTCACCTAATCCAAGAAGGAAACCATGATGCCACTTAGGTGGACTTTGAAAAACACTCTGGGTAGAACAAGGATCTGCCAAAGCTTCGTCTTGCTTCAATTTCTACAAATAAAGAACCAAATTCTGTAGGAGTGCCGTGTAAAAAGCCCAGTGCTTCCCTGGCTCACACACTAAGAACAGATGCTTAATATTGACTAGATACATTTGCTGTTATTGGAATTACATTACTGTGTGTTCATGCAACTTCCCCAAAAGAGACATTTTCCCCCTTGTGTTGTGTTTAAATATTTTCCAGTTAGTAATCTCATAATACTCTTCACAAAAGAAAATAATTTCATAGCAGAATAGACACATCCTGAAGATATCATGTCTTACATGAGGACTGGTCCTTCATTAGTGCCCCAGTGGAATTCAGGTTTGCTAACAAAGCAGAATGTGCCCACGATATTAATGTAGTGTGATCGGCCACTTGATGAGGGAATCATTCATAGGCATGCACTAACAAGGCTTTGACTGAGCTTTGCTCACCCTTTTAAAGGAAGACAGGGCTGTTGTTTTGGGGTTCAGTCCTGGCCCTTCTGAAGGCATGAGGATTATGTTGTCTCTTTGAGGTGTATAACAATGAGAGCACTGCCTCTTCCTGACAGGCCCTGTGCTATGCCTCTGTTAGAAAACAGAGCTCAGAGGTCTACCAAAAAGCCCACTGTGACTGGAAATATCAGACAATGAAAAACTGAATTAATAGAATCTGACACAGTTTTACTGTAGCAGCATGTTTTTCCTTACTTAAATATATTTTTCCTTCTCTTGTCAACAGATTACTTGGTGCTCTTTTCAGAAACAGAAAAGTTGCAAAACCAAAACAAAAGCTCTAAAGATATTAGGTTAAGGATTTTTTCTTTTCCTTTTAATTCCGTTAAAAAAAAAAAAAGATACCACACGAAATGTCAGACAGTCTGAAGCACTGCTGGCAGAGTTAAGAAAGTGGTTCTCTGACAAAAGAAGCCTGGTTGTCTTTGACTATCCATTTGAACATGCAGACCTGCTTGCAAGCCCGAACTAGAATTCTTGTCCAAATTTTGGGAGTGCTTGGATTCTGTTTTTTGGGGTTGATCTTGTATTGAATTGGTATCTACATCTGTCTTGCCATGCAAAATGCTTGGGTTGTTTGAAGCGAGAGTTTTCCTTCAGATTGCAGAGTTTCTCACTTCAACATAACAAATAGTTGTTTGGTTACTTATTCCAGAAACATATTGGCCCCAGCTGAATGCTCAGTCACTGTGGTTGTGGCCTCTGTTTGGAGATGCAGGCTCAGGCAAAGGGAATTTACTCAATTTTTAGTGCTCAGCTGGTATTGTCTGGGGTGAAACTCCAAATCTTCTGGCATGTTTTGCTGCTAACTTCAGCCTGGCTAGGTTTTTCCCTGTCTCATATTTTTGTGCTGCCCAAACAGCTGCTCACCTGGAAAGGGAGTAGGCAAAGGTTCCCTTTCATGTTTTGGATTCTGTGTTTCTAAGGCGTGTTCTCAGCCTGGATTAAGTGAGTTATGAGCTGTTGAACAGAATGTTCAATGAATATCTGTGGCAGCAGCTATGGAGGTCTGTCCTCAGATCTCCTTTTCGTTCTCCAGAAATCCCTGCAAACAGAGTCTGGAAACCAAGCAACATCCACCAGTCAGACAAGACAGAGAATCCTGGAGCAATAGCAGTAGGAAAGCAATTATGGTAAGCCTTTAACTAGCTACAGAGTGAACATTTTACATTCCTAAATCTGCGATAATGCAAAATAATCTGTTTATATTAGGAAAGACATTGCATTCTGCTCACTCATCCCTTCCCAGGCTTGTCTGCACAAAACTAGGTTTCCAAAACTCATAATAGGAAAACACACAATTGTCAAAACCTTAGGACTTGGCTTCTTTTTTTAATATTACCCCAGCTGCACTTTCTTCATAGCCATAGGGTCTCTTATTGCTCCTTTAATGAAGAGACAGATTGAGATAATTTGGAGTTTGGTGTTCATCCCATGAGCCACAGGATCCCCTCTCAGCTGCAGGACTCTCTTCCCAATTCCACAGGTGGCCTTGAAGCTGTTTTGCTCAGCAGCACTTGATAGAGTTCAGACATTCTGGCCTCACAGATACCCACTCACCCTGCTTTGGTGCCATTCTGTCTACAGCTGACAAGTGACTTCTGTTGGTGCCCATTGGGATCTGACATAGGAGGCCTCCAAGTCAGAAACATCTCTGCTTTCTTCCCAGCCTCATTTTAAAAAATCCATTTTACTAGGTGACCATTTTACCTGATGGATGCCATAAAGCAGGTCACATTTAAAACTTCCAATAAACTGATTTTAAAATTCAATTTAGCAATAGCATTTCAATAATGAAGTGCTCACTTGCAGAGCTCCAAGCACAGTGAAGGAATTTAGTGGGTCTTTTTATAACCACGGGCTTGCCTCTAACTGTAATTATAAATGGCTGAATTCTTATCTGGTTAAAGGGCGTTGGATTGTGCCCTGAACTAGATGCCAAGTTTCAAGAGCTTTCAGAAATCGGATTTAGATCAGATGAAGCTTTAAGAAGCTAGATGTTTGGATGAACCACATGTTTTCAAAAAAACCCCAAACCTTCTCACTGGGTTTTTTTCCTTATAATCTTCTAATATAGCAAATGCATTGCTGGCTGTCTTGTATATGAAGCAGGGTAATATATGCATGAACAGCTTTAAGCTTGTGAGTGGTTCCATTGAAGGGTTAAATTTTTGTGCATTGTTAAGTTCTCTGTATGCGACTGCCATTCCAGAGCCCAATCCCACATTCCTCAGCAGCCAAATTTCCCCTGGAAGTCAATGGGAAGTTTTCAGGTGCATAGCAATGGACTACAAAGCAGACTTTCTTGAGAAACAGGGAAACACCATTTCAACCATTTCAAACAAAAATCTAGTCACCTTGAAAGCGACCTCTGTGTTCCCTCTCAGCCAGAACCATTGAAAGAAAACCTTCATTTGTATTTATCCTCTAACACTGAGTGAAACAAGCATTGCATAACCATCAAAGAAAATACTTTAAAAATGCATTTTAAAAATGTCTAAACTTGGAATGTTTAAATGTTTTGACCCTTCTTTTCAGTGAGGCACATTTATTTTAATAAATGCAGTTAGGCAATTATTACAAGTTGTTGCAAATAGTATTTATTTGAGTGAAAAACAGAGTTCCCTTCTGTTTCTCTCTCTATTTCCCCCTGTGATTCCCAGTTTCAGCTCTTCCCCCAAACTCATTTGGGCAGTGTGCCTGTGAGCAGCACTGAATATAAAGAAAGGAAGCAGCCCAAGTGTAAGTTTCCTTTGCCTTATGCCCCATATTATTCCTTATTTGTTGTGCTAATTCAGCAGCGTAATTCCCAAATACAGCCTCCTTGAATTGTTCTGATGAGAACTGCTAACTCAGTGCAGACTATTTTTAACGAGCCCTGCAGCCCAGAGAGTCAGAACTTTATGGTGTGAAAGCTCCATGCACTAACTGTCTAATAATGCGGCCGATTATTGAAGTCCCACTACTATTAAAAAAGTCAATAATTTCTGCGATGTGATTAAAATGTGTTTCTCAAACCCCGAGGCGGAGTGTGCGAGTTAAGCAGCCGGGTCCCGCGTCCTTTGTCCTGAGCCTTTGGGGACGATGTGGTAGTGCCCTCTAGTGACACAGCCCCACCAGCGTGCCCGGAGCACAATGCAGGACTTTGTTCCACTTCCTGACCGTGCTTTCTTTTGGACTCTATTTTGGGACGAAATTGATTTATGTCTAAATATTTCCAAAGCTAACATCTAGAGAAGGCGTCACACTCCAAAAAATAATACGTTTTTCCGTATACTTTTTAGAACCAGCGGGAGTTTTTTCACCTTTCAACTACTGTATTAACAAATGAGCTGTGGTTAAACATTTCAAAGAAGCAGAATTTTTATTTTTGCTCTTCTGAGTTACTTGTGCCAGCAGGGTTTTGCATGGCTGAAGCCTTACAAAGTCAGTAGTTGGAGGCTTCATCCAGTTCCCAGGGAATTTAGTACCCAAGTTCTCATTAGACTTCCACAGGAGCAGGATTGGGTTCACTGAATAGTCATACACAATTAAAAGATAAACAGTCAGCCTGAAATGTTACTGAAACTTTTAGCTTCCTTTCCTCAGAAAACAGGGGCATTCAGAAATGTTCAGGAAAAGAAAAAAAATAAAAAAGAAAAAAAAGAAGAGAAATCTATGCTAATTGTAGAAAATTTCAGAAAGTGCACAAAACATCTATACCTTTGTTGCTGTCAAACACTAGTTTCTCTCTGTGTCCTCCTACTCACATTTTATAATCTCTTTGTGACCATAACAATAACATATTGGAATATGACCAAATCAGTGACCTGCTTCATTCAGGGATTGGCTGGTTTTTGGCATTTTTCTGTAGCAATGAAATCAGTGAACTATATTTTGCCTACAATGTACAGGGGATTTTGTGCATGCCATAGTACACACTATTAAAACAGCGTATTTTTTTCATATATTCTGTAATGAGAATAGATCCACCATTGTTAATGCTGTAGTTTGTGGTTTGAGTACTCCTGCTGTTACTGTTAGTCATATTGAAATAGCACTAAGGAGCCTCATTCAGAGCCAGATGTGCTTGCTGCTGTACAAATATGAAAAAAAAAAAAAAGCAGAATCTATAAAGTTAGTTTCTCTCTTGAATATTTAGTTTCATTTAAATATCAAACTTCCTGTGCCATAAACAAACAAAAAGTCATCCTGTTAACTGATGCATTAAAGAGGTTAGATCCTGTATTTCTTCTGTGATGGGGAGGGGGGCGAAAGGGGAAGTGATGCTATTGACCTATATAAGTGCTATTCAAAGTGAGCAAAAGTTAGCCTAAGAAAAGCTGAAATGTTCTGCGTGATCCTCTTCACATGGAAAGGTCAGGAGGTGGAGAGTGAAAATCAGGAGAAAAAGATGTGATTAAAATGAGGTTTTATTTTTGTTTCAGGTTAGGGGAGTGGGAGCTGATTGAACATATTAGACATGAGAGCAGAGTAAGAGACATATCCCTCAGTGCCAGGGTTATCCATGTAACCCAAAGACCCTTTTTATTTAAAAAGCTATTTCTTGTGATCCTTTCCAAAGAGGGAATCAATAAATGCCCACCAAAGTTACTCTTTTGGTCAAAATGATAAATGAACATCGAAGTGCTATAAATTGGTAGCAACCAGCACAGTGATACTGGAATTCAACAAGAAAACCAATAAGAGCAAAGCAACACTGAGACCCTCCTGGCTCTGCCATTGCTGCTGAAATTCTTAGAAATTACCCAAATATTTGACATGAAATGAAAAGAAAAAAAGTTAATTGTTTTGCATTTTCCCCATCATTGGAATTAAACTTAAAATAACCCAATTAAGCAAGTCCTGTCTCCTTCCAACATCTGTAGCTTGCATGTCCAGTGAGCCTTCAACACAGTCATCATTGCCTGAGTGCACAGTCCTGGAGTCAGCCCTGGTACCTGCCTGCACAGAGGCTTTTGGTAACACAGGAGGTGGGAGCAGGCTCCAGTATCCTCCAGTACCCTCCTGTGCTCAGGGAATGCTGCTCAGGCTTGAATTCTGCTCCCGAGTTACAAACGGTCCCAGTGCTCCACAGACTCTGTGCTACCACCAAATCCAGCAAACACAGGGCAAAGCCATCATTTTCCCATGTAGCACTACCCTGAGAAATAACTCCTTGTGTTTCCTGGATATCACAGCACCTTAGTTAAGAACATGCTGATTTTCATACAAAAGATGTAGCTCCCCCAAAATTATAAAAGTTACTCTTTATTCCTTTACTCTTTTGACTTTTTAAAAAAAGCAATCTGTATTTCCAGTCAGGCTTTCATTTAAAATAACCCTCTCATTCAAAACCTCACCTGTAACTTTATCCCAGTGGTAACTCTTACCTGCCATACTAGCCCTAGGCCCTTGTAGCACTTGACATCATCTCTTGGACAGGTTACAGAGCCTATTGAGACAGTTGTTAGAAGCAGATTTACTCTGCAATGTGGAGCCAACCACAGAAGAAAATTAGTGCATTTATCTGTCAGCATTAGGCTAGATTATCAATCCAGTACACTAGTCACAGGATCTGGTTTTTCTTTCTCTGGGGAAGTGAAATTGATATAGTGGTAGGTAGTAAAGGTGTCAGTTATAAACAGGACATTAGCATGAGAAAGTAGGAAAATGGCTACTTTTAGGCAACAGTCCTTTTTTACATTTAAGTATAGATTTGAAAAGTAGGATTTTCTTCCTCAGAAGTAGACTTTCTAAAAAGAATGTCAAAATTCCTTCCTTCAAGACTTTTAGCTTTATTTTTCCTACAAATAAAGTTCTGATTTTTGTTCTGATTCTGAAAAAAATGGGCAAAATCCCTCTTTTTCTCTCTCTCTCTTTTTAAAAAAAACATTGGTAATCAGTGTCAAGATTCTGAAGAGACCAAAAGTTTTCCCAATTAGGCAAGCCTCTGTATGATAATGAGAAAACTAGCTAATTTTCTTGGTCATACATCATCCATGACCAAATTGCAAATTTTTTGATGAATAAGACTGCAGTAACATACAGGTGTTCCCATCCCAAATCACTGCCCTGCATGCTGGACAAATATCCTCCTGAATAGCTAATAAAGGTTTTGTTCTGAGGAACAGCAAACTCAGCTTGGCCATGGCTGTGTTTTAGTTTTTTTGCCATACCTGCAAAGCATTCTATTACCAAGCCCAGCCAATCCATTGCTATTCCCATTATCCACTCACAAATGAACATGCTGCATAAGAAAATAAGACAGTTGCTCCCTGCAATTACATTCTGTTGTATATGGATGAGTATGAACTGCATGAGATTACATTTTATATAAACAAGTAGTGAATGGTAATCCTTTGTCCTTAAACCTCCCCTTTTTTCTCCCTAAAAAGGGTTTCCAAACTCTTTTGGACCATCATATTTAGGTTTTGGTTTTGGACCATCATATTTAGGATAAATTTTGTTTTACTCTTGGTGAGTCCTGGTAGAGTGGCTGCTGAGAAAAGCATTGCTGCCATAAGCAGGAGGATGCCAGGAGGTGACAGGGTGTCAGAGCCTGGGATCAGTTCTCTGTACAGTCTGCTGTGCTCTGCTGCCTCCTGTGCTCTGGAGGAGCCTCTCCTGAGTGCAGAGGTCTTGAGCAGAACTAGATTTTTGTCCCAGGCTGGCAGAGTGGTGCTGGAGGTTTTGCTGCACTCCTAATATGAAGCAAGCACCATCTCTGGTAGGATTTGTAAACAAGGCTGTTGTTTCTCAAAACATATTAAAAAAAAATCCCCAGAAGCTGAAAAGAAAATTAAGACATTTGAGAGTGTGATGTTGGGTGCATAATAGCCATGAAATTTCAAAGATACTGAGGCCTTTGCTTCCTTTGCTCTTCTTCCTTATCTAACTTTATGTGAAAGCTAAGACTTGTCCTTAAATTTCTAGGTCTTTTCAATTTATACAGAATTGTTCTGACTGCTGGTACTATAGTCCTGACTAAAGTGTGAACCTCAAGAAATACCACTTAATCCCAAAAGTGAATATTTTTTTGGAAAGCTTTTTCTACTTCTGGCTTAAGTACTTAAAGACTTTTCTGTAGAAAATATATCAGCCCTTTCCCATGCTGGTTTAATGTTTGCCTCACAGAAGTGTCTGAGCGTGAGGTTTAAAATCAATTCCCAAGAATGACCGGGTCACCTAAACCTGTTTCTTGCTATTAATAGAAATTAAGAGCAAATTCATCTTTAAATTTCTGCCACAATTTTGTGTGAAAAATAATTGATCCTTTTTGCATATTTCACTAGCAGTATAAGTGAGGTTGTTTGTTCCAGTTAACATTAGTCACAGGTAACAGTGCGTCAGGGTCAGGCCTCAGCTTCTGTAGGCATCTAGAGAGATGTCTTTTGCTTTAGAAAATGTATTTACTTTTTCTTCAAATGGTGCAGTAAGAACACCTATCTCCCTGTATGTGCTTGGAACGAGATGATCTTTGAGATCCTTTCCAACCTAAACCACACTACAATTCTGTGAATGTATTTTCCTGGCCCATTTTCCTACCATACCCCCAGTGGCACAGAGGACAGGATGTGGGTGTTTGTTTCTACGAGGGGAGCACTTGATTTGCACAGGGTAGCAGTGGCACATGCTGCCCATGTTCCTCTGTGTGGGCTGCTCACCACCTGCTCTCTGCCTTTGAGTTGGAACTGCTGGTAAATTGACTCTGGGGAAAATTCAGCCTTTTTACTCTATTGCTGCATGTTGCATGCAAGTCTTGTTTCACAGACTAACACCACGCTCTTCCCTCTCCCCCAGCAAGGAAAATGTGTTGTGTGGACAAGCACAGGCCAATGTTGCTCTGTCTGTAGCTCTAATATTTTGTTTGTGGGTCTGCTCCAAAGTACTTGTGCCCTAAAACTACTGCTGCCAAAGAATTCGTGGGAAAATGGAATTGCCTCACCCTCTGAGGCTGATTCCTTGGCCTGCAACAACCAGTGAGAGCAAAAAGCTGCTCAGAGAGGAGAAAGGGAAGGAGCACCTGTGGCATGAGAACAGGGATGCTGCCTGGGGACAGGAGGTCTGGAGGACTGGAAATAACGAATTTAATTTCCTTCCTGCTGTGTGCTTGGGTTAAATGGCAGAGAATCAATGTGAGTTACATTTCCCTGTGTTGAGAGTCCCAGTGGGCATCTGTGTGTGTGCAAGCAGTCAGTGCCCAGCAGGTCTGCATTCCTGGCAGGAGCTCAGGCAGGCTGTGGAGGATGGGCAGGTTGATGGGACCTGGATGTGTTCATGGTGGGATGGCTCAGGCCTCTGTGAATGTCCCTTTCCAGAGGAGGTTTCCTGTGGCTCATTACATTCTTGCTGAGAAGGCTCCCCCAATTCAGATACGTGCCCCTACAGATGCAGTCTGTTGGTGCTGGAAAATAGCCTGAGGCAAACTGTGGATCTTTACCTGTCTCTGCTATAACTTCTTACTTTGGGAAATTCCCTGCTAGACCACTCCTGAGCTCAGAAACCATGTACATGTTTGGGCAGAGGTAGAGATTCCAACTTTTACTTTCAGGGCCTTAGGAGCTCTCCTGGACATCAGCAGACTCTGGCAGCTTATGGAAGACGTCTTCATTTCTGTGCAAGAGGAGCAGCATTCAGTACTGCCAGGCTTTTTGTCTTTCTTCAGTTGGGAAGGGCAGTCATTTGAAGGAAGGGGCTGTCTTTGCTTTTAATATTACCATAGAAAAATGAATTTATTTTTCAAGACTTTGACAGGTAAAAGACTGCAGAGCAGGTAAAGGCTAACAAGGTCCCTGTCTATTGCCTAACATTGCTGCAGTAAAATTTAATGGGAAAACCTCTTGGTAAGGCACAAGGGACCCTCTCCCTGTGGCACTGTTTGACATGGGAAATGCTTCCAAATTGTTGCACAAATTTTTTCAAATGTTTTGCTTTTGTTTTGCATGTAAGAAGGAAAACCCTAGAAGCAACTTAAGAAGAATCAGTGCACAAATCTTAGTTTCTCTCCCTCACCAGGTGACCCTTCCCAGTGTCTTTCACTGCCCCAGCAATAAAATGGTGTCTTTCAGCAAAGTGAAAGACAGCTTTTCTTTCATTAACAAGTTGCCACAGCCTTGGTCCAAACTCTTTATACAGAATTCTTGTATTTTCATTGTCCTACACTGTGCTTTTCATAGGCAACTTTTATGTGTGTGTAGATATATGTGTAGATATATATATATATATATATATATATATGGCAGTACTGTTAGGTAGGAAGCCAAGCCAGAGTGGCTTTGCTCCATCTTTTCCCCAGCAGGAAGTTCAGGATCACTTTCCTGAAATCAAGAGCCCCGGGACTTCTTGCTGTTCTACAGAACTGCGATGCAATGAGTCACTGCCGTCTGTCAATTTGTGTCCCTCATTCTCTTAAAATTCTAGAAGTGTTTCTTAATTTGTTTTTACTTGTTTTTCTTCATCAGGCAGTGAAAAGAAAGTTAGATCTGCACCAGGAATAGATTCAGGGAATTCTTATCCAATTCGGCAAATTCCTTGCTCACTCCCCCTTAAATGAAGCTATTTCCATTAGAAAAGACTCCTTGTGTGAGTAAGCTTTGCCCAAATGCAGTACCAGCATGCATCATCTCAATCTATAAATCCAAGAAGCAAAAATTTCATATATTCCATCTGCTTAAGCACTAACTGGAGTTTCTGGATAGTTGGAAAATCAAGCTGAAAAACTTCATCAGAAATTCTCTGTTGAATGCAAAGCATAAATTTAAGAGACTGTAATATGATTGCAAAGGGCAGATCTGATGACCTAGAATTTTAAGAGAAGAATTTTAAGATGTGAAAAAATTTCTAAGAACAGTAATTGACACAGGAAGTCATCAAAGCTCTGAGATACTGAAGCATCTTTGCTGAAGATGCTGCTGGGTTTTGCTTTGCCCACTGTAGTTTCAGTTCTCTCCCAGCCCTCTCTGCTACTTGGACTTTGCAGACCTGATTGCTAAAGCTAATTGAAAGCCTGTTTATGGAGTTAATAACAATGTTCTCATTCATTAGGTATGAAATAGGAGGAAACTATGAAAAATTTTAAATTCTTTCCTTTTTCAACTTTCAAGTTGGGCAAAAAACCATAAAATAATGCAACTTTATTGACACTTTTCTTTCTCCCAGTCTCTGAACTTGAATTTTGCACTCTGACATAGTAGGACAGATCTTTTGTCTGCGGGTGTAGTGGAGAAAGGGGAGAAATGTAGCATTGTGGAAGAGCCCTGAGGGATGAAGCAGTAGGAGATATCATCTGTCCCTCAATCCCCAAAGGAAGGAATCCTCCACTCTGACTTGACATACAGGTGGTTGTGTTAATTGCAGAGATATGGGTTGGGATAGTATTACTGTATAATATTACATACTACATACCTATAGATCTATAAATAGGATAATGTTTACTTTTAAAAGTGCATGGCTACAGTTTCCCTAGTTTTTGCAAAGCTGGTAGCCTCAATCTGGTGATGGATTTTGATTTATTTTACTAAGACAACCATGAACATTAGTCAGAGGTAATATGTTGTGAAAGGGTTCATTACAGTAAATATAAGAGCAAATTCAAAGAGGAAGGAAAGAAACCACTATTCCTGCTTGCTGGTTTGTGGGGGTTTTTTTGCTATTTTACTTTAGTATAAAAGACAGGCAATCATTTACATGAATCTCTCCATTATAGACCAAAATAACAGTGCAGTTTTCATTAACAAAAAGACTACCTTTTCTTCTTCGTTTGTGTTGTCAAGATACTTTAGCTGAAACATACAGTGATTTCCAACACTTACCCTAGTTGTCACACTGAGACTGAAATAATGGCTGACATTAGGAAGATTATTTTTCAGCAATAAAATTACCTTTCACAACATATTTCTATCTAAGTGGAAATGATGGAAAATCATAGATTCTATTTTCAAGTTGAGAGAGAGAAAGATGAAAATGAAATCAACAGGATTTCCTACCAGAGAATGTAGAGAATGCAAGAAAGCCAAAGATGCTGCCCCAAATCCAGTGGGAGCATGTTCCCAGGCCTGTTTTTATTAAGTGAGCCAGTTGATTGAGACAAGTGGAATTGTGTGAAATGTTTTCTGTGCACAGTGTAAAATGTGGAGGTTAATTAACTGGGATCCCAATCCTGCTGCCTCTGCTGTCAGCAACACAACTCATGTGGATATCATTAAGAGCTGAGACTGAGCTTTTACTTAGGTTTTGTTAAGGACTTTGTGAACTTTTTTGATGACTCTCTAGCCAGATTTGACAGAAATGGGGTCAGTTTAAGGTTTTCTGTTGAAACTGTGATGTTCCCAGAAATGTATGATTTCAGTCATAGTGCTGGTGCAACTTGGCTTCACTGTGCGTGGAGTTGAATTTGAATGGAGTGCAGGGCATCTGAAACTATGTGAATCAAAAGAAAAAATGTGCATGTGATCCCTGCTGAAGTGTAACTGCCAAATTAAGTCTGCCTGTAAAAATGAGCTTCTAAGAAAAAATGAAAGGAGTGTAGGCTGGTTTTATAAATACAATTGCATCTTGTGTCATCAGGCAGGCAGCCAGCAAAACAGTGGATTGTGAGTTGGTCTATAAGTTGCAACTGTAAAGGTAAATAAGTAAAAGGAACGGATTGGTGACTTTCCATTTGCCTCTCAGTGAGGGTAGAATTGGACCTTCAGGGAGCACTCAAAGAGACCAAGGCAAAAACATGGTGACTTTGCACTCTGCACAAAATATACCTGCTAGTAAACCCAGTTAAATAATGCTTTCTCAAAATGTTGCCCCTCTGATTTTAGCCCTCCAAAGATCTATTTTTAGACCTGCCTTTTCTGCCAGCGTTGCTCCTGAGCCATTGTTCCCCTGGGTCAGGGCGTGAAGCAGCTGGCAGCAAATTGTGGCTAGGTTGGAAATGCACAAAAACGTGCTCAGCTAAAAAGAGATTTTAGTTCTCATAGTCTTAACTGCCCCTCCCCTGCTCTCCTCTCCCCCGATTTTAGTTCTCATAGTCTTAACTGCCCCTTCCCTGCACTCCTCTCCCCTTATTTTAGCTCTCATAGTGTTAACTGCCCCTTCACTGCACTCCTCTCCCCTTATTTTAGCTCTCATAGTGTTAACTGCCCCTTCCCTGCACTCCTCTCCCCTTATTTTAGCTCTCATAGTGTTAACTGCCCCTTCCCTGCACTCCTCTCCCCTTATTTTAGCTCTCATAGTGTTAACTGCCCCTTCCCTGCACTCGTCTCCCCCCGCGCCACCCCCGCCTGCCACAAGCGCGACCCAGATCACATTAGAGTCCCAGAGCACAGGGAATGGGTCTCATCTATCCGTCACCAAGGAGGCAGACAGGACGGGGAAACAACAAGTCATTTGTACCTGATGAGGAGGACACTCCTGGGAAACAAACAGATGAGCCACCACATGAATCTGAGCTATTCTCTGAGGTAAACAGAACTGCATGAGAAACACACAAATTATCAGGGGCATCACGCTTAACTCCCTCGCTTCAAACTGCTGGACGGGCTGTGGGCCTGAAACTCTAGATTGTCCCAATATCTGATTGTGAGAAAGTTAACCCCCTAAAAGCATCAGGGGAGGGGGAGGGAATCCCAGACCCCAGGTTTGTGGAGCAGCATTGTTCACCCTCGCTCATGTTTAGTTGTCCATGCCACCCCACAGTGTCCTGGGACACCAGCCCTGTGCCAGTCACAGAGGACACAGGCAGCAGGTCTTGCAGCATGCTTTGTGCAGGGTACAGATTGTCCCTTTGGGGCCATTTCTGGTCAGATTTATTTCAGGCTTGAGCCAACTTGTGCTGCTGTAACACTCTAATGTAGGTTGTATCAAATAGTGGGGTCCCTTGCTACAAGCAAAACATTTGTAGTAGGGCGCTGTTGCTAGGATTTGTGACAGCAATGACACCACCAGTGGCTGAGTGGGAATGGTCGTGTGTTCATGGCATATCTTGCTCTGCCTGCTCCAGTAGGCTTGAGGGCCTTCCTTCAGCTCACATTTTGTAAATGTGCTCTCATTCTGGTTGAAGAGAATCATATTAACTGATTTTATAGCAGGCCTAAGCTTTCTAGCAAGGTATGTGGGACAATTTCCACGAAGGGAATTTATGTCATGGTTGCAGTCTGCTGCTGTCTTTGACATACCATTGCACTGGGCAGCTAAAGGCTGTGCAAATCTTCATGGCATGGCCACAGGGATAATATAGTCATTTATCCCTATTTTATGACAAGAAATTGAAGTGGAAAGAGATTTAGTAAGTGATTTGTATGAAGTCATACAAGGATCCTCTGCTGAAGTGAGGAATTAAACCAGAGTTTTGAATCCTAGTCCAGCCCTTTTAATCACAAGGTCAGTCTTCCATTCTGCTAGGAAGCAAAACAAGAGGTTTAATTTGGTGCTTAATATTTAAAAAGAGTTGGCTGTGAATCTCAGTCCAAGAGGCACATAAGTATAGTGGTTAAAACAAATTGGAGAAAGAAAAGATATCCTGCTGGAGCTGAGTTCAGAAGTCTGGCAAGAAGAGGGGTCTTGTGATTAAGCATGACTTGAATGTAGGTCACTTTGGAGAGCCAGGTGATTTCTGAATGCAACACTTAGCAAAATTCTTTCTGCTCTTGGTGGATTTTCGGTAGTGTAACTCAGAGGAGATCAAGGTTCTAATTTTGACATTCTTCTTGACAAGTATTGTTCTACTTCTTTTCTTTCGCTCTTTTCCCCTTTTCCTTGTTCTTCCATTGTGAAAGTGATTATACTCTGTTGTGAAGTGATTAGTGATAACAAGTGATGCTCTTTGAGTAATATGTGAGGAATACCTTTTCACATTCATGAGTTATAATATGGGAGGGTTACAGTTATGTTTGTATTGTACCTTAACAGTTTCACTTATGAAGTGCCAGTGAATGCTCTATAGTATTTCTAAATTTTGTCTGAAGATTGGTACAATGCAGAAACATATAGTATCATTTAGATATATAAAAACATACGTTAAAAAATTAAAAAATGCTGATTCAAGAACTAGAAAACTCATTGTAGACAGATTGGTGATTTTGCACCTATCCATGACATCTCTGAGAATATGAACTGAATAAGGACGGTTTACCTGGGCAGGTAGAGAGCCCTATACAGCCAGTTCCCTCTTGGAATCTGCAGATGTGATTCCACTGCTTTCATCAAAGTTGATTCATGAAGGCCTGGGAAAAATTTAACTTTTACTAAGCTATAAAGTTTTGTATTTATGAGTTAGTATTCTCTGTGAAGTATGTTGAGCTTCTCTTTTTTTACATGCTGTGTTACTGAATCATTCATACCTATCTCCCTGATATATGATCACATCTTATAATTAATTTTATGAAAGCATTTTCCAGTAATTCTTTCCTTATTCTGAGTAGTAAACCCTTGAATATAACCCCATGAATATAATATTTTTATCATCAATTTAACTTTACTCCAGGCCAGTAGATTACATTTTGTGTACAGGGCAGCAACTGTAAATTAGCCAGTATTCATAGTGGAAGTATTAGATTTTTGGTAATCAGAAACACATATTGGTTTGTTATCAGATTAGGAGGTAATTGAATGAAAGAGGATTATTTATATGTGCTTTATTTCTAGATTTTAGAAGATGGGTCTAGAATATGGAAGAGCAGTTTCTCTGATTGGCATTTGAGGATGTTATCACAACTGTAGGGAATAAGGAATAAGTCAAAATGATAGTAGAATAGTTATTTTAGACAGAAGACTTAACTCCTTACAAAAAAACCCCAGTTGTCTAAATTCTCCATCCTTGCATCATAAAGAAAAAATGCTCCAGGACTGGCTTCTGTTAATCCTATGCTTATATGTTTTTAAACCTGTTTCTGCTTGTATTTTCTGGGTATTCAGTGTACCTCCTTGTCGTGCTGTTCTGCTCCTGGTGCACTTAATGTTGTGATTCCCATGGATTTTTCTGTACAAACAATGTTTTACTAAACACGTTCTCAACAAATTGGAGGTGTGTTTCTAGCAGGATGGAGCATTAGTCAGTATGCACATGATGGAAGCTCCTCACAATAGGAGAAAAGGCCAGTTTGTTTAGTTCTCTTTCAGAGTTGTGCACCCCTCTAATGCCACCTTTCCTGTCTGAGTCAGGGTATTGTCTCTCTTGCCTGTAAACCATAGGGTCAAGTTGAGGTAAATCTCTGATGGGATGTGAAAGAGGGCAGTTCAGCTATCTGATGGGAACTTCTGTGTACAGTATCATTTAGAGGTCATGTTTTTCACCCCATCAGATTTTCATAGGTTGCTTCATTAAAAATTGAGCTTCAACCACACAACAAAACAGAGTGGCAGGCTGCTTGAAACTTCTATCAATAATGTATCAGCTCATCTATTCTGATTTCTTCCAAATACTGCCTTTGTTATTTTTAGCACAAAAGAGAATGCATCTAAATACCAAGCTCTGTAAAGGGGCAGGAGACTTCACTCATTGCCACGCTTTGCTAAACAGTGTCAAACACGAAGCAACCTTTTGCTTACATAGAGCTTTTCAGTTAAAGGGGGAAGGTTTCCATTCCATGAATGCTTGTTTTTGTGCTGGCCAAGATGAGCAATTTTTCAAAGCCCTCATTAACCAACAAGAGACATAGCTGTATTCAAGGATCCCTCCAAAGCACCAGTCATGTCAGAAACACGACCAGCTCATTCTTGGTGTGGGCTTATGCACAAAGCTCTGAGTAGTGGTCATGCTCACTGTGCTTGAGAAATTGCCAGGGGTGTTGTTTAGAAGGCCCAGTAATCCCCTGGGCTCCTTAAACTACATGTAGGAATGCTTCCCTGCTTTACCATTCCATTTCAGCCAGGGTAGAAGCAGGCCTGGCACATTTCTTTTTTTGCTGTTTTTAGGGTCATTCTCTCTGCAGAGAAAGCAAAGGCTGTAAGGCCTGCCATGTACAGGTTGTTTTAGTGTGTGCTATTTATTGAGTGTGACTGTGCAAGGGCAGATGGAGGTCCAGGAGAATCCAGAGGAGAGTGATCCAATAATTAGAGCCAAGAGCTTCTGTCTCCAAGGTGCAGTGCTGCCTGTAATGTGGATTTTTCACTTGGCTTTGTGTCTGTAATGTGGAATAACAGTATTTCCTCCCTTCCACATCCTGGTCCCCACAATCTCACGACTTGAATGGAAACAGGCAGAGGAAAAAGCACTCTTTTCTTATGGATTTCCTCTGACACATCCCTGCTGCAGTGCATGTCAGTGAACCTGTGCATTACACAGAGGTGTCTCTGTTCTAGTCTGCATCACTCAAGATTTGTTTCTCTCTGAGAAGGTTTTCTTCAGTGCTGGCTGGTGTAAGGAGATGTACATTTCTTTCTTTGCAAACTATACAAGGCCCTTTGAATTTCTTCTCCCCAATATTTATTTCTGCAGCTCAAGAGCTCTTCATCTTAATTTGCAGAAAAATTTGGGACAGACTTAGGAAGGAGAAAATTCTTACCTGTAGGAAAAAAAAGCAACCTCCAGTAAAACCTGAGGGTCAAAGCAGAAATATCTTATAAACTATATAGCAAGTAGCAATATGAACTGTAAAGCAGTAATTTTTATTTTTAGAATTAATAGTTCTAGCAACCCATTTCTAAAAATACCCATCCTAGGGGAGGTATTTATACCTCAGCTTTAGGCACCTCTCTCAGCTGGCTTAGTCACTTTATATCTCCTTTACAGTCAGAGCAGAGAAGTTTCTGGCTGACCCTATGCAGCAGGACATCAGTGCCTTGCTTTATTCTGCAGAGAAGCCTGTGATTTTAAAGGGATAACTGAGATTATCTGACTGAATTATGGACTTCAAGTTAGGTGATGTGACTCCACCACTAATGTCTCTGCAGGTTCATTGAGTAACTCAAGGTGCTAGAATTCCATAGCTATTTGCAAATACTCTAATAATGACACAGAGAACAAACAGGCAGGAAAAGCTTTATTGCTGTTGTCTGTGATGCGCATGACCACGATTATTTTCCTTTATATATAAGGTCAGCTCTTTCTACAAGGAGAATGTGAACTATAAACACAGCTGATAAATCTCTATGGTGTTATGTCTTCTTCAGCATTGATTTCTGCATGACTGGTATTAGTTGCATGTACATTTTGAGGAAAAAATGCCATTTGGCTGTCAGGGGAGTTGTTCAGAAATTAAGATAGTGAGTATGCTCAGTAGTGGCACCAGTGCAACTTTGCACCTGTGGACAGACCATGTCCATGTACTGTGTGATGGGACTATGACAAGAGATGTTGGACCATGGAATTTGTTAATTTGCTGGTAGTTCTCACATGTATCTCATCTCACCTTGACAAATAAGGAATGTATTTTTGCAAATGTTTTTTAAGATGTTCTTCAAATAATATTCTTCTGGGAGATGTCTGTGAGGTGGTCTATTGCACCATTAAGAGCTTAGGTATTTGAGTACAAGCTTTGAAAGTGAAATTATCTGTAGGGCTACATTTATGTCATACTCTTAGTCTAAGGGTATCAGAGAAACAAGGAGTCTAGGGATGGATAACACCTTTGATCAGACCAAGTAAAATAGTTGGGAAAAGGGGAGGTGATTCCAGGTGCACAGGACATGTACACAGTCAAAATGACTTTCTGAAGTCCCTATCCAGCCTCAAATATGCTATCAGTAGAATAACAATATCAGTGATGACAAATGACTGTATCTGAATTTCTGAAGAGTTGAACAAACTGAAAGAAAGGTGACAGGGAGTTCCTTAGCACTGTGTATCTCTGTTCATGTGCACAAAAGAGCAAAGAAAATAATATAAACTGATCTCATAAATTTTAGGTGTTTTATTACAGGATCAAGTTAGATACTTGGGTTTAATATGTTATGGCAATTCTAGTAAAGTGTGGGGACATTGTTTGAACTGTCACATGCAATTTAAACAGCAATAAATTGCATCTTGATGTTCTGAAGAATTTAAGAAGCAAACTACAACCTTGTGAGCAGAGTGAGACAGAAAGAAGGGTGAACATACAGGGCTCATGTAAGCTGTGTGATCATAATGAGCTTCTTCTTGCTATTTTAGAGAAATATTTACTTATTTTTCCCAGAGCAGAGGAAGCAGTTTCAACATTCACTAGAGAAAAATATTGTGCACTTGCACCTGATCTTCAAAACACGTCATCTAACAAGTTCACTTTTCTTAGACAATAAATGCTTCTTCCCTTCAGAGATGGATGAACAATGTAATTTGCAAATCTCTCCCCACAAAAACAATATCAAACGCATTGTTTATCTGTATTGAGCCTGACAACTTCACAAATGAGCTTCAAAACCCATTCAGTAGCACTGTGAATACACATCCTGCAGACATATCAACAGTTTGTTGCAGTTTGTACTTAACGAAACAAATGCTTACCAGCACATTAATCAATCTAATCACAGAGAGAAATCATTCACTACAGAAGTTCTGTAACTTCATTTGGCTGCCTTGTGTCTGCCTGGTGGATGCCTTTATCAGAGCTTCACAGGCTACCCATGCAATATTTGAGTTGGTTAATCAATGTGTAAATTTGATATGATTGGTTCCTCAAGGAGGAGGTAACAGAGGAACCCTGCAGCTTTAATCTTCTGGAATGCTGATTTTTAGCCTCCCTTCAGGGAAAGGTTGCAGACCTGAGGAGAGACGAATCCTCTGATATTTGTAGAGGTTTGCTTCCCCCTCTCATTTGACAAGAAGTGTCCTTCACACATCAGCTTTTGGGCACACAGGGAAGGCAGTGAGCAGTTTGTGGTGTTTGCTCCGAGGGCTCAGTAAGGCCATGGTGTATCTGACTCTGGAGCTGCAGGCTCAGACAGGCCTGACGTGTAGCACCTATGTCTGACATCCCAACACGCGTCCTTTCGTCAGCACAGGAGAGGTTCACTCCCCCTTTTGGATCATTATCTGCTTAGTAATGACTCACTGCAACACTGCCAGCCAGGATATGAGGCTGCCCAGATCTTCACAGGGAGCTCAGTGTGATCTCAAAGATGAACCGTTGGTGATGTTCAAAAAGTTCAGTTAACTTTTTAAAAAATAATTTTGCTCTTCCCTGTGTGGAAAGTCAGCTGTGCTTCAATTCATGTGAAGTGCTATTCTCCTTTAGTTCTAGTGCCTGGGGGTCTTTTTTGAAGTAGTGGGGTCTGAGCTCACCAGCTCATGTCTCCAAAATCCTGGGTAGTCTCAGTGTGCAGTACAGTGAGAGCTGTGAAGTGCTGGGAGGCTGTGGGTCTGTTACAGCCTGTCTAACACCTTTGCCACAGCAAGCAAAGGAGAGGGGGCTGTTCTCTGAAAAAGAGATGAGGATGAAATCTTTAAAGTCAGTCCTTGAAGGTCAGTGACACCCAGTTAGGCCACAGCTGCTTTCCTCCCCAAGAATCTGGATGGCTATGTGGCTGAACACTGCACTAGAACAGCCAAAAATCTCATTATTTTCTATATTTCTGCACTTGTGTTAAAAGTATGCAGCATAACAGTCAAACACAAACAGTAGTGAAGAAAGTGTGCTGCAGAATCAGTGGTCTGTGAAGTCAGTGGCCCATTTTCCCTTCCCCTTAAACATCCCTTCTTTCCATCAGAGCAATCAACACTTGGAAATTGCATCAGTTTACTTCAAATCAGTTCAGGTAAATTAAAACAGCTTTTGTGGATACACAGTCTAACACCAGTGTAATGTTAGCTACATGACTTCTGCCAGTTTTCTGGTGGGATGGGGATGTACTATACTAATTTTGCTAGAATTAGTGTAGATCCAAGTGTTGTCCCCAGAAGCTGCTTTTAAACAAATTTGACACAACAAAAGATTTGCACTGAGTGATCATGGAATTTCTGATCTGTTTATAAAAGAAACTTTGCTACCTCTAAGGAAAGAAATTGAATTTTACATGGCAGTATGAAATTGGTAATGTTTTGAGTATGTGCTTGCACTAGGACTTTTGGGAGATTGCTGTGCTCCTAGTGGTCAAAATGGACTTTCAGAAACTGTTTGAGAATGTCATCAGCTCAGACGTGTTTTGCAGATTTTGGTGGAAGGAAGCACACATCTGTACAAGCAGCCATGGGTACAGAGGAACATCTGTGCTCCAGGACCTGTAAACATCCCTCTGACCACATGCACAGGATTATGGTGTTGTACAGGCACGACTCAGTAATAGCCTCAGCCATCACACAGGTGCATCATTTAGCACCAGCAGTAGATGCAAATGCAGACAGAATATTTCAGACATCACATCAGTTCCTGATCTAGCAAGACCGGCAGCAAATTAGATGGCTATGGGCACATGGGAGCTCTGCTGATCTCTGAGAGCTTCACTTCTCCAGGACAGCGGGACTATTATGTGGCACATGTTTAGAGCCTGCCTGAATTAAGACCTAAGAAAAGTTGGGGTTTTTATCTGGGACATTCAAAAGGATGCTAGAAAAGATGAGAATTTTATCTCTAAATTGTCCTTGCCTTTCCCTGCTCCAGAGCATAATTTCATTTATTATTCTAATTTAATCATTTTAATTCAGGAAAAAAAATCGTAACCATTTCTCAAATATAGCAATAAGTATGAGTAATTATTTAATAACAAGGCAGAAGCTTAAGAAATGTGAAGAATATCTAAAGTGATGATAGCAATGCTGTTCCTTCCTTTTGAAAATAGGAAAATCTTGCAATCAGAACCAGTGTTTTCACAGTTCCTAATTTTGGCTGAAAGCTGAAAATTTAATTGCAACCAGTAGTATTATTTGCTACAGTAAAAAACCTTAAGGAGTCTGATACACTATTTGTAAAATGGTAGTAATAAGTGTGTACTTTCAGTACTGTATTGGATTGATACAGTAATCTGCCAAGGTGACCCTATAGAGAAAATAAAAAATCTGTCTTTTCAGATTGGGCCATCACAAATGTATTGGAGATGTGGCAGTGGTGGGCCATAGGCAGCTGTCTTGGTGCTAGATGTGGACATGGTTACAGAGAGTGAGAATATTTCCCCAACAGAGAGAAACCTGCTATTGAGGTACTGCTGATGCACTGTAGGGCTGTTGATGTGTCAGATGGAGCAAAGGTTTTTCTCTCATTAGCATAAATTTACCTGTTATGAACTGTGAGTCAATAAATACAGTAAATAACTGCAGAAGTTTTGACTACTACTACTACTCCCTAGCTACTACCACCAAGCAGACACTTGGATAAAGTGTTTATTCTGCAGTGGGTAACAGGCCAGCCTGATCAAAGCTTTGCCTGCTGTGTGGGGACTGCCTCCTGAATAAATAAGGGAAGTCACTAAATAGTTGAACATTTAATCTATCTGCAAATGAAATTAACTGGACAAACCCAGAAGGGTTCAGTCTAAATAATTCTCCTGAATGGAGTGTAAAGCCTAGGGTGTTAGATTTTAGAAAAATGCATACCATAATTAGGGTGCAGAGAAGAAAATTTCTTTTCCATACCTGCTCACAAACATCATGAGAGTCAAGCACATTAGTAAAACTGTACTGGACTAATTTGGAAGAACCTTTGTGCTGTCTTTGCAAATACACACAGTTGACCCCTGCACAGTCTGAGTCTACCAAGAAAAGTAACTCTTAACTATTAAAGTAGTTTCCATCCTTTCTTAAAATCTAGCTGACACCAAGTTCCATGTCCATGGTGAAGTGGGGGTGGACAGAGCAGTGGTAAAATGGCCCTTCCCCATCACCTCACTGGAACTGAGGATTTACAGTTTCTGATAAAAGGAAATAGTAGGGTAATCCACGGTGGAAAAGTGGATCTATAGGCAAATTTTACTCTTAAGATTCTGTCTTTGAGGAGAAACATTTGGGAATCCAGAGCAAGTCCAGAAAGGGGACTGTAATAGAAGTTTGATTTTGTCTCCCCTTTTTGGGTTGCTGTCTGCTTTATCATCTACAGAATGTTAACATTCTTTAAAAATGGGCAGATGGACCTCATTCAAGTTCTGACAGTAACTCTTTGTTATTGGTACAAATAGCTGCAGAGGTATTTAATTACCATTAGTAGTCATCAGTTTGCTGTGAGCTGGTGACATTCAGAATAGTGAGCAGGGTGCATTCTTTGTGTCCAGTGAGTTCATAGAAAGTTAAACCTACTTTTGACAACAGCCTCAAGTTAGCTACCATTAACCCCTCTTCAGTTACTGGATGATGTGTTTGAACAGTATGAATGATTAATGAAGATTAAATAGTCCAGTTTCTATCTTAAAACCTTTTGTTATTGGCAAAGGGCATGGCAACTGGCAAGGTGAGCAGAAATTCAAGTGTTTGATTTTCACCAAATAGTTCTTAGCAAATTTAAATTATTATGAGATGGTATATTCAGCAGGAAATGAAGGACTGGGCCAAAGAATCCTTGCTAGTTTGGCAAAATTAAACCAATCATGCTTATGAAATTAAACTTCTCTACTTATATTTTTCTCAGCAAACACTGCAATCTATTGCAGTATGTAAAAATAACCAGTCTAGCAAAAGACCAGTGTCTGGTTTTATTCTTTGTCCCTTTCTTAGATAACGGAAACAGAAGGAAAGAAAATTCTTGGTTGTTGCATTCACCTACTCAACCCTAATTCCTGCTCCAAATGTGGCTCTCTGCAGTTTTGCAGAGGTGAGATTCACTTTTGACACCAGAAGATGTGCTGGTGAATCCATGGTATAATAATCACCAGTTCTGCATTAGGACACAATCCTGGAAGGCTCAGAAGTTACAGGGCAGAGGTGGGTCCAGACATTCGGGTCTCCTTTGACTTCAGACTATCCAGGGTTGCCTTTATACCTGTGAATAAGTCAAAGATAGACTAAGATCAGTGGCTCTGGAGTGTTTGTGAAACTGTTTTGTGAAAACTGTCATGCATGTATGCCCTCCAGGTACCATGGGTAACACCTGGACTTGCTTGAGTAATGCTTCTTGCGTTGTTTCCTGTTTTCCAAGGTAATCCTGTGCCTGTCCAAGGTAGAACACTAATTATTAGTTAGGAGAGGATTAGAAATGCAGAGCTGTGCCTGACGTGACTCCTCTACCCTGGCTGTAGCATTGCATGGAGGTCTAAGGCAGCTTTTCTGCCTGATGAAATGTCCAACCCTAAGGTATAAGCCTCAAACAGGACCTGAATTAGCTTTTGCTGAAGTGAGCCCTGACATGCAGTCACTCCACTTGACTTCTGGAGACTTCTGGAGACTTCTGCAGGCTGCTCTGTTTCATCTTGTAATTCTTGTTCTCGTTTCCTAAGGTACATCTGCGTGGGAGCAGACACCGTGAGTCAGCTCTGCCCTGAGTTAGACACCAAGGCTAACTAACAGTTTGAGAAGTCAGAGTGTTCAAATGCAAATTGGTATCTGAGTTTCATTATTTGTTTCCTAATTCAATGACCCTTTATTTGTGGAAGAAATGCTTGCAAAAAAACTGACATGAAAAATGTGTTGAGAAATGTATACAGAAATTAATTTTGAAATGGAAAACAAAAGTACGACCCTCCAAGCTTGAAAAATGTGTTGCTAGGACATTACAGCCCTTAACAATGGTGTTATGATTTACTCCTTCACCATGTGTGCATGAAGTACAGATAGGGGATGGAAGAATAGAGTGTATCATCCTTCCAAGCTCACTAAGGATGTTTTGGACAGAGTCCACCATGCAAGGAGGTACTTTCACCTCTGGATTTTCTCACCTGTCTGGGAAAGTTTTCAGAGCTACATGATGTGACCTGTATGTCCAGGTTTAATAGCCATCAAACCTTTTAAAGAGAAAATGATGGCAAAAGTCTGCCCAATAAATTGTTGGCTTACGTTTAGTTGCCCAGTCACAAGCTCAGTTAATTCAGCTGCAATGACATATGTAAGAAGAATAAATGATTAGCAAATATTCAGAAATAGGTATTTAGAGTTCTCTTAAGTGTCCATTCTGCCAAATTATGTCTGGCCTTTAGAAACTGGGTAAAACACCCATAAGTTTCTAAGGACTAAAATGTATCCCATTATATAAAGTAGGTGATGAGCTGCCAAAGGATTTATTTACAGGAACAGTAATAATATTTTAAAGAATGATTAGGAGCACTGAATCACACTTTAGCAGCCATTTTTTGGTTAGTAGTAGAATTTTAATTAGCTTCATATTCATTACTCATCCAATACCTAGTCTCTAATTGTACCCTCAGTGTATTTTCATGTCACTGGAGCTCACTTTTCTTAACTATAATCATTGCAGGTTTTATGAAGCCTATCTATAGTACATGAATACCACAGTGCAAATGAATCACTCAGCCTTACTAAACTGGCATGAGCATTTGCCAGTAGATAAGTACATTTTGTACTTGCACTGGCATGACAGTTATGAGAGGTTGAACAAAAAACTGATTTATTTGACCATCAAGGAAAAGACTGGTAATTGAATATGTAAATTTTGTGAACTTAGTAGTTTGTTTCATTTTTTTTAAGTATTTGTTTAGAAAAAAACAGGTGTGCAGCTTTCTTTCAAAATTAAATTAAAAGAATCCCTTTTCTACTTTTTATCATTAAAAATACACATCTAATCAGCACAGAATAGTAATGTCCATGACAGTTGTACTTCTCTGTCCATGCAGTCACCCAAAAACTGTACATGCAAAAGTAAAATACATGAAACTATTTTGGTTTTCATTAAAATCTTACAAAAAGGTGTTTGTCACCTGTGCTTTTAGAGTGAACTTCACCAGCATCAATGAAGTTCACAGACTCTTAACCCCTTTGGAGTGCAAATTCACAACCATGAGAATTGACCCTGCTACTGATGGGTTTCTGGTTTGTCTGTAAGTTTGTGTGACCTCCTCTATTCCTGTATTCTGAACTTCTCTGTTTGGATTGTAAATTTGTCCATCAGCACAATAGTGTGTTGATAAGAACAGTAAATAAAATTACTCCTGACAAACAGCAGTATCATAACCACAGAGTTCCATGAAACTGTCTGTTCTTCATAAACTTTTTCATCTTTTAATAATGTGGGTAGTTCATACACAAACATAAAATGATAAGTGAAAAATGAGTTGTCTTGTGACTATGCTGAAAGTGCTGACCTTGCCTTTATTCAATCAAATTCTCAATAATAAGAATGTAAGATTTGCCTAGAGCAGGCCTGAATTGGGATTAAGGATGGCAGCTGTCAGTGATTTTTGCCTGTTAAGTAATGTCACTTGATGGTTCTGTCATACAGAAATGATAATAAGAAAGTCATTAGTGTTTGCAGTATTAATCTTATTGGAGCAGGAATTCTTTCAGAGATCATGATTTTTCTCTAATTTCTCAATTGGCCATTAAAGAATTGTGAACTGGTACTGTATGCCATTCTCCCACTCAAAAATTGTCAGTCATATAGAAAGATTAAAATAAGTTCTGCTTAAATGCCTCCCAAAGACAGAAGCAGATGGAAGAGTGATTTGGTCTGATTTTTTTTTTTTTGTGCTGGTATGCCACCTGCAAAAATGAAGTAGAAAGTAATATCAGACAGCAAGCTGTTCTCCAATGCTTCTAACCAAGCTGCCTTGAAATTATTAAAAAAAAATTCCAAAGGGAGTTGGTTTAGCTATGAAGTTACCAAACTGAGTTTCAGGAGTTTGTAATAAATACACACCTGACTAAGAAAAGTATGTGATTGTTTTACTGTTGGCTAAAAACTCCTTCAAATGTTTAAGACTTTGCTGACTTTCCATCAAGGATGTCACTTATATTAAATTATATGAATGAAGAGGTGGTTACAATTCCCAAATGTGTTGAGGCAAATTTTAGTTTAAACCCAAATCTGTCTCTGTGTGCTAAGGTGTCATCCCAGAAGTCATGACTCCATCACAATGCCAAAGGGCTCTAACCCACCAATGAGAACAGAGAATCCATCAGTTCTCTCCTCTTTGATTTCCCCTGGAAGACCTGCCATTGATGATCTTTCCTCTTTTAGCATTTACTGGATTAGAAACCTATCCCTGTTGAAATTAGTGGCGCAAACACCAGGAAGCAAGGTTGGGATGGTGCAAGGATGTGTGGAAATGTGAATGGCAAGGTTGCTATGATGGAATTGTAAATGCTGCTAATAGTGTTGGATAGACTCAAATCCAGATGCTTCCACCAGGACTTCCACTTGCCTGGGATCACTGTGCTGATCACTGCTGCTCTCACCTCTCTGTGAATGTGTCTGCCTGATCTTTTGTATAAATGCAACATCAAGATATATTTCTGGAAAAAATATACCTCATCTCATAGTAAGCAAATGACAGTCAATCATTCTTGCAATGTTCCCAGATAATTAGCCACTCGGCCTGTCTAATTACTTCCATGAAACATGAGTTGTCTTTCTTAAATTTCTGAAATATGGTCTGGGAAGTCTCAAGTAACACAGTGGTTAGCCACTGGCTGATCAACAGTGATGATTAATAAAGTTTATTAGTGGTAGTTGAATGAGGGATGGTAAAATATGGATATGCTCCTTACTTTCAAATGATTTATTAATTATTTTATATTAACTTTTTCCACTGTAGTGATTAGCTTGTTTTAATAATATATCAATGTAATCATGTATACATGATAAAAATACACTGGTTCACCTTGCATGGGAGTAGGAATTCAAAACAAGAACAAGTCTCTAGCAGAAGGCACTAAATAGGGTTCAGAGAATTTTCCAACCGCACATTCTTTTAACTTTTGGTTTCATGACTGAAACAACTTTTCCTGGTACAATGAGTTTCTTTTTAAGAAAGGTGTCCAAGACATACATTTTGGTGTGTTTTCTCTATTTGTTTTATCCAATTCTTAGCTGTGCCTTTCTCTTCCTTTTAACCCATTTGCCCTTTGTCATACAGAAGCTAATGATAATCAGAATTTCCACTCTCTGGGAAATTTTAAATTGCATCAAAAAGTTCACATTTCCAAACAATCAATACCTGTTCTAATCTGAGAAGACTACATTGGGATGATAATCTTTACAACAGTTAAAATGGCAGAAAAGTCTATGATGAGGTCTGTGGAAGAGGAAGAGCCCATGCAAGCAACTCCTGCAGCTCTCTGTGTGTAAGACCTGGATGGAGTGAGTTGTCAGAACCCAATGCCAGGGTGCTCTGCAGTGCTGTGCCAGTTTGGTTGGTTGTCTCCAGCTCCCAAGGTGTGGCACAGCTAATCCTCTTTGCTTTTTAATGAAATTGTTCTGATTCCTTTGTTGAGACCTTAGAATAGGAGGTGCCTTCCTTCCCTGGCTTTTGCTCTCCCATATCAGCTGTACAGTCAGCCTGGTCTGAGTTTGGGCTTTGTTTTCCCTCTGAAGATTTCCATGTCTGAACACAGGCTTAGGGCTCTGTGCTCACCAGGAGCCTGCTCTGCCTTTGGAACTTCTACAGAGACACAGATCAATGATCATTTTGGGGAAATGATGACATATGGCCAGTTTTGTCATGTTGTTCTGTTGGCTTTTATATTTAGGTGCTGATCTGGGAATGAGAAATGTTTCAGCCACAAGTTTGGCTGCAGGGCCAACAGTGGTATCTCAAGAGAAATTAAGGGAAAATGCAGCTCTGTCATCAGCTGATAGAGAGCTTGCAAAAGGCTGTGTCCCTTCACAGCTTTCAAATGCACAGTTCTATTGAAAATCAAGGAAAATCAGTGGAAAATTACAAGCAGTTGTCCATTACTCTACAAATACTCTTTACATACTTGAACTGCAGTGAATGTCTGTTCCAAGACACCATCCTCTTGCTGTTGCTTAAATTCTGGTAATTCATTGTCAGCCTCTAGTGCAGGATAAATCTTTCTCTGAGGATATTCTCAATTTTTTCTTGAAAATCAGGGCAGAATCTGGGCACCAGTGGTATTTTTTTATTTATTTCAGTGCAACAAACATTTTGGCTCTTTTTTCTTGCTGTTATATCTGGCAAGGTTTGCATGAAAAGAACAAAAAGCTATAGAAGAAATGGCAGATCTCTGCAACCTTTATTCTCTTGATTCCCTGGAGAATCACTTCTGGGTAAAGGCAAACACTTGCAAGACTTGTTCTTTTTTGTGAGCAAACTGTCTCACCATCCCTGAAATCAAGGAAATGGATTAGTCAAAACAGTTCATGTTTGTATACAATGAATATGTTTAAATCCAGCATGGAATTCAGCTTCAACTGTGCACTGGGATCAGGCCAAAAATACACCTTTCCCAAGGTGGCTCCCAGAATGAACCAGGGCTGGATTCCTGTGCAGGTGTAATGTAGGCAGCTGGCTACATTAGAGGGAAATTGAAGACAACAGTAAACATATTTCATATGAAGTAATTGTTATTCACAAATGAAAATTACTCCTATTATAATTGCTAACAGTTATAAGTCAGATTTTCTTTCTGTCTTGTGTGGCAAGAGGTTTACAGGTAACTGCATAATTCTGTGTTTTTTAAAGAAAGTAAGACAGCTTTTTGCATATGGATGCAATGCAAAGTTATTAGGCTTTAGTATGGACCTGTTCTTTCCAAATCTAGGAGGTTTGATAGACCCAGACAGTCCTTATTTTTAATCTATTAAAGCAGTGTAACATAAAAATGCAAATTTTATGTGCCATTTATGTCTCTGTATGCCCAAGGTGTGCTCACATCTGTCTCTGTGACTGACATTGCTTTGTTTGAACTTCGAATGCAGTGACATGACAATGAAATACAAAAGGACAACCTGCAGTGATCTTTGGAGAGAGATCATCACCATCTCAGCCACGAAATTCTCTTTAACCATAAATTAATTTTGGATATAATGGAAGGGACTGGAGAGTGATATCTCTCCAGCATCTCTTTAACCCATCACCCCTCACTCCCATCCCAGCTCAGTGCTGTATGTAAGCAGAAATGTGGCATTGGGTTTAATCCTTTGGCAGAGGCAGGTCAGGCACTCTCACTAAGCATTAAAGCACTCAGCATTAGTGGAGTACCAGGAAATCCCCCAATTCCCAGAGCCATGGGTAAGATGTTTACATGTCCAAGCATATTTATACACTACTGGAAAATAGGCATTTTTCAGGAAGCATTTCAGATTGCACTTTGTATACTTTTTATTCATTTTTGGAATTTTAAACACAGAAGCTCTTTGATTTTGCACTGTAATGGCTCTGTGGGACTTGGTAACCCTGGGATGAAACAACACAAAATCATCTGTTATTAAGGAAAGTGTAAGAGAAAGCCTCATAAATATAACACACAGAATAGCAGTGATGCTCATCTGATACAACTGAAAGGGTGGACTGGTACTTTTAGCTGAGATATTCAAATACTACTTATTTTATAGCATGAAATCCCTTTGTGTAAACTGTGTAGCATTTGTGCAGAGTACAGACTGCAGAAAACATTGCTGGTTCTTGAAAAGTGGGATCCCTGCATGCTCAGGGGATAGCTGACTCAAGCAAGTGGGAAAGTGCTGGACAGGCTGCTATCACTGCTGCTTCTGGTCTCCAAACTGCTGTGTTTGAACATTTCTCCTTCTGCACCCACCGTGCTGCTCCCTCCAACTGTCCACTCTCTCCCTTGGGAGGTTTGGGCTTCCCAACCCTCTGGACAGGTGAACTGCTCTTTATTCTTTCTTCTTCCACATTCCTGCTCCTGCAGTCAACTGCTCTGGCCATTCCCACCTCTCTTCACTCAGGGATTTATAGGCTCATTTCTCTGATTTATTTATTTTAAGAAGAACCCTAAGATAATCCTGAGCATATTGCTTAGGTAAAAATGATGATGCTTCTTATGGATTGTTATCCTTGGGGCTTGGTGCAAGGATATTAGGTGAGGAGTCATGACTGATAATGATCTCATTTCTGCTCCTGCCTCTTGCACTACTGACGTTAATTCACTTCATTTATCCTGTTTTCATTTGCCAACAGAGGTAATTCTAGAGGTGCTTTTGTATTTAAAAGGTCTGATATGTATGGATGCAAATTACAAAAAAAAACCCAAAACAGTATTATTTTGTCTATGCAATCATGAACTTTACACTTCTAAAGAACCTTATATCCAGAGACCAGACCTGAAAAAGAAAATGAAGAATGTTTTAATCTATTATTGAAATAGCGTAAATATTACCGCCACCCTTGAAATTAAGAAGAATAATTTGAAATGCTTCCTAGCACTAGGCAGGAATTGGGCAACTGCACAGATGCCTCTGGAAATCAAATCCAGGCAGTAGGGAAAATACTCCCTTGTTGTACAGAAAGGAACTGATGTTCATATGTTTGGGAATTTACACAGATCCTCATTCAGTAAGGCCCAGCGGCAGGAGCCACCTGCAGATACGGCTGGGGGCACACAAGAGGCCGGGTATATCCTCCACGTACCAGCTGGCCCTTGCAAGAACCAGTCTCCTCTTCACCCTCCTCTGAATGCCACAGGCTCGCTTTTTACTTTAATGATCTTTAAAAAAAAATTGGTTTATTTAAAGGAGAAAAACTTCCTGCAAATAATTAACTGCCAAAAATGACCACTTGGGAGTTTTATACTGATTTATTCCTCTCTCCACCAAACACTTCTGTTCTGTATCTTCAACCTACTACATTATCACTTGTCTATTTTGCATATTGGGGTTATGGATTTGCCTTTTCAGCTGTCTTAGGCTATTTGCATATCTTGATTGTTGATAAAAATATGACAAATTGTTCTTGGCAATGGGAGGGGAAGGGTTTTAATGATAAATGGGCTTTGAAGTGCAAGCATGTATATTCTGCATTTCCTATGTACGCTGTCTACCAAAAAGCTCATTGCAGCCTGACAAAACATTTTTCTGGATTTAGCCTTAAATAAAATTTTAATGGCCATATAAAATGGCAGAGGTTCTTTTCCCTTTTCCTTTTTTTTCCCCCTTTTTGGCAGTTTTCCTCACTACTTTTCTTTCTTTAAGAGCATTCTTTGACAACAGGACAGTGCCCCAGATTTCCCAAATCTTAGAAAGCCTGGAAAAGGTTAATTGGAAAAGTCAGGGTTGCAGTTGGATAGTTAGTGCAGCTGTATTCTCTGTGCTGCTTGTTAACATTTTCTCAGTGCCTCCAGGCCCCACAACTCAGTGTCACTGCTGTCGCCAGTGCCCTGGCTGTGAGTCCACTCCCCAGCCTCGCTGGCTCCTCATTTCTGTACGCTTCACTTTGCTGAGCCACTCCGAGCTGGCGTCATCCATCCAGTCACAGCTCTCTAAGTTTGCCATGTGCACTGACCCCGTGCTGACCCTGAACCATGATACAAACTATGGGATTGTAATTAATCTCTAATTACCCACAATACCTCGCTGGGTATTCAGCCTGCTGTTCAGTTGTATTCCTAACCAATTCAGTCATCAGTGGAGCATTCAAATTCGGTGCAGCTCAGTGTTTAGAAACCAAGAGCTTCACTAATGTTGACTGGCTGGGCTACTTAGAGGGCTGTGTCCACCTTGCTCTGCTGCTGCAGGGCTCTCTGTGCAGGCAGGGCAGAGCCAGGCCCCAGCTCCATCTTGGCCAATTGAGGGTGCAATGCTGATGTTCATGTCCCACCATTCACAAGACAACTGAGAAGGCTGCGTGTGACTCTGGTCATTTATCTCTATTAGTTCTTTCTTTTGCAGCTGGCGTTGTTTCCCCTGCCAGGGGACAGAAGGAGACTGTTACTGAGTCAGCATATTGCTAGAAGGCATCACTCTTCTCTTAATTTAAGTTGTATTCCTACTTCTGGCTGGGTGATGGGATCCAGAAAGAGTAATTCACTGGAAAGATTCCCTGAGGATGCTGATTGGGATTAGGGAACCAATGCTAGGATTATGACGTGGGTCCTGCTCTTGAGCTCCCAGCTAAATCCAGCCCTTAAGAGGAGACATTCGGTTTGGGCTTGACTAAAGGAGTTGCTGTGGACTGTAAATTCAGTTTTGCTCTGGCAATCCCCCTGTGGCAGGATCTTCTACATACAGCATCTGCAAAGTCATCCTGCTGCAGGCCTCAAATGCTACATGGAGCACTCAAGAATCAAAGCACTGTGGAAGAAAAGAGAAAAAACCTTCCCTTCCTGATTACCACTACCTGTGCTGGCAAATTCTTTGCCCAAGTGTAGCTGCCCTATTATCTTCTCATGTCTCAAATGGTTTTCCTTCCCTCCCTTCCCATACTTTCACTTTTTTGACTTTCCACTGTGCTGAAGTACTCCTCACATCTTCTCATTCATCCTCCCATTCTTCCTCCACCCCAAAATGTCTTCAAAGTTTCATAGACCCTTTCTTGGCGATGGGAAGGAATATTTTAATAGGATATGGTTTGAGCAGAATGTTCTTATTTGTTAAAAAATTGAAAGTCCTAGTTCCAATGACATACTTGCCAAACCAGGCCAAGACCAAATGCAAATTTGTGTGGCTCCCAGTGCCAGCTACCAGCTCTGACATCCCAGGCAAAGCTGGAACTTCAGGACTGCTCTCACTCCCTCTTGTGCAATGGGTGTTTCTCAGTTCCTGTACTCCTGACTGGGTGACAGACCTCTCCCTCAGCTCACAGGGGTTTACTGGGCTGCTCTGGGCACCACCAAAGAGAGAAGCCATCTGCTGCATTCACTGTGAAAACTAGAAAGACAAAATTGTTATGAAAATAAAAATCAAATTGCTTTTTAATGGGAAATTCCCACTTTTAAATGGAAAACTAGTAGATATATCAATCTCTGTTTTGAAGCTCTTAGGCTCATTCCTGGCACTATTTGCACTGGGAAGCTGTCTCAAAATCAAAGTGTCTTGAGAAGCTTTCTGACTTCCTTGATAAATGCAATACATATGCTTTCAAATACGGAATTTTAATTTTTCACCATGTGAAAATATAGCTGGCTTAAAAATCTCGACAGTTTTACTTATTTATGACTTGATACCAGCTCAGTCTTATCCCTGACTACTAGGTCAGTAGTAGCTGAGTTTCTCTATGGGACAACTTTTCTGTAGCCAGTATCCAGCAGCCACCTCAAATCTGATGTAACACTTGCTGTGGTGACTGTTTTGCTCTTAAGTTGTCATGATATATTAAATGATCATGTTAAAACCTGCCTAACTTGTTCAAATATTATATATGGCAAACCTGTTCTCTACCAGCAATGACTTGTACTCCTTTGCTAGCTGTCAAATGGCAGATGTGCAAGTACCAGAGAAATCTTTGTACCAGACATGCTCCACACATCTCATTTGACTTGGTGTTATCCTGGGGAGGGCTTATTCCTTAAGTATTTACCAGAGCATTTGGGATGAGAAAGATCTCTTTAGCAATCCCACAAAGCCTTCAGCTTGGTTGTGTGACAGACACTCCCGGGGTGCCATGCTGCCATCACATGTAATTATGGTAACTAGTCTAATTAACACTTATTTTTCCCATTGAACTAATATTCCCAATGTCTGAAACAAAGTGGGTAATTAAGACATTGCCTCCATCTGCCCAGTGCATCCATCAGTCGTCTGTTTTCCTATTCCCAGCACCCAGCTCTAAGGATCACCATGCACCTGTTGGCACAGTTTGCCCCCACAATGTCTTCTCCTCTACTTTTAGACCTTTGCTTCCCACACCAGGTGCTGGCAGCATTCCCACCTGCAGGACATGGCAAATACTAATGAAAACAGCTTAAATTTTTTCACTGAACATATTTTAGACTTCCTATCTTTATTCACAACACTGTAAAATCTTAGCATTTTTCTTTAGAGGCTGCATGACAGTAATATTGTTGGATTTTTTGCTTATATTTACTTTGGTAATTAATGAAATTAAATTATTGCACCTGCAGTTGAGGTCCAAGGAACAATCAAGTCCTAACAATAATTACCCCTTTTTTAGTTACCTTCAGATTCTTTAACCTCAATTTTGGAAAATAGATGAGATTTATTTAGGGGCAATGTGTATGTAGATTAGATGTAAACCCTGGCTCCATTAGGGAACTTCTCTATTTCCAAGCCAAACCCTAAAAGAATGTGGATAGCGCTATTAAATAATCCACCTATTTATAACATACAAATAAATGTTTCTTTCTTTCATAATTTAAATTGAAAACTGACTCAGTTTATGATACTGGTGTGCTAGAGATTGCACGAGAAAGAATTAAGAAAACAACACACAGTATTTTTCAGCACCCAGTAATGCAGGCATCTGATAAAACATAGGGACCTGTGATTCATATTTGGCCTGCTTTTGACCCTTAAGCTTTGTAGAGTGATGAAATTTGAACAGCAGTATTTGTGTATTTAAACAGTTGGTTTTGAAAAGCCACATGAGACACCCTTGACACCACCTATTTTATTTTAGACCAGCTTTCTCATTTATACCTCTTGCTCGTACATTTCTCTTTTTGTGTGGGCAAATTTCTATTATCACACTCTGAGGGGTTATTAAGTGGCATGGAGAGCCATATTCTATTCTGGAATCATTTAGCAGATGTATGACCTTGGGCAGTGAGTGGAAAGTCCCTTTACCTGTGTTAGAAATAGGCACAGAAGTGAGTAAATCCCAGCACATCATGGGTGATGAGGTAATTACCTCTAGGCACAAGCAGGCATTCGTGGATCTGTGGTGCTGTTCTGGTGTTATCAAGACAGGAATTACTCCATTGATACTGAATGGACCTTGTTGTAAATCTGTTTATTTTATAGAAAAGTTCCTCATGAACAGATACAGTGGTGGGTGGTAGATTATTGCTGAGAAGCAATGTCATTTATTCTTTTTCTCTGTTTAAAAACAAAGCCTTCTTCTGTTTAAGCTGCTCAGACACTTTTTTTTTGTTTCCTCTCAATGACAAACAGAGGTGGCTCCAGGTCTTAATTTTTTTGAGTAGCTTGTATTTTCAGCCCTCAAAAATAGTTAAAAGTCTGTTCCCTAGAATTTAAGAAAGGATGCTCTTGTTTTGGCAGAGATTCCCAGATGCACATGGATGTGTTTACCTTTTCTAAAGTTAGTTGTCCTCTTGGACTAGGACTTTTTGCTCTTCCATGGTGTTTTGGCAGACAGAAGGAAGTGGAAGGTTATTTTTATAGCTGTATACTCTACTGCAATAATCTTTGATTTTTCAGTTGAGGACTTGAAAAATGATCAGTTTTAGGAAGGTTTGCCTCTCCTGAACTTACAGGCAGGGATGGGAGCTGGGAACACGTGGACACGCTGGTCTGTTTATTTTGATTACTGTGATAGGAACTGCTGTGGTGAACCTAAGACTTTCTACATTTCCTTCATATGCCTCGAGTTTGCAAAAGGACCTTCATCACCCAGCAGAATATAAATGGCACATAACTTGATTAAGGAAAAAAACCCTAATCTTCACATTGTAATGAAAGATATATCACATTTCGTGCAGCTGGTGGGGAAATGGTTAAGACAAGTCTGGAGGGAAAAGGGAAATACTCCAGCTGGCTGCAGACAGCAGGTATACAAAGCCTTGTCTCTCAGAAGAGAGGTGCTCTATTTAGGGGCTACAGATTTATAGCAAGAGCCTGAACAGCAGGGTTCAGTGCAGCTCAAACCAAAGGAACCTACAAAGGTTTATTAAAGGGTGACTCTCAGATGCACAGAGAGCAGGACTTCTCTATTAAAGATAAAACCGAATGCAGGAAAGGGTGGTTGGAGTAAACCTTTCCACTGACCTTTATGGCTTGACAAGGCTGCAAGGAGCCAGGTATTATCCTTTGGACTTTTCCACTGGAGTTTCTAGCTAAATATTGTCTATTCCAACAGATAAATTGGGTTAAAACCTCAAGATTGTAAAGGAAGAACAGGCAGAAGTTTACTCTGGGGGCTAGCAGCATCAGTGAAAACCCTACTGTGACCTAATGTGTCGGTCCTAGTGATGCAATAGAGAAACACACTGACAAATAGAGTTTAAAACAAAAGGAAAAAACCCCTCATTTTTGTGTTTGGGTTGTTGGTTTTTCTGCAAGGTATTTCTGTTGCAAGCACGGAAATTTGGGGTTTCTCCCCATGATCATTTTAGTGGTATTTTATACAGCCATTGAAAGGCTCTTCTGTCATATTTTCCCTTTTTTTCCTTTATTGATTTTTTCTCTTTAAGACTTTAATTCACTCTTCTTCAGTTGCTACAGTTAAGAGGAAAATTCTGTAGATCACATAGAGATAACATTCCAGCCAACACTGGGTCACTTGCACTCACACAAGAATACAAGCTTCCTGCAGACAGCTAGTCCTTTCCTGCTTTTCAGGCCTTTTTGCTCAATCTTTTCTTTTTTTCTTTCCTCCCTTAGTGTTTGGGTCTTATTCTTTCTTTAGACTTATCCTTCGTGCTGTGCTCATCTCAAATATACCAATAATTGCTGCTACTTATATGTGGTTTGATCATTCTGTGCATTCCTTGTTGAAACTATCAGTGAAACAAGACATCTAAAACATGATTCTGTAGAGTCAGAGTAACATTTTGGGTGTCTGAAATCTCTTATAAATTGTTCTGTAGAAAGTACATTTTTTAAAGGAAAAAATGACAGCAACAAGCCAACCCTAATGACATATTTCAGTGTAATGCTGTAATTTTAGCCCCTGCCATGAACTATTGCTGTTGTACAAGTATTTTGCTGTTGTACTAGTATTTTGCTAGTAAATGGTGAAATTGTTTCCAGTAAGACCCTTTCTCTTTATTCCATCCTTCCATCAGAAAGATTCCCATCTTGCTGATTCCAATGCATTAAAAGAAAATACTCATCTGAAGCACATTAGATGCCATGTGAGCGCCCTGCAAAAAGTAAATAGTAAAGACAAGGTATTGTAGTTTCACATTGTTTATTTCAGATGTTTTTGGAAAGGCAGAAGGCAAAGGTTGAATGAGTGGATGAAGTGTCCCAAGTGCATGATCTGTTTATTGGTATCAGTGTTTTCCCTTGTTCCTGCATGTGTGCACAGTAATGTACAAACATGTTTAACAGCCTCTACACTAAAAATCCATTCCCTAGGAAGCCAAATCTTTTAAATATGCCTTTTTTCCTCTTCCTTTTTCTCTGGTGCCATGTTTCCTGCTTGTTGGAAGTCTCCTCCTTCAATGCACTTCCAGTTCCCTCTTTCTCATTGAAATTAATTTTCTAGGGGTTTTCTTCTGAACTGGTGGGTGCATTTCTGTGGCTCTTCATGGCTGACAACTTCAGGATCTGCTGCCATCAGACAGCATCTAAGAACTTGTTAGGGGATGAGTAAACCAGGAAAAGATGGCCAGTGGCCTCACTCGTGGTGGAGTCAGCAGGACCTCAAAGGGCTGCACCAGTGCAGGCAGAGGCACAGAAGGGAGGACAAGGATTGACACTGTGATTCCCATGTCTTGTGGGGCCTTCATTTCCAAACTTGGGAAATGTGAGTCAGAGCTGAGCTCTGAGCACAAAGGCACAGAGCCTCCATGGCTGGCAAGTGTAGACCCGGAAACTCAGATGAATAGAGCCCTAAATGTTTTTTTGTTTAATGCTCATGCTGAACAGAAAATGATGAATCCATTAGCAAGTCCTTCTGCTGCCAAAAGAAACAGACTTGAACTTGCAGATTGCTTTCTTTCTGTGCTATCAAGCCACTGCATGGTCAGGTTCTTCAAAGCTGACACTCATCTATCAATTTAAAATGGGTTTTTTAGAGGCACTGTAGTATTTGTTTTGTGTGTGTGTCTGCTTGAAAGTGTCTCATTAAAATATACTGACCTCATCAAGCATCTCGAAAAAATCCAAAGTGGAAAATGCCTTATTTTCTGTTTATTTTGAATTATTTTGAAGTTTTTCACTAGTTTCAGATGACAATGGGGCTTTTGGAGTGTTTTTTTTTGCCTGTGGTGATGTGTCAGAAAGACTGAACAGCTCTTACTAGGCACAATGTGAAAAATGTGTCAGTGGAGGATGGATCTGGGAGGTTCTGATCTAATAAGGGGCAAGAACATCTCTGAGTCTGAGAAAATCCCTGCAGTTCTAAGGATCCTGCTGAAAGCAGTGAGCCTCCTGAATATGCAAAGGATCCAGGATCAGATGAGTAATGTCTCTGGAAACAAAAAAAGTCCTAAAGATTTTTTTTTCTTCATGATATACTTTATCCAGCATAGTAAAAACATGTATATTTATAGCTTAGATTACACTTTGTTTTGTGGGATGAAAAAACACATTTTAAAGTTGGCCCCTTTCCTGAACAGATGTTACTGGCCTGGGTGAATAACTTACTCAAGCATATGATTGAAGAGAACTGAAACAGAATTTTTGCCAAACTCTGTTCTGACTAAAGCTGAAATCTCTCACCACTTTTCTTTCCTCTGTCATACAGGCTCTGCTGTTCAGTTCATCCTGATCTCTGTCTTCCAGCTGTGCCTGTTGATGGGTTATATCAAACCCTTTGGTTTTGAACTTGCATTATTTCCGTGCAAGAAAATCTGTGAGCAGTTTTTTTAAAAAAAATCATTCTCCCCTGAAAAGAGGATTGTCAGGGTAACATCAGGGGCTTCAATGTTTGTCTCTCACTGATTTCTCACATCAATTGTGTTTATTTTGCCAGTGCAAAGATGTTTACTCCTAATTGCCACTGCTTCTAGCTCCAGCTGGCTTCTTTCCTTGTTGCACATTATCACCAGAATTTAAGGTTTTACAGGTCAAATTAGACTCACAGTGACATCTGTGCCACCCATTACTTTCAGAGAGACTGCCCAGGTGTGGCTGAATGCAGATGGATGAACCATCCTCTCTACAGAATGGATCTCCTTTTCTCTTGGTCTTGACGGATCTGTGGTCTAACAAGTCCCAAAAGAAAAGAAATTAATTTTTTGTCCAAGCCTACACTGAACTGGGAGCAAGAAACAGATCTTTTAATTGCAATTGATTACAGTTTTTATGAAGGTATCCCTGAGTCTGAGAAAAAGAAATGAAGGATTTTCATCATGACTCTGAGTGTGATCCTTTTTCACTCACTTGAGGTGTCGTCACTACCTCCCTCAATGCTTGAATGGACTGAGCACTGCCTAGAAAGCCCTGCTGTGTGAGGACATAGCAATGTCACTGTCAGGGATGCCTTCACAACAACTGAGATAGTTCAACTGACATATCAAAGGCCTCCAAGAAACTGGTGAGGGGGTGTGAGGTCCTTGACGGAGCCTGATTAGGCAGGATGCACATTTGCACTTCAGGAAGACTGTGAGGCATCTTGTGCATCTGGTTTCCCATGAAGATAAACAGATAGGGAGTAGGTTAGTGGGTATTTGCACAGTTCCACACTAAGCCCTTGAGCACACAGATGCAGGTCAGAGGATATTGTGATGCAGTCATTGAGATGCTGTTAGTAGCTGGAATCTTTAAAAAAAAGTAACATTGAAATACAAATAAGCGACTAGATGACATATATAAGATAAAATATATAAGAAAGAATAATTATCTACATAAATTATGAATGCAGCTGGCTTTAAAAATCTTTAGCATATGCTTCTTGACAAATTTGATAAAGTTTTGAGTATTGCTAACTCACTGCCCAGTGGTTATACCTGCCTTTGATAAATACCCACAAGTTTCACTGAGTATTTTCCATGGTTGAGTCCCTTTTGTCCAGCTTCTCTGTTTGCATGCAGAGCAATTCTTGGGGATAGTGAGACAGCAAGTGTGGCTGCTCTGTTCAGAAACACCTTAGTAGAAGTCCTTAAAAACACTGATTTTTTTTTTCTTTTTGCTCCATTGATACGTTATGAAACATGCTCTGTAAATATCTTGGTTTAATTCCTCTTTGGAGAACAGTTTAATGCTTAAAGAAGCATTTGCCTTCCTACATTGCTACTCATGCATCCCATTCTTGAAAGTAAAACCTTCTTGAATTTAAGGAATTTGAAGAAGCTATGTTCTTAACATATTAAGTCCATGTATTAAAAGTTGCAAGCAGATTCTCAGACAAATTCATGCAGTTTTCAGAAAGGATCATCTGAATGAGTAGTTCTTTGTTTTCCTTTCTGTGATTGGTTCAGGTCTTTAGAGCACTCAGACTGATACAGGCAATAATTGAAAATTCTTCACAAATGCTTTAAATCTCAGGGGCTGGATTCTCCTTAACTGACTCCAGTCTGCCATAATAGCTGCATTTGGTCAGTACAGAACAGGTTTAAACTGGGAGGGTGCAGGGAGCAGGGGAATGGAGTCAAATTTCCATGTTTTCTGTTCTGATATTTTAAAAAATTACATCAGCTGTAAGATTTTGAAAGTCCTGTCTGCTTTGACCACCTGTGGCACTGATGAGAACACACATCATGTAGGTTCCCACTGCCTGGTGCATGCTCTTTCAGGCTGTCACTGAATGTCCCTGTGTGCTGCCATTTATACTGTGAGCATCACATGTATGTACAGAGCATGCAGGGACTCTTTTGTAAGCATGCCCTGAAAGAAACACCAGAGATTAAGCAGTCCTCTCTCTCCATCTCCCCTTAGTCTACTACCTAGTGATATATTATTTTCCTTGGGGGAGGAAAACTGATTTACCCCTTGGAAAAGTGCTGTAGCTCTCCCCCAAGAGAGGTCATTCATTTGCCTGTTGCTTGCAATGCTCTGGGTGTTCTGCTGGGGTCTGGAGTCTGTTCCCATTGACCCTGCAGGGCCTTGACTCCTTTTCCATCAGGTTTTGAGTGGGATTCTTCCCACTGACCCCCATCATTTGAAAGCTGGCTATGGAGTCTGAACTAAGCAATGAGGGTTGTCTTTTATTGATGAGGAGAAACAGATACCTCTCCAGGGACCTGCATCCCATGCTAAGATACATGTCTAAATAGCTGTGATGAACTGCTCTTTCTGAGGTTTTCTCTGTACAGCCACAGATTATAAAGGGAGCAGAGTAGCTTAGACCAAAGGGATGATAAGAGGAAAGATGACTCCATGCACAGGCAGTCACAGTGGCAGCAAAAAGCCTCTGACAGAATTTTATACCCATAGTAAATAGCTTTCAATTGCTATGTAGGCAATGACAAAATTCTGGCAGTCTTTGATGGAAGCTGCTATAGGTCCTGGAAATTGTTCCAGCTGATGGGGAGATGAGAGGTGAGAGAAAAAGAATTTGTCCACATTTAACATAATCTGTAATTCAGTAGATTGTCAGGAAACCTCTATTTCACTTCTGAGTAACTGGATTGTGAAGCAGAACTGATGGTAATGCACTTTTAAGTGAACATGAAATATGCAAAAATGGAGTTTAAATATATTGCAACTGTTCTGACCCCTTAAAATATGGTGCTTTCTGTACAATAAAAGGATTTTGGTAAAAGTCAGTGCAGAACAGCACTTAAAATCAGGCAAAAGATTATCAATATGCTGCTTCCTGTGTTATTAAAGTCTTTATCCCAATGTACTGTGGAGCAAATCCAATGGGATGCAATTACTGAAGTGTGCTCCATCACAGTGCTGAAAGAGAAGCTCTTTGGTAGAGGCTGTCTTAGCACAATGTCCCTGCTCTGATGGCTTTGCATTTCCACTACAGTGGCTTCACTTTTCCAACTGAAATGTCCAAGTCTTTCATGAGCTAGGAGGATATGGCAGTCAAGGAACAGAAAGTCCAAGCAGAAATCATAAAACAGCAAGGCCACAATTCCATCCAACCTGATCTCATTCCGTATCTGTGCTCACTTTGTTAGAACCCACCAGGAAATTGAGGGCGAAGCATTTTGTTTTCCCTCTGGGTCAATAAAAAAATACTTTCCTCATAGCAAAACTGTTCACAGGAAATATTGTTGGGCACAATGCCTCCAGTCATCCAGGAAAGAGTAAGTCAGGCAAGTGTCTTGAGGCAGTCTGGCCTTAGCTTGTCCTGGTTATTGTAGTACTGAGAAGGCAGAAATCTTACTTGTCTCACTCATTTTGTTCTAACTTTTTTCTGTATTATGTACTCACTTGAATGATGAAACCAAGTTATTTTGTTGTTGTTCTTAATTTTTCTCTGTCACACAGAGCAAAATTTCAGTGTCCACACCACTGGAAAATGCTTCTCTTTTTTGGGCTGAGAGAATTTTGTCCTTGCGCTTTGCACTTGAGCATGTGGCTAGATTTTTGGTCAAAATAAAGCTAAATATTTCTTATTAGCATTTTAGGTCAATAATAGCAGATCTGGGCTATCTTTAGGAAATCGGTTTTTTGGAAGTACCACTCCTTGAACAAAACATATTTGCTTTCATAGAACATTTTGGAAGGTATTTCTTCATACTCTGTGGTAAAGTATCAACTTCTGCTGTCTGTTGATTCAAAAATTAGAGGTATGCAGTAGTTGCTCTGGCAACAGAGTCTCATTTTACCCCTCTGCTCATTTCCAACCTGTTACTAAATTACTAAGCACGGGAGGGATGCATCAAAGAGCACCTAGAGACACTGCTAATGTAATGAAACCGAGCCTTCATCTACTTAAAACATGTTGTGTCAGCTTGGAAATAAGACAGGTGATTTCTTTACCCCCAAAAGTTGGCACTGTGTCAGCTACTTAAAGTTTTAAAGTTGTAAAAACAAGGTCTACACACATAAAAATTCTTTCTATTGAATTTTTTGATATGTTGTACCTGGAAATAATAAATTTGTTAGCAAATTATAAGTTATCTTCATCTCTTTACTGGTTATAACAGCTGTCAGGTGTTCTTATTATTTTTAATTACTTCACTCAGTATTTTCTGTGTGTATGTCATATAATGGATGTGTAGATTTATAGCTACTATTGCAAACATTTAGCAGTATGATCAGTCCTTCAGATGGGAAGAAGCTGCGAGTGGGAATCTGCGTTATGGCAGACAGTACTGTGCAATTTCAAAATTTTCTCACACCATCTTTGTGGGGGCAATTCTCTTTATAGAGTTTGGTTTTAGCAAGGAATTCAGTCTCAAGAGCTTTCCCTCTGCTTTGCAGAAAGGATAAAATTAGGAAGAAATGTATTCTTCTGTAAAAAGATGCTCTTTCCAGCATCCCACCATGAGATCAGTGTGGCTCCCTGTTTTTCAAGCAGGGCTTTCAAGGCTGAGTCCTTGTGCCCTCTTCCCCTGGGATGAAATGGTTCAGGGCTACTGCCGGCCCACCCTGAGCACAGAGTCTCCGCTCTGGTGTGGCACCCACACCAGGAACTGTGGGCATCCACAAGGCATCAGCAGTGGCCTTGCCAGCACTGCTAGATGCTTTACTCCTTTTACTGGTGCAAAGAGGTGACAGCATTCTCACCTGGACACCTCTCCGTATTCTATTCCTGGTTTATAAATACTTTTGCCATATGTAACAGAAGTTCCTGAATTACTTGTGTGAAGTCGTGTTTGGCTGTGATTTGAGAGGTTCTATATACAAGAATTACCTTTGATAGTGTTTTTCCACAGCATCTGTAGACTATTATCAAGCAGTAGGAGACCAACTAGTAAGAGCTTCCATAATGTCAGCAAAATTTCAGCTCCTTAATACAGTGGTCTTATGCAATTTCCCAGCTTGAAAACCCAGTACTGAGCCTTTAAAATGACACTGTAAGATACCTTTGTATAAAAGTAGGGTGCCAGATAGTGCCTATAAATGTAGATGTTTGCATTTAGCCTTACATTGCAACCTTCTCCTATGAAATTCTGGTATATTCACACCAGCTTCTTTTGACTGTCATTTTTAATGTATAATGTTTTTACCAGGTGGGCTATAGAGCTGTGTTATCGCTGCAGTGAAAAAGTCCACATGGACCATGTTACAAAGTGCAGAACATACTAGATATAATTTCCATACTGGTTTTAGAGATCAGACTTAAACATAACTTTGCTCCAGATGCAAGATGTGGGCAACAGAGACATGTTTTGTTATAGGTTTTACTAATGCAGGTTTAAAATAACATGACTGAAGTTCTAAATTGATATGACAGTTGCACCTTTTCTGGATAAAAGAGCCGGCTGCAATGTTATGCCTGGTTTTAAAACCAATACACATGATCTGAAACAGATTTTTTCATCATGGTTTTGAAATTTTATTTTCAGACAGAGGGAGTGTTTAGGAACATTTCAAAGAAATGTAAACATGCACTTAGACAAAATCACATGTGTCCAGGCCAAATTTCAGTTGGAGTGTTTATTATTTTCTGCCTCCTTCCAAGATTTCAGAGACACTTTGCTTGTATTGTATTCTCCTTAACTTTCCACACTGGTGCAGTGTAGCTGCATGTAGTTAGACCTCTAAAGTGCCTCAGCCCAGGGGCAGCCAAGGTTGGTAAAAGGCTTTCCCAGTACTTAGAGGTCTGCTTTCCCATCTGGGAACAATGCTGCCAATGGGCTAAAATGCAGGAGCCAGCATGACTCCTTCCTCTGCTTTTGAGACTTTTTGAAAACTGGCACCAAGGAACTGATCAAGAGAGATGGGGCAATACATGCTTTTACTGGAGAGACCTATTTATACTTTCTGGTACCTGAAGATGTTTCTTCTGAACATAGCACTGAAAAAGGAATAGAAACTGAAATTTCTCTTGGCAATTACAGTCTATGTGTTAGAAAAAGACCCATGATCTAAATCTACCAGGGAGGCACGACTGCTGTTAAAGGAAAGCTCATAGTTGTTAAATGTCTGCAAATATCACATACTGTGGGATGCTCTGTAGTTTGTATGCTGCACTGTGTAAACTCTCCTGAATGCTTTTTGGCAGCATTTTGCTCCCGTGCAAACATTTTATAAACTGTGTCATGAAGCAGCTTGTTTTGCCTACAGCATCAAAGTCCTGGTGTCTCACAGCTTCCAGTGACTCATGCCTTTCTTTGCAGCTTGGTTGCCTCCCCGTGAGACAGAATAGCTGGCTAATAAGTTTGCTGAGTGTATTGATGTCCTTTTGGTTGAAAGGATCATATTAGCAAACAGTAAGATGAGAAGCTATGGATATGGATAAAAAGACAACATTAGGGTAATAGTAATTGCATTTAAATAGAAGAGATCAAGCGAGTAAAAAAAAGGAAAAAAAATGCTGCCGATTTTTTGCTTTGTCCTTAGTTTAACTCTTCTTGTAAAAACAATCTTTGCAAGAGGAGAGAGAGCAAATGACTCCCTTATTGTTTTGATTGCTTTTAGATTGGCATTGATGCGCTGTGATCCTTTTCTTCCCATGTAACATTAGAGGTAGAGGTCAACAATCTACCTTTTCTTAATTGAAGGACCATCAGCTTAATTTGGGAACAGACTTTTCCAATGAAAAATTTACCCAGGAGTCAATAAAAAACAAATAAGAATAATACAGCTAATGTCAGCAGTTCAGGAATATTTTATCAAAACCTAACTTGTTTCAGGAATGGTGTCACACAGTGTATTCAGATGATGTATTATGTACTATATGATGTTAATATTAATATATGCCATTATAATAGTATAAGTAATATCTGATATAATAATACAACAATATGTAATAATAGAATTAACTATTATAATTATTTATGAATTTATATAATATATATAGATATAAAGAGCAAGAAGGAAAGCCATGCAGTTTTAGGGAAAGTGTAATTTGTTCTCTTCTTCAGCACTGTGTAGGTTCTATTTATGTAATTACTAGATCTTAGGGTATTGCTGAGCCTTTTACTGAGAATGGGTCTCTGGACACATTCAATAAGTTCAATTGCTCAAATGAAGGAAAGTAAAAGGTAACACGGTGACCTTAACCGAAAATCTTGATGTTTTTCAATTTCAGCAGAAGTTGGATCCTCCTCATTAGACGTAACTTTTGTTATGGATTCTTGGTGTGATTTCAACTCTTTATTGAATTATGTACAACAAAATATTGTACCAGTGTAGTGGAAATCCTGTGACAACAGCAGTTCTCAAGCATTTTCAGGGAAACAACTTCATATACAAAACTAAACTATGAACTCCAAATTTGAGTGCAGAACTCCCTCTGTGTGTCATAAAATATAATTTTAAGCCTAATTCAAATTTAAACAAAATCTTCTTTACTCATCCTGTCTTCAGTGGAATCCTTTGCTGATTCCCCTTCAGCTCCAACAGAGGATGAATCAAGCCATCCTCACCCTGCGGGCACCCGGCAACCCCACCCTGTGACATCAGCAGCCCTCCAGCAAGAGAAGGGACTGAGATCCCAGGATTTGAAATAATGTCATTTGTGACTTTCTTGTTCCTCCTCTTCTTCTAATGACAATACAGAGAAATATCTATTCTTAGTAAATGAAAAGCAAACACTACATGTCAATTAGATTTTCCTGTAAAGTGTCCAGAGCATGTTACAATATATATTGCATCTTTCAAAAGCACATTACCTTGTCCAGTGCCACATATGAAAAGGTCAGCACTGGTCTTCTTTTTTTTTATAAATTTTCTACATGTGAATCATAGGCAAAAAATAAGCTTTAACATTTGTGTTACTATTTCAATCTTCACCACTATTTATGCGGGATCTCAAAATACTTGTGACCCTCAGAAAATATTCCAGCGTGGGCCAGTACTGTGAACCACTCATGTGACAAATGAGGCACAAAGATGGCACAGCTGAAATTTTCCAAAGTGACTGCTGGCTGGGGCAGGGAAAGGGCACCTCGCTCTCTGAGCATCTAGCCTGAATGATGGAGGGCTCCATTATCAGACATGCTCTCATGTACCAGTGAGAGGTACAAATATTCTGCATTTCTCAAAAGTAAACACGCTATTCAGATAGCTCGGGTTTTGTACAGAAAGTAAGCAAAACCTGCAGAAAAGTGAAATTCTGAGTGCACTGAAGGACAACTGATGTGATAAAGCCAAGGGGCTAGCTTTGTTTTCCACACTCAGGGTTTCACCAGCTGATGAGTGCCCAGTTAGTTAATCAGGCTGCTAGAGCAATTCTGTGCAACTTCTTCCCCTGAAATAACTTTGGCAAAGTCAGACTCATATATATGCTGTGCTCTTTGCCTCTGACTCACTCAGGAACATTCTTCAAAAGGCATTTTTGAGCTTTATAATTGAATTGATTCTTAAGTTGTGCCACGGGTGTACACCTTACCAAAGAAGACCTGGCACTCCATTTGTACATAATGCCCTCTCGGGGGAGGTTTAACATGCAATGTTTGTTGTTTCTAGCAGGTCTCTCTGCAGAGAGAGAGGTCGCTACTCAGGGAGGCACTTTCCTCCTTGGAAACAAGAAAAGAAATCACCAGGAAGAAGGGGAAAATGCATCTGGGTAACAGGAGGGGATCTTGTCAATCTTCAAGCCGCTAGAAAATGATCATGAAAATCCTTTGTTAGAGAAGCCTATAATGGTACTATTGCTTGTCTATTGTGGCCACTAACAGCAAATAGCCTGCGAGGGCAGGGGAGATCTAGGATTAGACATATTGTGAAGAGAGGCTCTGGATGCTTGAAAAGTACAGTCCTGCCCACCAAGGTCAGAGGGGTCAAAACAGTGTCATCATTAATCCTCAACAGAATTATTCCTGTAAACAAATTGACCTCCAAAAACATCTATGGCATATATGGAATAATGCTAATTATGAACTATTGGATTTCTTCCACAAGTCGAAACAGGGAAGCAATTGTAACAGAAACAGAAATGCAAAAAGTAATTGTAAGAAACTTTAATTGAGCTGGAGACCATGGTGTACAGTACTTTTTGTACTGCTAGAAACTGCATTTAGCATGAAAAAAATTAGAAAGCTTCTATAGTATCATAATTTTTGATGGATTTTAAGTATAAGCCCATTTGTTAAATACTTTTCAGAGGATTAATCCTTATCCACATGCATATTTCTGGGGATAACATTGGGAAGAAGCTGTAAGCATCCATTGCAGGATGGCAAAATGGGTGGATGGGATCTTTCCTACTGGAAGAGGCACTGAGTACCAGCTTTCCCTTTCTAGCCTAATAATTTCTGTTCTCCTTCTCAACTGTGCTTTGAGCCAGGGTCCTTGCACAATCTGTCTTCTGTCTTCAGTACTTGGTGGGACAATTGCTTAAGTAACTTAATCTGTTTCCTTGTTAATAAGGAAATTGCTCTTTCATAATACACTTGAAGTGCATGAAAAGAGCTTCAAGTAGACAATGATAGACATGGATGTTACACTGAATGGCAGCTGCTAAATATATGTGTGTTGATAAATGTCTGTGAAGCAACTTCATGTGGCAAGACAAGTTAAACGTTTATTTCAAGCTTTAATTAAAAGTTACCTCACTAAAATTTTCAAAAGCATCAAAGTTACCAACTATTTTGAATTATTTTCCCTCTTTGTGCAGTCAGGGGCCTGTTTTCTCTGCCGTCTTGAAGAATGCACATTATTAATTCTCAAACTCATGGTACATAACAAATGACCACAAGTGAAAAAGCTGCCCTTGCCTGCAGCCATCTACTCTCCAAAGTAATATTGTTTCCAAACACCTGAATAAAAGCACATTAACAGCAGGAGTCAACAGAGGTAGTTTTATGATTTTTATTTTTAAAGAAATACTTTAAAAGTGCCCCTGATACTTTTTTCAATCTTTTTCTACTGTATTTTTCTTGAACAATACTTACATCATCTTGATCTTCGCAGTCAAATCATTCCCTCAGTTTCATGCTGTGCAGCTCTGAAAATTTGGAATGAGTTTAAAAGTTTGAAGGACTTATTTAACTGCCAAGCATAAACACAGATTCAGGCATTCCCTGAATACCTCTTTTTTTAGGTTTCTGTAAATTTTTGGAGATACATTATGGTCTCTACAAAAATGGGGGTATATTAGTCTGGGAAAGTCACTTAAAGATTCTGTGGCCCAGCTATAAAATGGAGACAGTGACACCTCCTTTGCTCCTCCTGTGTGCTTAAAGTGAAGCTCTTTCAGGCCAAGAGGTTTCTTCTATCTGGGAATGGACAAGAAGGCTCCAGTACAGATTGATACTTTGAAACAGTATAAGGAGAATCCAAATGTATCCATTTTAATCCTTTCCCTAACAACTAACAAACAACGCGAAATGCAGCCCAGATGGAGTTTTTACATGAACTTGGGCACTTACTGGGAGAATTCTAGATGCTAAATCAATGAGTTAGTTACCAGTTGCTTTTTCCAGATACTTAAAATAAAGTTAAACAAAAATACTTTATTTCATTGACTTGATTTTCATTAGCTTTTTTTTTTAGGGCAGAATATTTAATATCCACATCAACAAATCCTCAACTTTTTCATAAAAAGACAGCATAATATATTTTGGTATAAAGTTTGTTATGGTTGAGCTGTAGGAACTCTAAGGCTGTGACAGTGATGAGAGTCATAGGAAACAGAAAGGTTGCTGATATTTCATGTTCCTCAAGATCAGGTTTAGCTTTGGGGACGAACCTAAAGGTAGCAAAATTTGACTTCTGGAGTTAGAAAATACTTTGAGCTCAGTAATCTTGCAGTGGTCCCTGCTCTGGAGGTGTAACTTCTAGTCAAATCTGCCAGAACACAGGAAACGTAAATGGGCTGCTCTTTTCTACTAGGCCTGTCTATGCAAAGGGTTTTCACCTCAGTACAAGCACATGCACATAACTCAGAGACTTTACCTAAATGTCAGGTCCTGCAATTTTTCATCTCTCAACGTGGGTCTCATCTTAAAACAGTCTAACTTTTAATTGATAAAACAGGGCACCCAGGATTTAAAAAAAATTCTTCCTGGAGAAGATGGCTGGTAGCAAGGTCAGGGCACAAGGCAAGAGCTCCATTTACTGTCTGTGCTCCTCCACCAAAGCACCACAGACCAGGTGTAACACTGCAAACCTGCCCTGATTCCAGCTCTAAAGGTGACCTAAACCTGACCCTGCTGCTAAAGACTCATCCACCTAACCTCACCTAAGTGCTCAGATGAAACAGTTTCCTTTTAGTCTTTCAGTGTTATTAATTGTTATTATTCCTTTAGATCTTGTGCAACAATAAAAGGGAGGCTTCAGTTCCTGGCTGCAGCAACCCCTCCCACAAATCAAAAGAATATGACTTTCACTTTGAAAAGAATGAATAAATATATCCTGAATAAGAGGGGCACAGATTCCAAACACCCTGAAGTCTTGGAAGAAACAATTGTTCCTTCTTTCATTTGATTCATCCTCAAAGGTTCCCTGTATGCATCTCACGAAGCCTGGGTGGCTTTTAAAGCCAAGGCTTTGTTTCAGGTGAAGGTGTTGAGAGATGCCACAGGAACAATGAGACAGACGGTACAACAAAGGGATTGGGATTTCAGCCTTCAGGAAGAGCTGGTGGTTTGGGAGATCTAACTCTGACTTCTCTTTATCTGACCCGACTTCCTGTGCATTGGATCCTCTGTACTTCCTGAAAGCCAGACCCTGTGATGGGGTCTTGAGCCCAGAAATCCCCAAACACGAAACTCTTCCTGGCAGGGAGGAGACCCATGGGCTGAGCAGCCAAAACCTTGCCTGCCACACTGACATACAGCCTATTTTAACTTCTCTCAAGGAAGAGGGAAAACAACCCTTCTTGTTCTCCTAAGCCCTCCCAGTGAAGGCACCCCTGCACAGAAATTACTGACAATTGCTTGCCTTTGGTATTTTATAATGGTTATGTTAAGTGTAAGATGAGAAGCTGTGGATGAGGGTGGTGTGCCTTCATGAGGTGAAGGGTTTTAGATGATCTAGAAAAACCTAATGGCCAGTTCTGTGCCCTACTGTGTCATGCTGAAAATTTACAACAAAATTTTGCTACAGTCCTGGAAATGAGAGAGGATTTCATTAAACTCTGTGGTAATTATGTTTGGGCTCCATGCCAATTGGTCTATCTCCCCCCAGACTTGTCTGAATAATTAAGTTTGTCCATTTGGTGAAGACCTTTCTTGTGCTTTGCACTGTAGATGTTTCCATCTTGGTTGGTAACTTAAGAGTTAATGAGAATTCTTTGGTAGCCAAAGATCTTTGGCATCCAAAATAGTGACCATGCAGTTTTGTCTCTGATAGCATCTTTTTCCATGGGCCAGCCTTAGAGCATTAGAGCAAAAGCCAACTCCTCTTCCCAAATTTTTGACTTTACTTTTGAAGTACAAATCCCTCAGACTCTGACAAGGAAAAGGTTAACATTTTTTTTCCTGAGCTACCACAGGTGTCTGCCCTCATTGGGGATTACAAGGGAGCCCAGGTATGCAGGGCTCAGCTGGAGCAAATTGCTCCATCAGGAGGGCCTGTAAGAGGCAGGAGTGACCAAGTGATGGGTCAGGCACCCAGGGCTATGGAGATTGCTTACTGTGAGGAGTTTATTTATTTATGTAATCCTCTTTTCAGCCCAGCTATGGGAAATCTTTTTAATTTCCCACAATGCTCTCCTTCTGTGCTCCCCCATCCTCCTAAGCTGAAAGGGCTTTTTCAGCATCCTTCAGTGGCTCCTCTGGCCCGTCACCCTTCTCAGATTCATCTCATCATTTCTGTTCTGTTTTACAAGGTTTAATATGTCCTATTATTTCCATATTGGCAGCTTTTAAGCTAAAAGGCCTAGCACACTTGTAAAGACTATTAGACACAATTTATTATTTCGTCTGTGGCCCTTTGCATGTAAAATGCAAGACCATTCCATTTCAAGGAAAGACAGTTAAAAATTGACCTACATTTCTGTTGAACTATGTCTCATGTAGCACAGTGCTCAACTTTCTGGAAAGGCACGGCTTTGCAGGATGTCACAAATTAGTTTAAGAAGGAAAAGTATAAAGAATATGCAGTTAAAAATATATCAGGCACTTGCTCACCACTGTGTGTAGAATGCCTTGTTCCTTAGTTTAGGTGAGATTACAATTAGGGGTAGATAACACTTTAAGAGACCTATTGTTCTTTTAGGTCTTTTCATTTTTATACAACATAATTACAACTATTATCCACTTTCATCTTGATTCATAGAAAAGGCAAATATATTACATCAGTAAGAACTTTATGTTCATAATATTAAGATATGTTTCTGCCTAGGAAATTAACTATTTTACAGTACTATCATAAATTACAAGATTAGATGGTTTAAAGAATGGGTCTAACTGCCAGGAGTCTCAGTGTAGATAATAACTCTGGATGTTTCTTGGTCTACAGTCACTCTTGTGTCTTGGAAATAAATTCTGAGCAAGATAGTTTATTCTTCCCATCAATAAAAGCATATATCTTCAAATTTATCTAGCTTTGTCTTAGTGTAACAATGAATAACTACTGTGACATTTTGGGCCAAAGCAATTCCTTTCTCTATTTGAGGTGAAAGTGAAAATCTGCAGCAGCTCTCCCAAACCTGTTTCCTTACTTGTCTCCATTGGATGTGCACTGCTTGTCTGTCCTTGTCTGCTGAGAATGGGTTTAACAATTCTCTGTTCTTCACAAAGGGGTCACAAGGCTTAGTCAGTGCTTGCAAACTATTTAGGTCTCAAAAATAAAGAAAATTTTGTTTATAAACATTGCACGCCCTTGCTACTGACAGACTGAGGCACTGTGTTGTCTTTGTACTTCTGGAATAATTCAGTGAAAGATCCAGAAGTAAAAGTTTGTGGATATTTTTTTTCATCTTGTAAAAGACAGAAGAGAACCCCTGCATGGAGGCATACATATATATTTTTCCTTTTTTCTTTGTGTTTGCCTTAGGGATGTATACAACAAGATAGAACCTTGTGCAAATTTCATGGGAATTTGTGTAGTTTAAGGACTTTAGTTAATTGTTGCTTGAGATTTTTTTCTCTTCAGATTTCTTTATTCTATTTCCTTTAATAACCTATTCATAAAAGATGTGGCATTTTGTTCTGCCTCTGATTTGATTGCAAAAAAACATTGCTAACAGAACAGCAGCCAGCATGCACTGAATCCCTTTTTAAGTACTGTATTAAAGCTTTCTCTCCTTTCTGAGCATCTTTACACTCCCTTTTCCAGCAGAATTTCATTTTCCATACAGGTATATTACAAAGCAAAGGTCTGACCTCCTTGATGTTCAAGTTTGAAATTTGCCTTGAACCTAATAGGACCAGAACTACCTGTTTCATCTTTAGGAGTTTCCAGGTAGTTTAATGAGCCCAAGGAGCCTTCATTCCCTACTGGGGAACCTCTTGAGGGATTTTGTCATGGAAATAACCAGTAAGCAGCATAGCAGTGGATTCCCATGGACTCCTATGCACAGGCTGGCAAAGCTTAAGCTATTGATACTGGGGACTGGAGGGGATTTTTGCTCAGCAGCATGAAGTAATATCTGCCGAATATTCAGCTCAGCAGATCAATGTCCTTTGCTGCAGATGTGGCTCAGGACAAGACACAGCAAGGCTGGCCTTGGCACCCCTGTGTTTATTGTAACTCCTGTGTGCTGTTAATCAGCCAGTTTGACTCTGCTGGCACTCAGAGCTGTTGTGAGACACCCCCAGATCCATCCTTTGCTACTGCTCAACAGAGCTGCTTGGTCTGACCTCCTGCACTGAGTCATCACTTCTGGAGGCTTTGCTTTTAGACCAATTACAAGAGTCATCTTCTAGAGGAAAAAACTTATCAGTTGAATCACAGAGCTCTCCTAGATCCATCATTGCTTCTTATTATGAAAATAAAGGGTAAAAGGAAGAAATCAGGAGAAAGAAAGTATTAAAGTGTGGGATGGAGATTTAAATGTATTGGAGGAGACTGTAGGAGATGTAAATTCTAACTAGGTTTATAGAAATATAAGTCAGCACTCATTTGCATTTTTGAAATGTTTGATCAACAAGAAAATACATGTACCAGAGTTCTATAAAAGACATCCATCTTTTTATAGGGCATGAAAAATGTTGATGTTCTGCTACAATTCTTGAATTCAATATACAATCCTCACCACATACAACTCTGCCTTCTCCTCACTGGGCTTGCTATACATCACCCTCTGCTTGGCTGAAGAGGTGACTATAGGCATTAAACAGTGTAGAGATTGTAAAAGATTTTTTACTCTTAGTTAACTTTGCTAAAAGTTTTTTTACTCTTAGTTAACTTTTCAGGCTTAGAGGAAAAAGATAATGATATGTGGCTTGAAAATGGAAACTAAAGACATTCATAATAGAATCAATTATATTTTGAGGAGGATAATTAACCTGTGATACCTGGAGATATTATGGGTTCTCTGCCATGGCAACTTCTTAAATTGAGCCTTGGTGTCTCTAATATTGTAGCATGAAAGACAGGAGTTACAGTGTGAGATTATTGCCTTCTGAGATAAAAGTGATCAGGCTCTCATGGACAGTTCTCTGCTCCATTTCTAGCTAAAAGAATTTACTTTTCTGTTTCCAGTTACTAAATTAGTTAGTTTATCTCCATCAGTCCCTGGGCTCAGTCCTCTATGTAGACCTCTGGCTCCATATGTAGAACAAATATGTGGGAGAAACGATGTGCAAAAGGGTTATGAAAATACTTCATCAGAAGGAAGGAGAGGACTGCTGCTATTTGAATTTCAAGCAGAAAGACCAGGGAGAGGAATCAAATCGTGGATCACAAGAACCTGGATTGGTCTAGATAAAGTATCTATCTACATAGGGAGCATGGTGACTGTGGACAAGCACATATTGCACAGTGTATTAAGGTCAGGTCCAAGCTGACCTGACAATCAAGTTCTAAGTCGACCTTTTGGAAAAATATCCTTTGATGTAATAGATTCACAGTGTGTTAGGTTGGAATTGTCTTACTGCAGGCTCTGCAGAAAATCAAGTACTACCAATGGAAGTGGTGATTTATGGCTAAAACATTGGTGTTAACTATATTTATGTAGTATTTGTTTGTTTTCAAGTCTTGACTGTGGTTGTCAGCAGTGTTTTGGGTACAGAGATTCTACCACAAGGCTGGTGGTTTAAAGCCTTATAAGTTTGGTGTACAAGGAAACTTTCCATCTCTTTGGCTCCATTAACATGCAGGTTCCACAGCACTGAAAGAGTTAATCCTCAGCCTATTTTCTCCAAACCTGACAGCATGGCTGGAAACTTTTTATCTTCTTCTATTCTTCCTTGTCCTTATCCCCAATCCTTTCCATCACTCTTCTTATATCCTGGAAAAGAAATCAATCAAAATGTAGATTGAAATTCCAAGTAAAAGTCAGTGTTTCTTAAGGAAAGATAATGGCTGCTAGACAAAAGTACACCACTCACATTCTGACAAAGAATTATGCTGTACCCTGCATGTTCACTTGTTTCTCTTCAGTGCTGTTTATAGTGAGTTATTTCCTTTCTATTTTCAATGTGTTCCAGTTGGAAATTCCTCTCTCTGAGCATTTGCTATGATGAGAGTCATATAAATCTGGAAAAAGTAAAAGAAAAAAGATGATGTGCCAGAGTGGGTAACTTAATCCCACCCAATGACAGAATAAGGTGCTTGTTTCTGTATCTGAGGATTTTATGAACGTGTGCTTCTTTTTTTCTTTTTTTTCTTTTTTTTTTGGTTGAAGTTAGGGTCTTGGAAGTGAAAAATCTCAGGTTAAACCCTAGCTTTCCTGAAGTCCATTGACCCCATGAAGAAATGTACAAATGTGTTCAAATGTATTTTAGTTGTAAATGAGATTTTAAAATGTTGCTTAATTAGAACTGAAGTTCTCCAAGCACAGTGTTGATTCAAAGGCCAGTCCATGGTAGTGTGGTCTTCAAGTGAGGGGGAGGGACAATGCTCTCTGAGAAAGGGAGGAGACACCAGTGTTATTTTGGGCTGTCAGGAACAATGCTCAGTTTGAGGGTTGCTTTTGGGCCCATATCCATCAGGGTCTGGAGGAGGGTGGCTGATGCACTCCTTCCACACACACTTCTGACACCTGTCAAAATGTAATGGTTTCCTGTTGCTGCTGACACTGCCCAGATTCAAACCGCGCACCCAGAGGTGAAAGGCTCTGTATCCCATCAGCAATCTTCCTCTCTACATTTCTCCTATTGTTAATTTTTACTATCCTTGAAAACTTACAGTGTAGAACCTCACTGGCACCAGTCAATCATAAAATAAGGCAAGTAGTTTAAGTGCATCTATTTTGAGGGCTAGGCAGATTCTTTCAGTCTGATATTTCATCTCCATTCTCAGATTTGCTGCTCTTTTTTTGGTTACTTGTTTACAGAAATAAATGATATATCATAGCCTTCAAGTTTTATTTTCTTCTCAAAGTTTTTCAGACATACTAAAGGACACAATCCAAGAAAGTAGAATGTAATTACAGATTTTGCATCTTCTGTATGACCTGTCAGAAGTCTGCTATCTCTTATAAAGCCATTCCAGCATATACTTACTGTCAGTTTGATAGAAGAAACACTTTCATAGGTTTCTTTGATTGACACATTTAAAATGACATCAGTTCCTAGTTTTAAAACCTATTGTTATTAAGTCTCTGTTGCTATTTATGTTAGAAATATGTGCATGTATGTCAAAACAATACATCAACTTTGCTGATTGGCTGCACCTTGAATGGGTTGCCAAGGTAACAGAACAATTGCTTTTAATCTTTTCTAAATTGTCTTATTTGTTTGTTTCACATTCCAAGTTTCATATTTAATTTTCCAAAAGCATAATTTTATGATTATTTTAAAAATATTTTTTAGACCACTTGTGCATTCTGCACATATTGTGAAATGTGCATGGGCATACAATTTCTATCAAGAGTAAGAAGAGTAAATGATTAAATGGCTTATTTGAGATAAATATCTATTACTGTGTTAGTGGGTATGCAAAGAGCTCTTCAGTGTGGTATATCTGGTATTTATAGGTTAATTCTGAAGCAGTACATAGTGATTTCATCTCCTCCACAGTTTGATTATCTTAGATGGTGAGATCTTCATTTAGGATCTATGTCTTTTCTTGGAATGCTGCTGTTGGCATTATGAAAATATGAGCAAATACCTTTTAGGGTGCTTTCCTATTTTTAATTGGAAAAATAACTCTTCACCCAACTGGAAGAATACTCACTATTTGTGTGTGAGTTTCTAGACCCCCAATATAAACTGGCTGATATTTTTGCACTTCCTGCTCATATCTGGAGGGGAATTTTGATTCTTCAGTATGTAAGTCAGATAAGAATTATCCAAGTTTCTAATTTCTTCCCCTGATTGGTTATATAGGAAACCCCTAACAACTTCTCATACCTAATGGCATTAGGCTAAATCTGTGAGAAGCTCAATAAAGCTGCCTCTATTCAAATGCATCCCAATTAATTCCAAATGGTGATGAGTGCATTAAACTCTTGAGTTTTACCTGGAGTTAGGAAAGTTAGACACAGTCTTGCACAGTCTTGTCACAAAGACACCACATGACACATCAGTAAGGACCACCTTGGTCAGTGAATTTCAATTGTGCATATACATACAGAGAGGTAAGCACACCTTTTGGGTAAGGTCATGTCTTTATTTTTCTACATTTACAGTGGAATTTTGGGACAAACCATATCCAAAAGATAATGGTGGGTTTTCATCATCCTCCAAAATAAGACCTGGAAAGGCACATCCCTGACAATCAGTTCAGGCTTAAGTGAGTCTGGACAAGAAGTGACTTCCCCAAACACAATCTTCCAAAGTAATTATCATGCTATGAAAGTGTTAAGCAGCACACAGATCAACTTTGTAGCAAGCTTTTCAGATAATTTTTTTCCCCAGAAAAATGGTGAATTCACATTCGATCTTTCCTCCAGAAATTTACCCAGTAAGTTATTAAATAGAAAGTAACATATATGATTAGTATCCCAAGCTTTGCTGATGTTTTGTCAAGGAAATTGCAGTGTCCATTTCAGAGTAGGAGCAGTTATGTATCCAGGCATTATTCAGCAAAATGGGAGATTAGGTCTGTTAGTTGATTACATTCAAGAGGTTTTAAGAGCAGTGTGTGTCTTCTGGTTAAGGATGTATCATCATGCTGATTAGGACATATTGCAGCAAAGTTCACACAATCTTTTAAATAGATGGCAAAAGAAGATCAGAGGGCTCCTACACCTGTAGGCGGTTTTTAATTGATGGCAAAAGAAGATCAGAGAGATTTTACACCTGTGCAAGGTTCAATTGTCCTTTGCATCTTATACTGAAATGTTCTGTAACTGTAACCTCAATAACTGGATAAATACTGCACACAGAGTCTAAAAGAGCATATGTTAGAAGAAATTTTATTACTAAAGTAAAGAAAACATATTGTTGATATGAACACAATGGAGAGATTTATGTTGGGAAAGATCAACAAGTGCAAATACAGACTTGCCAGCTTCTATCTGAAGAATAAGAACAAACATTGTATTTCAACAAATAAGAAGAAATGCACTTGGAGCTCTCTTGGCTAATTCTTCAGGAATCAGTTTTCACAAGGGCCATGGTTTGTGTTCCCAACCCACTGTTTGATGTTATCTAACAATTGTATCAACTATTTTCCTGTTATATCATTTTGAAATGGCTTCCAAGGGCTTGTATAAATGTAAATAGTTTGATGTTTTCTGGGTTCAAGTTACACCTAAAATACATAAAACATTAGTCTTGCTTTTAATGAATAAACCACATTATAATACTACTTTCAAAGAATTAGATTTTAAAGTAGCATATGAAAATAATGAAATTCTGTAATAATTGGTTTTACAAATGATATCACCTATCTGAACAGTGGAAATATTTGAAATTATGGCTGTGGGATGGAGCATTATTTCTTGTTAATAAGGTTGTGTGCCCAGTGAACAGAGTAGTGAAATTTCAAATTCTATATCCGGTGACAATGATGGAAATAGGAATATGTTGAGTGGAATATAGGCTTGAATGAAGGAGCACAATATTCTCAGGGGAATTTTTGGCAGAGCAACAAGTCATGAGCCATGCCCTGTTAAGGAAAGAGCAAAAGAGGTGTCAGGATCAAGAACATGACAAGATCTAGAGTAATCTGAAGGATATTTCATAGCATGAAAGAAAGTCTTAGATACTTTGGCACTTAGTATTTGACGCCAATGTGCAGGTGCTCAACCCACCTAAGACTGTGAAGTGTTTGTGTGCTGTTAATCCTGGCCATAAAACACAAAGTGGCTCAGGTTGAATATAACTCTATTCCCACATCAGTGACTGTAACAAGAATGGAAAATGATACAAACCTAGCCCTTTCATGTTATAATATTAATCTCAACTGGCACAACATGAGTCCACTTTCACAACAAAGATTGGACAGTGAAAGGGAAGGGAACACATGTCAACTATTCTCACAACAAATCTAAATAATCTAATCTGGTGTGTGGTCCTTCTCAGAAGTTTGTCCAAGTCTGGTTACAAAATTACAGGACTGTTTTTTGGGGCTTTCTTATTGTCAAAAGAAAAGGCTCAGTATGCTTTCTATCTAAGAAAAGGCTCAAGTTTCTGTTGTTATTAAGGACTTTTGTCAGAAGCACACACAACATTTTTGGATATCAGAACATCTTCAACTGAAAAAAGTCACAGCTACACTTGAGTGGTGTGATATTTTTTCTCATCCTTGAAATGTACCAAGCACCAATCTTTAGCATACTGTAGGCTGGAAGAAGCACTTCTGAACACTCTTTTTGAGCACATGTTCTGTACTTTAAAAAGCAGCGGTTTCCACCCCCTTGCTGTCTGGCTCTTCTCACCTAATACAATATTCATGAGAGACCAGATCAACAGCCTCAGAGAACAACGCCCTTTCCACACAGAGCAGCTGCTCCACGGATCCCTGTCCACCCTCCCTGGGGCTGTGCCTCAAACCTGTTCCAGGGACGCCACTCTAGGGAGTGCAGGAGCAACAGAGGCATCACATCCCTGAGTCTCTTCTGGTGCTATCCACTTACAATAACTGTGAATCTGAGTTTAGAGCTTGTTCCCACGGACTCTCCCTGGGCTGTGAGGCCTTTGAGACATGTCACAGAGGCCACACTATGTCAGCCATACCGCGCTGCCTCTTTAGCATGGTGCATTGCACTTAAACTGCTCCCTAGAACTGCTTTTAGCTCTTTTAAAATTCCAGAGTCACTCACTCTTGTGACTTTCTGGAATCACCTCTTGCTGAGGAGGTGCTTTGTGACTTGCTGGCTCAGCACACTGGCACAGGCTGTCACCCCTGCTGTCTCAGTGTGTGGTGACACTATGGATGCCTGAGTTGATGCTTCATGGCTGCAGCTTGCTCAGGTGCCACTTGCAGGACCATGAATCCCCCTTGCCAAGTGGTGTCTTTGTGACATCCACCACCCTGCCCCTGCAGCATGTGCCTGTTCTCAGTGGCCAGTGGGAGAGCACTGTCTTTTTTGAGAAGCTGGGGAGGTATTTTAAAATTGATTCCAAAGTGCAGGGGACAAAATGTGCAAAGCCAAGGGTCTGTCTGCTACTAAGTGCAATAGAATGTATTTTTTTAATGTGGTATTTTTTGTTACTTGTCCTGCCTCTGGGCTGTCACCAACCTGCTGGGTTTCATTTCTATTGCTCTTTGTGTGGTTTGTCTCTGAGTTTTCTGCCTAGAAATCCAATATTGCACTGCAAACTGACCTAGCAAAGTCTCTTCTGCCTATGGTACCACACCCACGATGGGCTGGAATCAGGCTGGGACTCATCTTGCCATGTTTTCTTATGCCACAGAGCAGCTATTCCCTCACCTCTATCACATGCTACTGCAGAAGAAATCAGCCTGTTGCCCACCTACAGATAATATACCCATCTTTTGTTTCAGGTGCAATGCCCTAGCAGGCAGCAGAAAGCTGCAGGAGCTGCTTAAAATCTGGTACAAGAACATAAGCTCCTGTGGGGAACATCCTGTGGCCTTTCCAGGGGCATAAATGCCTTTGACTATTTGTATTGATGAACTCAGTGTCACTATGCAGCAAAATGTCTTGCCTTTCATATAGTACAGATGTCACTGTTCTCTACCCACTCCTCAAGACAGTGATCCTCAAAAAATCAGCTGCTCTGAGCAATCCAGCCTGGCCTTGCTAAACCAAAATTCACTGTCTGTATTCTAGCCACACAAAGGTTAAAGATTCCCTCATGCTAGCATGCTGAAAAGGAAGGTGAAGTAGCAAAGCACCAGGATGGCTTTTGTGGTTTATAATATATCAATTTGTATAGTAAATAGGGTCTGTGTTTAATGCTCCCCTGCAGCGATGACTATTAATAATAAAAGGCCCTGAAAGGAGCTGAACTTTCACGATAAAGTATTTCTGACAGCTCGCTCCTCAGCACAACAACTGTTGTCCCCAGAGACTCATTCAACATTCATTTGAATCATGGAGAAAGAAGACCAGCTTGGAAGATGTTTTTTCTGGAGTGCAGAGGGGGACTTTGATCCTAGCTCAGATAACAGCTGCTCTACCTGAGCGGATTTTTGGGTAGATGTATCCTTCAGCCCAGGTAAGCCTCGAGGGAGGTGTCTGGTTGACCTCAAAGCTCAGGGAAGGCACCTGATACCTGAGGGAGGGTCTTTGAATGGCCAGGAGGAGCTGGCAGCACATTTTATCTTTGTGTCAGTCTCGCGTTTCTGGCGAGAGCCAGCGCGCACAGGAAGGGAACTCCTGAAGGGATTCGAGTCGCACCTTGAATTTTTTTTCCCATTGTAAAATAAAAAGGAGGCAAAAAGCCAAAATACTTTGATTAGATTTTGTCTGTACTATTGTGTTTTCTCACTGCCCTTGGAGAGTACAAAGCACTTCGTTTGAAATCCATGACCCTGATTTCCCAAGCTGGAGCAAAAAGCAAATACCTGATACTTGATAAACTTCTCAGAGGAAAATTAAACAGTTCGTATAGTGCCTATAAGAACTACAGTGATGGGCATTATGCACATCCCTACAGTAAACAGACAATGCTAGTTGCTGCAAAACATGCCAAATTCTTTGGTACTTATGCAGACAAAAATCCAACTGAAAATCATTTTAGCATTGGGTAGGATATGATAAAGATTACTGTATGATCTTTTTATTTGTTCAACAGCATCTGTGCTAGTTCCTGTAAATTAATGTGAAAAGTATTTGGAATTTCTTGACTGTAGAAGTGACAATGCGCTGATTTTCCAAAACTTTCATTTTAATAATTCTTTTTTTTCCCCATGCCTGTCTTTGTGATACTGAGGTAAACCCAGAGTAACCCAGATAGAAATTGCACTAATTAACTTTTTAAATATTTTACTGCAAGGCCATTATCCTCAAAAACTGTTCCTTCATTTATGAATATTCTGTTCATTCCTTTTCTCACCAAGGACAAATTATCATTCCCTATTAATCTGAAGTGGGAAAGGCTTTAAGATATCTCTTGATTTGGTATCTCAAATTATGCCCTTGATACCATGACTTTTTAAAGTAAAACTTCTTTCAGAAATAAAGACACTTTCTGAAGTAAGTATCTTGTAAGACAGGAGATCACCTCCTGGTATTGATTGTCTTCCAAACAATCAATACAAGATTTCCAAAAGTAATGAGAAAACTGCTGATCATAGGCTTTTTGAGCATAATTAAAAGGCTAAAAACAGTGGAAACATTGTGGGAAAACAAATGGAACAAATGTTTAAAAGCAAGCTGAAACTTTCTCTCAGTCATAGTCAATACAGACAGGGATAGCCAGAGTCGCACCCAAAATTTCCAGTGAGCTTTCAGTCTGAGAGCAGCTGGTTTGTGGCATCCAAGGCAAGAACCTTGTACAGCCCCTTTCTGCTGCAGTGTGGCAGCTGTCCTTGCTATTAGGAACAGAGGCAGGGAGGAATTATTTTAACTGCAGAGTTCATGAGATAAAGATAGTGAAGTACAGACCATGGATGGGAGCGCTGCACAGGGGTGGGTTTTGGTGTTTCTGAACAAAAACCTGCTTGTGAAGAGAACAGACGTGCACAAAGCCCAACCCTGCAGCCAATTTTCAGTGTCTTTTCCTGCATAAAGACCAGGGACAAGCCAGCTGCAGTGCACACACATGGAGGCATCCTCTGGCTTCCCGCAGGACTGAGATGTGGCAGAGAGGCATCAAGGTAAAAGAACCCTGCTTTGGAAAGTTTTAGCTGCTGAAAGAGGCTTTGAAGATGTTTGAGGAGGAAGGATTTCTGTGGTTCTTTTGTACATAGTTTACACAGCCAACCTTTCAAACTGCTAACACAGTCCAGAGCCTAGAAACATTCACAGTTGCTTCAAAGTTAAGGGTTTTGTCCTGTTAAGTCATTACATTATCTGAGTATAATCCAAAGAGTTTTCAGCTCTGAATAATTTAGGTGAAAGAGTTAGCCCTAGGCCAGGTGCTCTACTTAGGGAGATGGTGAAATAAATTATTCAGAAAGGGAGACAGGTAAAACAGATGGAAAAGGCCGCCAAAACAAGACACCCAGAGGGCAGCTGTTTTGCAGGTCCCCTGTGAAGCACCTCACTTACTAGGAGGGCTGTGGTAATGAGTCAAGCAGTGGTGTTGAAACTGAACTTTGCCTTGTTAATTCATGTGGTGGTCACAGGGAATACAGGTATTGATACCTAGAAGCAACCACCACTGTGTCCAGGCCTGTGTAACCCACACTTTATTAGAGAGTACTTTCACAAAGCACTTAGGACAGAGGTTTCTAAATTATTTGATTTTGAAAATTATCCTCAGTGGGGAGGGGGAAAATACACTTTCAAAATATTTACTCAATTTAAACAATTTTTCAAACACATAGAATCATAGAATGGCTTGGATTGGAAAGATCTTAAAGGCCATTGATTTTCATCCCCCTGCCATGGGTAGAGACAACTTCCTTTAGACCAGGTTGCTCAGAGCTCTGTCCATCCTGGCCTTGAACTGTTCCATGGATGGGGCATCCACAACTTCTTGGGGAAACTTGTTCCAATTGCATTTTGTCTTCTCACTCATATCTAGATTTCAAATTTTCATTTAACTTGTGCAATTTGGAGTCGATTTTTCAAGGCAATTTGGGATTCCTACTATTTCTGTTTATGGTCATATGTGTCAATTTTTCTAGAACACATCATTTCAACAATGATAAATAAAGCCCTTTGATATTAAAAGTACTCAGATAGTCCAGGAACTTATGCCAAAGCAATGAAAAGTTCTAAATTATCTTGCCATTTTTACTGACAAGTGAATATTTTACTGGCTTTTACTGTCAGTCAATGTTTGATTCTTTTGCTAATGACAATCACTAACTTTACTGATGGTTGGCAATGTAAGACAAGTGTCATGAATGTATATGAAAGCTGAAACCAATTTTTTTAGGGAAACTAAATAAACAAATCAGTGCAATGTTGATTTTCATTCCCATAATGGAGTAACTACTCACACAAATAATTGTCCTAGTTATGAGGGAATAAGTTGCCCGTGCAAATGGCAAATTAGATGTACAATTGTCCAAAGAGATGTTTTTGTGAATAGGAGCTTGGTACTTTGCCCAAGTCTGTCTCACTAGGGATGAGCTCTCACCAAGAAGAGAATCCCAATCCAAATCTCTCTCTCTCCTGCTTCCCTGTCCCAGGAGCAAGTGGCAGAGAGTACAAGAGAAGGAAAGCAAAAGGAGGCACCTGAGCAAGGAAAAGAGGGAAACAGATGAAAGACATTTCTAAAGGAAAGCTCTGTGAGGAAAGAATACTGGTGTGGCAAACACTGAGAAATCTTTCTTCTATATTTTCATCAGCCTAGATTTCCCATACCCCCCTGGGAAATGACACCAAAGTTGCCACATGCCCACTGCCTTCCTGGAGAATCTGATTCACAGCTGGGCCTTGAAAATTTCAACTCATTCCTTGTTCTCAGTACCTTTTCCCTCTTGAGTTACCCAGGGGCTGAGCCCTGTGGGGCAGAAACCCTACCTTGGCATTTTCTGTTTATGATGTTCAGCGTGATAAATCCTCCGTCTTACTGGGGCTGGGTGTAAGTGTAGCACAGATAACACAGTTACAGATATAACCCCTGCAGAAACCACACTTGTACATAGATTTGCATAGTGACACATCCCCTATGGCCTTTAGATTGTATATTCCATATTTTTTCTGTACTGCAGAAAGGTTTTAATGAAGAAAACACATTCATGTTGCTGTTGCAATATAGGCTGGTAATAACTTCTCAGTTAAGGAACTTTCTAAATGTACTACAGACTTTTGAAATGCAAACAACTTTTTTCAGGTATAATTTGTTTGTTGAAGTCATTTATGATGTTGTGATAAACTGTGTGAAAATTAATAAGAAGAGATTATGGTTTCACTAAAATTCCAGGCAGAACTGTTACAACAGTGAAATCTCTTGTTTAATTTCAAATGTCAGTAAAGGTAGCACAGAAGGGCTCAAACTTAACCTTATAAAAAAGTTAAACTTCATATTTTCAACTTTGCTCCAATGTAAAAGTTCTTCTCAAGTAACATTTATGTAATTGTTTTCCAAAATGAGTGTAACATGACCTTCTTTGGCATCCTCGGAAGTTTCTTTTCCTGTTTTATAGGAGTTTTAAGAAATCGTTAGATATTCTTGCTGTCTGCTGGCTCCTCTGAGCTGACAGTCTGCTTGTACTTATCTGAGATATTATGTAAGACCAAGAATTTCAGTTATTTTCTAGTTAGACAAGGGAGTATGTGAGCTAAGGATGGCACTTGGTCAATAAATCCGTTCACTTCCTTTGCACTTCCTTTGATCTCCAAGGAGGATTTTGCTATCCTCTTCAAAGAAAACAATATCCGCTGATGTCCATCTTTTCTGATTCCCTCTTGATATCTTTCCTTCTTTGTGACCATCATTGTGGCTTCCTGACTGCTTTCATTTGGTAGCTAACTGAGATATACTTGAAGTATTTACTCTTTTTTCATGTCTCTGTTTTCTTGGCCCTGTTCTCATCTTACCAACATTTTAATTAGTCTTATTTTCTGTCTCTTCCTCCTAAAAAGGCAGACATTTTTCTTTTCTGTTTGTTTTTTACCATTTTTTATACTGTTCTCTTCATTTGATACTCTTTTCCTAAGTGATATTTTTTACTGATTTAATGATTATCTCCAATTTGCATGTCTGTCCGTTTGTAATCTGCATATTTGTATATTCCCTATGGCACTTCTGGATGAATGTTTGTTACACAGCAAGGATATCCTGTAAATACTACTTAGAAACTTTTTTCAAATCATGTAATCACCTTGCAGTTCTATTTTGAATTCCCATCCTAAAGGAAAAAAAACATACATATCTAACTGCATTAGCCATGTGAGGTGAATTACCCAGTAGCTCAAGAAGGGATTGTGATTTCACCTCATTAGAAGGTTTTTCTCTTTTCTTCTCAGGTTCTATAATCAGTAAATGAGAAAGATCACAACTGTCATCTGCCCAGCCCTGGGGCAGTGTGAGAAAAAACAAGAAAGATCTTCTTTTAGCAATTGCTTCCCATGTCAATGCACAGAAAGGAGTTTTCATTTAGTTTGTTGGAAAACAGTATCTTCTGCTGAGAGGAAACTAATGCAAGTAACAAATCTGGATTGGCAGACTATGGAAGGAACAGGATGTACCAGGAAACAATCACCTACTCATCAAGGAAGTGGAAAAGCTCTAAACTTATTTTCTACTACTTTGAATTTATATCTCAAAATATGGCAATATTTGTTAAAATAAATAATTTTTTAAATCATGTTAAGACAAACTAAACTGATTTGGCTGAGATATGTGAACAATTCAATGGCTTTGCAGGCAGAGGATTTAATAAGTGATACTCTACACATACCTGAGAAAATAATTTAGTTTTGACTCGGTTCACTTCGTTATAAATACTGCCTTGATGAAGCAGAAAAAAAATTAACTAAAATTATTCTAAAGGTTATATTTAGATTAAAATTATTTTAAAGTCCTATTAAAATTAGTAAAATTTAGAGAATGACAGTATTCCTGTGATTGAAAGGCTGATGTATGTTGTTTTTCACTCAGTGCATCATTAAGAGGAGGCAAACTGTTACGTTCAGCTGGGCTGAACTGAAAATAATAATGGAACTGAGATGGGTGTGTTTGAAAACTTGAGAAATCTGACCAGTATATGCAGTGTTTCTCTGGAAAAGCAGGTAATTTCAGGAATGACCTCATCCCAGAGTATAGATATCACCTACTTTGTGGATCTAAATTGACCTTTCTAGATGATTTCATGTAAGTAAACTCTATACTGTAATGAAACTATCTTTAGTGTCTTATACAATTTTACGGTAACATTTGTTGTGAAAATGAGTCTTGTACATAAGTTATGGGCTTGATCAATTATTCTAAGATGTTTGCAAGACCTTGAAATTATTATCCTTCTGTTATGAGGGAGAAAATCTTTATCATTGGATGCACAGCTGGATCTCTTTTTTAATGTGCTTGGAAATTAAGAGAGGCTGATTTTTATAAGTCATTACAGTAGAATATTTTTTGGCTCTGCTCCATTAGAGTGGGTGGGATTCATCTGAGATACAGCTGAGATCAGGTTCAGGCTGAGAAGACTAAGGTATTTCACTTGCAAACTCTACAATGAATTTTTAATAATGAATATAATCAGCAGTATTACCAACCACTTAATGATGCAGAGGCAGGTTTACCCCAATGCACTTGCTTATTATATGTGTGCAGGGAACAGCAGTGAACTTCATGTTACAGGAGTATTTTATACACACTTTGTACACAAGAGAAGAAATTACTGAAAGTCTGAGCTTGCATTTTGAAATGTGAACTAAATTGTGTTTTATGGTGCTACTCTTTTAAACCTTTTTCTTTTCTTTTTTCCTTTTTTTTTTCTCAGAAAAGGAAATGCAGTAGAAGTTGGATTTGTTAATAGCTTTCTCTGACCTGTTTTGAAATATTTCAAATTTGGTAAGTAGGTAAGAGAATTAAAATAAATTGCTTTTACAAGGGGGTATAATTTTTTAAATAATTTTTCATGGACATATTTTTTGGCTAATTCCATTGATTATGAACTATATCTTTCTCAAAGCTTCTTTGGGTGGATGAAAAGTTTTGTACTATGCAAATACAGGCTGTAATTTTCAGTTAGTTGTTCCTATTGGCTATGCACCAATTTGTTCTAATACAGTTAGTATGAAAAGTATGGTTTCTGCTGTAACTATCAAAAATTTCAGTCTCTGCTGTCAGTAGTGGACATGATTTGCAAAGTAAACTCCAGTGGCAGGTGAAATGCCACAAGTTTTGAAAGAGTCGAATATTAAATATATGAAATTAGAATATATAATCTTGCCCCACATAAATGAATGGATAAAATTCCTTTAATTTCTATGATCAGGAATTTGGCCTGAAGCATATGGACTTAACTAGGAACTGAGATCTTTAAAAACATGGCCTCTGTTTTAAGTAGGTCTGTGTCAGGGTCAGGGTGGGAGGGGCACCGGGCAAGTGACTGCATGAGTTTCAGGAGGGGAATGATGGATTTCCAGAGGACTTTGGGGGAGCATGCTCTTTCCTCCAAGCAGGGCACTCCAGGACTTAGAGTGACATTTTCCTGCTACCTACATTTACCTGCTATGAGTTCTTGACTAGAACTCGTGTGTGGGACCTGTGTTACGGTTGAGGTGAGATTTTTATAGGCCCAGCAGGCAGGTCACAGACAAGGTACACAGCTGTTTGCACCTTGTGCAAGGCCCACACCCTTAAATTATAAGCCTCTTCCTTTTCAGCCATGACTCTTCTCTCCTTTTTGCACCTTCATAATCAAGGTTGCAATTAATTCTCTAACACTTTGGAACTCAAGATTGGCACATTACAGCCAAATAAAAAAGTGAGAAGGTAACTGAGATGATGGAGAGAAGTGTTTACAATGTGGAGTAGCAGGGTTGTGTAGTAGTGTATAATTCCTGTGTGGTCCGCTGAGAAGTGCCAATCTTTGCAATCCATAGTGGCAAAAAGCAAGAAAAGAGGCTACAAAAACTGGCACCAAGTGAAGACAAGGTACTACAGTTTGAGTAGAGGTACTAGAGGTACTCTAGCTACTTAAGAGTTAGTAGCCCATGACATGTAGGGGGGAAGGAAGATATGGGGGTTTAGTGCCTCTTTCTATGCAAAGCCTGACAAATCAAGTTCTGACTGACTTGTTACAAAACAAAATGTTAGCATTTCATCAAGTCATAAGGATGGAACAGTTAAATCAACACAGATTTTATCTGGGGAATGTATGGAAGAGCAAAGATAGGGAGGTGTTGAAGGCAAGAGAAGACCACAGAAGCTCACTTGGAAGGATCTGTGCAATGTTCTGTTAAGATATGGTGATCTCCCTCCTCCAGTGCCCACCATTTATGAAGGGGGCATTACTGTAGTGCAGGAAATCTGCTGGCAGACAGTCCAGACCCACATGAAGTGTGCAGAGAACCAGCTTGGTCTCTTACCTCATGGGATTTGAAATGGGATTGGTGTTGTCTGTTTTCAAGATGCCTTTCTATTCCCAAGAGATTCCCTTATGGATATTGTCAGGGAACTTACAAAAGTGGCTTTTCTCTCACGTGAGGATTTGAAAAGCAAAAGGCTCATGATTTTCAAATCATGCAAGATAGCTTGATATCACTCATGAAGTGACACACAAGTCAATGGGGGGAAAAAACAAATATGATAAGTGAAACATTTTCAGTATTTTTCTTCAGTGGAAAAGTACAGTGGCACTTTAAATCTACTGAAAAAAAGCCAGCTAATATTTTAATTTTGTATATATAAATATGTATGTGGAAGCTGTTATTAACACACATCTTACTGTAATGATTCATACAGATGTTAAGTAGGATTATGAGACAAATAAAGGCATAACCATTCTCTTAAATCATGCTATACTGATCAAACAGTTCTGTGCAACATCCCAGCTATTCACTTACAACAAGAAAAAACATGATTAGTGCACATTAGTAGTGTGGCAAAATGGTAATAGTCACCAAGTACACATTACCCAAGCAAAGAGTGCTAAGAAACAAAGCCAAGTTTACCATTATGACCAATTTACACTCATTTAAGTTATTAAAAAAATAATATTAATTTCATCAAATAACTAATGTAAGCTTGTATTTGCTGATTCAACAAACCTCCAAACGCTGCTTAATTTTAAGCATGTAAGTTAATAGTTTTCATCCTGGGATCCATAGATGCTTGGAAGACCCTGGCCAACAGAAATAAGAAGAAAATTTTTAAAATTCATTGTTCTGCTGGTAAACTTACAAGAACAGCATGTTAAAAAAGGACAGTTAATATAAACACTCTGCCTTCTTGTCCATCTGAAAGTTAAACATGTGAGATTATGACATTTCAAAACTGTAAGCAAACTATACATTAATTCAACTTATTATTAGACATACTAGTTTACTGCTGTAATAGTTATTACCATCACTTAAATGTTGGCTGTATAAATCTCTTTATTTTTATGTTATACAGAATAAAACCAAGAAACACTCTGGAATACAAACAGATTAAACAGTGAGTTGGAGATACACTATGAGTATTTGTCCCAAGTGATATCATGGCACAAAAGTTAAGGCAAATTCATTTCTCAGTTTTAAACCTTTAAAATGCTACAGGGTGGCAACTGCTTTCTCTAATACAAATCATTGTGCCTTGTGTTCTTACCAATTGCTGTGTCCAACAAGCCCTTTGGTCAAAATAAAAACTGATGAACAGACTCAACAATTTATGTTGAGCTCTTTTATGGAGCCACATGTGTGTGACAGCATTTATATGGCAGGTCTGTACCTTGTAAAGAGATAAAAAGAGTATTTTTGCTGTGGCACCATTGTGTATTTGTAGCTGAGTGGAGAGGTACAGCAGGATTAGGAAATAAGGATGATGTGAAACACAAAGATGATCTAGTTGGTTGGGTGTTAACCAGTGGTTGGAAGACCAGAGGTAAAAATAAATTTGGATAAAATTTCCAGCTGAAATTGTTTCCTGTTCTGCCACGTCATTGCTCTGTGGCCTCCTGAGAGTCACAAAGACCTAGAAAATCTGATGATATTCAGGCTCCTACCTTCCCTTTGAAAACAATAAGGATATAAGTATCTGAATACCTTGGTGAAAAAAAGCCTTTAATCCTTGTGTTTGCTTCAACTCCCTTAGAGATAAATAGTGTCTCTCTGAGAATGTGATCATTTAGGTGTGAAGTTTCAAGATATTGTAGTAAAGAGGCCACAGAAGTACCTAAAGCAGCTGCTTTTCAGCAGGTAGAGATTTCACAGCAGCATTAGATTTTGGCTGTTTTGGTATTTGTTTGTTATCTGCAGCAGTTTTGGTTTTTATTTTGCTTCTGTGAGCACTCTGCGGGGGCTACCTTTGGTCTTGGTTATCACTACAGATTCTGCTTTTATTGTTGTGTTATGGAAAAACCTAGTACCTTAGCCTGAAACTGTTTGGAGTTCAGGATAGTAGAGGAAAGATGGGATTTTAATCATCAAAACTATGAATCAGATGAACAGGATTTTTTTTTTTCAACAAGAGTTTATTATAATTTTGATTTTTCTTTGCAGAGCTCTGTTTCTTGAAGCACTTTCCCTAAGCTAAGGCCAGAAAAGCCAATGCTCACATCTGTTTTCATTCTCCACATTTTCTGGCACAAAGATTGATCTTGAATTTTATTTTTTCCCCAGGAGGAAGAACCCAACTGTACAAAATAGATTCAGATCTCTACTGGGTACTTTCATAAAACTAATGGTAAGTTGCTGTGCTCCCAGCTGGGCATGTTAGCTTTCCATCTTGATTTTGGATAAATGCTATTCGAATAGAAGGTATTTATTATTAATATATGCTGAGCTGAAAAATTAATGCAGAACTGGGTCTGTAGTCCTGACTAATAATTTTGCCAAAGAGAGAGGACAACTGGTCTGGAGAATCAGTAGAAAAGCTCTGCCAAATATAGCCATAGGAGAAGTGCAAGGTAATGAAACACTGAAGTAAAATGAAGTGCTTGGCAGCTTTTAGAACAGTTGAGAACATCTCTCTGCAGTATTCACAGAGCCTGCCTCATCAAAGTCTGTAATGATCAACCAGCTTAGAGAATGGGATACCTGCTATGGAAATGTACAGGACCTTGCACAGTGGAGGGAGAGGATTTGTCATGGAGCCAGGCAGATGGCCTGACTTGATCTTAATTAACCTTAAATACCCTTTGATGTTGAGAGTGCACTTATCCGAGGTTGGCTGGTCTATTCTGATAGAACAAGGATAAAACCTCTCCCCAGAGTGCACGGGGACCTTGCTCCTGCAGGCACCACCCCACTCACACCTTGACTTTAGGGGTTGATGCTCACACCATGAACATGTCTCCAGACATCACCCTGTGTGTGTGGTCACGTTCCCCAGCTCCTGGCAGAAAGGGCTGTTATTCCCATGCTGCAAGTTGAGCCTTGGTGGGCTGTGCCTCTTACTTAAGCTCACAGCTGGTCTTTGAAAGAGCAGGAGTTGTAGCCCAACCCACATCTCCCACATTGCACCAGACTGGGTGTTCTTTGCCTCATTCATCCTTGCAGAGAGTGAAGCAGGTACATCCAGTGGCCCCCTGGCAGGAGAGGAGGGGATCACTTTGCAGACAGTAACACACTGTATAGTGACTCCAGGATGACAGGGTGACATCCACAAAGCCCACTTTGGTCTCCTACCCAAAACCATGCCATTGGGGAATTGTGAAGCTCAGAGTCATCTTGACTAGTTTCTGTTCTGTATATGTGTTACTGGGGTTTTGCCATACTGCCTGAGGCAAACTCCTGTCAAACTAAATTACATATGGTCACACAGGTGCAAATGATGAACTGCCTACAAGCTCATAATAGAGGTGTTAATGTTGAGGTTGGTCTAGAACAGCTCAGATCTGGACTGCTCAGCTTGAATTGTATCTTCAATTAATTTAGATTTATCTGTAATTACCAATCCCTACTGAGTCAATGAAGTGTCTGCATCCAGAACTGGTAAATTAGGTTTTTGGGACAGGGAAATATTTTGTCAGGGCAGAGAGACAACTGACAAATAAATTTCAAGTTGTCTTGGAGACCTGGAGAAAGAGACACTCTGTTCTGTAAAAGCAGCAAGGGCCTATGGTATGGTTCTAAAAGTCATATGGCATCACCTGAATTCTGAACCTCCTTTTATTCTAAGACTTAGAAGTTCAAGCCAGACACTGTTAGAACTAGTCAGTGATGGCATGGCAAAGTAAGCTCTACCCACACACACAGTCCAGTGATCCTATGGACACAATTCTGGAATGCAGCACAGACTTCTGAGAGGTACTCAGCAGCTTCAACCCTCTTAAAGCCCCTGGGAAGGGAGGATGCTCAGCATGTTGTCAACGTGGACTCTAAAGTGCATTTCAGTTGTGTGCCTACCAGGCTCACAGGTTGAATATTTAAACTCTCAGAACTCAGTCAAATAAGCCCAGTTTACCTCACAGCCAGACTAAGTGCTAATTCCTCAGTTAAGATTATTTCCACATTAAAATGGAATGGATCCATTCCATGTTGGCTGCTTAGTACTTGTAAGAACTAAGGTCAAAATATATTTTACAGTTTGGAGACTGTACTTTTGTCATTCACTCAATAGTGTTTGAAATCTTAATGTTTGAATTTCACAACAATAATAATAGTATTGCTTTTGAATGAGAGCTCAGCATAGCAATTATCAGCTGAGACAAAATGAATGTTTAAAAAATTATCACTATCTGAACCTCAGCTTTTATAGTGCAAGATGTTTTAATCTAATTGAGAAGAAATCCTCATATTCTAATGAAGTAACTGGAGACAAAGTGAAATAAATAGCAGCAATAACAATACTTCTTGTGATTAAATATTTCACATTTCAAGGATACCTCTTCACAAAACACATAAATAGCTCATCAGTTTGGCCTATTTCCCTTGGTTGTGAGGAATGGAATGCCTGAATCTGAGTGGACATTCTCACTGTACATCTACTTTAGAGAGACAGTTTATGTCAAAGCTTTTGCAATTAGACTGCCTCCTGTCTGTGTAAATAAATCAGTCACAGTGCACATTTTGGTGAACCACAGTCACTTGGAGGCTTGGATTCTCTGTAGATCAAAGGACAAAACACTTCACAGAAGAGATCAGCTGAATGGGAGAGCAGAGTTATGGGAGAAACTTGCTAACTGATGAGCAGGCAATGTGCTCTGGAGGTTGTCAATCACGTTGTGCTTCCTTTGATACAAGCACATGTTTATTTTTAGTCTCTTTGAGCCTTGCTAGTACTGGGCAGCAGGGCCAATGTACAGCAGGGTTCTCAGCTGATGTGCTGGAAACTGGGAGATCTCAGCACTTCTCACAGTTAGTCCCTAGACTGGGACAAGATGGTGGCCATCCTGAAAAATAACCAGAAATTAAGATGGCACTTGAATTTCCAGGAAAATGCTTCTGTGAGTGTCTCAGTATTTAATAAAGGGTGTCTGATGTGCTCAGCTGCACAAGCATACACAAATACATGAATATGGCTTTTCTAGATTTGAATCTATCCTTACAAAAAATAACATAACATAATTGATGTCTGTGGCATTACACCTGGTTTCTAGAAATGCTGAATGGGGCTCTTTGTACAGGTCCATAAACTTCTCTTTACTACACATGTAATTATATTGATGTAATGTCTGTCTTTCCCTTTTATGATAAAGTAATACACAAACCCCTTCTAACTCCTTACATCTTTTATTGTTTTATTTTATAAATCTAAAGAAAAAGTGGTTCATAACAGTCTTTACAAACAAGCTGCATCTGTTTAATATTAAAGTGAAAAAAATCATAATAGAACCATTACATAGAATATCCAAATAACCTGAGGAAAAATAGCATCCATCTGGCCATTGGTATAACTGTTTTTTACATCAGTTGGATGTTTCTGGGATTGCAAGATTCAACACTTATCTTTAAGTAGAGTGAGTTTCTAAAGATGTAGCATCCAGAAACTTGTGAGTAATCTGTCTGCTTAGAAGTACAATATTGTGTTACCAGATCTGCTGAGCAAAGGCACAATAAAGTTAATCCTTTGGTTCTGGAAAAGCTGGAGGTATTGCAATGGCAGATGTGCTGAAACAGAAGTGTTTATGTTTGTTAGGGCATGTGAGGCAGCAACTCTGCCAGCTCACAAGTATTTGAATTTCCTGCAAACTTTTACCTAAGGGCTGTCATGGGGAAGGGAAAGAGCTCAGAAGGAGTCTCTGCACCCTGTTGGCAGACTGGAAAACCTCTTTTGGTGAATTGGTTGGCACACACCTGCATTTTCTCATTGAACTTATTCCCTATGAATGGAGTCATTATGGCATTAAAGTGCTTTTGGTATATGGGGTACAGTATTACCAAGATCAATACTCTGTTATATTTAATATATTTTCCACCTCTTACTACACCATATGGAAAAGAATAAAAATTTTAGGTCAAGGATTTTGTACTGTGGAGGTGTGAAATGACTCTGGTTTGGCCAGAGCTTAGAGATGGAGCTGCCTTCTGGACCTTTGCAAAATTGAGCTCCCCAGAGAAGCCTGTCAGACTTTAAACTCACAAAGCCAGGTTGTGCAGAGCACAAACAAGAAGGGTAATCTTTTGATGAGAGGAAACACAAAGTAGCTGGGTAAGAACTAAAATAAAAATCAATCATTTATAGCATTTTCCCTGCCTACAAAATCTTTTCTGGCAGGTCCTTTCTTCCATGCCTGGTAACAGTTGACTTGGGGACTTCAGATTGCAGTTAATTCTGTCCAAACTAAAGAAAATCCTTCCTTCTGTCCCTTTTAATGCTTTGCTGGCTGGTGGCTGCCCTTTCCTACCATCATTGTGGGACCTGCTGACTTCCAGCTCCGTGCTATATCCATCTTTCCCAAAAGAAGGCACAGTTTCCCCCTTAGCAAGAAGGAGTTTTTGACTGGCCACTTTTCAGGGTCTGATTATACAGAGCTATAAAAAAGATGGTGATGCAGGAGGTCACAGTAGCACTTAAAAGAGTTTGTGCTGGGGATTTCAAAACATTATGTCACTGTCCCTTCCCTCAGAAGCTTTTAGTTGAAATCTCAAAGGCAATCAAAACACAAATGGAAATGGACTCCTGAAAGAGTGAAAAATTTCGACCTCACCAGCAAAGTGGCCACAAAAGACCTGGGAATAGACCACAACTGCACTGGTTCCCTTTCTATTTTCCATTCCATACCAACACAGCCAGACAAACTCAGTTTGTTCTTTGGATGACCTGAACCCAGCTCCTTGGTCTCCTCACAAAAAATATCCTAGTTCTACATCCAATGCATTGACAGTTCTGTTCTTCCAGAGGAAAAAATCATTATGAGGAATGTCAGCAAAGCAGAGGAGTCCCAGAGGTCCAGTATAAAAAGGAAAGACCAGAAGCCCCTGAACAGTACTCACTGTTGGACAGGGAATGGCAGTAGCTGGAACAAAAGACAGAACAGTGTTCCTGACATAACAGTGGCATTTCCTCTGTTGTCACAGCTGAGCATCAGCACAGGGCTTTATCAAGAGCCAGAATACCACTGAACTAACTCCTGTATAAATACAGATTAAGAGGCCAGTCATTGCCCTGGACCATTTACAAAGTATGTAAGAGAGGCACAAAGAAACATCAATTACTGATGACATAATAAACAATAATAATAGAAATATAACTTTAGAATTTTGGTCTGATTTTTTTTGCAGATAGTTTCTCAGAAGAGTTTACATCAGCATTTTGAAGGAGGACAATGAGATTACTTGAAGCCACCAGAGCTGCAGCAGCATTTTGGATGGATGGATGGATGGATGGATGGATGGATGGATGGATGGATGGATGGATGGATGGATGGATGGATGGATGGATAACAGGCAATAGGTTAAATCTGCACTCATCAAAAACACTAAAAAAACCAAAAATCTCACCATCAGTACATAATATAAAGAGTGCAGGACCTTTAGCTTTGTGTAAGAGGAGAGAACTGTTAAAGTTTCAACAGAACTGAAGCATGAAGACCTAGAGAAGCTTAGGTCAGAAATTATATCATAAGTATGTGTGACAGGTAGGAAGAAGATTCCGTCTGGGTGGTTCAGCCTAATTCAGCAAAACTCCTTGTTGACATCATAACAAGCTCCCCAAATAGGCTTTAGGGCTCTTATTTGCCATGTGTAGTTTTTACTGTGCTTGGTGGTAGCTAGCAGTCCATTTGCAAAATCTGAAGAGAAAAGGAGGTTATTTGGAATAGAATGTTTACTGTGATATTTCTGTGGAGGGCTATGTTTTCAGGTCAGGTGTAAAAGACATGAGAAAATAATCACAACAGAACTTGTGAAACTTCTAGAGGAGAAAAAGCCAGATGAAGAAAGTCCTTCACAGAAGTTCAGGAAGATAAGCCATCAGGTTGCTCATGCTCAAGGAGTAGATATCTGGCAAATCAGAAAGAAAAATTATTAGGTGTTGGTTCTTACATCAACAAGAACCTGTAAGAGATTTTGCATAAGCAACTTTGGTGGAACAATAAAGTCAGATTCCAAAGGGCTTGAAATAAAAGTAGAACAGAAGGCTAATATAAACTCCAGGCAGTGATTTAGATTTTGTGTTCACTATTTGCCTAGGAGTGGAAGGGATCTTGTAGATTACCAAGTCCATTCCTCTGCTGCTATGAGCAAGAGTATCTCATAGTCTATACATTTACTAAGCTTCACAAAACAATTCTATTTATTTTCTTCTTAGTTTTAGTGGAAAGAACAGTGGTATAGAACTTCAGTCTTTTGATAATCAGAAACCTTAATTTATGGGCTGGATTTATTAATTGCTCATTAGTAATCATTTGTTCTTGTGTCGTCATTGTCCATTTGCTTAAGTATCTTTTCTCTCGCTTTAGTGCCTAACCTGAATGTATCTATAGAGAGCAATTATATTCACTCTCAGCATGAGTGAGCTTAGAGATGAAAGGGAGAAGGAAGCAAATATGTTGCTTCAGCCTGGACCAGCTGGAATCTCTTTGTTCAGACTCATGTAAAATGTTTTGCAGCAGCTGAATCTGGAAGCAGCATTTGTGCAGCTCATAGAAATATGATACAGATCTCACCACCTCACAGCCAGATGAGATGGGAATGGACATAGCAAGCAGGGATATTGTTTGAATATCCATGGGTGCTGCGGACCTGAGAACACCAAAACTACAGTCCAGCTTAGCTGGAGAAAAGACATCTGCTTTTAACTGATGTAAACACCCATGGTGAGCAATTGTAAGCATTTCCCATTATCCCTTGTATTTTTCTAGTGTTGGGAGTTAGGTGTCTGTCTGTAATGGGTTATCACCACCTGTGGGGCTTATTTTGAAGAGACGTTGCCTGCTGTAGACTCTGGAGGCCATTCAGTCACTCTGGAGTCTGTTCTTTCCTAGCATTGTTGTAAGGCTGTGTCCCAGAGATCTTCACACTCAGCATAATTACAGAAGAGTGGGGATTGCCCATCTTTCAGACTTTGTGTACAAATTTCTAACACAAAATAGATTGAATAATTCAGTCACAACATTCTCCACCATAGCATGTGTTCAGATAAGTGTCTTAAAAGAGGACTCCTTAAGGGAAAGGAAATTGCACTAAACTATTATTTTGCTTGGTGGCATTTCATTGCCAGCATCAGTAAGCACAGCTGAACATCTATACTAAGAGATGTTGGATACTTTAAATGTGTGATTGTACCTCACCCCTTTGGATGTAAATCTGAACTGTCTGAGAGCAGTTTGTTGTGAATTGGTTTTTTCAAACACATTTTTTATAGGAAGGGTTTTTAGATCTAAAACTGTTTATTCCTCCTACATGTGCCATTCATGTTGAAAAGTATGATTTTTTTCCAGTCAAAATTTTCTTGGGATCAACTTCCATCAACTGCAAAAGCAATGGAAAGTTAATGGCCTTTAATTCTGTCCAAGATGCATAATTTATAGTAAAATCAAGAAATAGAATAAGATGATGACCATTGCACCTGCAGTAGATTAGTTACAATGTGGAATAATGCATCTCATCAGCTCTTTTCTTCTGGAAAGTGGTGTTTTATCTTGGCTTAAAGCTAAACCCTGCCCTCTCCTTGTAACTGACCCTTGTGCATCTTCATGTAAGGGCAGAATTTGTACAAATTTGAGCTCTTCTCACAGTTCAGTACAAACCATTCTGGTTTTCCTAAGGGAGAGAGATATACAAGAGTAGTGCAGGTCAGGGTTGTGGTGAGCCACATAAGGAAGCCTGTGCAGTACCTGATTTAAGTGTAAGATTCTCACAGGTTTTTCAGAGAGGAAGAAAAATGGTGTGGTTGGCCATGGTGTTTTTCAAAGGACTCTGCATTAAGATTCAGGAGACAGGTTTGAGTTCACCTGGTCCTTTGCCTTGTGCTTGCCTGATCAGAGAGGGAAGGCCCCATGGCCATGGAGGAAAGAATGTTGCAGTAAATAATCAGAAAATCAGTTTTGGCAGCCTACTCAGTGAAAAGGAATGAAAAAGCGGAGGTGGCAGGAGGGGTTTTTAAGGCTTTCAAGAAAGGTGGTGGTTTGCTCTAGCAGCAAAACACACAGCTGAAACAAGGAGAAACCCAGTGTGGAAAAAACCTGTTGGGTACTTGTCTTTGCACAACAACTCTTCATCAAGAAAACAGCTTAAACACAATGAGTTGTGCAATAAAACTCCAGTTTGCTGGCAGCGCCCTCACCTGTCTCCTCAAAACATCTGAGACACTGGTCTAGGTACAGATTTAAAATAAAGGTGACTGAAAGTTGTCAGCAGACTGAAATCAGAAAAATGTGGTGACCAGGCACAGAAGGATGTACTCATGTGCTTTAGAAGCATGGGGCCTGCATCTCCCACAGGGAGAAAGAATTGGACCATAAAAAGCATTTTTCTGAGTCAGATTAGACCTGCAGACCACTAGCTGGACCCAACAGCTAAATAAATACCTCTGTAGGAAAATTTTAAATTCAGAGACATTTTAAAAGGAAAATATAAAATGTTTTTCTTCAGGCTATGTCAGGGTGTTTAGGGAGGACCAAAGGAGACAAAAAATAAGAAATCTGTGATACCAAAACTGAGTATCTTTTTACCAAAAGAAGGGTTTTTTACAAAAAAAAAAAAGAAACACTCTTACTTGAACTGTAAGAACCAGTAAAACATTCAATTCCTATGAAGACCTTTATTTTCAACAAATAAAACCTGTATGCTGTGAGAACACTCACTAGGCTGATTCTCTTGTTATAAAAATATGAAATGCCCAACATACCCAAGAAAAGACCCAATCTCTCAAGAGCTCCAAATCCAGACAGGAAGAAGGTAAAGCCACCCTGAGGAGCCTGGGCACTTCTCTAATGTCAGTGACTGACTGAAAAGCATCCCCAACCTTACAGTGATGATCAGTAGGGGCAAACTCTCCAGCTGGTGTGAAACTTCATCTCCTTGAGACCTGCCATAGCTTGGACAGTTCTATTTGGGTGCTGGCACTGAGAAGTCATGGTCCAGATCAGGGGCTACTGTGCTAGACACTGTATAAAGATATCACAAAAAGGCATGTGGCAGCAATGCCACACAGTTGTGGGATTTCTTTTTGTTTTAATTGGAAAAAAACTCAACCCTGCAGTTATCGGATGCTCTAGGTCTATGTACAAAGCACATTTAAAAATACAATAGGCATTCAAATGGGAACATTATTAATTAAAAGCCTCCACGTACTGTACAAATGAAACATTCTTCTCTCTACCTACTCAAGTCATTCATTCAGAAAAATCCTGGGAAAATAGTTAGGCTTTGCAATGTGCCCCATAGGTCAATGTATTCAGACTCCCAACAGACCAAGTGGAAGGAGTGAGTTCCAGAACAGCAAAATCTTCACTGCCAACTCCCTCTCAAAGGGAGCACATTCAGAAATGTGCACACTCACAGGAAAATGGCTCTAGCTCTTTACCCAGCTCCAGTTTTAAATGAGTCCTTTAATATATGTATGTCCAAGCAAGGAAGAGGTGCTGACCTATGTTCCTGCCTGGAGCACAGCAGTGGGAAGGACTTTGAAGCCCTGTAGGGTTTCAGACCCACAGCTTGCCTGCCTTAGTTTTTTTTCTACTGTGTATGTCCTAAAGGGATCAATTTATACTATATATTTATATTTATACCATAACAACCCCTTTTCTCTATGTCCAGCTACACCATCTCCCTTTCATTTAATAACAGAGGTGTCCTTGAGAGCCAAACTGTCCCTGGGCAACCCAGTGACAGGATGTTCCAGAGCATATCCGTAAGTGCTGGTCTCACAACTGTTTACTTTTATGAAAGTCCCATATCAAAAGTCCTTTTTTAGTATAAGGATGGGTCAAAGTCTGTCTGCTGAAGCCAGAGCCAAATTTGTCTCATGCTTTAAAGTTTGGTGTTGTATTTCAGATCCATCCCTTAAATCAGACTGGCTTTCAGTGTTCAGATCAGAACAATCCCTATCTTATTTGCTTGCTGGCTGCAAAACAGTAGGAAGATTGTCAATACTCTGCCCAGGCTCTAATTAAAAATCCAAACTCAAATTTAATATTTCAAACATTATTTAAAATATATTAAGATAGTCAGTCTATTGCTGTTGCTCATTACTCTGTTGAAACCTAATATTAGTAACAGCATGTACAGAGGACCTGGAGCATGAATTAATAATGAGGTGCTTGTGCTGGAAAACATGCAAGTGCCTGGTTCCCCAAGCTGGCAGGGACTGCTTTGCTCTTCTCTGCACACTGATCAAGTCATCTGCTCACCAAAATCATTGGGAAGGAAAGTATTTCTGATTACTTTGCTTCCTCTGATGGCCATTCCCCAAAAAATTTTCCCAAAGATGACAGGCCATCAGAAATTAAGGGGGCCACACTGGGGCAAACCCTTTAGCCCAAAGGCACTGTGCTGTGGACCAAAGAGCAGTGCTGGTACTTGAGTGTCACCCTCCAGTAGGGGAGCACCCCCGTGCCCTCTGCCTGCCCTTCCCTGCTGCATGAAGTCTCTTCTTGAGGCTTTTGAGATGAGGTTTAATCCCTCTATCTCCTTGTCCTAACAGAAAATAAATCTGGATGAGAACAGAGAGAAAGAGCACGTGGCTTGTTAGTGCTCTTGGCCCAGAGTGAAGGTATTGGAGGTGTTTGCAGGTTTTTAGTAGATTAGAGCAAGGACTTAGCGGGTCAGTGTGCCAGAATCAGGAAAGACGTGCAAGCTAGAAAATATCGGCACCACTTGTAGCATGCAATGCATATACATTTATATATATGTATGTGTCTAAAATATATGCATAGAAAAAGTATTATAGTCATGTAAGCTGCATTTTAGCCATGTAGTGATGTAATATAGAGATTAGGTGTATTTATTTGTACATACATTCCCTTCTTATGTATGCTTTACAGGAAGCTGGCTTTCACCTGTCCTACCAGGGCCCTGTGCTGGACTGCTCTGCCCATGCCCTTCTCTGCTGAGGGTGAGCCCAGAGACCTTTGTGCTTCCTCTGTATATGGACAAACATCTTCAGATTTGTAGAAAACAAACAACCATTGCTGAAGGTGTTTGTGCCCTGAATTTTAGCTGTACCCTGGTCTTGTAAAGCCTTTTCCTTTAAGATGAATATACTGTTAACCATAGTGGAGCACTCAGTTCTGTACCTACTGCCTTGTTCTCACCCTGTAAATTAAAAGGCGTGAAGGAGAAGGAAATTTGCCAGAGTGAATGAGAGAAATGATTACATAATTTTGTGTAATTTTTGATGCAGGAAACAATTTTCTCAGCACACCTGTTGAGGGGAGAAACAAGGCTCCTTCAACCATTAATCTGTGGGACCTCAGAGCTCAGCCTGAAAGCAAAGGCGAAACGAAATACGAAAATTGCAGTGCAGCAGAAGAGGAGTCAGCTATCTGCGGGCCTCTGCTGAAATCCCATCTTTCGGGTAGGGTTTCTTGTGCATTTTCGTGTTTTGGTCACCTGACAGCAGCTCTCTGGCCTAATTGGTTTCCTAGTTAACAGACTAAGTAATGATGTAACCAGAGTGTGTGGGAACCAGACCTGTGTGACAGATACAAGTTTTCCCAGCCACACTAATTTTGCCTGCTTACCTGGTTCTGCTGCTGGTTATCTGGAAACTTGAACTACTTAAAGGATATAATGAGCCCAGCAAAGGTTGAGACACAGCTTAGTCATTTAACATAAAATTATCCCCTGCTGCAAAACCTATTAACTTGTGAAGTCCAATTATTTCTGTTACTAAACAACACTGTGTTTTAAGAGATACGGCTGTGTCCACAGCTTTTATTTACTTTTTCTGAGGTTGGATGAAGTGAAAATTAGTTGCCTTTAGCCTAAAGGAGCAGATCAGCTCTGTTCAATTACAAGCCTATCTCAATAACCACTTTCTACTCTTGACTGTCTGCTGTCCCCAGGCACACTCCCACCGTGTTGCTCATTTGTGCTTTTGATTTCTGTAGCTGAACATTGTTGCTATTGCCTGTATGACAATACAAGGGTTTCAGAAAGGCTCCAGCTAAGATCTAGGTCTTGCTGAACTGGGCACTATATAAGCATTTAATGAGAAAGTCCTCTAAATGCAAGGTGGTTACATCCCAAATATAACTGACAGGGGTGGTGGTGGTTGACAGGAAAGTTTTGCAGCCTCAGAGCTGAACCTCTGAAACACTAATTAAAAAAAAATCATCAGGAGAAACAGCCTCATGTAAAATAATCAAATTGGGAAAGGAAAGTGAGAGAGAAAGGGAGTGCCTGGCACAGAGGATGCCTGACCAGCTTCTTTCTCCACGTGGCAGACAAAGAATGAAGGTCTCTAGATTTCTCTCTGCTGTAACATAAAATCCCAGTAAGCACATATAGCTTATAATGGGCAAAGGAGCAGCTTGAGCTGGGAATCTGTCTGGCACTTGTCATTTCTGTGGTCTCCACAGGCTGTTCCCTTGCATGTCTCTCTGCACAGCAGTTAAATATTTTCTTACAAGTCGAGGCACCCAGACTGCTGGATGGGCTACAGAGCCTGGGGCAAACTTTGCCATGACCCTGGTGGTTATTGTTCTGCAGCAAAGTGCAGCTAGTATGGCTGTGTCTGATATTTTTTAAAAGAGAGGAAAAAAGTTTTATGTTTGTTAGTGAGCATCTGGCTGTTCTTTCACTTTGCACTCACGCACACATTTGATAAATGGAAGTAACTGAGAGCAGAAGCAAGACAGTGGACTTTAAAGGTGATGTGAAACTGGCTTATGTTTTTCTTGAAAATAGGACTCTTAAATGTGATGACAGAAATCATGAAAGTAGCAGGGCTTTGCATACATTGATGCAGTTAATCCAGCCAGTAAAGGTAATGTTAAAAAAAGGACACCCCACAGTGTTTCAGTATCTTTCCATGCAAAGTTTATACGATGCCTAACACATATGCAATGGATCTGAGGCCTGACATTTATTTAAACTCTTTGGGAGCAATATCAAACATTAATGGGGATTAGTGTTAGAACTGGTGTAAACATAGCAAACAATCTGCTGTAAGTGTGTGCTCACATTTCCATATGTTATGTAGGTAAGCAGAGCCACCGCAGAGGAAAGAAACCTGGAGATGCAGTTCTCAGCTAACTGCCTCCAGGATCAGTAGAGGCAGTCACTAGCAGGGCACAGCTATCTCATGATATCACTATCTACACACTCATAAAATGCTGTCTGGAGCTGCAATTTAGTTTTGAAAAAGGTAAGAAAGATATAAAGAGATGCAATTCCATTGTGCAAAGCCACTAAAAAACAGATTAAAATGATTTAGTACTTCCAGGTGCACTGTAATTCTTGGCAGGAAAAGCTAATTCCAGGTGTCTAACTTAAAAAAAAATTAAAAAAAAAAATCCAACCCTCTTGTCAAACCTGGATAAAAACATCAAGTTAGAAAAACAGAAGCTAAACTAGGAACAAAGTCCAAAGTACAACTGCAGAAAGAGCCTCTCCATTGAAGAAATTATTGCATATAAGTGAATCTCCCTATTACTTGAGTAAACATAGCTTGATTCTGGGCAATATTTCAAAAGAGATAAAGCTTTGGCATGCATGAGCACATAGAAAGATGACATGTTCACAGTGGGAGGTATGAGGTGGGGTTTCCAGTAGTGCCAACATTTATCTCACACATACATACTTAGGGCCAGATCCAAAGCTGCTGAAGTAAGGAGCAAATCTTTCCACTGTCTTGAGCTGGTTTTGTATTCTACACTCACTCTCGCTAGGAGAAAGGGGAGGAGGAAATACATTTGTTTCCTTGTTTTCAGCCAAATTGTTTACACATTTTCCCTTCTCCTTTTAAGCCTGGGGAACTCTTGTTGTTAACTTCCTCAGGGGCAGGTCCTTAATCAATAGATGAAAATATAAACTGTACCACAAGGTGGAAAATACTATCATACCAGCTAAAGTTATTTGCTTCAGCAGCACATGTGGTAAGGGATATTTTTATTCCATAATAGAATACACATTGATTCATTTGGCACTTTTTTTTTAAGAGTTTTTATTTATATGATGTGTTTATGGACAAATATGCATTGAATGCTTTTTAAGTCCTATTATGGTTTGGTTTTATTTCCACATGTTCAGATGAAATGACCATTACTGGGCCTAGAAACCTGCTGCACTAATGGAAGTTCTTAGACTTGGTGCCAGTTTTATATCCTGCAGGGGTAGTTGCCACTATATTAATATCCTGCAGGTCAAGTTATTTTTAAAAAACCCTCAACATATTTTGCAGGCTCTATGCAATTCAATATAGTGTCACCCTTAGTATGTGCCAGTTTTGCATCTGAATTGAGAGCCAGGGATCAGACCTCCAAGTGCCAGATCAGACCTCCAAGTAAGTAGGTTTTGCAGAAATCCACGGCGTCACAGAAGGAAAATGGACATGGCAACCTTGTCTCCCCAAGGTCTGTGTGAAAATTCTTTAAGGATCATCATTCTCTCTCTGAAAGAGTAAGAATTGTTGGGAAAACTGGGCTCTCTGCTGCTATGATCAGGGGCCAGGTGCTTGCTGCTGCACTCAGCTGCTTTTGCTCCAGTGAATAAATGATTTTTCCTGTGCTGTAACCTTAATTTAACAGAAAGGGGGTAGAGAAAGCCAATCCTTTCTCAGTCACTCCCTGACTTTGAGCACTGCTGTCAGCCGTGGGAGCCCAGGCAGGGTCGTGCCCGTGCTGGCACATTGGCATTTCCCTGAGCTGAGAGTGACACACAGGAATTGTGGAAACCTTTCTGCCTTTGCCTTGGCACTGCTGGGCTGGGTGGCCCTTTCTTGTGGCAGAGGAGCAACAAGGTGTGACTGTGCACAGGGCCAGGCAATTAACAGCCCAGCTGTGATTGCACAGGGATTTCTGGGGCCTCTCCTGTTCCCACACAGAATTATGTGCAGGGAGGAGAGGGGAGGGCACTTTTCATTTCATTTCTCCTCTCGCTGCTGAGATTGCACTAAGTCAGTACAGAGATCCTTATCTCAAAGCAGAAGGGAAAGTGAAATGTCCAGTTTTGTCACTGTTTGAGTGCTCTGATCTCTAGCTCAGAAGGCCCTGATTTTATTGCCATGGCATTGCTGTCAATTAGAAATGATGGTTCTGTCCAGACTCCAGCATTAGGGCAGACAGGGTCCAAAGTGGAGTTAAAGGTGTATCAAACTTAGCATAAAACTGCTTTGGGTTTGTGACATTGTGATAAACCTGTTTTCCATTGAAAAACACTGAGGAGAGGTATAATTCTTAACCATCATTACAGACTCCCCAGACTATTAAGGCTGCATAAATATTAAAGGCTTGTTATTTACATTAGAACCATTATCTTTATAGATATCGGTGCTTGTAAAATGACTCATAATGCATAATTCATTCAACCAATCCTGCCCTTTTCTCTGTTTATTATTCATCTGCAAATAGACTTTGATTTTTACAAATTTGTTCATTATTCATATTATTCCAGGCTCTCTGCACATATTTTAGTGGTCTCCTTTGCTCGACACCTATTGTCTCCTACCCTATTTTTATCAATTTGCTTCTGTTGTTACTTGCAGAGTGTAATTGAACATTTGATAACAGACCTGAAACTCCCCCTGACTTTAATGAAGATTTACAGGATAGCTCTGGGGGTTCATGATGATGCTTCTGCCTCTGCCATGCAGCCCCTGACAGGACACAGCCTGCAGTCATTCATACAGCAGGCTCTGCCTTTTATTCCCACTTGCTGGAAATACAATAATCCAGAGAGTTCTGCATATGTGGCCAGGTTCTAAAGTCTGGGAAATTAACTTGTGTGTTTATGTACAAAGCAAGCATAGCAAGGCAGATTTTCCTGCACCACAGCCCGGTGTGGTTCAAGGAGAGAGCACCAGAATGGGATTTCAGATACCAGGTTCAGGTCTCCAGCCAACCCTTTCCATGCAGAGTTGCCTCTCCATGTGCCTCAGTTTTCTCTTCTGTAGATTGGTATCAGTGTTGCTTGAGAAAGATCTTGCTTTGCAGAGACCAGAAGGAGTAAAAAATGCTCCTGGCATCTAAGTTTAGGCACAGTTATTAACTTGCTTCCCCTGAGCTTCCTGAAAAAAGTTGTGAGAAGTTTCTCCACTGATTTCTGTTCTTGGGGCTGCTGTTCGGAAACATCTCCAAGCTGATCCCTCACTACCTCTTGGAGGATCTGGATAAACTTCATAAATTTCATAGCTTGCATGAAATGCCTGAAGAAATACTGCCAGGCTTCTAGAAACAGAAGGTAGTTCAGGAAATAGAGTATAATGTGTTTGTCTCCCATCCAAATACTTTGATCTGTAAGATAAGAATAGTTAACAAATAACAAAAAGTTCTCTTTGTTTTCAATTCAGTTTGTCACTATTCATCATTAGTTTATTTTGGATGCACTTCTGAGAAGTTGCTACCTGCACTGTGAGGAAAAAGAAATCAACACCATGCAGTAAAAAAATTAATTTGATAGTGAGGAACTAAGTTGTTATCTGAGTCTACAAATAAAATATTTTAACAATCACAATAATTAAAATTGTTTAAAATGATTTTTAGAAAAAAGTGCACACTTTGACTTTTTTATGATTTCAGAGTGAAGTTCCAGGACAAAGGAGTCAAAATGAAGCTGGTTTTGTTTAAGTTTAGATTGAAATACAGGTTTTAGTTTAGTTAGCAAAAAAGACTTTTAAATTTTTTCTGATGATTGCTTTCTCTATTACAGACTAGTCCCAGTATCTTCTATTTTACTGGAAGGAAATGAAGAGAAATTATACTTAGAAATACTGAAAGCTTGGAAATGAAAAAAAATAAGAACATTAAATTGGACTCAGAATCTTCTCCTTTCTTCTAGTTCTTCAGCCAGAAAAATATGACAAATGGCCCTGAATGAAATTATCCTCTTAATTTCTAGTATTTCTTCTCTTAAACATTTTAAATGGTTTTTTTTGTCCACTTGTGTTCTTCATGTTCTCTGTTTTCTTTTCTTTTTTTTCCCCAATGCAACGTCCTTGCCCCTTGGACTGATGTGGTTTGGAGATAAAGTTTAGACTTGTGGAGATCAGAACCCGAAGTCCACCCAAGCACTGGAGGAGCAGCAGCACTTCAGTGCATTGCAGTGCTTGCCCTAGCAGTTCTAATCTGATTTTAGACCATCCATGATCTCAGTCCACCACACTCAGCAGAAATTCTATTATTCTCTTCATGCCTTTCTCAAATTCAACTGATAATGATTTATGAAAAGAACCAGAGTCTGTGGACTGTAACAACCTCCAATCCTGGTCTCCTGATGAGCAGTGGAAGCATGAAAAGTGAAAAACTACAGTAGTGCTCATTTCCACCAGTCCTCATGTACCTTCCTGTTTCTTCTCTCCTTATACCATGAGTCATCCAACATTTGATGCCTGGGGACTCCATGTGTAATTTTGTTTCCCAGTCACTTTTGTCCCTTCCTCATGCAATGCATTCACATAAGCCCTGAGAGAACACAGCAGCCCCGGCCAAAATGGCTCAGCTTCCTTCCCAGGGTGTCAGAGAGCCAGGAAGAAAGGTTTGTTCAAGGTCTTGGCTCCCTCTCCTGGCTGGCTCTGCAGCAATTTTACATGAGATTTTAGCCCTTAAAAAAATTGTTGTTTGCTTACTGCCAATGCATACTTGGAACAGGAGAGAAGAGCACTCTTGTGATGAGATTCTAGTTTAAAAAAAAACAAAATTAGAAAGCTGGAAGCTAATCTCACTAAAAATATGTTAAGTAAAATCATCATGTTTTTTATATAGACTATTTGAAAATGTTTTATTCCTGCCAAGATTTCTTGAATACTACATATATAAGAAAAATGTTTTTAAAAAAATTTTCTCTGTTTTTCTGGATTACCTATATTTTCCTTCTGACCTCCAGGCTCTAGACTTCTACTTAATAAATGTCCCAATACAGGCTGTGTGTTATCCTTAAGCAGTGGTAGCATTCCCCCTACCTGCTAATTGCTTTATTTGTCCTTACTGCTTCCGTTCCCTCATCAACAAAGGCTTTAGCATAAAGGGCAATGAGGTAGAACATGACAAGGAGAGTGGGAGCCAGAAGAGTGAATACTTCTGTAATTACACAGTAGCCTGGAGTAGCTCTTCTCAAATCAATTATGTAGCCTGGATTGCCCAAAACTCTGAGGACAGAGCCCTTGTTTTAATTTGCCTATGGAGCTATGTGCTCCAGTAATGGGCAAAATTCTTCCCTTGTTACCAGCTGCCTTTTATAGGAATCCACATAATTCCTTCCTTATTTATTTTTCTTTAATTACTTTATTAATAGTACATTGTATTTAGCTCAGCTACAAACCAATCATTGCAAATTGCTTCACAAACATTACCAAATGAATTTTTACCTTGTCTTGTTGAAAAGGTAGGGCCATGTCCATTTTTCAACAGGGAAAACTGAGGCAAAAGATTGTAATAGAAAGTGATTAGAAAAAGCAAATGGAAAATCATCCATAAGATCATGACAAACTGTAGTTGTAAAGCAAATTGTCAGATAACCCAAGAATGTAACTCAGCAATCAAAACATTTATCCCAAACCCTATGCTTGCTGTGAAGTCCTCAGATTTATCCTTCTTGGGACTTTATAGCAGGCATAAACCAAGTTGGTATAAAAGCAAAGTATTGCCAGTGGCAAGAAGATTTCAGTAGTTTTGTAGACTTATTTTTGCTGTTACTGAAGAGTTTCCTAAACAGAGTACTGCGCATAACAGGGACAGTATGGGATTAAGGAGAATGAGCATCTTCACTGTCAGCTGATTTCACAACTCCATGCAGGTCTCATCTTCCAAAGGCTCCAGCTTGTTGTTCCAGAAGTCAGTGTCAGAACTTCCTTGGGATCAGTGACTGGGACTGGGCCCACATGATGGTCATTGCTTCCATGTGTTTCTCATCTCTTCCTTCTTGTGGGACACAGAACACAAGCTGTGTCCAAATGCTCGGAAAATTTGGAACTAGGCAAAACTTTGCTTTGGATCCCTACTCCATAAATGAACTCCCAGTATATAATGAGCAGTCAGGGTCCTGGTTGTTTTATTTAAGCATTTGCTTCAGCAATGCCCTAACTTAGGAAGGAAATTGTTTTGATGATACATTTAAAAGGCATTACAGCCACTGCCTGAAAGGAGAAGCTTCTATGAGGCAGAAGGGAGGCCAGTGAAGCTGTTCAGGTAACTGGTTCTTCAATAACAGGTGTGTGTGTGTGCAATAACAGAGGTGAAGGCCTGAAGGGAAATTTTTGGCAAAATTTTGATTCATTAAAACTAAAAAAAATATTTCATATTTCACAGTTTGAAACTTTCTAGACATTTCTAATTAACTGCAAGTATATTTAGATTGAAAACGTTTTCAGACTCTTAGCTAGAAAAGAGATGAACTCAATACCCATTCATGAAAAGTTTGTGATCATGTGTATTTGTCAGTGGAAAAGGTTTATCTGGAAAATAATGTGTCTGGCTCTAGTTGTAACCTTATCTGCATAACCTGTAATAGAATAACTATAGCTATAGAAAGACTTTTGTTCTTTTTGGCATAGCTGATCAATTAGATGTGTAGGATGGAGTTACAAAAGCTCTTACAGTTTGCAGGAGTTGCTTTGCTTTTCATGGCTGTGTGAACAGCACGGTGCTAGAAATGATGTTACAAGGAGTGAGTGATATTTTGAAAACCCAGTTATTCTTTATGTCATGTAGCTAAAGCCCTCAATTGCCACTGGTTTCCCATAGGATTTTGATGCCACAGAAATACACATGAAGGGTCAGTCCTTGCTTCAGTCTGTCTTGATGGCAGAAAATAAAGGCAATGTGTTATGACTGCTCACAGGGAGGCAAGGGTCAAGCTAATTTTTCTTCTGGTTTGGTTTGGGGTTTTGGGTGGGTTTTATTTTCAATCAGCTTTTTTAATTCATTTTTATTTTTGATGCACTCACCATCACTATATCATCTTTTCATTAGCAGCCCTCATTGGCCATAAGTAACTGCCCCAAAATCTCTGAGGAGTTTTCTGGGAGAGCTGGGAACTGAACCTTTCATATCTGTAATGACAGTCAATGCTCACTTCTAGATAGGGAATAGATGTAAACCTTCATTCAAAATCCATGTCAGGTTCAAAAACACCTTTTAAAAGACAGCTGACCCACTGTAGGATTACAGTTTCAGGTGAAGCAAGCCAGAGCCGGAGCAGGTCCTTACTGAATAACCTGCTGTGTGCAAGGTGAAAGCAGCACAATTTCAAGACTGCATCCACTTAGAAAGTCCAAGGATCCATGGAGAGCAACTAATCGACAGGGAATGAACCAGTACATCTTGCAAGATTTTTCTCTAGTCAACTTGGGTGCCAGTAAAATTGTCTCAAGACGCAAGAATGAAAAGTTTAGTAATTTATTTTTGCAGAGAAGTCCAGTAGCTGGACTGTGCAGCCTTGTCAGGGCAGTGGCACATCCTGTGCCGGAGCATCCAGACACATCAAAAGGCAGCACCTTTTTTTTCTGTACCTCATTTAATTTTACTGGGAAAATCCAAATTTATTATCATCCTGATATTAATTTGCCATGTTAGTCACTGCAGTAATGCCCAGACGGTCAAGAGAGCAGGGAATAATTGTCACTTGGAAGGAGACAGTATTACACAGATGGAAATCACCCCTTTAAGGATTTATAGGAAAACAATTGGTGCAGTATGGTGTCCAGCTACCTCCCCAACTACTGCTAATGCATTTGTGAAGGCATTAACACATTAAAGTTTGAGCTTGGCTCCCCCTTATCTTAGAACAGCCACCAAATGGCATTCTTGCAGTATTAACTTTCTGTCACTTCCAGCTCAAGATGTGACCTAGAGTAAAAGGCTTCCTATCACCCCATCAGCTCCCTTAACTCCTCTCTTTCAACGCATGTTAATTTTGTGTCTTCATTTCACAGGGCACAACTAGAAAAGAAATTAGAGGCTTGTAGTAATATTCTTCCAGTTAAAAGAAAACATTTGCATTGTCAAAGCTAATAAAGCTGACTTCTGAAGTTTCTGGAACTTCAGAAGCACTCAGCCTTACCACACAGGCTGCATGTAGGTGCACTAAAAGTATTTTCTCGCTCCTAAATCACTACATTTGCTAAGTCACAAAGCAAAAATGAAACAGTTCTCTATTCCTTTAAACATTTGGCTCATTTTTGTAGCCATGTGCCGCATGCATGCTGATATAACATCCCCCATACTTTAAAGGCTGCCCCCCACCAAAACCAAGACTGATTTCTAGAACTTACAAACTCTTGCCATCCCCCAGCCTGTCCTAGGAGACAGGAGCTGTGTCAGGATGATCAGAGGCTCAGCAGCAGCTGGCAGCTGTGCCTGCACCACAGCTGGACAGGGAGATCTCCCCTTCCTGCTCCCCCAAGCCCACAGCAGAGAGCAGACAGCACCTCCACTGCTGCTGCAGGAAAGGAGTTACAAACTGCAGCAAAAGTGGCACATTTTACTTGATGTTTATATTGAAGGTCACTTTTTATGTGTCTAAACTCAAGAGCAGTAAATATGACAAAAATGTTGATGAGAAATAATACGTGAATTCATTTTCTGTGTGGCCAGTGGGACCTGTGGAGATGCACATTTGGGTTTTTAGCTGATACACACAACTTTTTTCCTTTGCCAGCACTAGCTTCGCTCCACCTCTGTGCTCTTACAACTACATTTTCTCTGGGAGGTGGAAGGTTTGGTAGAGAGCAGCTGCAGCCAGTGGAGATTTCCCTCAGGTTATAGCTAGATCCAGAGGGCTCAAAAGATGAGGGGGAAAAAGGGGCTACAAGCAGCTCAAACACTCTGGGAAACAGCACCTTTATCACTGGGAAAGCAGAGAAAGCTGAGAAAACTAAGCCTTCCTTCATCCAAATCTTTTACCTTTGAGGGTTGGGGGATTTTTGGTGTTGTTTTGTTGGTTTTGGTTTGTTGTTTTTTTGTTTTTTTTTTTGAGGGGGAAAAGGCTGAGGCTGGGGGGATGGAGAGCAAAAATGCTGACCTTAATTAATGGAAGGCCCACTAGAGCTGAAGGAAAGAGTTTGGCTCTCAAGGCCTGGGCCTCCCCCTGAGCCTCTCCTGGGTGTAATGAGAGAGCTCAGCTTCATTACTGGCAGCTGAGGGGAAGGGTCACTGGGGCTGGATTTGCAGGGCCCTCATTGAGGGATCACTCCATGCTGAGAGAAGCTGGCCATGCTCTTGGACACCTGGTCATTAACATTGCTAATTAGCGGCCATTAATCAGGGCCCTGGGTTTTTTGTTGTGTGTCACCGGCTCAGAGGAACCAAGTGAATAAGAAGATTGTTTCATTACCTCCACAAGAGGTGGAATGAAAGCAGTTCCCATCAGCTCAAGATGAGCTGAATTAAGGGAAAGGTTAGACAACAATTTAAGATGAGCTGCCAAGGGGGAGCTGGGGGACCTGAGCTGTCCTCTGAGAGGAAAACCAGTCACCTATAATTAATGAAATCTTCCACAACCTCACCCTAATCACCGTGTGAGCTTCTCACCAAAAAAAAAAAAAAACACCTACCTTTCACATTGGAAGAACCCTAATTTATCTGTTTATGAAGTCCTAATCTTGGCAAGCTTTAATTCCATAGGATTTTTACACCATACATATATATATATATATATATATATATATACAAATACAAAAATATATATATAAGTATGCACTCACATAGTGTGAATGTGTCCCTGTGTTTGTTTCATAGATTAGCCTGAGTCAGCAAGGGTGGTTTTTACACAGCCAACCCTACTGGCAGGGGGAGGGGGGGAGAAACAAAAATCTCTATTAAAAAGTATCCAGACTGTATTTAAAAAATTTATCTAAATGTTTGCATTTTATGTGCTCGGGCTCTGAAAGCATTGAAGAGATTTGGTGGTTTTAAGTGGCCGAATAATTAAAAATGAGTTCTGTTTCGGTAGGTTAAAAAAGACATGGGAAAAGTGATAGTTATTGGCATACATAGGAAAAAGTAAAGAATTTAATTAGCAACCAGATTGTTAAAAGGCAGTGTTCTCCTCCCATGCTCCATTGTCTAACTTTTGTGGAACAGGTGCCTAATTTTCCTAATGGGATACATTTTAATTGACAAAGTAGTTTGATTGCTTCACACCAATTTTCAGTTCCTTGCTTACTTTTAATATACTAAACTCCTCTATTTCTACAAACTCAGATGCCCTCTAGAAAGTAATTAGAACCAGGTTTTATCTGCCTTTTTTTATAAACCATTTTTTGATTTCTGAAACCAACAAACGAAAAGCTTGATTTGTTCTGCTGATGTGTGAGAGCCAGTAACTTTTAGTCATATGCACCAAGCATTTCAATCAAGTTGTTTGCATATCCATTCATTTCAGAAAGACTCTCAAAATGGATTACAAACATTTAATTGTAAGAGGAATAAAATAATTAAGGCAGTACAAGTGAAAGTTAAAAATATGCCTAAGGATTCACAACAGTTATTGGATCATTCTCATCATGGGGCATAAATTCCTTCTTGTAGTTTCAAAGAACTTTATTCAAGTAGGCACATTGCCTTTCCTGACAACAGAAAGTAAACCTGTGTTTCTTATGTATGTGATGCTCTTTGTAGAGCTGTGAGATTGGTTAAAATGTCCATAAAACTAATCTTTGGAGCATTGCAGCTGGTCTGGAATTCTATAATATGATTTCTGGGACTTCATGGGAAAGTTGAAGGCTCAAGGGGAAATTACACAATGAACAGCTGAGAAAAAGTTGCATTCTGGCACAGAATCATGCAAATGGGGCACATTCTTCAGTTTTCTCATGACGGATTGTCTCTGAAACTACTGAGCCAAGTTGCTGAAATGCTAATGAAGGAGAAGCATCAATGAGCAGTGTCATCCTGGGGGCTTCTGAAGGGGACAGAGCAGGAGATGGAGGGAGGGGGCGAGGGGGAAGGAAGGAAGGAAGAAAAAGAGAATGAAAAGAAATGGAGCAGGAGTTTCAAATATTGGGGCTGGCCCCCTCTTAAAATTAAATGGGGGGCTGGGGGGAAACAGAGCTGTGGTGAGCTCTGGTGAACACGTTGCTCTGGGCTTATAAAAATTAATAAAAGCACTTAAAAGCTGGAGTTTAGCTTTGGCTAGGGGGAGGTGAGTGTGGGCACTGCTAACACTGGGAGCCACCCTCTTGTTTGATACATGAGATGGGTGTAGGGCCCCAGGGTCCCAGCAGATGAGCCTGGGGGAGGCACACAGATGTTTGAGGGACACCAGGGCAGGGAGCTTGAGTGACAAACAGGAGGAGCTGGAAGCTGCAGTGCAGCAGGAAAACTGTGACATCCTTGCCATCATGGAGCATGGTGGGATGACTCACACAACTGGAGTGAGATGGCTGTAAACTCTTCAGAAGGGTCAGGCGAGGAAGGAGAGGTCATGGGTAGTCCTGTGTGTTAGGGAGTGGTTTGACTGTCTAGAGCTTGATGATGATGATGATGATAGGGTTGGTGTGTATGGGTAAGGATCAGGCAGTGTGTGCCCAGGTGGCCAAGAAAGCCCATGAGCCCATGGCACCTGGTTTGTACCATCAATGGTCTGGCCAGCAGGACCAGGGTAGTGACTGTCCCCTGGACTTGGGACTGGCGAGGCCACACGTCACAAGATCTGTGTCCAGTCCTGGACACCTCACTACAAAAAACATTTAGAGGCTGGAGCAAGTCAGGAGAAGGGCAACAGAAGGGGGAAGGGTCTGGAGCACAAGTCCTGTGAGGAACAGCTGAGGGAGCTGGTGGTGTTTAGCCTGGAGAAAAGGAGGCTCAGGGTGGACCTTATCACTCTCTACAACTCCCTGAATGGAGGTTGTAGCCAGGTAAGCATTAGCCTCTTCTCCAAGGAACAAGGGATAAGACAAGAAGAAATGGCTTCAAGTTGCACCAGAGAGGGTCTAGATTAGATATAATCTAGGAAATTTTTCTTCACTGAAAGGGCTGTCAAGTACTACCCAGGGAAATGGTGGAGTCCCCATCTCTGGAGGTATTTAGAAGTGTAGAGAAGGCGCTTAGGGATGTAGTTTAGCAGAGGACTCAGCAGTGCTGGATAATGGTTGGACTTAATTATCTTAAAGATATTTTTCCCACCTAATAATTTCTGTGATTCTCATGAGAACAGGTTCCCATTGCAAAAATGTGGGGGAATGGAGTAGGCCTTTTACTTGTCTCTGAAAAGTGTTACTATTTGCAATTTTTTAAAAAGCCCTTTTATCATGGCACAGAATTTGTGCACTTCTGTTTGTACAGCAAAATAGTTCATTTTCCCATAGATAGGTGAGCTTTATAACCAGATAGCCCACAGCTCAACTACCAAGGCTCCTTAAATATTTGGCTTACAAGTACTGGATCTTGAAGAACATTTATACTAAAAATACCCAGAAGGCTACATTTTGCAGACTTTCAAAATCTTTCTGTTCTCTCTCAGATTCCAGTGTAAATGGCCAAAGATCTCAGCAAGTTGGTGCTGAGCTATTTTGAGCATCTGGCTGGTGGTTGCATCCCGTTAGTGTTCCTGGAGGAGCTGCTGGGTGGTGAGGACTTTAAAGTATGGCCCTCAGCCCTCCAGATGCAACACGTGTTATTCAAGCTTGTGGAAGGGCTGTGAAAAGCTGGCAGTCACAGAGGAACAAAATCCAGTCATCTGCCTTTTGTCCTCATTGCTGGTGAGAGTAGAAAATTAGTAGGTGTCGTAAGTGTTGTGCAGACGGGAGGAAACCAGACTCAGTGTTTGGGTCAGCATGAGGCAGGGCTGTGCAGTGGATGTGTCACTGGACCAGTGCTCTGAAGCCCTGGGTATTGACCTAATTTATAACCTCTGGCAAGTCCCTTAACCCAGTTTTGTTTCCTTTCCCACTTTTTTGCCTCAATGTGTCTATTTAAATTTGCTGAAATTAAGATATCTCTTCCTATGAAAATAAGATATTTGTTCCTATGACTTTTTATGTTGACTGCCAGGATGGGGCCCCAGTTTTACCTGGGTTTTTCCAGTGCTGCTCTGTTCATACAAAGATAAAACCAGTGGAGAACAATTGCACAAAATGTGAAACCTGTCATATGAAATCTTTCAGACCAGTTTGGAAATGGCTGTATTGGATCCACAGCAGTTAGGTGTGTTAGTGTTGTGTGTAATTGTGCTTTAATGGACTGCTTTAATGGTGGTTTTTACTGCTTTGAAGCCTCAGCAATACTTACAGCCTTAGTTTCACAAGCAGCCTTTAAATTTTGTGCAGGTATTTGCACATGCAAATCACTGGGTGGTGTCTGCCTGCCCACGTACTGCACTTATTTATGTTACATCTTGTAGCATTATTACAGAATCCCAGAGCTCTGGGCATGGAGCAGGACTTGTGCAAGCATCAGTTTCCCTGATGCTACAGCAATGCCAGAGACAGCAGAGAGATATAGGCAGGTTGGGGACACCAGAGCTCTCCCCACAACAGCAGGCTGAGGCTGCAGTCAGCACCCTGGTGAATGAGTTATTGCCCACCCCTTTGAGTTGTTTGGTGGGACCATTTTTGAAGATTTATCCTCCCAAGGAAGAGGCAAAGCCCAAAAGTATTTTTGATTAAATAATCACAAGGATCAGAGTTGGCCAGGAGCTGGGTTGACCATTTGGTACTTAATGAGAAAATGATATGGGGACAAGGGACCAGCTATGGAGGAGACACTTGCAGCACAAGTGGCACGTGAGGAGACCTCTTTGGGTAACTTATCCTGGCACTGCAAGGAGTTAAAGGAGGGGAGAAGGGAGCAGCTCCTCCCTCATATAGTCCCCACAGACACACACCTATACTGCTGTTAACCTGCAGGGAAAGGGCTGATAGCAACACAGAGGTCTACACATTGGACTACTGAGCCTTTCTTATTCCTGCATGATATCTCAATGGCTGTAATTAATGTGATTATGGATGCCATTCCTGCTTTGCAGGCCTTATGCCACTTTGGCTGAGTCCAGCCTCTCCACATTAAGCCCTGACCTTCTATGCAGTGGTGTCCCAAAATGAGACAGGACATGCTTGCCCAAGGATCTCTGCACCCTTCCCACTACTGCAGACATCTCCCAGCAGTTATTACATCCCACCCTGCCCCAGTCTGAGCATACTGCCCCTCAGACCCTTGGCACCAAGTTGTGACTGTGGCAAACAAGACTTTTTTCCTTCATTGCTGGCCTTTCTGAAAAATCTTCCATACCTTTGCATGTGTTGAGGGAATTCTCACCTTCTGAAAATCCTGCTTGTGCTGCTGCTCCCTGTCACTGGTTTCCCAAGCCAGTGCTGTAACTTCCCAATTTGCTGTGGAAGGATTGTTCTTGCAGCCCATTTGCACTATTAAAAAAAACTGGTAAATGCTGAGATGAAAATACGAGCTGTTTTCTTTAGGATGGCTCTATAGTTCTGAAACTGCTGGAAAGTATGTGTGCATTGAGAGGAGCAAGAGAATGAAAAGCTGATTGGATTTTATTGCTTTGATTTAAATAAAAATGGATTCTTTAAGAGCAGAGGTTATTTGGAGCTTAAAAAGATTTTGCAATGTTCTACTCAAGCAACGCTGAAAGAGTAAACAAAAAATTACAGCAAAGCAACCAGAATGCAGGATAGGTAATCATGGGGCAAAGCAGGTCAGTATTTAAAAAAAAAAATCCATGCATAAGTAAACATGGATGAAAAGGGAAGCCTGAAAGCACAGTTAAGGCCACAATGAAGGACTAAGAAGAAAGCTCCTATATTAGCACCCAAAGTTTTGATTGCATCTAACGGGAAAAAAAATTAACATTTTTTATGTTTCAATCTAAACTTTTCCAAAGTCTGTAGATGTAAATAAGAAATTTTGTTCAAAGGGTCATCTCAAATGCTATATTGTACACAGCAGTGTGATTACAGTGAACAAGTATTAGGAGATCCTAAAACACGCTGACAGCCTCTAACATGCCTTATTGTGCTCCAGTGCTCCAGCTCGTATGGTACAGTCAGGGGACCACACACAGTTCATAACAGTCATAATGGAAAATTGTACAGGCTGGTCTAGCTAGGCATAATTGGATGGGCAAGAAATTGAGTTTTCCAGCTTTCAGAGTTGTTTACTTGACCTGTTTTAATTTTAGTTGAGATGGAATAATACGTTTCTCCAGGAAATAGCCAGGAGTTGTCATTTTTTAGCCTAATAAATCTCATCTTCAGGAGTGTCTCTAAGCTCACATTTCTAATGACAAAGAATGCAAAATCTTTTGACACTATAGATTAAGTCCAAAGTAGTTTTACAGCCAACAGCATTTACATTGAACCAATTGAACTGCTTTAAAGTTTTATAGGAACCAACACTGGGTTTTTTTTTCACAATATCACTTGACCGGCTCTCTCCCGTTCTGCCAGCCTGCAATTTACTTCTTCTGACATATCCTTAATGCAAGTCCTGGTGTGCCAGTGTCACCTTGAATTATGTTTATTTTGAAAGCTTGTGGACATCCCTGTTGGCCCCCCCAGGGAAAAGCACTTTTGGACTGACTGCTGAGAATTAGTATTGGACTGTGTTTACTTTGCTCCAAGTCCAGCAGCTCTTTGGGCTGAAATTTGAGAAGAGGCTACCAAGCCATTTTTAAAAACAAATGGGTCTTAAGCCATGCAACTTTGTAGGCAAACAAATCAGAAGCTGCAGAGCTCAGAGTTGTTATGCTTTTTTTAGGCAAGTATCTGTTTATAAAACAATGTAATAAATAAGGAGGGTTTGCACCAGCACAGTGTCTTTTGGCTGGATTATTGTCATGGTGCATTGGATTCTGACAACACTTGCAGAGCTCAGCTGAAAGTTTTTGCCACACCAGTTTTGGAGTGATTGAAAAAAAGCCATAAAAAGGTGTGAAACTCAACATCCTGACATATGAGCCGTGGCCCATGAGAAGAGCTGTCCCCAGAGGGCACCAGTGCTTTGGGGTGTTCCTCATTGCCAGAAAGATTCTTTGACATCTTAGAATGGCACAGAATAAATCAGCCTTAGACTGTTCTCATTTACATCTCAGTCTGAATTCACTAATCCAGTAGCCAAAATAAGGTATTTCTTTTACCTTTCCAGTTCCATGTCAATCTGACTTGAGGTTCCTTAAAGTCACTGTACCCCAGCACCATTTTCCCAGCAGCACTCTTGCAGTGGGGTTATTGGAGCTTCTGAGACTTTCAACCTTTTAATTTTTTTTTATTTTTGCAATGGTCAGTTTAGCAGTAGTTTTATTTATCAAAATGTGGGACTGCAGCATAAAAGAAAGATCTCAGTTACTTAAAGCTTTGAAAAAAATCACAGTTGGCATAAGCCAGGAAAATAAGCCATTTTAAGGTGAACTGAAAATATTTCTAGTAATTGAATCATGCTGGAATCTCCTCCCTACTCCACTCCCCTCTGTCTGAACCACTCTTGCCCGTTTGGACCCTGGTGTGTTACCAGGACACTCTGGAAGAAACTTGTCTGGTCTTCCACACTGATTTGAGTTTCTCTGACTCAGTGGAAAATTTGCCTTGACTTCATGGCAGCTGGATCAAGCTTTCTGCAAGTAAATAAAGGATCCCATTTTCCAGGCTTTTGTATGGTGTCTCAGCACTGCAAAATCTGTTCAGGTTATTAAAAATAATTATGTCATCAAACTTATTTTTATTCCTTTATATTTTGGCTTGAAAAATAAAACGGAAAAAAAGAAGCATAAACTCATTAAGCTCTAATCTAAAACAAAAGTTTGGAGCCAAATGTCCATGTTCAGTATTTTCATTCTTTAAACAACAGTGTCCTATTAGACAGAGATAACACATAAGGGGTACAGATGACAAACAGCACATTCATAGGATCTGTATTCACTCTGAACAGAAAGGAAAAAGAAGTGTGTATTTACCAGTAATTAACATATTAAATAGTGTTTGGTGAAATCCATAATATGATTAAAAAAATAAGAATTCCTGGATTACAGGGAAGAGCAATTACCTAAATAAAAGCAACTGAAAAGTTGTCCAGAGGTATATAATAATAATAATAATAAAGATCCCCCTCCCCAGTGGGAAATGATTACACAGTAATCCATGCCACTTAGTCAAATATCAGAAAAGGATCCCATAGACCCATAATTAGCAATGTAACAAGCAGAGCCTTGAGAAAACAAGCTGGTCCTCAAGACAATAATCTTCATTGCTAGCACCCATCCAACAGCCTTCGACTCAAGGAGTGAAAGAGGCAGGCGAGATAATAAAGGGACCCAACAGAGCCAGCAGGAAAGTTCCCCATGTGCTACTTTGAGTGGCCTTCAAGGGGGTAAAAAGAGGAGAGGTAGGAGTGGGCAAAGCAGTCCTGCCCTCCCCTCCCTAAAAAGAGTGAAAAAGAGAGGAAAAGAATCCAAGTTGCTTCTGCAGAAGCTGCCTAGCGACACACAACTAATTACAACGACTGGTCCCCCTGTTTGCAGATCTTGTTATCAGTAAAAATAATAATAAAATGAGCCCTAGCAGTCTGGATATCTGCAATTACAGTGTGAATTGCATGAGAGGATTATATGAAGTGCTCTTGGCGTGGAGGGTGGGGGACCAAGGCGCTTCAACTTGAGAGCAGAAAGCAGCTGCTTTGGGGCTTTGCACCTGCTGCTCACCAGGCTGTTTTCACCTCTAGACGAAAACAGGCTTTTCTCTCCTCCTCTGTCTCCTTTCTTTTCACACAGAGCACAAATGTAAAAACAGAGAAGGATTTTTATTTGAAAAAGAAAAAGAAGGAGGAAAAAAATGGACAGAAAGTGAAATTGTCTTCTTAAAGAAGTTTTTCTGAAGCAACATGAGGGGCGTCTTAGGGCAGCCAAGGGGAATCTGAAGATGGAGTGTGGGGCCAAAGAAACAGGCAAGCGGCTCCATTTTAATGCAGAGGCAGCAGACAGAGTGCGATCTGAGATTGGCAAAGTTTCAATGTAAATCCAGGGGGCAAGGGGGATGGGGCTGGGATGAGAAGAAAGGACTCTTTTACTGTTTCATGCTTCTAAGTCCTGCCGATCAGCATAAGCTCAGCTCGACATTCTGGGAATAGCAATGAGGCACACACAACAATCAAAACACCCTAAATCTGTTTGATGATTCAGACACTTCGTGCATCTGCACCGACAAAATGGGACTTCAATTAAATAACTTGCAGATTTCCACAGAGGGGGGAAAAAGTCGGGGGAACATGAGGATTTTTAATTAGTAACTCTGAATACAAGCCGTTTTTTTAATTAGGTGTTTGCACTACCACTTTATTCTTAAAGGGAGATTTGTAAGCGCGTGGGATTGTTGTGAAAGAAGATCCTGGACAGTTTGTTCCTAACATTTTGTTACAACCTGCGTTTGCTCCTAAACAGCTTTTCTTTAGCAAAGTAAACTCAGCTACAACTCCAAGCAAGTTGTTCAAATGAAGGCTGAGATTTTTTGGAACTTTTAAGTGTATACGCACATCCATAAATAGGTACAAGTATATATGTAGTGCCCAGAGTAGGTTTCAAGGCCCTGCAAGAGTTTTTGTGTGTTTCTGTGTTTCAGACTACTCTCTGTGACTAATCTAGTTAAATTTATATATATATATATAATATATAACTGTATTCTAGGCATTATATACATAACTGCACAATACACAGGGTTTATAAAGAGATAGCAGAAGTTTGTCACAGAGTTGAATGAAATTCCCATATGACTTCACTGCTCTGCAGCCACCACTTTTAGAACAAACCACTAATGATTGCAAGCTTCAGAGTCTGAAAAATGATGGGTGAAATCCCAGACCCTTTGAAGTCATTGAGTGCTTTTCATTCACTATTGGGGTCAGGATTCATGCTCAAAATCTCTCGAGTGTGTGCTGGCGTGGCACAGTGATGTACAGGTCTCTCACATGCACATGCACCGTGAACCTGCAAAATCTGCTGTGAAAAGGCATCCTCCCTGTGGCAGGCTGTGGTTTTTGGAGCCTTAGAAGACACATTTGATCTTTTTAGTAGACAAACCACTGAGGACACTAGAATGAGGACAGTTCTGTGGTAATTTTAAAAATGTGGCCAGAGAGGAAACTGAGGAATTAACATATTTTTGCATCTTTATCTCTCAGCTCTTGGACATTTATTTTTTTAATTTTGATAAAACATTTCATGTTGTGGAAGAGATTAAAAGTTGGATTTCTCAACACCCACCCGACCCTCCCCCTCCTTTTCCTAACGGGTACAGCAAGATCATATAAAGAGGTACCATGATCATTTATCCAAATGCAAACAAACCTAAGTATGAGGATTTACCACAGCCTGACTTTCTTTTTTAAAAAATTTATTTCATGTGTTAATACAAAGACTATTTAGCAGAAATAGAATGCCAGGATTTGCATATGAATAGATACCTAAAGATCAACGAGATCAACTCATTAGGGCCTGAACATCTAAACATACGAAAGTCAAAGAGGCCAGAGCTCAAGAGCCTGGCTGCTGAGATTCCCAGTGACTAATCCAAGCAAAGCTGATAGTTTTAAACTTACTAGTATTTTTTCCTGCCTTAACAAAAAATATCCTTTACCTGAAATCAAAGCTCAGTCCAAGGAAAATAGCCTTGTGATTGTGTCTGGGACTTAATTTCTTCCTTTGCCACAAGCTTTCTCCATGGCATTGGGCAAGTCATTTTGGGAGGGATTCGCCTGACCCAGCAGTATCTGTCTCGAAGGGAGGGAATTTAACTACCTCATCATCCGGGTTCCCTTTGCAGTCAACGTTTAAAAAAGGCACTTTCCAAAGGGCTGTTCATTCTTGCTGTAGTGTCCCTCCTAAGACAGTGTCTAAATCTCTGGCTGCAGGTGCTTATCTCGTCCCCTTGCCTATGCCAAGAGTGTCTCAGAGTAGTTCAGACTGAAATGAGTATGGAGTCTGATGTGCCTCAGTTCATCATCTGTAAAATGGGATTAAGTGATTAATGCTACCTCTGTATCTCATGGGTGAGTTAGGAAGTGGAATATATTATAAACCACAAGATATTCAGATATTAAAATAGTGAGAGTGATATGAGTGCCATAAAAAGATAAGGTCCTGATCCAGTATCTGTGGCAACCAAGGGAATCTCTCCTCTGGCCTTTTGTGGGTATTAGATCAATCAATCCCCAGTGACATTATCCATTCACTGCAGAGTAAGTGAAGGTATGGCCAGAATTTTTCCACCGGCAGAGAAGGGAGAGGGTATGGGAAAGCCCTGACCTTACTCTATGCTTGAATAGTAGGAAGAGGGAAAGCACAAACAGGCTTTCAAAGCTGCCTACAGGATTTGGACACATCAGCTTATTAATGTTAGCGGAAATTGGGCATCCACATCTCTGGAAATTTCAGCCTCTGCATTTACAACACAAAAAGAGCCCAGCCACAGAGGAGATATTTCCCTAATCTTGGCACCACGGCAGATTTTTGTTTGCGCTTCCTTGGATTAGACCTTTAGCAAACGACAGTGCTCGGATGTTGCGGGAAGGATGCTTTTTCTCCTCACTCACTCCAAGGTGTAGCAGGCAGTGTCAGGGCAGCATATTCTCATGGCTAGACCCTGAGCCTGTCATTAAATCTGTCTTTTGACCTTGGGCAAGTCACTTAACCTCAGTTTCCTCTGACTGTAAAATGTAGATAAAATATTCCCTGCCTCACGGCAGTGTTGGGAAGATTAACAGTTAGACATTGTTCTGAGAACCTTGAATAAGAGCTGTGAGTGCATGCAGAGCACTGTTTCTATTGGATACTGCTTTCTCTTTCTACATACAGAAGGGCTGACTTTTAAACTGGCAAGAAGCCCAGGCCCGTGACTAGTGGTGTGCCCCCTTTGAATGCACAATAACTACAGTTGCATGCACAAATTGGGTATCCGTGCATGGAAACTGGACACACAGTTGTTTACAGAACAGAAGAGTTTCTCTCTCGTGTGCCCTTGGAAAACTCAAGGACTCCATTTATTAAGTAGAAAAAGCAGTGCCACCACCCATGCAATATCAAACAGTTTCTAGGCAGCATTTTCAGAGGGTTAATAAGGTATAATATCATTCCCTCCTGAGACTGTAAGGTGGGCACTTTATGTTGACCTGAGTTAAAATTTCACACTCATTTTACAACTCTTGCAGACTGTCTTGGTTTAAAAGTGCCAGGCGAGACGTTTTGGGCAAGTTGAGAAGGGAAAAGATTTGCAGGTATTTTGTTTGATGTGTGTAAATCAGGGCTGAAATAAATGGCATAGGTGGAGTTTACTCAGAGATAAATGGGACTTGGCTGAGAATCTGGCACTCTTTATATACGAGCCCATAAACAAACCACAGTCAGGACAGCAGACACGTTGTGTGAAGTCTCAGGAGGGATGCTTGGCCAGGGCTTGGGCTCTGCTGGCCTCACTGAGGAGCCCTGCTCTGTGCTGCTTTGGGTGAGGGTGTGCTGGAGGGCTGTGAGGATCCCAGCAGCAGCCAGCTGTGATAGGAGGAATGGAGGCTGCATACTCCCTCTGTGCACAGTTTGATCTCCAGGCATTTTCCAGAATGAGAACTCCAAGAAGAGAACAAAATAAATCTCATTAATAATATGGGGGTGAGAGGAGAAGAAAGAGGGAGTGAGGGCAGAGAGCCACTGGCCAGGACAGTATTATTTTTTCTCACTCACGGAACTCCTTTTGCTACAAAAGCTAAACCTTCAAGCAGGAATATCTCACATTTCTGTATTCTCTGCTTTTCTTCTGGCTGTCACTGGAGGTATCTAGAAGAGATGGCGGCAAGGTTTTGCAAAGCTTTCCCATGCCATACAGCTTCAGGCACCACTTGCTCCAAGAGCAACCCACTTACAGGCACCTTCCCATGCCCCAGGCCTGGTCTGTGCCATGGCCCTGCAGCAGCAGGAGTCAATGTTCCTCTCACACCTCAACACACTGAAAGAAGACAATATTCTGGGATGGCATCAGGCCTTGTTGTCTTATTTATGGTGAAGGAGCCGGCTGCATAGTCCTCTCTTCAGGGTGGGTGAGCAGCATCAGCTTAGGATGTCCCCATCACTACAGCTTATCTGCTTTAAGCAGTAATACACTAATTTACTACTGTGGTAGGAATGATTGAAATCTTTAGACATAATGGAGGAAGTTTAATAGGGTCTACTGAGAAACCCAGGTGTTTAGATCAGCTTAAAAATAATAACCTTCTCCCCTGCTGAGCACTTTCTTTTCACAATAAGCTCAGCTTTTATTCTTAACCATAAAGACTACCTCAGACAGGAAATTATTCACGTGATTGGTCTTTACAAGTAGCGGAGGGTTTAAACTCGGGGCTGGAGAGGTCATTAGTGGACAGCCATGTGATTAACCTTTGCTTGCCCGTTTCTTTTCACACTTTGTTAACAGCTCCCATTATTGCCCTTCTGTGTCTCAAGGAAGTAGTTTATTGACAGTATAAAAAATACATAGCTACAAATTCCAAAGAGCCTATCCTTGTGTAAAACCTCCAGTAATTTCTAGCCAGATGATACACATTGGGCAGAGCCCCTCAATTTCTGGCCAAAGTGGATCCAGAAATAAATTTGCCCATTAACACGGGATCTGAGTTAACACGTTTGTTTTACCCAGTGCAGGACCTGTTCCTGGGCCTGTCTCAGAAAGTTTTATAAGGTAAAAAAACACTAAGGTTTAGTTACACAGTGCCATTAGCACTTGTCTTGACATATCACAGCTTAATAGGAATCAAACCAGACACTGAGTATCTTTGAGCAGAAATGGGCATCCAAAGGACTTTAAAACCTTGATCAAAATGATGAGGTCTTCCAGAGCTGTGGTTTGATTTTGAGATGATCCATCTGCAATTAACTTTTTCTCAAGCCAAAGGAGCAGCCTCGAGTTTCTGTTCTGGCCTGTGCTGGCTGTGCCCAGGAGCTCTCGGTGCAGAGTGTGACACACACACCCAGAGGGACCCATGCACGGGGGGATCTCTTCTCACAGCCAAAGAAACCAAATAAAAACAACACCGAGGCAAAAGCAAAATGTTATGAAAGAGGAATAGAATTTCTGTGAATATAACACCAAGCAGCATCAGTTTTGCACCACTCTGGACTTTGTGTCTTGCATAAAATTAATAGTGAAGATGGCAACAACAAAATACTGCAGCAAAGGCTGGGGGCAGGGGAGACGGGTGCCTCTTTTACTTATTTATTTTGCATTGTTGTTGCAGGGTAAGTTCAAGAGGGAGGTGAAAGGGGGGAGGTGTTCAATGGGGGCTTTTCCAAAGCAAAAGGGTCTTTTGGACAGAAAGAGAGTGTCAAGGCATTTTGACAGAAAGTGGCTGAATGTGTCTTTTCTAGTTAACTTCTGTGAACTGCTGGGCATTTCCGCACACAAAGGGGCACTTTCTTGGCAGCTGAGGAGCGAGGGCAGAAGTCAGAGAGGGCAAAAGAAGAAGAAAAAGGAGAACACCAGTTTATGAACACAAAACTTACAGTAGAATTTCTTTTTTTAAGTAGAACATGTACATTGAAGAAAGCCTCTGGGCAGGCATAACTTCCTCAGCTGGCGTTTATTTGGCAGAAAACCCAAGCCTCAGTGAATTTTACTGCGCTTCAGGAAGCATCCACCCACAACATCACTCAGCCTGTGCTCAACCCAGCAGGATCCTGGGCCCCTTCAGCTCCTCTTGAAGCTGCTCAGTGTTGTGGTGCTCAGCCCCTTGCAGGGCTGAGGCTGGAGCTCAGGATGGCTGTGAAGCACAGAGAAGAAAATTCTGAGATGTGTCAGTGATCCTAGAGGCAGCTCTGGTGCCAGTGGCCCTGGTGTATACATAATTTCTGACGTCTAGACTAGATAATCTAATGGTGGCTCAGATAGCTCTGCACTACATTACATGTTAGGTATGTCCTAAGATTTCAGCACTTCTCCCTCAGTTATTCTATTTAGACTTTGGGGTTTTAAATTGAATGGGGAAATTAAAGTACTTGACAGAAGTGAAAACAAAGGACATCTTGAGGGATTATGACAGTTTCCATAAACAACAAAGAAAGCACTTTTTTTTTTTTTAGTTTTATCTACATCTGACTATTTCTTAAGCTCTAACCCAAGCCAGACTTGGCCTTCCTTTATGATAGTTATACATCAGAAGTGAGACAAGATTTGGAACTCACTATGAAAGAATTACATGAAAATCTATTCCAAGGGAAAGGTGAGATCAATCAGAATGGCCTGTGCAGGTCTGTAGAAACACCTGAGATGGAGCAGTAAGGAATTAAAAAGCTGTGCAAGAGCAGCAATGACAGGAGCATTTGAAACAGGAACTTCAGCAACAGCCTATAATTGCAGAGTACAGAATTTTATTTATTCAGAGGGGAAAGGTCAAAGTAAGGTCCCAAGGCAAAGGCAGCTTGAAGTTTAGTTGGATCCACAAGCCCTTCTGGAATTGACCATTTATGTCTAAACTGGTCAAAAAGTGGTTTTGTAAGTCACAACTCTATTTTGTGTTTTAGCTTTCCTATCAGAAGTAAGAGCTCCAGTTTAAGCAAACTTACTTAACCTACAGCATTTAAGAGCAAACAGGACTAGAGGCACAAGAGGCAGATAAGGACTCGTTAGGATGATTGTGCTTTTGAACTCCATATTAGAAAGATGTATCTGTTCAGCTGCATAAAAGCATTTTATGAACAATATACCAGAGGTGTTAGTGATATTTTAACAGCAAAGAGCCTCAACCAAGAACATTTTAGTCATTTACCTGTACCTGGTTACAAACTTCTAATTAAAGCTGTGTCAGAGCTTCTGCATGTTTTTAGCTTTCTGGAGTTTATCTTGAGTCTTGATTTTAAGAATTACCTGCTGGCTAAAATTTGTCATACAAGAACTTACATAGGAACATATTTTAAATAATAATAATAAACTTTGACAGCTTTATAAGTTATTACAGTGTTTCAAAAAAGAAATCTGTCAGTTCAGGTTTTCTTAGGACCCCCTGGAAATGGTGCTGTCTGTTAAACAGCAGTCACTGACACTTGGGGATTGTTACTAAGTGTTGGGAGTGAAGCCAGGTACCTCAGCTGAGGCATGTTTCCAAAAGAAGTTATTGCAGGTGTGTTTTATTAACTCACCACCCTGTGTATTTCTTCTGTATTTTAGGTCAGAAACTGCAAGGGCTGAGTGGCCCTGGTCTACTTATTTTTTATTCTGACTGTAACACAAAGGCAGGGTCATACTTGGACTAGGCCTTGTGCTTTTGTTTTGTGTAGAAGGTTTTGTTGGTTGGTGGTTTTTTGGGTTGGGTTTGTTGTTTCTTTGGGGTTTTTTTACAGCACTAAAACCTGAAACTTGGCTGAACTTGAGATTCTTGAGAGCTCTCAGCTGGAGTCGTTCTGCTATGCACTGCTCCTTCCTCTTCCACAGGGGAGGTGTCAAGGTAGGAATATGGGCTCTGCTTTCAAGGTAGGAATATAGTCTGTACTTCTTTGTCCCAGTGCTGTACCAAAGTCACCTTGAATTTGATCTGACTGAGAACACACATTGCATCCTTATTTTTGCCTGTCCCAGTTCTCCTGTGCTGGGTGCCATGAGTTCATCGTAAAGTAAGAATTCACTGTGCTCTGGCTGTAGCTCTCATTCATACATGGTGGATACAGCACTCTCTGGTATGTGTGGCAGGACTGTCTTCTGTGGTAACTCCTGGCTGTCCTCTTTCCTTGGATGAGCCCAGAGACCTCACTGGAACTGAGTGTATTGTGGGGATGCCTTGAGCATGCTGTGAGTGAATGGATTTGGCTCTAGGTGAGACAAACTAATGGATTTTTACTCACAGAGTTGTTTTTGCCTTTAAGCTCCTGCACTTCAAATACTTTTTACCCTCCTGCTCCCTGCAGCTGTCACTGCTCCCTTAGGAAGGAGACATGCCTGGCTGATGGCAACAGAGGTTGGTTGCTCACCATCTTCCTGAGACTTAGCATCACCACCCTGATGGCAGCAAAACCTTTGATTCTGAATCCTGAGGCTGCTCATTGTCCCTGACAGGCTTGGCATTCACTTGGTTGTTTTCCTATACTGTCATAGTCAGAAATCAGCAGGGGAGTCAGTTACTGGCAATATTCACTTTTTGAGCCTGGTTTGGTTTCTTTTATAGACTGGACATGTCTAGGCAGGTGCAAAGGCTGTTCTTTTTCCTCATGTTGGCTAATGTGACCTCAGCCCTAGTCTGAGCAAAGGGTTTCAAATGTTCTAGGATTTTAGGGAAGGGAAAGGTCTTTTCAGGCTGCTTTTCAGGCTCATTTTCAGGGTGCTCCTTGGAGTTTTAAATACCAAGAGACCTCATTTAATACCTTAGCAGTAGCTCACTGCTGTACAAATCTGACCAGAGCCGCCACAAAAACAGTTACTTTTCTACCACAACTTGGTGACTGAGCTTTCCCATTGTAGTATTGGTTTTGGTGCTTCTTATCATTTTTAAGTTCTGGTTTCTCTTACATCTAATACACCTGTTATGATTTGGAAGGGTGACTCAGGCAGGGAGTGTTCAAGTTGGGATCTGAGCTTTGCCACACACTGGTGTGAGAGAGGAATTCTCTTCAGCCACCTGTTCTCCCTTATTCTGGGTGTAAAAGTGGACTGACAGTTCTTAGCCCTTGCCCATTTAACTGAAAACTTTTAGGAGGATAATCTTACTGCTTTGGTGGGGTGGCTTGCTTGTTTGGTTGGGGTTTTTTGACTGATAACTCCAGTTTTTGCTATAATGCCAACATTAAGTAATGAGAAATTAGTGAAACACTTCTTCCCACCCTGTATATGGTACACCACATCACAGTGCCAAATATTTTTTTGATGAGAAGAGCTAAAGAAGCCCCTACACTTTCTGCATGGGGAACGGCTACAACAGAGGGAGGATAGACAAGATGAATTTTTTTGATAGTCTTTTATTTTGAAATTCCAAGCTGAATGGCTTGTATGGACTTGCTAGCCAAGGGGAGAAGAGGTGCCAGTGAAGTTTTAACATCACAGTGTGAACACAATTTTAGTCCTTTCCTTTTCTCTCTATCCATTTTTGTCCTGGAAGTCACATTTACAAATTTATTTTGTGGCATCACTGGCTGATGCTTACACAAGATCTTTGCATGCTTGTATCTAACATTGAATATTACTTGCATTTTTTAATATTTTCATAAAAACACAGCTGAGTAGGCCCTCTGTGTTTCATCCTGGGTAGCACATTCCTGGGGTTCAATGGGGCATCTCCTCTCCAAGCACTGCCTACACCAACTGGCACTGCCAGAGGCTTGGCTGCCTTTTCCACAGTGCTTTCTCAGGGTGCCTGGTACTCAGACTGCCAGCACAAAAGCTGATTCAGACCAGCTTGATGCTCAGGTATACTGAGAACTGAACCACAAGCAGATACCATCAAAACACATTTCACTTGTGACCTTTCACAGCCAATGAATTGGAGGGATTTTCCTTTGCTGTGGATCAAATTTAAAACTACTTCCCAGGAGTGAAAGGTCATCTCGTGGAGTCATGATATCCAGTTAAATACAGCTAAATAGAACTCGTTAGCATCACAATGAATGGAGTTATATATTACCTGCTCTGGAGGATGACTGGGGTGGGTGGGGTAGATCCCTCATCACCCTTAATAAAGCACCACAATAGCAGAGAAAAAGCACAAAGAGCAGAATTTGACTAAATCTGCCCTTTAAATCTGTTTCTTCTGGCTAGCAATATGAGTGGTCAGAAAAACATGGGAAATGTCACGTAAAGGATGTATTCTCCTCTTGCCATGTTTGCATTCATGGCAGCTACAATTCCATCCAAGTGAGAATATACTCTGTACCAGCTCCCAGCAGGGCTTTGATCTGCAGATACAGCCTGCTCTGAGGAAAAAGGAAATCCAGTGATCTTGTGTCTGAAATTAGATTCCCACAGAGGGGCAAGCTGCCCCTCCAGACACTATCTGATTGGCAGAAGGGCTTCATATATAAGTGGATCCATGACATCTTTTATCCTGCCCAGCCAAGAAATACTTCTGGGGAGTATTTCTTGCTCTCCAGCCCTTTCCTAATGATTGTCATTTCAGCCCTGCTGTTTCTGGTCATACTTCATGAGGACTATGTTTCTGAGTGTAAAGCTGCGCGGCTCTTTCCTCAGCACTGGCAGCAGGTCAGGGATGTGAAATGAGTGCAGGAGGCTTTGGGATCTTTGGTGAAGAGGCTGTCTCAGATCAGGGGAGGATCCACACACAAAACTTTGTGTCATCATCCTGTTTAGTGAATAGCTCATAGTCAATCATTTACCTTGGTGATCTGGCTTTTTCTTTTCTCTCTTCCCTACTTGGCATTCTTGGGTCTGTGTATTCCACTTCTCTATTTTCTACGGGATGGAAGGATAGATGAGATCAAAGTGAAGGATCAACTTCTTTGTTTATAATAAATAAAGGACTGTTTGAATTCTCTCAACCTTTTTTACAAGGTTCCTTTACCTATATGTATTGCTTTGACTTTTCTGTACTTATTCAAGGCTTAATGTTCATAACAGCCAAGCAAGTTACTGCCGTTAGGAGTCAAATACAGCTGGGCATCTACAGAGGTTCTTTTGCTGCTTAGTTCTTAAGGGATCATAGGGATCTCTGCTCTAATGTCCAGTAAAACTGACTCTTGGGACTGCTGCACTCAAAGCACCCACCTCAGTTAGCAAATTGCTGAGGACAGGCAGGGATGTGCAGGCTTTGAGCCATGATGGATGAACTGTCACTTTGATATTGTAGATGGTGTTGGGTTTCCTCTCTGGCTGGTTAAAGCAGAACCAAACTGCAGCAACTGTTAGAGAAATAAATCAGCTTTTGCATGTCTAGTGGCCACAGTGCCCTGTTCCCAATCTTCCCCTGCTGCCTCTCAACATCAGGGTCTGCAATCTGCTGCCATTCAAGAACCAAGGAAGATCAAAGCCAATTTTCTTTTCCAAGTCCTCTGAGTGTGTTAGTAAGTTGGTGAATTTTGGTCCCTGATGAAACTGCTGGAGAGGCCATGGGTGTGATCCAGCACATAGCAGTGCCTCTGGTGGCTCTTCAGGCATTGTGGCTGCTTTTGAAGCACCAGAGCAAAACCATGCAGTTCCCAAGCCATTGAGTGGAGAAAAATTGGGGACCCTTACCCCCTTCCAAGGGAAACTCTTTTTAATGTCTTACCTCAAGTATGATACACCAGTCATACCTGCCACCAGTGTGTTCTGCCAGCTGAAGGCAAGCATGTAAGGGAAGAAGTGACACAGAAAGGGGATCAGTAATGAGGCTTTACATTTATTCATACTAAACCAGGGATTAGCTATGGTAGGTGTAAATTATTTTGTTAATGGACTCAAATAAACCAAAAGTCAGTGCTATCAGCATCTCTGTCTTAGCATTTCCAGTGATTGACTGAGGGAGTCTGGATGGAGGATGGTCCTGGGAGTAGTCTGGAATATTTACTTTTTTTTTTTTTTTTTTTTTTTAATAAGGCTTGGATTTTAATGACTTCCAATAAACCTGCCATCCATGTACTAGAAATACCTCAAAATTTCCACCCCTGCCTAAGGCAAGCTCCACTGGAGTTAGGCAGTGCTGATTTACACCAGCTGAGGTGCCTGATTTTATTTTATTTTTATAGGATTTTTTTGTCCTTGGTTATAAAACTTTTACTAGCTGGAAGAGATCACATTCCATTCAGGAGCTCGCTTTATGTCCTTCAGATAAGAAATCATCACCTTGGTGCAGACAAGTTTCAGCATTTCAGCATTGAGAAAGGGGGGAGCAGGGAAGGGGAGCAGATTTCGCTTCCTAACTGAAGTGCTTCCCACAGATGGGGAAATGCCTCCAGGAAAAGCAGGCAGAGGGAGCCTGTTCTGTAGAGAACATCTGGAAATGGAGACCTGCATATTCCTTTTCTTCATGCTTCCAGAGCTGCAGGGCAGTTGTGTCCCAGAAGGTGACTCCTGCTTTGACTCTGAGCTCTCCCCATCCTCTGCAGCCTCCTCCTTTCCCACAGGATTACCCTGATGACCAGGGGCATTTCCCAGGCTAAGGCTGCCTGAACACGTAACACGATCCTGGGATCTGTCATCCTCTGTTGGGTAATCAGCCACTTCTCTCTACCCCGATTTTTTAATGAGGAAATAATCCTTTTTCTCCTGCTTTTAATGCAATATGTCTTTTTGAATGTATGGAAGGGCTGTGTACTTCTGAGCCACTGCTGAGTGATTCTATCAGTTGGGTTTATCTTAGAATTATGCTGCACTTTCGTGGTTTCTAAGGCAACCACACTTTTTGAATGAACTGTGGAGTAAATGAAGGTATCCAAAATATGTGACAGACAGATCAACCTACATGATGTGCCTCTGATATACTGAGTTACCTGCATGTAGCAGTTCAACTCTTTAAACATTTCAGGCTAAATAGTATCTTGAGCTCTTACAAAACCTGATGTATATCAGCTACAAATCTGATTCTTGCTGATATGGGACACGGTGCTTGGTATGGCCAGGCAGGTAAGGACTTTGAAAGGCAAAGGTGGTCCCTAAAGACTTCAGTAAGTTCTGGCAGTTTTCATTTGAAAATAACTAATTGGAAAAATAACTAAGAATGTTATCATGAGCATTGGTCTATGTGCAATTAAGGGATGGCAGTGTTTGTTTCTGTTTTCTAAATACTTAAACTCATTGGGAATCAAGGTACTGGAATTCTGAACTTTCCAGTCTCCTTTTCTCTAAGGGTCTATTTTCTCTGCAGAAATGGGACTGTCTGTGTCTTTTAAAGATAAGTGATTTTTCCAGTGCAGATCAGGTAAGAACCACAGAAATCAATCTCATTTATCCTGAGGACAGTAGCATCACTAACAAAACTGCAAATAATGTAGCAGACAGAGGATTTTCCCTACATCTAGTTACATACAAACATGAAATAGCAGCCTGCAAGCTTGGAGAGAGATGGCTCCTGGTGTCAAGGTGCAGCTCAAGTCACCTCACTTGTACCCAGCCTTTTCTCTTGCAGAATTTGCGTGGTGCTTGGCAGGCTGGGTGGTGCGGGGGGTTTCAGAATCAGTGCTCTGAAAGCCCTGCCCATTGCTCACGTCAGTCGTGTACAGCTGGAGGGACTGACTGACAGCTTCAAGGATGACTGATAGGAAAGGCATTGAGTGAAATATGGCTTTCATTTTTCTTTCATTTTTTTCCCCAGAGCCTCTCATTGGCCTTGTGTGGGTATTTTTACATTTCCATATTAGTGCAAGCCTGAACCATGTGTGTCTTCTTTCAGACCAAATAGTTAAAGGAGACTTTTTATAATTCCAGATCTACAGTACAACAATGCAGCATAATATCTACTTTCAACTATTGTGCACACCTCTTTGGCAAGGAAAACTTCTGATGCAGGCTTTTATCTTGCTTCATTTTTATGTGGTTCAGCCCTGGTACTTTTAGATTCCTGCCCCTCCCCCCAAAAAATAAAATATTTGTTTAATAGATTTTGCATTGCTCTTGCATTTCCATTTTTAGCACATGCAGATGTGCTCTCTCTGATGGAACCTTTCATTTTGCTAAATGGGGAGAAGGATTTTGCACACACCAACTGAGCTGCAATTAGGATTATTACAAGAAATAGATCCAGGGAAGGTTCCTGGGTGGCTTGGTGTGAGGTTTCTCGGCAACAGACAGAGGGGATAAAAAATTGAAGATATTTCCTTAATAATATTCACTTTTTCTTATATGTAATCTCTTGTTGGGTCTTGGCTTCCCCCAAGCCTCCCTGAGCAACCCAAGTTCTCTTCCCAGGAGAGCAGACAGGTGTAACTGTAGGGATCCCACGAGCCTTCTGTTGATGCTATCAGAACAGGACTCTTCAATAATGTGCTTGAGATATTCAGCAATTCTCCTCAGAGCAGTCAAACATCACTCTGCCTTTGATTTCAGCTCTGTTCTTGATTTTGGCTAAACAAAAATTGAGGCTATGCCCGCCAAAGCTCTGGCATTTCAGCTGTCTTTATTCTGCCTTTGCCACTGAGTTAAAACAGAGAAAAGCAATTCATTTTCCAAACCCAAGCATTCATTTTCCTTAATCTGAAGTCAACAGCAATTTGTGAACATATTCTGTGACATCCTTGCAGGGTTTTCACAAAAAGCTGGGTAACTTGCTGAGTGAGCCAGTCTGCAAAATTGCAGCAATTTTGTGAGGCACCAGCATGGCAACAGTCACTGGGTGAATGCAGCTCAGCACCTCCAGTTGATGTCATTTTCAGGTGCCCAAAATACCCCAATCTCACAAATGGAAGTGTAGAGAGTGATCTGCTGAATTCTGTCAGGCAGCTGTGACAGGGACAGTGGGCTTGGACCTCGTGTCTGCACCAGCAAGGCCTGGATGTGCCAGGGAGCTGGGGGCAGTGACCATTAGGGAATTAACTCCAAACCATCAGTGCTGCCCTTCACACAGGCTATGAAAACAATCCTTATAAGAGGGCAGGAAGGAATCCCTCTAAGTCCTAGAACTTGAGGGAAAACATTTTTATGTGGGAGGGTTATTTTAAAAGCCTCCAACCTGTTTTTCTAAGGGAGCAGTCACCAGCTCTCCTAAAATGTTTGGACAGCTAAGGACTGAAAGGTCTGAAGAGCTTCTCTCTGCCAAGCAAACTCAGGAGACAGCATTTCTTTATGCAAGTTTAACAGTGGGTGGTAAACATGGAAAAATGTCTCTTCCCTGACATTGCAACATGACACATCACGTATAGCCTGTCAGGAAACAATGTCTGGGTTATGTTTGCTGCCAGGTATTACTGCAGGAGGAACACCTGACATGGGATGTCTTTTTTCCAGGCAGTTACTGGGTGGGGTTATCCACACTACTGCAGGTATTTGGGGATTAGCTGCACATCATTCAGCAGAACTGGGAGCATCGTTTAGCAGAAACTCAAACAGTGACTGCTGTGTGCAGCACATGTGCTGTGGCTTTCTTTGAGGAAGTCATGTGAGCTACTCCAAATGTCCCCTGAACCACTCTGACTTCCCTAGAAATTAAGTAGATCCTCACGGAGACATTTGGGAAACTGAGTCAGCTCAGCATCTTCTTATAAAGCAGGGCAATTTCTGAATTTAAAGTTCAGGATTTCTGTTGACTGAGATGGTTGAGAAGGGAAGGAAACTGATAGCAGCATGGTCTTCACAGCCTGTTTTCCTTTTGGAAATCAATGTAATATCCCCCCACACCACCCATATGTGCAGGTCTAGGACTATAACAAAGAGATTTGCACCACTAAATAATTTCCCTTTAGCTGATATGTTACCAGAAATAATTTCCCTTTAGCTGATATGTTACTGTATTTACATACACACATATATATGCATACATAACACTTAGTTATATTTACACATATAAGTAAGGATAGATCAGATCACTGAATTATAACACTAATAAAAATACTAGGAAGATAAAATACTAATTCTTCTACAGCTGAGAGTCTTCTATTCTATGATCCTCCTCAGTAGACAATTGAAAGGCAGATGGTAAAAGTTTGGGTATGGCAGTGTGGTACTCTCTTTCTTTTGACAATCTTTTTCTGTAGCAAAGTAAAGTAATCCTGCTGTTATGTGGAGCCCAGATAAAACTGACAGCATGTGCCAGTGTGAAATATTATCAGGTGAAATGCCTTCCCAGGAGGTGCTAGTAGCACTGTCTTCCCTGCCAACCCAGAAGGCTCTGCAATGCTTTTGTGGCAACACTAACTGCTAAAATGAACTCTGGGAGCAGAAATTGCTTGCTCCTTCTGAGAACCTCTTCCTTCAACATTTCTAATGACCAGGTCTCTTCCCAAGCTCCTCCTCAAGCACCTGAGTGTCCTGAGCTCCATAGATCTTCCCCCACAGGCCTGGTTCTGCAGCTTCTGTATCATTTGCGTGATTCCCATCTAAACTCTCTCCCCTGTTTCCAGATAGACAAGTGGACCTCCAAACTAGACACAGTTTTGCTGTTGTGATCTGAGAGTAGTTCCCCACTGAGGCAGGATCACTTCCCCAGCTCTAACTTGATACCTCCCTTCTCACACCCTGAGAGGACACACCTGCCCTTTGAGCTGCAGCTTTGCATTGAGAGCTCATGTTGAAGCTGTTATCTCCACTGGCTTTTTCAGTCTCGCTCAGGGTCACGTTTTTCCAAGACAGAATCTTCCATCTTACAGCTGTAATCTGCCCTCCAGGTTCCCAGATGTATCACCTTGCATTTGGCTGTATTAAATGCAGCTACACTGAATCACAATCGTTTGACCAGGAGGTTCAGCTCACTCTGTAATAGTAGCCAATCTTGGTGATGTCTGCTGAAACCTTATCAGTGAGAATTGTATATCATGACCCAGGTTGTTGGTAAAAATCTTTAAATCAATTTTAAGGAAAAAAAAAAACAACTCTGCAGTTCAGACCATGAGGTGACACTTCTACATTTTTTCCATGCATTTTGCTAAAGGTATCCTGCTAATTGGTATTTCTCCCTTAGAAATTGAACCCATCACAAAGATGGTTTTGAGCTATAGAAGATATATACGTGATTCCTCTTAGAAGTTTTAAGTGAAAATTTCACTTACTCATCAATAACTTCGTTAACAAACTGTCTTTGTGAGCCTGCCCCATAATCTTTCTACCCTCTCCTTTAAACCCCACCTATCTCCCAGATAGGTTTTCCAACTCTTTATCTGTTCCATCACTTTATCTGAAAATAGACTAATACATAGACTGGTATGAATTATATCTTTGGCACTAATTATCTGTTATTAAAATCCAAACAAACTGTTGCTTGACTTTTCTAGGATTGCTTTTAAACTAACCTCTGTACAGTTTGGTTTCCTAAAAAATAATTATTTTGTCAGACCTGGACACCACTTATTCCTCACCAGCAATAACTGAAGTTATGGGTCACTTTGAACTACATTTCCTGGTGAGACTAATATTCCAGAGCTGTTATTTAGTAGTGAGTTTTGAAAGCAAATTCCAACAAAAAGAGTGGAAGAAGGAGGCTCAACATAATTTCCATTGTTCAGCCAAGCCTAGTGCCTCACAGGGACTCACCTTGGAGAAAACCTTGGCAAAGCTGACTCCATAAGTGTCAGGGCATTAGCTCAATGTGCTGCTTGTCTCTTTGTCTCTCTCCACTGTTTTCTAAAGTTGGAGTAAGTTTAACATGGCATTTCTCCACCAGCTCTGTCAGTGTGTTACACACACTCTGGAATGTGCCACACTTGTGTTGCAAGAATGTCTATTTCTGGTAGGTGCTGTGTCCTATCCTTATTTCTGGTCCAATGCCAGCATCCTAGGAAGAAAGTGGCATCTTCCTCCTGTTTCCCAAATGCAGAACAGATATTGCTAGAGACAGTTCCTTCTTTTTTCTACATATTTATTTAGCACTTCTCTGTTTCAGTCTAGTAATGATCATATGTGTGACCTATAGTTGGTGTGTTCTTAATAAGCTTTTCTAAAAATGCTTCTATTCAGCTCTTTTGGCCACAGATATTTTGGGAATTCTGTTGGCCTCACTGAGCAGCAGACTACATATTTAAGATTAGAGCTTTGATTTCACCTTATCTTGTTTCCATCTGCTGTACACACACTTTGTACCATGATGATGCATCTACTTGCAGTATGTGCAGCTGCAATACTGACATTAATGAGGGCTCCAAGATAGCATCTTTATTATAATAAGCTGTTAATATGGCCCTAAAATGCTGCTGCTTGTGGTTCTGCCTCAATATGAAGCAGCTGGCAGCTATGTCAATTGTCATTCTGAATATATTAATATACAAGAAAATTATAATTTATTAATATGAAGCAATGCACAGAGGCTAAAGGAGGCAAATGGGCCCAGAGCTGCAGCTGACCTGGGCAGCAGCTTGCAGAGAGCAGAAGCTCACATGCACCTGATGAAACAAGGGCAAGAGTTTTTCTCTGTGATTTGGACAGAAATTGAAGATATTAATTCTGCCTGAAGTGTACAGTTGTCTTCACCACAGCACCCAACTCACCAAATTCTGCTTTGTGATGATCTTTCTGAATAGAATTCTACTGCATAGGAATCTTGAAGAATATCACAGTAAAGCATGATCCCTATTTTGCAAGAAGACATTAAAGAAAACTAATAGTAGCCAAGCCCAGGCCCTTACTGCAATTGTGAATGTCTGAAATATGCTCCTCTGAGTGCAGCATCATGCTGCAGACACATCTCTGTGGCCTGAAGGCCACATATTCTGTATTTAATAACGTGTTAAAAAGCTGACTGCTGATCTTAAGTTGGTATCAGGTAGAAAGCACAGAAAGTGCAGGTGTGTGATATTTGTCATGTGCTATTGTCTTCTCTTTCACCTAGTACTGGTGAGCGACTATCAATGGGGCAACTCATCCAGCAGCCTGTGAATGACAGCAGTGCATGTTCCACAGAAATGCTGATTTTTGAGACAGGCCCATCTTCCCATCCCAGCCTAACAACCACCGTCCACCTGGTGACAGTTTGGAAGAAAAATGAAGGTGAAAAATCAGAGCCAGAGGAACAGAGAGGGGTAGAGCTGAAGATGATTCGGGAGGGGAAAGCAACCCCTCCATAGATTGCATTTGCCCTCGCTCGCCTTGTGAATGGGGACTGAGTCGAGGTTACACAGAGATGTTAAAAAGATGAGACACAACACAAGAGGAAGCGGTGACAGGATGAAAGGTTCACAGAGATCAAATGAGAGAAATGAGGACTCGAAGGGTCAGTCCTCCTTCTTATGCTTGCAAGTTCGGGCATTGGCTGTGCAAGGAACCAGGTTTGACAAAGCAGAAGGACAGACAGAGGGCTGCAGGGCCTGATCCTTCCCTCTGCTGCTCCAGGTTTCCCTGCGTGACCCCCCCAGTGCCTGCGGGGCACAAAGCTGGGAGCAAAGGAGCAGCGGCTCCTCTGAACCAACTGTGCAGCAGCACTTAACCCCCACTGGGTGGGTCACAAACCTGAGATTACATCCTTGTTCCCCAAGGCCTGGGAACACTTTGGGAAGATTTTTAAGAGCTCAGCATTTAACCGTTTATTTAGCAGCACAGAAAAGAAAGAACAGGCTCTGTCTTGGCAAACATTTCTCTATAAAATGGGGATGCTCATGAGTGAGTTGTTCACTGGAAGTCCCATGGAATTCCAAATGTTTTTCACTCTGTTGAAAGCTGGAAAAGCAGCAAAGCAGTAATAGCCAAAAACATCCCAGGAAATATTTGGAAGCTGTGTAAAACTCCCACAGTAATAAGGGATGTAACCAATCCTGCAATAAGACTTTATGCAAAGCTGCTCAGTGATTATGTATAAGCACTGTGAGGTGAAATCCATATCCTCCAGTAAATTCTTTCTGCAGACCCTGGCCTAAAGTGATTTAGGAGAACAACTAATGCCTCTCAAAAGTGTATCTACAACTTGACATGGGAAGACTTTGAGGTTGAAATTTAATGTGACTATTCTGTTCAGCTCTATACCCCATGTACATTGTAGCCATAGGGCTGGCTCACTAGCAGTATTCCCACCATTACAGTAATAAGGGAAGTGTAAATATAAGTAATATTCCTGAGTAATTTCAGTCTTAGGGCTTTTTTCCTGGTCCAAAAATATCTATACCTTTTCCTCCCATTATATATGGAAACATAAATTCAATATTTGCTTACACTGTGCAGTGCAATATGGTACAGAAACTTTAGAGGTGGTGCTAATGAAAACCAGAAGCACCAGTCAGCACAGAGGTGCAACTGGACTGCTGAGCCTGGGCTCACTCACACCACCTCACAGTGCACTGGCATGGTCAGATTGTTACTGGGCTCTGAGCTGGTGCCTCTGCAGGCTGAGAGGAAATGGCTGGGAGGGGGCTCTGAGCACACTGGAGGATGTCCTAGAAAGCTCAGGTTTGCACTGTGGGGTTTGCACTGTGTGGGCAGAGCCTCTGTAGCAGCTGCTGTAGGGTCTTGTTCCCACTGGACTTTGCAGTTAAAATTCTCAGCATCGTGAAAAGTCCTTGAGTTCAGTGGGAAGGCAAAAAGAGGAATCTTACAAGGAAAAGATGATTTTTCAACAAATATATGGGGGAGGGTTTTGTAAACGTGCCAATGGACATTAATTACTTTCATAAAATACATAACTGTATCAAACCAGGCTGCTCACCGTGACTTCAGATCTTGAAAAGGTGATCTGCTACAGAAGTGGGGTTTTAGTCATCGAAATTATTTTAATTTGAAATTAAATACTCTTAAGAATAGATTTTGAAAGTAAGTATTGATCCTATAGCAGAAAGTGTGTGTAAACACAATCTGTAACGTGGAATGACATCCTGTAAAAGAAGAAATTGTTTCAATTTGTTTTCACACAGTTTTCAGTTGATACCACACCCCTGTGGTCCAAAAACTCTGAGAACACCTCCAAAGCAACACTTAATGTGTGTGTATGTGCATTAATGAATTTCTGTTCTCAGTGAAAGAGGACTGCACGTCTCAGCACTCTGAATAAGAACAGAGCATTCAATCCCTCTCCATAGCAAATTCAGCCTTCAACAAGTTAGTTCTTCCAGGGATGGCAGTGATGCAAAACTGCTTTGCAAATGTTTTTCTGGGTTTTGTTGCTAGGTGATGACTTGGAAAACTTTGCTATTCCTGCTGAGAGATTTAAAAAAAACAGGCCTCACATTAAAGAGTACAAAAAATAGGCCATCTTGCTCTGTAACTCCCATTTCCTAACTCCTGGAGTTTGCACCTTGTGTGCCTTCTACAATCTCACATACCCCTCTCTCCCCCTGCCTTGGATCTGCTTGCCAGATATTGGAGGCCCAAAAAACCACTTCTATTACAGTGTAAGAAAAGGAGAGACTGTTAATCTTTCTATGCCTTACCAAAATAAGCAATTCTGCAAGTGTGCACTGATTTATACTGGCTTTTCCTTTCTAGTTAAATTTTAACAGATTTTAATTTTATTAATCCTGGATGAACAAATTAATTACTGATGACATTGTTGCCATCTCTTTCACATAGAAAGAAACAAGAAAGGCTCGGGGATGACTCTACAGTTGTTTGCTGAATCCTATACGTGGTCTGGATGCAAAATCCCTTGATAGGGGGGCACATGGGGAATTGATAAGGAAAAGATGCAGAGATGACACTCAGGGTAGGATGTCAAAGAGTTATTCATTGAGATATTTCCAAACTAGGCCTGTTGGTTGAAGGGAATAAGGTGTATTTATTCAATTCATCATTGGTATTTTTGTCTCTTGGTGCATTTTTAATATCATTTATCCAAGATTCCAGATGTGTGGCCTTGAACTAGTATATGGCTAAACACAGTATGCTCAAAACAATTAGACACTGCTGCTCTCCTTGAAAGCTATTTCTAAAAGCTAGAGTCTGGTGCTATAAACTGAATATAGGAACAAGCATTTTTATATATTAGGTCAGGACAAGATATCAATAATTTTTTAAAATTATCAAAGCCAGAGGAGCAAACAGCTATTTTCAGCAGCCAGAAAGTAATGATCATTGACCTTTATAGCCTCAATTTGCAATCTGGCTCATTTGTAGCTTAATCCTCTTTCATGAGGTTGGCCAAGTAAGAAGACCCCAAATCTCATCTGCAGCAAAGTTCTTGGCATTTGACAACATTTGGTCTCTTAAAGTGATAGCATTTCTTGAGTGTAACCGGCACTGTACAACTCTATTGAAAGACATAAAGCCAAGAATTTCAGACCCTAATCCTGTAAATCCTTGCATTTTCTTTTAAAATCTATTAATGTGAAAAGCTCCCTTGGCTTTGGGGCCACCATTGGTATTCATGACTTTCAGCACATGAGAATTTCTGTATGATCAGAGTCTGAAACCAGGAGGACCAACAAGCCCCAGGGTCTGCCTCGAGTTTCCACCACCCATTTCTGGAGGCTTTTGGCAGGTGTGGTTTGGCTCTGCCCTGGGACTGGTTTCTCTCCCTGTGCAGCCTCCACAGCAGCCCCAAGTGCTCACAGTTGCTTTAACACTTTATCAGTTCTGGTGTGATGACAGGAGTTGTGTTCTGTCCCATCTCCAAGCAGTAACTTAGGTGAGGGGTGGGAAAGAGGCACTTGCTTCTGAGTTTTGGGATAAGCAGCACAGGAGCAAGTGGCACTGACATTGTCCAAAGAGATTGCTGCATTTTTGGCTGTTTTTTCAGCTTTTTTTCTTTAACAAACTTAAGTAATTGAGAATATAGTAGTGACAGGTGAATTAGCTTCTTTCCAGCCTTCACTATACAGAGTGGATGGCAACTCTACTCTCTGAGATTGAGATGCATTTATTATCTAATTATATGTTCATTGCCAGGAGAAAAATTATTAATTGCAACACTACTGTTCTGTGCAGAACACTTTGAGAGTTGGGGGTTGGGAACTGGATACTGCGTAGAGAGGGGACCTGTTGTGGTTGGTGGTGTTTAATGCCTGCTCACTAGTGAGCTTTATATGTGGATTATAGATCTCTTCAGCTAAGGCTGAAGTTCTTCCAACTTAGCAGTTAAAATCAACTGTTTGTTTTCAGAATGGCTCAGAGTGAGTTTGCTCCACATTGTGATTCTGCTGGTCCTTGGTCTTGCTGATGTCAAGGCAAATTCTCACCAGCATTCTAAATTTCATTTTGTTCTTGTCAGCCATCTGCAAGAAAAATGTTGTGGACCAGTCATTTTTTGGGGATAGCAATGAATTGTCATTAGAAGGTTGCTCCACTCTACTTGGTACATACTAACGTGTTTAAAACATGTTTGAGTCTTGGGGTTTTTTTTAATATATGTCTGTAACTGTGCTGGAATCCTTTGGGAAGGGTGATGCTAATCCTTCAGGTGAAAAAATTATCCAGTATCTTCAAAGAAAGGCAAAACCAAAAAACAGCTTCTTACTTGAGTAATCTCAACACAAGAGTTTAGGTGAATCAGCCACTGTGGAAGATAAAAAAGAGCACAACAAGTGAAACTGTGTTGAGGATGCCAGAAAGGAAAGGGGGCTCCAGTCCTGCTTTCAGGTATTTTGAAACAGTGGTGGAAATGTGTTAATTTAGTCAAATAAAAACAATCTGCAGTAGTGCAGTGCCTAGTGGGAGTAGTTCACTTGCACACCAGTACTGTGAAAGACTCTTGGAGGTCAGGGAGGGCAGTCACCAGTGTCTGTGGGCATCTTTTCCCAGACTGGGGGAGGCTTTGTGCCAGGCTGAGGTGGCACAGGAGGAATTAGTGTCGTGCTCTCCATTGTCTGTTTTCCTGTGGGACCAAAGGGTTACAAAAGTATTGTGTTTATGCCTGTGTGTTCCCTGATAAGCACTTTTTAACTTATTTGCCGATTTCATCTAAGCTTGACAAAATCTTGAAGTTCTCAAAGGTCAGTAAGTTCCTACAGGTCTCAAGAGGTTTTCAATCAGTCTTGAGGCAGGGGCCTATACTGTGGAAAATCAGTTTAGGAAAGGGGGAAGAACCCATATAAATGACCAATTATGTCAAATACTTCTATTGAAACTTTGTCCTCAGACACTAAAGGCAATGATTAGAAGTAAATGTTTAGGAAACCAAATTTCATTAGCTTCTTTAACTTGCAGAACTGCTAGTTTCACTCAGGGAGTTTAACAGCCATAGGAAAAGTTTGCTTGCTGAAAGGGCAGCAGGATTTGGGAAATCCATGGGGATGGTAGATCCTGGCTCCAGCAGAACTGGTACTAGACCAGACACTTCACAAATCTGTGCTGTGGGGTGTCCAAACCCAAATGACCTAATTGCCCTCGAATGGAGACAGTTATGGAACATGGTGCAATTGTCCAAATACTTGGAAATTTGGAGCCTTGCAGCAAAGAAAAAAAGACTGGATAGCTGGGCTAGAAGATGAGCTAATGATTGGTTTGCTTCTCATTATGACTGGTAACTTTGTATTAGATGCCAGGAATAGTCTGTGGAAACTCCCTTTAAAGATGTGTCTTGGATCAAACAAATGATTTCCAAGCAATTAGTTGAAGTGAGGAAACTGTCCAGGGCAGACAGTTAATAAGGGCTACATGCTGCAGGAATTATCCAGGGGAAAAAAAAAAAAACCAAACCAAAACAAAAAATTTAAAAATAAAAAAAAATCTGAAAATCTGAAACCAGTTTAAAGATTGAGCACTTTTCTGAGGATTTTAGCTATGTGAGCCCAGGGTGATCTGTCCATTTCCTAAATTTGCATTTCCAACAAGCAGCCAGCAGCAGAGAGGAGCCCCCTTAGTGACAGGGGAGAACCTGGGAATAAAGGAAACCCAAGTACAAGTGGAGGATGTGGTGATTTCCAGGGTTCCCATGAAAAGGGTCATCTGCAGATCTGTATCCATAGATGGGATGTGGCAAAATCACCTTGGGAAGCCTCAGCTTTGCCCAGCAGTGATTCACCCATGCACTGCACCAGCCAGATCAGCCCAGAATCTTCATTAGAGTGGCAGAAAGTAGCAAGCCATGGTGGGCAGTGAGGGGAAGGAGATCAAGTCACGAGGACAAGCAGCTGCTGGCTCTGCTCTGGGCAGTCTGGGGCAGGACCCAAATAAAAAGAGAGAAAGTCTATAGTAGAATGCCTCTCAGTGCTACTGGAGAAGGCAACAGTAAAATATTATAACGTGTCTTGAGAGGGTGATGCCTGACTGCAGAAAAACCTCCATTTCCATTAAAGAATAAGGTCGAGGAGGTGCTGCTGGCAGCCACTGTCAGTCACAGGGAGTATTGTTGCTGATGCTCATATTTGCAGTCAGTATGCACTCTGGACCTATTTTCTTTTAATAAATAGTTTCCTCATTCAAAAAATTGAGGTTTCCATCACACTGAAGGTAATCACAGGTGGAAACAAATTTTTCAAGTCATTTTTTCAAATAGTTTCAGCAGATGAAAGAATTGGAGTGAAATCGCTGATGCCTTTGGTGTGAGCTCTGTCACTGAGCTGGTAATTGAAGGAAGAGACCATTGACAATGTATTTCAAGGCTTATCCTTCATACTTTGTTTTTTCCTACAACTACTCAACCTGAATTTGTTTTTATTTCAGTTCAGAGCAGAGGCAGCCAAACTGATCATATCCTTCTATATAAAGTATAAGAGGGTTTTTTCTTTTTTTCCCCACTTGTCAAGAAAGGAGGAATACACTGTTTTTTTTCCATCCTTTTCTAGGCAGGTTTTGGTTCAGCAGCCAGGAGAGGATGTGTCTCCATCTCTCCAGATGTGTACACACAGGTGGAGCTCACTGGGGGCTTGAGCAAGTGAGGTGAATCCCGTGGGGCTGGCCTGAGCACAGCCATGCCAGTGCTGTGGCACTGGACAGACTGGTTCCTTGGAAGGCTGATTGGAAACCTGCCCTAACCAAGTGAGCAAAGAGAGTTGCTCAGGGGTATAAATGTGCACAAAGGAGATGAGGGGGTTCCTATTGCCATGGGGTGTTGGACATGCAAGGATGCTTGGGTTTGCTGCTGCAGGATTGGTCTGCTGTCACTGAAAGGGTCTCCAGAGCTGCTTAGGGATTCCTAAAGGGAATCTTTAGACCCTGGTATCTTTCTAATATGTCTGGGAATGGTTTGGTCACTAAGGAAGAATTTAGGTGTAAAGGTGATCTGTGTTTAGATGGTGCTTAGGATGCTGGGGCCAGCTATCAACAGGTAGAAAAAGACAGTGCTGAAAGCAAAACCAAATTTTTTTGTTGCTATGAACATACTTAAAGGGGTTCCTACCACGAGACCAAGAGGAGATGGGAAAGAGGGAAAATATCTAGAGAGGTTTACTTGGCACTAGAATTGCTTTGCTTCTTTTTTTTGTGTGTGACTGGCCAGGCTGTGCTGGGGGATCATGGCACTGCCTTGGGTCCCATGGAGCAGTGAGTAAAGCCAGGATGGAGGGGTTGCAAGGGGTTGATCTGCCTACAGATTCAAGTTCATTTTCTCACGATGCCATCAGCCCAAACAGTTCCCACCCATCCACTGGTCCTGTCTGCTCCCCCTGTCCCTTCCCAACTGGCAGAACTGTTGTCTGTGGGTCTCTGTTGTGAGCTGGCACAAATGGAAAATCTTTTTCCAGCTGCATCAGCTCTGAGATCTGCTTCAGTGTTGTGGCAACACTTCCAAGGGAGAGTGGAGGCCGTGACAAGCAGCAGGGTGTGGGAACATCTTAGTTTGATAGTTCAATATTGCCATCAGGAGCCTGCCCATAAATGCCACTGAAATTCAGAGGAAGCAAGTACCACTTTTCTTACAGGGTCACCATGAGAAACTGTGTAAACTTCTTTCAGAAATCATGTTAAAACAATTGTGTCTTCCAACTCAGACACCACAGAACCAAAAATGTGATATCTGCAGGAGCTACAGGAAAGAGTGCCCTGAGTGTCTTTTGGTGGTGTCTGGGATGCTGTAGGCAGCACTGAAGCAAAATTTTTCAAATAGGCTTCAAAAAATAAGTAATTTGTCTGTTTTTCTCCTGTGTTCTGACTCATTAGGGATCACATTTTCTACCTAAACAAGAATCCTTTTTAAAATGTAATGACTACAGAAGTTAGGGCTTTAAGCAAAATAGAAATGTATTGAGACTGACACTAGGAGTGTGGGAGTTGATAGCTCCAACACTTTTACTTGTAACTACTGTCAGGATTTTGAAATTCAGTTGAGTGGAGAGGTGTCATGAGGCAGCCAGTTTAGAAACATTTGAAATTGGGTAGCTCTGCCTCAGCCCTAATAGCAAAAGGAAAGAAAAGCATGTTTAAAACAACAATCTCCTCTTTTCTTTGGGTCCTAGTGAGCAAAAATGAGGCTTTAAAGAAGACTTTGTTGCAGAACTTCCACTGCACTGAAAGATTATAGCCCCACTGGTTTTTTTTTTCTTTTTTTTACTTTACAATATGAGAGAAAGGCAAGTTCACTGTAAGTTGAAAAGCAAATAACCAGGCTAGGAATTTCTATGTACAAAGCAGATGGACACACATGGCCTTTTTTGGAATACTTGGGTATGTCTCCTTAGGCACCACAGCTTGTTTTGCACTCCATATTGCTCCACACAGGCCATTGTTGCCCTGCACCTGTCTGTAATTTTGGAGGTTCATCTACCTCCAACAAACTATATTTAAAATCCTCAGTGCTGATTAGAGGGAAGGAAAAAGTTCAGGGGAAGGGATTTCCTAGTTCACAAATAAGAATGTGCAGTGGAGCACTCACTAAGTAAACAGAAAACATGGGCAGCTGAGAGAAATCAATTTAGCTGAACAAACAATGTTCCATGTAATGAACTACTAATTATCCTTTTATGCCATGTCAGTCTGAGTGATTACAGAGCTGTGCAGTTTAATTTGACGTTTGAGCATTGCCTTGCTCCATTAGCCTCATATAAAGCTACGACACGTTGAGAGGAATTAAAAAAAAATGGTGGTGGGTTGGGGGGGAAGTGGGCTGCATTTATCCAGAACTAAGTAAGCACCTGTAGCAGTTATGGGGAAAGGAGCTTCTCCATTTCTTTTTCTTTTGGTTTTTTAAATCTTGGTTGTGGTGAGAAGGGCAGCATTTGGGAGGTGAGGAGGAGGATGGCTGGTGCTCACAGAAAACTCCTTCAGTGTGTTGATAATGTCAGTTCTTTAGACCTCATTTTAAACTATCATTGAGAGCTTGAATAAATAAATTGCATAGATCAGGCACGCATACAGATCAAGGGAAAAGTGGATGGTAAACAATACAGTGTGGGAGCAAATATATTTTCCTAGATACTTTCTTTTTACTGGAGATTTGCACACAGTAGGTAAATCAAATCCCTAGGTGCTTGGGAAATCTCGTGGTTAATCTAGGACTGAAGGACATGTATTATAAATACTGCTTTATTATCACACTGTTTGTCCAACTACCTGTACTGATAACAGGATTAGAGGGAATTAACATCTGGAGAAAGCTAAAGACAGTTTGTTGGGATATATATTGGGGCTATTAACTCTAGGAGTACCAGTGAAGTACCTGTAGTCTGATATAGAGCTACACATTTTGGACTAGATTTTTCTTTCATAAAAGGTAAGGCAAGCCAAACATCACCAAAGTTCTAAGAGTAATTTCCATGGGAATGGTGCAGATGCAGGGGGGCCTGTGCCCCACGTCTAGGTAATACATCAACACATCAAACAGTGTCATGAGGGATAAAAATGACCTCAGTGTCCAGTGGAAATATTTATGGGGTTGTATTAATTTAAGCACAAATTGAAAAGCAAATGTTTTAAAAACATTTGGTGTAACTGCCTGACATCTCTCCTATGCACACCATTGAAACATGTGCCATGAGACCTGCCATACTCATTCTTCCCTCAGTGGGGCATAGATGAGAACTCCTTGGTTGGGATAATATTTTTTAAAAACCTTTCCAAAATTCTAAATATTTCAAAATTTTATTTTAAATCTTAAGGAGAATTAATAGAAATTGAAATATTTCTTTTTTTAAAAATAAGAAATATGAAAGTAAAAAGCCTCCCCAAAACTGGGAACTCAAAGAGCCAGTTTACTATTTTGGCTGAGAGGCAGCTCCTAGGAGGCCAGATCCTTGGCAGGGGCAGGCTGATTTTGATGAAGAATCTCTCTGTGGTGCACCAAGTGTGGGGCCTGGCACAGAGGACACGGTAGCCCCTCTCCCACACTTGCTCTTGACACTCAGCCTGCTCGCTCTAGCAGCCCCCAGGCTGTCCTCGGGGTCTCACAGGTGCCCTCCACCCTGCCTTTTATTTTTTTTTTTCTTCATCTCTGTTGAGAACCATCCCTTTGACAGCCCTAAAGCCTGGGTACCCCTGTGCTGGAGCCACTCAGCTCGGGGAGAGCTCGTGGTGTTCGAGCACCCAATTGCCACACAGGCCGTGGCCCTCAGCCTCCTCCTTGGGGTGTTCCATGGGACTCAGCCTCCTCCTTGGGGTGTTCCATGGGACTCAGTCACTTGCCAGGCGATACCAGTTTCTTGTTTGTTCTCTTCTCTCATTTTGCTGTTCAATCCCATTGGTCTGGCCTGAAGCTGAGTTGAATTTCTGCTCTGCTGCAAGGCATGACCGAGCTGCAGGCTCTTACCCCGGGGCTGAACTGGCCCCTGTCCGTCCCTGGTGCCCGTTGGACACATTGGGGCCTTTCTGTGCTGTGCATTTGTGGCTCTGTTGACACTAATGGGTGTGACATGTGTCTATCCAGGGAGAATGGCCCCCATTGACTGCCGCAGCTCCCGGCCTCGAGCACAGCTCGTCACTTGATTAAGCCAAACTAATGAGGCACGACCGGGGCCAATGGGAATGTGTGGGACTGAGGCATTGCAGAAGCTGGTGGAAACCTGCAGCTTTACTGGGGGCTGGGTTTTGTTATGCCAGGCAAAGTCACGGGATGCCATGGGATGGAGTGTGCAGGAACAGGTGCTGTCACACAGAAATGAGCAGTGCAGAGAGGTTTATGCTGCTGGTGACAGCACCTGAACCGCCCTCTTCAAGTGGTAATTACATGGGAGAGTGCCTTGTGTGCTTAGCAGGGTTTAAAACTAGGTTTGGTCTCAGCTCTTGCTCAGTGTCTTTCTACATTCAGGGTCTGAATTTGACCCTGTGGCTCTTTCTCTTGGGAATGTGCACAGGAGCATTTTTGGCTCTTCAGCAGACAGCCCAGTGTCCAAGGCAGGCAGCCTTTTCACCAACACTAAACAGCATCACTCTGGGAATGGGACAAAAGGGGAAAGCAGAGACGCTGTAGGAAGTGTTTCTTGCACGTTGCCTGCTCTGCAAGAGTCACCAGAGGCATAGCTTGGCAATGGGAGCTCTCCCCCATGTTCACTGCTGGCCACTACTCCAAGTGCAGAGTACTCACAAGAGGCTGGAGGAACATGGAGGGCTGGAGTCTCTTTTGCTTTGGCTGGGCCCAGAACATCTAAACTGGGCCAGATGCAGAAATGAAAACTCAAGACATGAGCCTGGGGGTTCAGTGCAAGCACAACTGTGCTTGCAGACAAACAGGTTGGGAGAAAAATCAGGAGACTGACACCTGAAGAACTGAGAGCGTGGACATGGCCTCCATGAACAGAGACAGACCCCCATAAGGACACAAATGCTGCCTGCTGAACCGAGACCAGGAACTCTGGCCTTGCTGCAAAACACAGCATCATCCCAAACCACTGTGGTAATCTGAGGGTACAACCTGGTAGTCCAGGGCCAGACTACAAAAGCAGATAGGTCAGTTGTGGACTTTGAGAGAAACAAGCATTAAAAAACCTCTCCGTTCTATTTAAAGACTTGCTGTTTTGGAGAGCCTGGCTGAGAAGTTGCCTGTACTTTCCCCTGTACTTTACCTGCTGGTACATTCCAGGTCAGAGGAGGTTTGTATTTTTGTCATATTGCAATACTTGCCTTTATGTAAGTGCTGCTAAGAATAAAATTAGCAGTGGGAGAAAAACATCAGTTTGATGTCTAAATTTGGAAAACTTGATGAATAACTCTATTAACTTCGTTGTAGGGAGAGAAAAGAATAGCAATCTTTTGTTTAAAGAAAAGATAAAATAAATATGAAATAAGAGCTAATTGCCCTCTCTGGTTTTCTGAGATGGGTTCTTAAACATTCTCGTGTCCCCTTCAGAGGATAAATATGAATTGGCTCTGATCTATGACTGGCTTGAGCAGATATGGTCAGTTGGATCTGAGAGGCTTCGACATGAATATCAAATGCTCAGTATTTGTGAAGGGAGGGAGCAGAGGGGAAGTAGGGTTTGTCCCCTGGAGTAGGTGTCCTCCCAGAGGGCAGCTTCCTGCCAGGTGTTGGGCAGCAGCACTGTCCTCACTCTTACAGCCCCAGTGGGCAGCCCCTGTCCCAGGGCACCGATTACCCAGCAAGGAGCAGCACAGGGCAGGGAGAATGCCAGCCTAAAACTGCCCCAAGCACCACCAGATTCTTCCTGTGCCAGCATCCCAGGCTGTGTGGAAATGTGTTCTCCAGTCAAGCCCCACAGTGATCACAGCACACCTAAGAGTCTTTTGGCTTTGTCCAAAGCTCTGGGGGATGCTGCCATCTGCACCTTGCAGGCACCTCTTTCTACCTGCCCCAAAGTTTAGCACAAGGCAGTAAAGTCCCTACTGCAGACCACAGCAATTTATGGCAAGAACTGTCTCCTTTTGCCCAGCATCTCTGGCTGCTGTAGCCATCACCTTTCTTGGCATATCCAGAAATAATCACTTTTACCTTTATTGGTAAATTAGAGATTATTGATCAAGCAACTGAGACTGAAAACAAGGGGTTAGAAATGAAAATATTTATTAGTCAGATACTAGGCTAGTACAATCCTTGTTGATCTTAAGAGGTGGATAATTTTCTGGTTTTCTTGTTTGTTCACTCCTCTAAATCTTTCTGGAGTAAGAAGATGGCATGTAAATGTGAATGTCTTGTTTAGTTCTTCTTCCCAAGGGGCAGCCTTGGGTTCTTAACAAGCATTTCCTTCTCTTCTTTTCTACTTAATTGGCTGGACATGGAGGAGAGGCAGTGCATAAACTCAGCAAATATTGTTTGTGTTCTTCCTAGCAAATATTGTTTATGTTCTTCCTGTAGCTGCTCTTTGGACACCTACAGGTCATTAATTCCTTTGTTTCCAGTCAACCTCCCAGGAGCAGCTCTCCTGCCCGGTATGAGCTGCTCCCTCCATGTGGGCTGCTGACCCATTCCCACTGAGCTGTGCTTCCAGATGTGTTCAGGAGGGATCAGGACTCCTGGGACATTGCTAGCCTTCTGCTGAGACTGCAAGAGATATAGGTGATATGGCAATAATACAGATACAGAATTCTCTGTTTTCCCAGCCTACCCCCCATATACTGACAGGGTTATCTAAAAGAGTGATATTATCAATTTTGTGGGGACATCAGGCCTTGCTAACAGGTGGATGCTGCTGCTGAACAGGGAGTAAGAGCTATGCTGTGACTACAGATCTATCACACAAAAGCCCAAAGCTGTTACTGCACCCTCCAAGAAACAGCCTCTGGTTATGGAAAGAAAATCAGCATCATCCTATGACACTGCTGTTCCTGTAGGTTGTGAATTTAAAAGAAGGCAGGCTGAGGAAGGGAGTTTGGAAATCCCTGCTCATCAGGAGTGAGACTATTTTTCTCCTTTAAGAACATTTGCTCAGCTTTTAAATTTCCAGTGTTTCCAGTTGCCATATCAACCTGAGAAATTTGCCTGGCAATTGATGGGATATTTTTCAATGGATGATTAAAAAACTTAGTTGCATCAGGTTCAGCATCTGTTTGCTAGGATTTCACTTTATGGTATTTTACTTCATTCCCAGTATTTTCTTTCCAGGCCATGTTAGCAGAAAACCAAGGATCCCCACCCTTCCTCTGCCCAGGCACGTCTCAGGTTCAGGAGTCCATGCGCAGAAGTCTAGAGCCAGGTCAAAATACAGCCAAACCAGTAGCTGGGAGAAAGCCTGTGGGACACATCCTACAGGCTGGGAAAGGCCAAAGTTTCAAGAGGAACACTCTGGCTGAAGGCAAGTGGCAGTTTCAGCTTTTGTGTTGCTCTGGAGAGCAGTTGCTGGAGGCAGAGTGGAGGGAAGGGAGGTTGTCTCTGGCTTTGCTCTTGAACAGTGTATTGGTGTTCTGAGAGGCTGCTTCTACATCCAGCAGCACCAAGGTGGGGAAGGAGCCTGCACCCACTCCCAATGGTACCCAGAAATCCCTGTGTCCCCCCATCTGTTCACCCATGTCCTCTCTCCAGCCCATCCCTGGCCATGCGTGGGTCCCTGGTGCTAATGGGGACTAATCTGCCCCAGTGCAGATGAATCTGCAGGGACTTTTCTGTGGTGAATATATTGTTTGGTTTGTTGTGGGCTTGTGGTGTTGTTTTTTGTTTTTTTTTTTCTTTAAAGGGAATAAGAATGGAAAACAAGAAAGTCAAAAAGCCCTGAATCTTTACCTTTTTAAAGTGGAGACACCGCCACAGCAGGACATAATGGCTCGCTGTGGTGGTGGTGGTTTGCCTGAGAGCCTGGAGATTTATGTAATGAGAAACACAATTCCTGCAAAGAACATTGTTAAATCTTTTCAAAATTTCAGCTATAAGCCATTTTATTGCTAATAATATGGCTAGAATCTTCTTTTGAAGAATCTGGGAATGTTTGACAAGTGGGGAAAATAGAGAGGACTTGAGGCACCATAATCTGTATTTTCCATTTACCTTGCTTGAAGCTTGAACAACACATGTGCCACAAATGATTTGTTTATTCCTAAGCGCTCCCAAGGAGCCCAGTCTCCATTCTCAGGCATATAATGGCTATTCAAATGAAAGCTTTAATAGGTTGTTGCAGATCTGATACCAATGCAGTGAGAGAAAGAGATATGCAAATATTCAAAATTAAACAAACTATCTCCTGCCCTTTGCCTTCAGAGGTTCAGCCTCAGATCTGGACAGTGTCACCAGTGCAATGAGCCTGCTGGACTCAGCTCTCTGGAGAATGAGTTCATTTTTTTCCTTTCCCAACCCCCCTTTTTGCCTTACAATGCTTTCACTTGAAAGTGAAAGTTATCTTGCTTTAAATATTTTCTGTCTGTAGCATTCATGGGGGAAGGAGAGCCCCAGTGAGGGCTGAAATACACAATATGTTCAGATTTGAGCCTGAGGAAGATTTCTGGGAAAAGATCCTCTGTGCTGGTTTGTTCCACATCTTAAAACAAGGCCCTTAACCTCAATGCCTTCTCCTGAGCATTTCTTCATGCTGCAGAAGCAATTTTGGAAGAGTGATACAAACAAAAGTCCAATTAGGGGTTACAGTCTAGATAAAATCTGTTTCTGCCCACACCATAAGACAAATCAGGGGCTTCACTGGTTCTTAACACCAGTTCTTCTGTTTCTTTTTTGCTCCATATCTTGTGTGTATGAGTCAGGCCCCAAAGCCACTTCAAAAATTTAAAAATAACATGTCATCCACCTAACCATTGAAACTGTGCCAGCAGCTACTGTGTGCACTGAACAGCAGTGAAAAATAATAATTTTACATCAAGAACACCATAAAAGTTTTTCAGTGCCTTCCAGGTTCTTTTAAAACTACTGTTATCTTGTCCAACCCTCAAGGCTTTTTGTACAATTATCAATTAGTTCTGTGGTTGGTTTTCAAAAAGGCAGTGCTGGAAAAAGAGCAGCAAATCACAGAGATGGAGGTGGGAGCACAGCAGTGCCTCCTCCACAGGATGTCCATGCACACCTCGATTCTGCTCCTGGTTCAGGGGCACAATCCCTGCAGCAGCCCTGTACCTCTCTTGGCCTCCCATCTTCTGTGCTCTGATCACAAGAGCTTTGAAGCAAATCTTGCCTCTTGTTCCATCTTATTGCTGGTGTTCCAAACTTTGTCAGCAATAAAATATCTCGAGAGATCTGCAAACATCTAGAAAACCCCTGAGCTACAGGGGTTCAGCTGAAGCTGCAGCTCCAGACATGAAGAGAGAGCTCAGCAGGAGGCATGAAGGGGATCTTGCTTTGGTGGGGTGTTTGGACAGTTCTGGCTGTAACAGGTGCCAGAGTGTGTTGGAAGCAGTGTAGGACGTGAGTTTGCACCTCAGAGATTTGAAGCTCTGCCTCACTGATATTAACCAAGGCTGGACACCTCAGGGTTTCAGGGAGGAGGATCTGATGAGGGCAGATAAGGAAAAGGGCTTCAGAAAATAAATGCCCAACTTTAATTTAGCTAGTCTTTTCCTTCAGAGCCCAGAAGGGGTTTAATTTGGCCCAATAGCCAAAATGATAGGGGAAAGAGGATCTTCCTTTGCAAGTGTGAACAGTACCATACCGAAATGTTCCCCAAATCTGCGTTTTGTGAGACTGATTGGAGCTGTAGCCGAAACCTGTATTTGAATGTGGCTAGACAGTGGAATTAAAGGTGATCTCTGGCCATGTTTAAACATGAACTGGGCCATAAGCTACTTACAGGCTGTGGTTACAAAAGAATAGAAAGGGCTGACTCACAGTGGGAGAGCATGAGGCTGGTGGGTTCCCATGCCATCCTCCCTGTACTCTGCTCCTGGGGATCCTGAGCACCCCCTGCTCCCCAGACACCTCCCTTCACGCTGGCAGGTCGTTGGTATTTCTGAAAGCCTGACTTGAAGGCTGAAGATGAGAAATGTTTCTTTTGGCCTGTCAGCAGCACAAGTGAGGAGAAAGAATGGAATTCTCCAAAGTTTTTCCAGAATGTGTGCCCAATTCAAACAGACTCATCCGGCTTCCTTGCAAGTGTGATTCCCAGATCACAGCTAAGTCAAGCACAGACTTCCTTAACACCATCTCCAGTGCCATTAGTGTGCTGAAGCAGATTTGTATTTTTCCAATTTAAAAATATTAATTAAAAGTTGATACATCTTGTGCGAAGCTCTTGATTTTGGCCCACCTAATTTTCAGTTTATACATTTTTTACTTGGTTAGCATTTTGTAATGAAATATATTCTGTTACAAAGAGGAGCACATGATTCTATAGGGTAAAATATATTAAATATAAAATAATATTTAAGCATGAAATAAATCAGCATCTAACCAGTTTTTTTTTTCTTTCAGACAACCAATTTTCAAAAATTGAGATTACCAATTCTGCTGCTGTTTAAGACTGGGGAGAAAATGCAAAATTCTGAAATGTCTGCAAGGTTGGAGAGCAGTTTTCCACTGAGCTCGCCTCAGATGAAATTGCAGAAATTCTTCTGTTTTCTCCTTCTTCCCTGGCTCTGCCACCAGGCAATTCTGTTCACACTGTTCTCCAAGACAAAATCTGAGCCAGGCTGAGATTTGTGCTGATGGTGAGTGCCTGCCTTTCTTTCTATTTTTCTTTCTTTAAATAAAACAATTTCCTAAGGCTTTGAAATGGGGCTGATAAAAAGCAGCTTTTAAAATGCATTTTAGTAAATAGTTTGAAACCAGACCATAAAGTCTCATAACTGTAGGTTTGCCCTTAATTATACCTCACTGACAGCCCATTTTCCTTCTCCTCTGCAACCAGTCTCCTTTTTCTTTAAGAGCAAAACATATTGAATGCTACTTTTGAAAGATTTGTGGAGTTTCACACAAATTCGACAAGATCTGTAGGTAAACAGTGTCACCTAGTGGATAACTGGCATCGATTTTCCCAAACTGCGGAAGAAGTTTGGCCGTGTGGTTTTCCATTTTGTCCTAGAAAAAAATATTACTTCAAATTGAAAAGAGCCCTGTACTGAGAAATGGGATCACTGCCAAATGGCTGTAAATCCAAAGTGGCAGGATTTGATGGCCAGCACCGAGTGGGGATTTGTCATGAGCATGGGCACAGATCCAGTCCCATCACCTATATCAGGTGTAAAGAGGAAGAACCAAATCTCCAGCTCAGTGCCTGTAGAGCAAAAGGTTATAGCAGCACATCCTGAAATATTTATTTCCTGCATGTAAAGGTGTATTGGACTCCACATCACCTCCTGCACCATCAGCTGCCCCTCTCCAGGCATAGGAAACAAAAGGATGTCAGGAGGAGTCTGCCATGTGATCAGCTGAGGCTTCTGAGCAGTAAAAGTTAAAAAAACCCCAAAATTGCCATGTCCTTGGAGTGGGAGATTTGGCAGAGTATTGGAAAGCAGGAGAAAGAGTATGAGCTCCATGGAGAAATCTCTCACCCTGAGGGAGTGGGATGATAACTTTGGGGGTGTGGTGGCAGGTATCTATGAAAAAAGCTTCCTAGAGAAAGCAAGATATAAGATAAGCCTTGGAGAGCCTTCTGAGTTAGAAGTAACAGGTTAGAAAATCAGGACACAAGAGCCTCAAACAAGAGTAAAGTGCTCTGGAAGAAGGATATGCTCCTGAAAATTACACTGGATATCCTGAAGACCACTTGCAGCACTTAGGTTTCTGCTTTCTAACTAACTTTGCTGTCAGGATCCCTTGGAGTCAAGATGGATTGGAACCAGAGCACTGCAGGAAGAAATAAATACAAACAGAATTGAAAGAAAAATGGGAAAGAGTGCTTCAGAGTTAGGGAAACTCCTGAGGGAAAGAAAAAAGTAAATTCAAGTAGCAAAGGTAAGAACTCAGGTAACTTGGTTTCTGAACAAATCGAAGACTGGCATTCAGCTGGCTTTGTGCAGGTCGGGTGGGAAGTGGAGGGTTTATGTTCCACTCTCACTACCCATCCCTGGTCTTCCTCCCCCTGTAAGGTCATCACTGCAGTTTGTTACAATTTCATTAGGGTTTTTTCTGAAAATCCCCCTAATACCCTACTCCTTTCCTCACATTGGACAAGAATATAAAGGAGAGCAAAAGCATGGTCCTAGAGATGGCTCTTCCATGTCCAAGAGGCAGCAGGTGGGAAAACCCAGGTGAAAAGTCAGGATATTATCAGCATCTTCTTAACATAGACACAAGTGATGGAGGAGAGCAGGATTTCACTGGACTCCAGTAGGCTGCCTGTGAGTGTTCTTAGAATGAACATTTATAGCCAGGTCTTACATTGATGTGGCTTTGGTCAAAAGCAATAAGCCAGAGCATCCTAAAGAATGTATGGATAGATGTTGGAATTGTAGTTAAAATTATAAATAGCCTATTTTCATAAGTCAGGAAGCTCTAGCGCTTTGTTATCTTCCAAACAAGAGGAAAATAGTGATTGATTCTTAGGGCAGATTGTTCTGCTAAGTTTGTGTTTGGCCTCTGTGCCTTCATATTTGTCACGTGTCAAATGGATGGTCTGGCATTGTTCTTCAAAGGTGCACACTCTTGCACACCCACTCACACTCATGCACACTCACACCCGCTCACACTCTTGCACACTTCTGCATACCCACTCACATTCTTGCACACTCTTGCACACCCACTCACACTCATGCACACTCTTGCACACCCACTCACACTCTTGCACACCCGCTCACACTCTTGCACACTCCTGCACACCCACTCACACTCATGCACACTCTTGCACACTCACACTCCTGCACACCCGCTCACACCCACTCACACTCTTGCACACTCATGCACACCCACTCACACTCTTGCACACTCATGCACACTCCTGCACACCCACTCACACTCTTGCACACTCATGCACACCCGCTCACACTCTTGCACACTCCTGCACACCCACTCACACTCTTGCACACTCATGCACACTCTTGCACATCCGCTCACACTGGGTAGCAGGGTAGGAAATTAATGAGGCAGCCAGTAAGAGGTGGCACCTCTGTATGTGTACAACTTCAGCCTACAATGGTTTCATTCCAGCACCTTTCCCTACAGTAAATGCAGCGAATATTCTGATTCCTGTTCTAAAAGCAGCACTAAATGGGATGGTTGAAGCTGAGAATATTTTCCCATCTCCTGGAAAGGGTTAGACACACAGCCCTGAGGTGGGTGAATTGTGTGATTGCCATCAGACTGAGCAGCCGTGTTCAGCTTGTCTTGGATTTCTTTATATGAGACAAGGGATGATTCATAAAAGCAAATGCTGAGGCCACACAGTTTGTCAAGGCTCTATTCTAACCAGGTGTAATGATTGAGGTTTTGCAGAGGAGGTACAGTTAAGGCAAAAAAATAACAGATCATGGGTCAAATCCATCCCTGAGGCAACTCCAGCATCATCAGTAGGAGTTACCTGCGTGTGAATCTGGCCCCATGTTCCTCACTCATACAATAGAGCAAGATCCCTCCTGCAGCAGAATCAATTGGAAAAAGGAGATGGGAAAAATGCTTCTTTCTTGACCACATTAAAAATAATCACTTTTTTGTTGCACAATGGGGCAGAGAAAACCAGTCCTAGAAACCAGAGTACAATTTCCTCAGCATGTCATGGGGAGGGGAGAGAGGGGGAAATTGGCATAACCAAGAGGTTTCTTTCATTTCTGTTCAGTTCTAAATGATGCAGGGAACAGGGGAAAGCACCTAGATATCTATATGTCTATACCTGTCTATATCTATGTAAATACCTAGATGATCTCTTCCTTTTATCTGTATCTATAATTTATACATAATATTTGGGTATCTATAGATAACTACTTAGTTTCTACAAACATAGAGTGATTTAGGGAAAAAAAGGGACTATATTCCTTCTGTTGATTCGACTGGATGTTTAAAAGTAGTGAAATTAAAAAGATGAAATATAATGTTTGGTGTCTCAGCTTTTCCTTCCCATTTGGCAGGTCGGGTTTGTGAGCTCTATGAGAATGTAGAAAAGTCATCTGAGGGAGAAAATTGCTATTCACTAAAAATTACTAATCATTCTTTCACACTAAACAAACACCACTGAGAGATTTTTTAGTAATATAAAGGTGGATTTTTTTTGTTCTTTCCCTTTTTCCCTCTCTTCTCCAGCTAATGATACAGATGTGCAAAATGCAGGATATGACATCCTGCTGAGCATTAGGTGCGGCATTTTGCAGGTGACAGGATCCAGGTCTGAACCCAAAATAAAAGCACAATAGCCTGAAAATCATCTACTGCACACTGCTAGCGCTTCACAACCTAAATGGCAGGAAGAGCAATTTTTACAGTCATGGAATAATCTTTCCAGCAAAATTTGTATTCCAGCAGCAGTGGAGTCCCCTCTGAGATTGTGGTCCTGGTGCAACTGCCAACTAGAAGAGCACAAAAACTAATCACATGAGGCATAAAAGTGGAAGAAAAAGATACCATTTGATCTGGAATTCTTACACCTAGGAAACTCAGAGTGCTTGAGACCTCTCTAGTGGAAGAAGAGACTAGACCCACTCCTGCATCCCAGAATCCCAGCTGGAGGAGTCTGATGCTTCCATGCTTCCCTCTCCCAGCACTACTCCTCTCAGAAGGCCTTTGCTGACACATCCAGAGAATGCAGAGCTGTTCTTCTACCCATTTTACTTCAACAAACTCATTCACACCTAAACCTGCTCATTTGTCCTTGGCACAGCAGCAGCAGCAGAGCACAGCAGGGGCTGGTGTTCAGCTCCTTCTGCAGGCACTCTGCTCCAGCCTCCTCCATGCCATGTGTCCCACCAAGGGGGATAAACAGGAATTGTTTATCCCACCAAGGGGGATAAACAGGAATTGTGGCAGCTGACAGCAGTGTTTCCTGTGGAGCTTCCAGAGAAATAGCCCTGCATTCCTGGGCTAACAGCTGGGTACCTGTCTGAAAATGAAGGACAAGGAATTGTCTGTAAAGAAAAATATTAGTGGCAGCCCTGCTGCATTTATGCCATTAATTGTAATTTTTTTTTAATAAAAATCAGGATGATTACCTCTGCTGACTCTATTTCACTTTGGGCCTCAGAGCACAGGTGAGAACCATCTGCTGACAGGGGTAGTATATTTGTCACTGCTTTAGCTGGAGATTTCCTATCCCATATGGGGTGGCTGGGCTTTCCTCAGACTCAGCTGCTAAGCCACTGCCCTGCAGGAGTCAACTCCCAGTGCTGCAGCATTCCTGTTTTCGTCCTTTGAGAGGTAAGAAAATTAAAGTGACAATTTTACCTTATTTTGAGCCCATAGTCAATAATTTTCTTGTGACATGGCTATGGATCTTCCACCTCTGAAGAGGGCCTGTTTAATTTATGTTCACACGTTGGGGTTTAATTCTCTGGACTGAATTTAGACCTTCTTTGCAACAAATCTTTTTTTCTGTCCTGTTCCCCTCTGTTTTTTTCCTATGTCTGTGAGCACAGCAGACATCAGCTAAAGCAAACAGAAGCCCAATGTAGTTTCTCTAACTGCTCTAGTAATAAAGTAACTAGTCTGAAATTCATCTTTTTGGGTCAGCTGTGCTCATTCACATTGCAAAACACAAGAGCCTCTCCAGAGCATTTTTACTACACTCATAAAGAAATAATGGAAAACCAAGAATGGTTCCTAGAGAAAGGATAGCATGAAGTGTGAGCAAAGTCTGGCTACAGTTCCACTCCTGATCTCCTCTCGTGACAGAACAAAGTAGGACAGTGCACTTAAAATACACCTATTTTACAATGAGACTAATAGCTGCTTAGCTGCTGTGATATTAAAATTCTGTCCCTGAGCTTTAGGATTAACACCCTGTGGGAAGCACCTTGAGGAGCTTGCACGGTTTGGCTCCACGGCTGCCATGGGAGCACTGCCCACACCAGGACTGCAAACTGCCGTGGCTGGTGGTTTCTACATCACTGAGTGTTTTGCCTTGAAATATTTTGCCTCTAGAGAAGACACACTGGAATTTTCTGAAGCAGAACATGGCATTACATAAATCTGATGTTTTGACATACGGATATTTTTAGGCTTGCGTAATTCACTGAATTCCACCGAAGTGTTTCATTTCAATACCTCAGAAGTATCATTTGTTGGTCAGTTTTAGGCTTCTTCAGAAATATTTTTTTTCCCCATTACTCCATTCCCCAGAAGTCCCAGTGGAGTTTCCAGGGAGGCTCCTTAGCATGAGGGGCTGGTGATGACATGGGTTTTGTCAAAAGTGATTATAAGGATCATGCTGTAAAGTTGCTGTTTTGTGGCCAATGCGTGCCCTTGCAATTATCCACCAGCAATAGCTCCTGGCATCTGTGGGAGAACACAGCCTTGCAATGAGGTGGGTTAGTACTAATTACAAGATGTTTATTCAGTGTAAGTAAAATACACTGTATTTTACTCATTAGCACCCAAAATGGCACATGCAATTGGAGCAACATACTAATCCAAATAGGGGATTACAGCTAAGCAGGGTGCTGAACTGTCTGCAGATAATTTATAGCTAACCAAGACGCTCATTTACCCTGGTAAGAGCATGCACCCACCCAGCAGTGCTGGGAGAGAAAGATCTCATCACACTTTAGAGAAGAATCTTTTCCTGCAGCAAACACATCAATGCCAATAAAGTCAGATGACATAGAAGACCCAGCCTCTTTATTGGCATTAATGTGTTTGCTATAGGAAGAGATACTTTTTCTTTATCCAGTTAAGGGTACAAGGGCCTTTCATCAAGCTTTTCTTCAGCTGATCCCCTAATAACTAAAGCACAGTAAAAATATAGTCTGTTTTCTCATGTCTTGTGTTTGCTGAATCTTTCCCATGTCCATTATCAGGGCTGATCCTCAACTGGTTTATAAGAGATTTATTATGAGATCATAGGCTGGTTCCATAAAACTCACACCCAAGTGAATAGATATTTTTATGACTGGTGAAGCTTTAAATGATTAGGAAACAGTGTCAGCTCAACCTGAAATGGTTATTATAATCCACGATTAAAATGTTTTCTCAGCAGTTTGTGCTATTGAAGTTCATCTGTACATTCATTTTCCAACCCCTTACTGTGCATTTCACCAAGCTACCTGCAAATCAGATGGAGAGCACTGTGAGCTTGCTGAGCCTTCTAATTGTTCTATTGAAAATGACTGAGGAAGAAGCAGACCAATGGAAAAAGAGGGTGCTGGGCTTATTAACCCACAGGTGAGATCACTTTCTGTATATCAAGATAGAGGAGAGGCTATGAAAGGAGGAATGGAAGGCATTTTTGTCAGAAATGATCATGAGTAATTTGGCACAAAAAAAAAGAAATTGAGCATTGAAAGTCTTAAAAAGGTAAGACTTACTGAATGGGATGCATTAATTCACTTGGTTTACAGTTTAAAAAAAATAGTAGCTATTTGAATTTTAATCAGTTCTTCCTTTTTTTATGACAATAGTTTTACTTCTCTTGGTCTAAGACATATTTTTGGAGTAAGCCTCATTTTCTAGGGAGCTCTGGAGCTTTGTTTTGTATTTAGGTGTTTAGGGCCCAATGCTGTTTTGGTGGAATGACCTGAGCTTTCTGCTAGATGCCCACCAAGTTGCTCTCTTGCTCCTCTCCTCAATGGGGAAGAAAACAAAGTGTAAAAAAAGCTTATGGGTTAAGATAAAGATGAGGGGATTACTTGCTAATCAGCATCACCAACAAAACAGAAAGAATTCATCTTTGGGAAAATAATTTAATCCATTTTCAATTTAAAAACAGAGAAGGAAAGTAGGAAATAAAAACACCCTCTCCACCTGTGCTCCCCAGACTCAGTCTCACTCCTTCATTCCCAATTCTTCCACCCCCTGCCCATATTTGGCACAGGGGGATGGGGAGGGGGGAAGTTGTGGTCAGTTCATAACACTTTGTCCTTGCCACTCTTGCATTGTTCCAGCCTGGGCTCCCTCCCATGGCATGCAGAAACTTCTCTCCTGTGGCACCAGCTCTTCAAGAACAGCTCCAGCATGGGCTGTAGCTTCCTTCAAGGCACAGGCCCCTGCTGCAGGGTGGCTCTCTGTTCCCATGTTGGCCTTCCTGGGCTGCAGGGAACAACCTACTGGGACATGGCCTTCTCCATGGGCTGCAGGGGAATCTGCTCCAGCTCTTGGAGCACCTCTCCCCCCTCCTTCATCGCAGACCTCCGTGCCTGCAGGGCTGTTTCTTCTGCACTTTTTCCTCATTCCTGTCTCTTGTAGCTGTTGGGCAGTGTTTGTCACTCCTTAGATGTGTTTTCACAGAGGTGCCACCAGCACTGCTGCTGGGCTCAGTTTCAGCTATGTCCTTTTTGGAGCTGGCTCTGTCCAGTATTGGGGCAGTTCCTGGCCTCTTGTCCCAGGAGTCACCCCTGCAGACCACACTGTGCCACATAAACCAAATGTCCTGATTCACTCACTATGGTTTTGTGATTGAGGGGAGAGGAAATCCTGAAATCATGCACATATCTGTTCTGTGTTTATGCTTGACTACATTTCGTCTCTTGACTAAACACATGTTCTTGTGCATGCTCTGCAAGCTCATTTTATCAGCTGTTTCTTCCTATTAGGTGTTCATACTAACAGGTGTTGCTATGCAGTGAAATCTCATGGTGTTCTGGGCTTTTTATGTGGCTGGTCACTGTGCCCTAACCCCAGATGTATGCACTGAATAACCACATTGTTCATTTATAATGTCTTTGGCTTTTCTATAGCCTTGTCCCTATGATGTTACTTGTGGACACAGTGGGCTGGATTGAAGACAGTGAAGTTAAAAGTGGTGATGTATGCAGCTATGTAACTGTGAGAAGAAATGTATTGATTCCCCATACCTCCTTTTCTAACCTGCTGTAAGGTGTTTCATCATGTAGGACATCATGGAGATCTTATATTTGTTACTTAACATACATTGAAAGGTCTGACTTCTCTTCCTTGCTGGCTCTCTGAATGGGAAAAGCTGTTGTTAACATGTCTTGTGTGTCAGAGATCAGGCTGCTCATGAAGCTTTGAATGTATATAGTAATAGAGAGGAATGGCAAACTGTTATATTAATGTAGCTGAAGCACAAAAAGTGAAACTATTGACCTTGCCAGCTCTGCATTTGGGGCAAATGTTACTGCAGTGAACAGAGTAACTTTAGCTGATGTTAAACAGAAGTTGTTTTGAATTTTGGCTTGTGTATTTATCTCTGGTATAGATAAATGTGAATGCCTGAGAAGGGCTGAACAAATTGCTAAAGATAGTTGCAATTTTGTACATGTCAATTTTTTTTTTTTTTTGTGAAAAAACAGTTGCTGAAAAAGTGTTTGCTAATAAACTTCCTTTTCTGAAATAATGCTCTTTTAAATCAACAAAACAAAAAGGCCTTTGCTATTGCTCTTGCCTGGCATGGATTGTTATTCCCCAAATGGAACCAGCAGGTATCCAGTAGGTCATTCAGCACAGCTCCTGACCTCCCTCAGAGAAAAGATCCTAAGACTTACAGTGGCTGCTACCTGGAGTATGTAAAATACACTGCAAAAACAAATGTCAAGAGATATTAATAAAGCTGTGTTGGGAAGTATGTATGAGCTACAGGGAGAAGCAAAGTGTTTAGCTGCTTTCCATTCCTTCCACCCAAATCCAGCATCAAAATCAGCTTTGCAGGGCAGTGTATAGGAAGATACAGCTTATCAATAGGCTGCTCTGTGCCTGCCCAAGGCCCCTACTTCATGGAAGCAACTCCTGCCCCACAGTTGATGTACATGGCCTTTCTCTGCGTGCAGCATCACATTGGCTGAAGCAGCTGCTTCCCCAGCAGGGGATGAAGATTTTGAGGGGCAGAGCTGCCCAGGCCCCACACTTGGCCAGCCAGCTGTGGGTTTGTGTGGCTTGCAGTGCTTGGGGCAGCCCAGAAACACCGTCCCCTGCCTCTTCCACAAGGGAAAGCCTACGCAGCTGAGCCCTGTGCTGCTCCCCAGTCCCGGGCCAGGAGTCTCCAGCAGTCTCCACTGAGCCCCTGGCACACGGGCTCCTCGGGCGCGGCGGCGCAGGGAGCGTTCCGGGGAAGCCCGAGCCGTGGCCATTAGTGCTGTGCTGGCAGCAGCTCTGTGGATAACGAGAAGCCCTTCTGCCTCACTGCTATTAAACTGCTGCCTTTTCACGAGAGGAATCCTGAATCTTTCCTCAAACCTAAACAAAAAAGTCAGTCTTTTATTCGTTTCATCATTATCTAGGGCTGCCACATTCAAATGATGCTCCAGCAGTCCCTTCATTTCCGAGTGCACACGTCGAGAAGGGATTGGAAGCCTTTTGATTAAGAATAAGAGGTGATGACACTACAACCAGTGCAGGGTTGTCATCATTACCATGTACCTGCACTTCCACAGAGCTCTCGCTCTGGGTTGCCTCTGATATAAAGCTGCTGTACTCTGTGCCCTAATTGAATGGAACTATTTTATAAACACGCATTCCCTGAATCCCAGAAAAGATCCTTTTAGAGGGGAAGATATGGGGAGGGTGGTGGGGAGGTGAGGAGCTAGATGGGCTCAGTTCCTGGCAGACCAATTTTGTCTGTGAGAGATTTCTTTGTTCTCTGCAAAACTGCTTGTCGTCTACGAGCAGATATCGTGGGGTTTTATTCCCCTGCAAGTCAAATGAATGATCTGACCACCCACTTTTAATCCTGTGATTTTCTGCTTTTGGCCTGGATTACAAGTCACCTATGGCCACCTTTAGAGCGTAACAGGCTCTAAGTTTACACAAGGCACCTAGGGGAAAAACATCCCTTCCTCCCTGGCCCTGTTTAACTGTTCACATCTGATAATTTAACTGAGTGGCTTGGTCACAGTAATGACCTTTTGGTAGCAGCACAGGGAGGAAACCTGCTGTCTACCCACCAGGATGCTCTCGTGTGTCTCGTGAGGTTGTATTCATGTTGCATCCTAAACCCACACCGCTGACCGTGGGAGTCACACTCTGCAGAGACTTGTTAAGCAGCGTCCCTCTTTTCAAGCACTCTGTGCTCACATTCTGGAATACCCACTGGTGATTTACTGTTTTCCAGGTTAACTTTCAAGTGCTGATTTTGACCCATATTCCTGTCCTGGCTATTTCTCTGTTCCTATGTGCCACAACTGCAGCTGTAGCAGGTACAAGTGCTGTACCTGAGCCTCGAAGGATGCTGGGCCAGTGCCTTGGTGCAAACTTGTCCCCCAGTTGCAGTTCAATAGTTAAACTAATTCTCTGCTATCTCTGTGTTTAAAGGTGAAAGGCTTTTATTGTTAAACAAGCTTTCCCTGGAGCCTATGTTTTAGTAAGAATACTCTAAAACTGCTGTATGAAATTATATTAATAGACAACAAAATTACAGCCAATTTCTGGTACTATTTCAATAGCTGTGTATGAAATTTACTGCATAAGGGATGTTGAGTTAAAAGTGGTCAGAGGAGCTACTTTTATCTTGGCTTACATATAGCATTACATTTACACCTGAACACAGGGTGAATTATCATCCAGAGGAGTTGAGAAGGAATCTCTTTTCTCTGGGAATGGCAATTATATTTGATTAGGTACATGGGAGCTTTTTCCTCTCCTGGCCAAGGAGCTGAGGGCAGTGCTTTGAAGACACCCAGCCTCATGATCAAGGTGTAAAGCATAATGACAAATGTGAAGTTCCTGCAGGGTCAGAGTCAGCTACAATAGTTCAGGGGAGAGGGCATCGGACTGGGACTTAAGAGGCTTGACTCGACTGCCCTGTTCTTCCACTGGGCTGCAGGACAAATCACTTCCTTTCTGTGCCACAGTTTCCTTATCTGTGAAATGGTGGTAATGAGCCTTTCTTCTTCATTTCTCTTTGTAATCGCTCCAAGAGCTGCAGGTAAAACATGCTATACAAGCACTTGGTATTACTGTGTTTGATTTGTGGGATTTTTCTGTGTGATATCCTAACGCAGGCAGTTGTTCCAGATTTGCACACACGAGCTCAAGGACTGTGTTGTTTGTCATCCTGCTGTTAACAGCTCTTCCCTGAAATCATTTGGATGTAAAGGTAATACCCTGGGTTTGTTTTTGTTAGGATATCTGCAGCCTGCAATCTTAGTGCAACAGGATTTGTTAGTGAAGCATAGCCCTCAAACAAAAGCACCCAGAGGATGTGCCTTGTCAGATGCTCTCCTTTGCACAAGGAATCCCCAGGTCCTTTTGCCTCTGGTATCTGCTGGTCCCCTGTTGAGAGCCCTCCATGCCTGTGGTCATCAACAGTTTGCCAACATGAGGAGGGGGAGGAAAAAATTCCCCTTGACATGTGTAGTAACCTAAGCCTCATTCCAAATATGTTTGCTCAAGCATTGCTAAGGTTTCCTTTCTTCCCATCCCCATCACTTCTCCCCTCAACCTGCCTTTGTTTCAAGATGGGAGGAGGCTGCTGGAGGGGTGGGGGATTTCTGTGGCAGTGCCTGCTGTGATCGGGGCACTCTTTGTTTGACAACGTGTGCAGAGTCCTGGCAGCCTCTTGCTAATGAAATGCCTTGAGAGGCAGAGTCCTAATTGTGAGGTGATACCCCAGCGAGTGTCAGAGCAGGCAGGGTGTGCATGATGCTCTTTAGTTTGGGTCATTGGAAGTGAGAGATGCAGGAGGATGGTAGATTAGTTCCTGCTGAAACCTGAGACGCTGCCTGTGTTGGTGAATGTCACCCAGAGCTCTGCAAATGCATTCAGACAAAATCACTGAAATCTTGGGTTTCAGGCCTAAGTGACCACAACAGGCACTCGTAGTTCCTGCCTGTGGAATAAACATTTGCTGGGCACATTTCAGCTTAATAATACTTTGTGCAGCAAGCAGTCTCTCACCACCCTCTGTCTTCTCAGTGTTGTGACAATCCAAAGGCGACTCAGAACACAACTATGTCAATAGCTCCTAGAATTGTTTCATTAATAGATTGCTTAACTTCCCTGGACCAGATGTCAGGGTGCCATATTTCCTTGTTGAATGTAATTTTATTTAAAGTGCTGGTTTCCCCTGTGTGTTCTGTGGAGCTGGACAGTAGGGCAATAATGGGAGATGCAGGACATGCAGCCTTTCCACTGTTGTAATATACAGAGAGTGCTTGGTGTTATTGGTGACCTGAAATATAAAAAAAAATTCCCAAGGAGACATTTCCTCTCCTCCACATGTCCAGCTCATCTGCTGAATGCCATTTTGGAGCAGAGCTCTACAACATTGACCAGTGCAGTGGGGTAAAAGATCTCACTCTGATACAATGAGATTTTTTTAGTGGTCAATAGATTCTCAGGATTTCCAACAGAAGACCCTGCTTGCAGATTGAGGTCTGAGCCAATTCTCTTAACTCCTAGCCCAGTATGTCACCTGCAATGGGATCTTGTTCCAGGGTTGGAGCTCCAGGATGCTACTATGCTTTTATGCCAGAGGACTGCTTGGAGCAAGGGGTGTGTTTTGTGAAAATGAAACTGTGACTGAAAACACTCATAACAAAGTGAGGACAATGGACAGTACTATGGCTTCAAGGTTATGAATACTATGAAGAAGTGCTTCTCTTGCATTTTTAAGGCCTTTCTGCAGTATTTAACCCTCAAATCAAATTTCTCCTCCCGTTTCCAAAATTTATAGAGCCAACCATGAAATTAGGGATGTGTCAACTGGAAATAAGGAAGCATTTGACTTTGACACTAAAATTAATTAAACTGTTATTACATTGATCTCTGCAGCATCTGTTCCACTTGTATGCAGAAATGCTGGTGTGCGCTATGGGGCCATTTCATAGTGGTGGAATTGGATGCTGTGATCAGCCATATGCTGATAAAATTATTCTTTTGTCAGCATGTCTGCCTGGAATTGCTTCAGGAGCTGGAAACATTCAAAGCAACAATGCTCAGTGCTGAGTGCTTAAGATTGCTGATGTGAAAGGGACTTTTGGTGTAGTTCCACACTCCACATACACTTCAAACCTCACAGGTTGGCAAGCCTGTTCCTGTGTAAGCAGCTAAAAATGGACTTTTAAAGCACTTCAGTTTTGATACCGAACTTTGTTTACTGCATAACTTATGTTTACATTCAACTCTAGTCCATTCAACTCTAGTCCAGTTAAATCTGGTTCTGTTGCCACTTTAGAGGAGGTTGGGTCAGACCCCAGAGAAGTTGGGGTAGAAGAAAGCTGGTGTAAAAACCCTGCTGACTGTGTCAGGTGGAAGGTATCAGTAATTAGGTTTATTTGTTGGATGGTCCTTTGTGACCTCTGTTTTGTTTGTGTAGCTTATACAGAGATCAATCCCAGACACCAAAATCCACCAGAATATAAAAGGTTTGTGAGGTAAACAGAGCTACAGTCACACTTTCCTCTATGATTTGCATCCAGAATTTGCAATGAGTCTCTATTTCTCAGTGCACAAAGAATATGAGATTTATCAGATGCAGGGAAGGGAACTGGAAAGAAGAAAACTGAAGCAGCCACTGCAGTGGTTTTTAGAGTAATGATAGAGGAACTGACTCAGTCCTGAGGTCATCTGCATATCTGCATTCTCCCAGTGTAGCCAGCATGGCATGTGGAGCCTTGTTGTGATTAAAAAAAAAAAAATTATGTAGGCCAATTCCATCCATGGGTCAAGACACCCTGATGATGAGCAGAGCCTCATCTGATTATCTGGGAACTGTCCATGTCAGTAATTATTCCCTGAATATGCACCTGAAACACAGCTGTTGCTTCCTTTTTTTTTTGTTTTTTGCTTTTTTTTAAGGAAAAGTGGCCATTTAAAAATGGGTATTGTGCTGGAGAATTTTCATAGTTTCTGTTTACAGTTGAAAGCAATTCTCTTCAAGCCTTGAAAAGGATGTAATTATTTGCTTTTATAATTAAAGCCATACAAGCAGTGAGCTATTGTTGTATGGTCCTTGAAAAAATGCTCTTGCTTTTGATGACTGTCATATCTTTAATCAGTTAATTATCATCACTGGTTTAGGATAAAAGTGCCCAAGTAAACACAAATGCCTGCTCTTTAAGGAATTCATCTGAACACTTTTTGCACTGTTGGGGCTGTGCAGAAGCACCAGGCACTGGCTCAGCCTCAGCTCCAAGCCCGGAAAGGTTGGTGCTTTGTAGGGACTCCATCAGATGTCAGCACAAGGCATTTGTCTGTCGCCAGCTGAGTGATTAGCTGACACAGCTCCTCACTCTATGGGTCACTGGCAAAACAGACAGGCTCAAAAATTTAAGACATTTGTTCCAACTCCTCCTGCATGTCTTGCCTTCTTCATTCAGCTATCAGCTCACTTGGCTGGTGCAGGCAAAATAACACATGTTGACAATTAAAACAAGCTGCTCAAAAATAGCCACTCAGCTCATTGTGGGCAGAAATACTGACTTTTTTGGAGGGGAATTTTTGCTTTGGTCTTTTTTGCTGTGTCTGGTAGAAAGGAATGGAGAGGTAGCTCCATCTTGCATTGTGAGGGCTGTGTGTGCCCTCACTTGCACCTGGGTTATCCAATAACTACACTGAGTTCCTGACTCTGGCCTCAATTTTGTGTCCTGATTTCACAATGGTAGGAAAATCCACATTAGCCCACAAAGCTGGTTTTAAGAGACATGTGTAGCTTTTTTGTCTTCAGAAGTGCAGCTTTCCAATGCCACACTGAAATGGGAAATTGATTTTATCAAATTGCATTTCAGGCTTGTCCCTCCCTCCTCTTTTACTCAAGCAGAACCTGTGTGAACTATAACAAAGGGATAATTTGGTGATTTAAAAAAATAGTAATGGTAATGTTGTAGTCCTGTAGATAAGAGGTAAAAATGAGTGTTATGATCGTGACCTGTAACTAGCCATAAAAACTAATGCCCAAAGACAGTAATAGAAAATACCAAAGATCCACAGTGGAGCTGATGGCTTAAGAAAGAGACAGTCCTTTCTTGTTACAGCACAAGGGAAAAGAAGACCATCTGCTTTGCTTAATTAAAGTTGCATTTGGCACTTAGGAGGGTTAAAAGTTGCCTTCCATTTAACATTCAATTTCTTTGAGAATTACCTCCATGATGCTACATGGCATTTCAGGGACACTTTTCTTGTATTGCCTCCCCTCCACTCAGTGCGTGTGATTCTCTCTTGAAATGTTTATGGCTGGTGATGAAAGCTAAGGGTGGACTCAAGGTTATCCTGCTAGCCAAAAAACTTGCCTACATGGAGGAGTGTAAAGAGCAGTTTTCATGAAGTATAAAGGAGGCAAGCATGATTGAAAGTTGGGGGATATATTTAGATAGAACAGGATCGTGTCCTGTGTCTAGTTTCCATGGTGTCAAAGTCTTAGCTAAATCCTCATACCATAAAAATAAAACTAGACAGAAATGCACTGTTTTAATGTGTCAGAGGGGCAGTAGGATTTGAAGATCTTGTCAACAGAAAAAACAGACCAGTATTATTCTTTTGTAGGAATCAGCACACAAAAGCTACTGCTCAGTTGACCACAAATACAAATGTTGAGAGACACAAGTCAAAGAATGTTTTGTGCCGTGTGTGTGTAAAGGATTTTATGTAACATACACTGGGCTTAAAGCACCCTGAGAAAGGCCCTCATTCTCCTAATATTAAGGGTTTAACTTCAGGCTGAGAGGGAGCAAAGTTGTTCAGATCCTTAAAGCAAAATGTTCTGCTGTATTGGTTGTGAGAAAAAGACATGCAGCATCCCATGGAGAAGCAAGGAAAATACATCTACCACTCCTCCATGCAGGCCCTCAGTCAATTTACCGCTCTTTTTTTATAAATCTTAGCAAATATCAGTGGCTCAATTTCAACATACCCCTCTGGTTTTATTCTTCTTTTCCCAGAAGATGTGAATACTATGAAATGCACAAATACTTTATTCCTCCTCTTTTAAACCTGAAGCAGAGGAGAAAATTGATCAGAGGACACATTGCTGCTTACTTGCATGTGTCTGTGAGCAGGGTTGAAAGCAAAGATGGCCTTATTTTGATGAAACCCTTGTGTGCACACTGCAGTATTTCAGCAGTCCTGTCCTCAAGACTACTGAAGTTACACAAGTCTGGGGATGCCAGGGTCTGTGCAGTAACAAGCTGTGGCTTTGCACTCAGGCTAATTACTGCTGAAGTCCAAGGGAGCTGGATTATTTCTTGCCAGAAAGTGCTTGAGCTGCAGCAGAATGAATTCTGTGTGCAAAACCATTTGTGTGGGTTTTACTGTTTTCCATCCTGAACCCTGAAACTGAGGCAGAGCAGAAATTAGGCAATTTGCCAGAGGCTGAAGAGAGGCACAGACTACAAGGGGAGATGGGTGGGGCTGGTGACTCCCAAGACACATTCATCACTTGGCAGATTGTGCTGTCCTACCAGCATGCCTTGCAAGAAAAATTAACTACCTAAATGAGATGATTTTGAAAGGACTTTTTTTAGCATCTCCCTCTGCTGTTTTTTTGGTAGATGAAAATATGGGAAGTTAGCCAAAACTGTGTTCCTGTAATGGCCAAATGCTATTCAAGCACCGTGACTAATGAGAGCAGGATTTGGCCCTTTGTTTGCCCTGTGCTCTTCTCTCTGCTCTATAATATGTGATGGTGGATCAGGTGTTACTCACCACTGTTCAGAAAACAGGAGAGGCATATTCACAAGAGAAGCTCTAAAACTCATTGAATTCACTGCTAATTAGGGAGAGGAGAGAGCCCTGTGCCTAACACTTTTGCTGAATTCTTGCAAGAAAAAGTCCACCTTCAAGTATATTTAAATTTTTACTGCCAAGTTAAACCCTTGCACAAAAAAAAAAAAATCTTACAATAGAAATGCTGACAGGTCCTTAACTATAGTAGCAGTAGCAGTCTCTGCCATAATAAAGATGTTGCATGTTATCAATAATCCTCTTTTTGCCTGAATCCCTGTCTTTCTAAAGAGAAAGGGCTTACTGACTGGGCAAATCTATTTATAAATTTTGTCTTGGCACAAGAGGAGCATATCGACAATGCGGTGGAGATCTGGGGAGGCAGCTGGCCTGACTGCACACAAGCAGCAAGCTGAGTGTCAAAGCAGAGCACTTAAATTTTCTCTCATTCCTCTAAAAGAGGGAGTGGGAGGAATTAGGAAGGAAAAAAAAAAGCTTTCCTTTGAACGAGGCAGGGTCAGAGGAGCTACAAAAGATTGAGTAAACTGTCACCCTTGGCTCACTGAAGAGCTTTGAAGGGCTTTCACAAGCTGCTCACCAGTGGATGGAGTCATCTGAACTGGGAGCCAGGGTGTGCATGCATTGACAGCCCGTGCTGAGGCACGTGTGCCATGGCAGCCCTGGCTGATAAGGACAGCTCTTCCTGCAGCTTGCTTTGCATAAAACTATGGAGCAGTAAAGCTGGAAGGGAAAGAGATAAGATCTCAAGAAGAACAGTTTTTTCCTTCTCTGTGTCATTTTAAAAGGATGTTTTAATTTGGATATTCTATGGTGGGTTTCACATCTGTTCACTCCTATGCAAAGTCTTGCAAAGATGGTGGACATATTTAATCAATAGCACAAACTAGCAAAAAAAAGTTGAAGTCCTGTCCTTTACACTTTTTCACATTAGTAATAGTCTAATAAAACTGGACTTTTTCCCTTCAAACGGTATGAAATAGAGATGGCAATACTCCTTAATGTTCCTGTATACCTGCAGCCATGCAATAGCAAATAATTGTCTTATTTTCCCAGGACTTAGGCCCATTCCTGTGTGATAGAGAATAAAGCCACCTAGATATTTACTGAAGTGGCTGTATTCCTGTGAGAATCAAAGCTTTGTGAGTTTATTCTTTCTCCTTTCTGCAGTTATGAATGGTTTTGAAAATCCCACTCTGAATGTATATGGCTGTCCTCTATTACATGGATGTCAAATTTCCCTCTTCTTATACCCAAAGGCTGAAGTTTACTCAAAGCAAAGAACAGCAAGGATCACACTGCTCTCTCCAAAATAGCTTACAACATGCAACCAATAAGTAGGTCACTTATCTGAATGGGATACTGTATAAGTAGCATGTTTGCCACAAGAGACTTATGAGCCAGTCCCCTATGGTGCACATATAATAGTCTGTCAGTCTGATTCAATTCCCACTGATGTTTCAGCCAGACCTTGGTTTAAATGGGGCTGGATCAAGGGGTGTGCACACGTATGAACTGTGGATGGGCCTTTTTCCACAAGGGCTCACTGAAGTGGCTGGGGATGTCACAAAAGGCCAAAATTGATTGTATAACATTTTTCAGTCTTCACAAACTACTTGAATGATCCAGACATATTCCTGCAGAAAATGCAGGGGAGGAGAATAATGCACATGGTAGTGTTAGCTTGGGGCATCGATGAACTGTTCAAATCTTGCAGATGACCTTACTCTGACCCTTATAGCAACTAAAGAATTTATTTTAGGTTTGTCTTCATTCTCTGCTGGCTTTGGAAGGATTGCTCAAAGTTAGGAGGAAAATGATAGAGACAAAATTCCCAACTAAAGCAAAGGAATTCTGAAAGTCTTGCTGTAGAAGCTGTCATTTGGGGGATTGTCTGCTGGTTGCTTTTGCAAATGAAGCACATTATATCCAACAACAATAGTTTGGGAAAGGAGTTGTGATTCCAGGCTTGAAATTCTCTTCCAGTGCTGTGTGTTTCAGCAACACTGGAAGAAAATCTCTCTCCCTTTGCAGTGAAATTCCATGTAGGGAAGAGCATGACCCAATGTGTTTAAGTTTAAATTTTGACATGGCTTAGGTGGGAGATAACCTTTGACTGCAAGGGCCCAGGAAAGCACTCGCTGCAGGAATCATCCATCTGAAATCTCAGTGATGGGTTTGCTTCCCTCTGAGTTTTGAAGACTGTGACTATAATTAGGAGGTGCCTCTGATGGATTCCACCAACACCTCTTCTCCCAAAGGACAGAAGTCAGATTTGTGTGGCTAGTGGGAGATCAAGTGTGAGAGCCAAGACTCCCAACTCTATTGCACTGGAAAACCACTAATAAAGGGTGAGCATCATTATTAATTTCAAACTATTTTATGTGCTGACAACAAGACACAGAGCAAGAATTGGCACTGACAAAAGATTGTTCTTCAAAGCCAAGTTAGTTATTCTGCAGTTTTCATTACAGGAATTGCCTTGCTTTAGGGAACTGTTCTTCAATGGTAGAGTAAAACATTTTTGAGTGATTTAAAAAAACATGACACCAGAAAAAAACCACCTCTCTTGGCCCTTTGCATAACTGCATATGTTTAAAGTCTGGTGAGTCAGTCTAGAGTAGAAGAGTTGAGCACTGAACAGAAGTGAACAAGAGCAGATTGCTGGACTGGACACTCTGCAACCACCTGTTGTTTGGTAAGGGAGAGGAGATGCCTCTGGGTTTATTCCCTGGACACAATATCTAGAGTTATCTGATTTCGAGGATCATAGAAAGGAAGAAAAAAGTTGTGGCTTATTAGATGCTCCATAAGCACCTTCCTGGTTCCACCCTCACCTTGGTGTTGCTCTCCCTACTGGCAGCACAGCTTTTACACCGGTCTACCTTTTGCCCTTGGTCTCTGAACAAAATTTCAGCGCTGAAAATACATTTAAACTAACTGTTGTGGTTAAGGTGTAAAATTAACTGCAATCATTGCTCAGGTCTGAAAAAAGATTTCTCATGTCAAGGATCACACTTTAAATCTGTGTACAACAACACCAGGTGCCACAAATTATGTGTCTGTGGTGTGTCATATGTGGTATGACATGAGAAGGAGCATGTGACCAGGACCTTCATTAGATAGCAGATTTCCACATTAAAATGAAGATTAGCAATTTCAGCCTCAAAACCACTTCTTCTGAAAACAGTTAAAAGGCACTGAGAGCAATAAAGTGTTACTCATTAGTAAGAAGGTAAAATTATTTCCCGAGGGGCATCTTGTGGTGCTACAGCTTTGCACAGTTTCCTATCTCACACTTCCTTCCTCATTAGGTTGGCATTGGGATAAAAGAGCAGAATGGGTCAGGAGGTCCTGTTCCAAGTAATTAGAGAGTTGCTTCTTTTATCTAAGTGTACCAGTTAAAGTATATCAGTGTCAGCCAGGTTAATTGGAACTTTAATACATAATTGATGCTAATTTATGGTCCTTTTTGTTCCAGGATGCTGATGCAGACCCCAAAGTCAGGATACAGTTTTCTCATTATTAATTATATACTGAAAACCAATATCCCATTGGAAGGACACCTACAACTTATAATATTCTTTAGATTTTCTGCCCTGAAACCCCTTGATTCACTTGTTCCATGTTTGCTTTTAAAAGCTCCTATTTAGCCTCAGGAAAAAAAATAAATGTTTATTTCTGTTTTCAGCCATTTCCATACTCAATGGAAATGTTCAACTGTGCTGCTGTGAGGAGGGCAGGACTCCAAGTCTGTAGCTGAACTACCATTCCCAAAAAATGCTTTTCCTCCTCTAATTGACAAAATATCCCTGCAGAAAGAAGTAAATGCTATTGCTGCATTTTAATCAGTTTTAAAAGTGAAGTCAGAGCTGTGCATTGATGGGTCTATGAGAAGGAAACACCTAGAAAAGGCAAATGAGAGCCAAGTGCCCTGAATCATTGCAGCACATGGATTTCTCTGTCTGAGGCTTGGACTGCCCATGGGATGGGGGTGGCAGCTTTCCCTGAACAACATTATTTGCTGTGGTTGAGGAACTGAGATTTTCATGGTGGTGTTTCATCTGAACCACCTGGGATCCTTTGTCCCTCATCACTGCAGTGACCAGGAGATACAACACAGGGGCTGTGGGTCAGTCTGCAGATCCCATGTAAGA